>NW_027362780.1:1250000-2500000 GCF_046119375.1 Phyllobates terribilis
AACATGAATACAATTTATTAAAGCATAGGATAAAACAACATAAATACAATTTAATAAAGCATAGGTTAAAACAACATAAATACAATTTAATAAAGCATAGGATAAAACAACATAAATTCAATTTAATAAAGCATAGGATAAAACAACATAAATACAATTTAATAAAGCACAGGATAAAACAAAATTAATAAAATTTAATAAAGCATAGGATAAAACAACATAAATAAAATTTAATAAAGCATAGGATAAAACAACATAAATACAATTTAATAAAGCTTAGGATAAAACAACATAAATAAAATTTAATAAAGCATAGGATAAAACAACATAAATACAATTTAATAAAGCATATGATAAAACAACATAAATACAATTTAATAAAGCATATGATAAAACAACATAAATACAATTTAATAAAGCATAGGTTAAAACAACATAAATACAATTTAATAAACCATAGGATAAAACAACATAAATACAATTTAATAAAGCATAGGATAAAACAACATAAATAAAATTTAATAAAGCATAGGATAAAACAACATAAATACAATTTAATAAAGCATAGGATAAAACAACATAAATACAATTTAATAAAGCATAGGATAAAACAACATAAATACAATTTAATAAAGCATAGGATAAAACAACATAAATACAATTTAATAAAGCATAGGATAAAACAACATAAATAAAATTTAATAAAGCAAAAGTTAAAATAACATAAATACAATTTAATAAAGCATAGGACAAAACAACATAAAAACAATTTAATAAAGCATAGTTTAAAACAACATAAATACAATTTAATAAAGCATAGGATAAAACCACAGAATTACAATTTAATAAAGCATAGGATAAAACAACATAAATACAATTTAATAAAGCATAGGATAAAACAACATAAATACAATTTAATAAAGCATAGGATAAAACAACATAAATACAATTTAATAAAGCATAGGATAAAACAACATAAATAAAATTTAATAAAGCATAGGATAAAACAACATAAATACAATTTAATAAAGCATAGGATAAAACAACATAATTAAAATTTAATAAAGCATAGGATAAAACAACATAAATTCAATTTAATAAAGCATAGGATAAAACAACATAAATGCAATTTAATTAAGCATAGGTTAAAACAACATAAATACAATTTAATAAAGCATAGGACAAAACAACATAAATACAATTCAATAAAGCATAGGTTAAAACAACATAAATACAAGTTAATAAAGCATAGGATAAAACAACATAAATACAATTTAATAAAGCATAGGATAAAACAATATAAATAAAATTTAATAAAGCATAGGATAAAACAACATAAGTAAAAATTTAATAAAGCATAGGATAAAACAAATTAAATACAATATAATAAAGCATAGGATAAAACAACATAAATTCAATTTAATAAAGCATAGGATAAAACAACATAAATACAATTTAATAAAGCATAAGATAAAACAACATGAATACAATTTAATAAAGCATAGGATAAAACAACATAAATACAATTTAATAGAGCATAGGATAAAACAACATAAATACAATTTATAAAGCATAGGATAAAACAACATAAATACAATTTAATAAAGCATAGGATAAAACAACATAAATACAATTTAATAAAGCATAGGATAAATCAACATAAATACAATTTAATAAAGCATAGGTTAAAACAACATAAATAAAATTTAATAAAGCATAGGATAAAACAACATCAATACAATTTAATAAAGCTTAGGATAAAACAACATAAATAAAATTTAATAAAGCATAGGATAAAACAACATAAATACAATTTAATAAAGCATATGATAAAACAACATAAATACAATTTAATAAAGCATATGATAAAACAACATAAATACAATTTAATAAAGCATAGGTTAAAACAACATAAATACAATTTAATAAACCATAGGATAAAACAACATAAATACAATTTAATAAAGCATAGGATAAAACAACATAAATAAAATTTAATAAAGCATAGGATAAAACAACATAAATACAATTTAATAAAGCATAGGATAAAACAACATAAATACAATTTAATAAAGCATAGGATAAAACAACATAAATACAATTTAATAAAGCATAGGATAAAACAACATAAATACAATTTAATAAAGAATAGGATAAAACAACATAAATAAAATTTAATAAAGCATAAGTTAAAATAACATAAATACAATTTAATAAAGCATAGGACAAAACAACATAAAAACAATTTAATAAAGCATAGTTTAAAACAACATAAATACAATTTAATAAAGCATAGGATAAAACCACAGAATTACAATTTAATAAAGCATAGGATAAAACAACATAAATACAATTTAATAAAGCATAGGATAAAACAACATAAATACAATTTAATAAAGCATAGGATAAAACAACATAAATACAATTTAATAAAGCATAGGATAAAACAACATAAATAAAATTTAATAAAGCATAGGATAAAACAACATAAATACAATTTAATAAAGCATAGGATAAAACAACATAAATACAATTTAATAAAGCATAGGATAAAACAACATAAATACAATTTAATAAAGCATAGGATAAAACAACATAAATACAATTTAATAAAGCATAGGATTAAACAACATAAATACTATTTAATAAAGCATAGGATAAAACCACATAAATACAATTTAATAAAGCACAGGATAAAACAACATAGATACAATTTAATTAAGCAAAGGATACAACAACATAAATACAATTTAGTAAAGCATAGGTCAAAATAACATAAATACAATTTAATAAAGCATAGGATAAAACAACATAAATACAATTTAATAAAGCATAGGATAAAACAACATAAATAACATTTAATAAAGCATAGGATAAAACAACATAAATTCAATTTAATAAAGCATAGGATAAAACAACATAAATGCAATTTAATTAAGCATAGGTTAAAACAACATAAATACAATTTAATAAAGCATAGGACAAACAACATAAATACAATTCAATAAAGCATAGGTTAAAACAACATAAATACAAGTTAATAAAGCATAGGATAAAACAACATAAATACAATTTAATAAAGCATAGGATAAAACAATATAAATAAAATTTAATAAAGCATAGGATAAAACAACATAAGTAAAAATTTAATAAAGCATAGGATAAAACAAATTAAATACAATATAATAAAGCATAGGATAAAACAACATGAATACAATTTAATAAAGCATAGGATAAAACAACATAAATACAATTTAATAGAGCATAGGATAAAACAACATAAATACAATTTATAAAGCATAGGATAAAACAACATAAATACAATTTAATAAAGCATAGGATAAAACAACATAAATACAATTTAATAAAGCATAGGATAAATCAACATAAATACAATTTAATAAAGCATAGGTTAAAACAACATAAATACAATTTAATAAAGCATAGGATAAAACAACATAAATTCAATTTAATAAAGCATAGGATAAAACAACATAAATACAATTTAATAAAGCATAGGATAAAACAACATAAATACAATTTAATTAAGCATAGGTTAAAACAACATAAATACAATTTAATAAAGCATAGGATAAATCAACATAAATACAATTTAATAAAGCATAAGATAAAACAACATGAATACAATTTATTAAAGCATAGGATAAAACAACATAAATACAATTTAATAAAGCATAGGTTAAAACAACATAAATACAATTTAATAAAGCATAGGATAAAACAACATAAATTCAATTTAATAAAGCATAGGATAAAACAACATAAATACAATTTAATAAAGCACAGGATAAAACAAAATTAATAAAATTTAATAAAGCATAGGATAAAACAACATAAATAAAATTTAATAAAGCATAGGATAAAACAACATAAATACAATTTAATAAAGCTTAGGATAAAACAACATAAATAAAATTTAATAAAGCATAGGATAAAACAACATAAATACAATTTAATAAAGCATATGATAAAACAACATAAATACAATTTAATAAAGCATATGATAAAACAACATAAATACAATTTAATAAAGCATAGGTTAAAACAACATAAATACAATTTAATAAACCATAGGATAAAACAACATAAATACAATTTAATAAAGCATAGGATAAAACAACATAAATAAAATTTAATAAAGCATAGGATAAAACAACATAAATACAATTTAATAAAGCATAGGATAAAACAACATAAATACAATTTAATAAAGCATAGGATAAAACAACATAAATACAATTTAATAAAGCATAGGATAAAACAACATAAATACAATTTAATAAAGCATAGGATAAAACAACATAAATAAAATTTAATAAAGCATAAGTTAAAATAACATAAATACAATTTAATAAAGCATAGGACAAAACAACATAAAAACAATTTAATAAAGCATAGTTTAAAACAACATAAATACAATTTAATAAAGCATAGGATAAAACCACAGAATTACAATTTAATAAAGCATAGGATAAAACAACATAAATACAATTTAATAAAGCATAGGATAAAACAACATAAATACAATTTAATAAAGCATAGGATAAAACAATATAAATAAAATTTAATAAAGCATAGGATAAAACAACATAAGTAAAAATTTAATAAAGCATAGGATAAAACAAATTAAATACAATATAATAAAGCATAGGATAAAACAACATAAATTCAATTTAATAAAGCATAGGATAAAACAACATAAATACAATTTAATAAAGCATAAGATAAAACAACATGAATACAATTTAATAAAGCATAGGATAAAACAACATAAATACAATTTAATAGAGCATAGGATAAAACAACATAAATACAATTTATAAAGCATAGGATAAAACAACATAAATACAATTTAATAAAGCACAGGATAAAACAAAATAAATAAAATTTAATAAAGCATAGGATAAAACAACATAAATAAAATTTAATAAAGCATAGGATAAAACAACATAAATACAATTTAATAAAGCATAGGATAAAACAACATAAATACAATTTAATAAAGCATAGGATAAAACAACATAAATACAATTTAATAAAGCATAGGATAAAACAACATAAATAAAATTTAATAAAGCATAAGTTAAAATAACATAAATACAATTTAATAAAGCATAGGACAAAACAACATAAAAACAATTTAATAAAGCATAGTTTAAAACAACATAAATACAATTTAATAAAGCATAGGATAAAACCACAGAATTACAATTTAATAAAGCATAGGATAAAACAACATAAATACAATTTAATAAAGCATAGGATAAAACAACATAAATACAATTTAATAAAGCATAGGATAAAACAATATAAATAAAATTTAATAAAGCATAGGATAAAACAACATAAGTAAAAATTTAATAAAGCATAGGATAAAACAAATTAAATACAATATAATAAAGCATAGGATAAAACAACATAAATTCAATTTAATAAAGCATAGGATAAAACAACATAAATACAATTTAATAAAGCATAAGATAAAACAACATGAATACAATTTAATAAAGCATAGGATAAAACAACATAAATACAATTTAATAGAGCATAGGATAAAACAACATAAATACAATTTATAAAGCATAGGATAAAACAACATAAATACAATTTAATAAAGCACAGGATAAAACAAAATAAATAAAATTTAATAAAGCATAGGATAAAACAACATAAATAAAATTTAATAAAGCATAGGATAAAACAACATAAATACAATTTAATAAAGCTTAGGATAAAACAACATAAATAAAATTTAATAAAGCATAGGATATAACAACATGAATACAATTTAATAAAGCATATGATAAAACAACATAAATACAATTTAATAAAGCATATGTTAAAACAACATAAATACAATTTAATAAAGCATAGGATAAAACAACATAAATACAATTTAATAAAGCATAGGATAAAACAACATAAATAAAATTTAATAAAGCATAGGATAAAACAACATAAACACAATTTAGTAAAGCATAGGATAAAACAACATAAATACAATTTAATAAAGCATAGGATAAAACAACATAAATACAATTTAATAAAGCATAGGATAAAACAACATAAATACAATTTAATAAAGCATAGGATAAAACAACATAAATAAAATTTAATAAAGCATAAGTTAAAATAACATAAATACAATTTAATAAAGCATAGGATAAAACAACATAAATACAATTTAATAAAGCATAGGATAAAACAACATGAATACAATTTAATAAAGCATAGGATAAAACAACATAAATACAATTTAATAGAGCATAGGATAAAACAACATAAATACAATTTATAAAGCATAGGATAAAACAACATAAATACAATTTAATAAAGCACAGGATAAAACAAAATAAATAAAATTTAATAAAGCATAGGATAAAACAACATAAATAAAATTTAATAAAGCATAGGATAAAACAACATAAATACAATTTAATAAAGCATAGGATAAAACAACATAAATACAATTTAATAAAGCATAGGATAAACAACATAAATACAATTTAATAAAGCATAGGATAAAACAACATAAATAAAATTTAATAAAGCATAAGTTAAAATAACATAAATACAATTTAATAAAGCATAGGACAAAACAACATAAAAACAATTTAATAAAGCATAGTTTAAAACAACATAAATACAATTTAATAAAGCATAGGATAAAACCACAGAATTACAATTTAATAAAGCATAGGATAAAACAACATAAATACAATTTAATAAAGCATAGGATAAAACAACATAAATACAATTTAATAAAGCATAGGATAAAACAATATAAATAAAATTTAATAAAGCATAGGATAAAACAACATAAGTAAAAATTTAATAAAGCATAGGATAAAACAAATTAAATACAATATAATAAAGCATAGGATAAAACAACATAAATTCAATTTAATAAAGCATAGGATAAAACAACATAAATACAATTTAATAAAGCATAAGATAAAACAACATGAATACAATTTAATAAAGCATAGGATAAAACAACATAAATACAATTTAATAGAGCATAGGATAAAACAACATAAATACAATTTATAAAGCATAGGATAAAACAACATAAATACAATTTAATAAAGCACAGGATAAAACAAAATAAATAAAATTTAATAAAGCATAGGATAAAACAACATAAATAAAATTTAATAAAGCATAGGATAAAACAACATAAATACAATTTAATAAAGCTTAGGATAAAACAACATAAATAAAATTTAATAAAGCATAGGATATAACAACATGAATACAATTTAATAAAGCATATGATAAAACAACATAAATACAATTTAATAAAGCATATGTTAAAACAACATAAATACAATTTAATAAAGCATAGGATAAAACAACATAAATACAATTTAATAAAGCATAGGATAAAACAACATAAATAAAATTTAATAAAGCATAGGATAAAACAACATAAACACAATTTAGTAAAGCATAGGATAAAACAACATAAATACAATTTAATAAAGCATAGGATAAAACAACATAAATACAATTTAATAAAGCATAGGATAAAACAACATAAATACAATTTAATAAAGCATAGGATAAAACAACATAAATAAAATTTAATAAAGCATAAGTTAAAATAACATAAATACAATTTAATAAAGCATAGGATAAAACAACATAAATACAATTTAATAAAGCATAGGATAAAACAACATAAATACAATTTAATAAAGAATAGGATAAAACAACATAAATAAAATTTAATAAAGCATAAGTTAAAATAACATAAATACAATTTAATAAAGCATAGGACAAAACAACATAAAAACAATTTAATAAAGCATAGTTTAAAACAACATAAATACAATTTAATAAAGCATAGGATAAAACCACAGAATTACAATTTAATAAAGCATAGGATAAAACAACATAAATACAATTTAATAAAGCATAGGATAAAACAACATAAATACAATTTAATAAAGCATAGGATAAAACAACATAAATACAATTTAATAAAGCATAGGATAAAACAACATAAATAAAATTTAATAAAGCATAGGATAAAACAACATAAATACAATTTAATAAAGCATAGGATAAAACAACATAATTAAAATTTAATAAAGCATAGGATAAAACAACATAAATACAATTTAATAAAGCATAGGATAAAACAACATAAATACAATTTAATAAAGCATAGGATAAAACAACATAAATACAATTTAATAAAGCATAGGATAAAACAACATAAATACAATTTAATAAAGCATAGGATTAAACAACATAAATACTATTTAATAAAGCATAGGATAAAACCACATAAATACAATTTAATAAAGCACAGGATAAAACAACATAGATACAATTTAATTAAGCAAAGGATACAACAACATAAATACAATTTAGTAAAGCATAGGTCAAAATAACATAAATACAATTTAATAAAGCATAGGATAAAACAACATAAATACAATTTAATAAAGCATAGGATAAAACAACATAAATAACATTTAATAAAGCATAGGATAAAACAACATAAATTCAATTTAATAAAGCATAGGACAAAACAACATAAAAACAATTTAATAAAGCATAGTTTAAAACAACATAAATACAATTTAATAAAGCATAGGATAAAACCACAGAATTACAATTTAATAAAGCATAGGATAAAACAACATAAATACAATTTAATAAAGCATAGGATAAAACAACATAAATACAATTTAATAAAGCATAGGATAAAACAACATAAATACAATTTAATAAAGCATAGGATAAAACAACATAAATAAAATTTAATAAAGCATAGGATAAAACAACATAAATACAATTTAATAAAGCATAGGATAAAACAACATAATTAAAATTTAATAAAGCATAGGATAAAACAACATAAATACAATTTAATAAAGCATAGGATAAAACAACATAAATACAATTTAATAAAGCATAGGATAAAACAACATAAATACAATTTAATAAAGCATAGGATAAAACAACATAAATACAATTTAATAAAGCATAGGATTAAACAACATAAATACTATTTAATAAAGCATAGGATAAAACCACATAAATACAATTTAATAAAGCACAGGATAAAACAACATAGATACAATTTAATTAAGCAAAGGATACAACAACATAAATACAATTTAGTAAAGCATAGGTCAAAATAACATAAATACAATTTAATAAAGCATAGGATAAAACAACATAAATACAATTTAATAAAGCATAGGATAAAACAACATAAATAACATTTAATAAAGCATAGGATAAAACAACATAAATACAATTTAATAAAGCATAGGATAAAACAACATAAATACAATTTAATAAAGCATAGGATAAAACAACATAAATACAATTTAATAAAGCATAGGATTAAACAACATAAATACTATTTAATAAAGCATAGGATAAAACCACATAAATACAATTTAATAAAGCACAGGATAAAACAACATAGATACAATTTAATTAAGCAAAGGATACAACAACATAAATACAATTTAGTAAAGCATAGGTCAAAATAACATAAATACAATTTAATAAAGCATAGGATAAAACAACATAAATACAATTTAATAAAGGATAGGATAAAACAACATAAATAACATTTAATAAAGCATAGGATAAAACAACATAAATTCAATTTAATAAAGCATAGGATAAAACAACATAAATGCAATTTAATTAAGCATAGGTTAAAACAACATAAATACAATTTAATAAAGCATAGGACAAAACAACATAAATACAATTCAATAAAGCATAGGTTAAAACAACATAAATACAAGTTAATAAAGCATAGGATAAAACAACATAAATACAATTTAATAAAGCATAGGTTAAAACAACATAAATACAATTTAATAAAGCATAGGATAAAACAACATAAATACAATTTAATAAAGCATAGGATAAAACAACATAAATACAATTTAATAAAGCATAGGATAAAACAACATAAATACAATTTAATAAAGCATAGGATAAAACAACATAAATACAATTTAATAAAGCATAGGATAAAACAACATAAATACAATTTAATAAAGCATAGCATAAAACAACATAAATACAATTTAATAAAGCATAGGATAAAACAACATAAATACAATTTAATAAAGCATAGGATAAAACAACATAAATAAAATTTAATAAAGCATAGGTTAAAATAACATAAATACAATTTAATAAAGCATAGGACAAAACAACATAAATACAATTTAATAAAGCATAGGATAAAACAACATAAATACAATTTAATAAAGCATAGGATAAAACAACATAAATACAATTTAATAAAGCATAGGATAAAACAACATAAATACAATTTAATAAAGCATAGGTTAAAACAACATAAATACAATTTAATAAAGCACAGGATAAAACAACATAAATACAATTTAGTAAAGCATAAGTTAAAACAACATAAATACAATTTAATAAAGCATAGGATAAAACAACATAAATTCAATTTAATAAAGCATAGGATAAAACAACATAAATACAATTTAATAAAGCACAGGATAAAACAAAATAAATAAAATTTAATAAAGCATAGGATAAAACAACATAAATAAAATTTAATAAAGCATAGGATAAAACAACATAAATACAATTTAATAAAGCATAGGATAAAACCACAGAATTACAATTTAATAAAGCATAGGATAAAACAACATAAATACAATTTAATAAAGCATAGGATAGAACAACATAAATACAATTTAATAAAGCATAGGATAAAACAACATAAATACAATTTAATAAAGCATAGATTAAAACAACATTAATACAATTTAATAAAGCACAGGATAAAACAACATAAATACAATTTAATAAAGCATAGGTTAAAACAACATAAATACAATTTAATAAAGCATAGGATAAAACAACATAAATACATTTTAATAAAGCATAGGATAAAACAACATAAATAAAATTTAATAAAGCATAGGATAAAACAACATAAATACAATTAAATAAAGCATAGGATAAAACCACAGAATTACAATTTAATAAAGCATAGGATAAAACAACATAAATACAATTTAATAAAGTATAGGACAAAACAACATAAATACAATTTAATAAAGCATAGGATAAAACAACATAAATACAATTTAATGAAACATAGGATAAACAACATAAATACAATTTAATAAAGCATAGGATAAACAACATAAATACAATTTAATAAAGCATAGGCTAAAACTACATAAATACAATTTAATAAAGCTTAGGATAAAACAAATTAAATACAATATAATAAAGCATAGGATAAAACAACATAAATTCAATTTAATAAAGCATAGGATAAAACAACATAAATACAATTTAATAAAGCATAAGATAAAACAACATGAATACAATTTAATAAAGCATAGGTTAAAACAACATAAATACAATTTAATAAAGCATAGGATAAAACAACATAAATACAATTTAATAAAGCATAGGTTAAAACAACATAAATACAATTTAATAAAGCACAGGATAAAACAACATGAATACAATTTAATAAAGCATAAGACAAAAAATATAAATACAATTTAATAAAGCATATGTTAAAGCAACATAAATACAATTTAATAAAGCATAGGTTAAAACAACATAAATGCAATTTAATAAAGCATAGGATAAAACAACATAAATACAATTTAATAAAGCATAGGTTAAAACAACATAAATGTAATTTAATAAAGCTTAGGATAAAGCAACATAAATTCAATTTAATAAAGCATAGGATAAAACAACATAAATACAATTTAAAAAAGCATAGGATAAAACAACATAAATACAATTTAATAAAGCATAGGTTAAAACAACATAAATACAATTTAATAAAGCACAGGATAAAACAACATAAATACAATTTAGTAAAGCATAGGTCAAAATAACATAAATACAATTTAATAAAGCATAGGATAAAACAACATAAATACAATTTAATAAAGCATAGGTTAAAACAACATAAATACAATTTAATAAAGCATAGGATAAAACAACATAAATACAATTTAATAAAGCATAGGATAAAACAACATAAATAAAATTTAATAAAGCATAGGATAAAACAACATAAATACAATTTAATAAAGCATAGGTTAAAACAACATAAATACAATTTAATAAAGCATAGGATAAAACAACATAAATACAATTTAATAAAGCATAGGATAAAACAACATAAATACAATTTAATAAAGCATAGGATAAAACAACATAAATACAATTTAATAATGCATAGGATAAAACAACATAAATAAAATTTAATAAAGCATAGGATAAAACAACATAAATACAATTTAATAAAGCATAGGTTAAAACAACATAAATACAATTTAATAAAGCATAGGATAAAACAACATAAATACAATTTAATAAAGCATAGGATAAAACAACATAAATACAATTTAATAAAGCATAGGATAAAACAACATAAATACAATTTAATAAAGCATAGGATAAAACAACATAAATAAAATTTAATAAAGCATAGGTTAAAATAACATAAATACAATTTAATAAAGCATAGGACAAAACAACATAAATACAATTTAATAAAGCATAGGATAAAACAACATAAATACAATTTAATATAGCATAGGATAAAACAACATAAATACAATTTAATAAAGCATAGGATAAAACAACATAAATACAATTTAATAAAGCATAGGTTAAAACAACATAAATACAATTTAATAAAGCACAGGATAAAACAACATAAATACAATTTAGTAAAGCATAAGTTAAAACAACATAAATACAATTTAATAAAGCATAGGATAAAACAACATAAATTCAATTTAATAAAGCATAGGATAAAACAACGTAAATACAATTTAATAAAGCACAGGATAAAACAAAATAAATAAAATTTAATAAAGCATAGGATAAAACAACATAAATAAAATTTAATAAAGCATAGGATAAAACAACATAAATACAATTTAATAAAGCATAGGATAAAACCACAGAATTACAATTTAATAAAGCATAGGATAAAACAACATAAATACAATTTAATAAAGCATAGGATAAAACAACATAAATACAATTTAATAAAGCATAGGATAAAACAACATAAATACAATTTAATAAAGCATAGGTTAAAACAACATAAATACAATTTAATAAAGCACAGGATAAAACAACATAAATACAATTTAATAAAGCATAGGTTAAAACAACATAAATACAATTTAATAAAGCATAGGATAAAACAACATAAATACATTTTAATAAAGCATAGGATAAAACAACATAAATAAAATTTAATAAAGCATAGGATAAAACAACATAAATACAATTAAATAAAGCATAGGATAAAACAACATAAATACAATTTAATAAAGCATAGGATAAAACAACATAAATACAATTTAATAAAGCATAGGATAAAACAACATAAATACAATTTAATAAAGCATAGGCTAAAACTACATAAATACAATTTAATAAAGCATAGGATAAAACAAATTAAATACAATATAATAAAGCATAGGATAAAACAACATAAATTCAATTTAATAAAGCATAGGATAAAACAACATAAATACAATTTAATAAAGCATAAGATAAAACAACATGAATACAATTTAATAAAGCATAGGATAAAACAACATAAATACAATTTAATAAAGCATAAGTTAAAACAACATAAATACAATTTAATAAAGCATAGGATAAAACAACATAAATTCAATTTAATAAAGCATAGGATAAAACAACATAAATACAATTTAATAAAGCACAGGATAAAACAAAATAAATAAAATTTAATAAAGCATAGGATAAAACAACATAAATAAAATTTAATAAAGCATAGGATAAAACAACATAAATACAATTTAATAAAGCATAGGATAAAACAACATAAATACAATTTAATAAAGCATAGGATAAAACAACATAAATACAATTTAATAAAGCATAGGATAAAACAACATAAATACAATTTAATAAAGCATAGGATAAAACAACATAAATACAATTTAATAAAGCATAGCATAAAACAACATAAATAAAATTTAATAAAGCATAGGTTAAAATAACATAAATACAATTTAATAAAGCATAGGACAAAACAACATAAAAACAATTTAATAAAGCATAGTTTAAAACAACATAAATACAATTTAATAAAGCATAGGATAAAACCACAGAATTACAATTTAATAAAGCATAGGATAAAACAACATAAATACAATTTAATAAAGTATAGGACAAAACAACATAAATACAATTTAATAAAGCATAGGATAAAACAACATAAATACAATTTAATGAAACATAGGATAAACAACATAAATACAATTTAATAAAGCATAGGATAAACAACATAAATACAATTTAATAAAGCATAGGATAAAACAACATAAATACATTTTAATAAAGCATAGGATAAAACAACATAAATAAAATTTAATAAAGCATAGGATAAAACAACATAAATACAATTAAATAAAGCATAGGATAAAACCACAGAATTACAATTTAATAAAGCATAGGATAAAACAACATAAATACAATTTAATAAAGTATAGGACAAAACAACATAAATACAATTTAATAAAGCATAGGATAAAACAACATAAATACAATTTAATGAAACATAGGATAAACAACATAAATACAATTTAATAAAGCATAGGATAAACAACATAAATACAATTTAATAAAGCATAGGCTAAAACTACATAAATACAATTTAATAAAGCTTAGGATAAAACAAATTAAATACAATATAATAAAGCATAGGATAAAACAACATAAATTCAATTTAATAAAGCATAGGATAAAACAACATAAATACAATTTAATAAAGCATAAGATAAAACAACATGAATACAATTTAATAAAGCATAGGTTAAAACAACATAAATACAATTTAATAAAGCATAGGATAAAACAACATAAATACAATTTAAAAAAGCATAGGTTAAAACAACATAAATACAATTTAATAAAGCACAGGATAAAACAACATAAATACAATTTAATAAAGCATAAGAAAAAAATATAAATACAATTTAATAAAGCATATGTTAAAGCAACATAAATACAATTTAATAAAGCATAGGTTAAAACAACATAAATGCAATTTAATAAAGCATAGGATAAAACAACATAAATACAATTTAATAAAGCATAGGTTAAAACAACATAAATACAATTTAATAAAGCTTAGGATAAAGCAACATAAATACAATTTAATAAAGCATAGGATAAAACAACATAAATACAATTTAAAAAAGCATAGGATAAAACAACATAAATACAATTTAATAAAGCATAGGTTAAAACAACATAAATACAATTTAATAAAGCACAGGATAAAACAACATAAATACAATTTAGTAAAGCATAAGTTAAAACAACATAAATACAATTTAGTAAATCATAGGTCAAAATAACATAAATACAATTTAATAAAGCATAGGATAAAACAACATAAATACAATTTAATAAAGCATAGGATAAAACAACATAAATAAAATTTAATAAAGCATAGGATAAAACAACATAAATACAATTTAATAAAGCATAGGTTAAAACAACATAAATACAATTTAATAAAGCATAGGATAAAACAACATAAATACAATTTAATAAAGCATAGGATAAAACGACATAAATACAATTTAATAAAGCATAGGATAAAACAACATAAATACAATTTAATAAAGCATAGGATAAAACAACATAAATACAATTTAATAAAGCATAGGATAAAACAACATAAATACAATTTAATAAAGCATAGGATAAAACAACATAAATATAATTTAATAAAGCATAGGATAAAACAACATAAATAAAATTTAATAAAGCATAGGATAAAATAACATAAATACAATTTAATAAAGCATAGGACAAAACAACATAAATACAATTTAATAAAGCATAGGATAAAACAACATAAATACAATTTAATAAAGCATAGGATAAAACAACATAAATACAATTTAATAAAGCATAGGATAAAACAACATAAATACAATTTAATAAAGCATTGGTTAAAACAACATAAATACAATTTAATAAAGCACAGGATAAAACAACATAAATACAATTTAGTAAAGCATAAGTTAAAACAACATAAATACAATTTAATAAAGCATAGGATAAAACAACATAAATTCAATTTAATAAAGCATAGGATAAAACAACATAAATACAATTTAATAAAGCACAGGATAAAACAAAATAAATAAAATTTAATAAAGCATAGGATAAAACAACATAAATAAAATTTAATAAAGCATAGGATAAAACAACATAAATACAATTTAATAAAGCATAGGATAAAACCACAGAATTACAATTTAATAAAGCATAGGATAAAACAACATAAATACAATTTAATAAAGCATAGGATAAAACAACATAAATACAATTTAATAAAGCATAGGATAAAACAACATAAATACAATTTAATAAAGCATAGGTTAAAACAACATAAATACAATTTAATAAAGCACAGGATAAAACAACATAAATACAATTTAATAAAGCATAGGTTAAAACAACATAAATACAATTTAATAAAGCATAGGATAAAACAACATAAATACATTTTAATAAAGCATAGGATAAAACAACATAAATAAAATTTAATAAAGCATAGGATAAAACAACATAAATACAATTAAATAAAGCATAGGATAAAACCACAGAATTACAATTTAATAAAGCATAGGATAAAACAACATAAATACAATTTAATAAAGTATAGGACAAAACAACATAAATACAATTTAATAAAGCATAGGATAAAACAACATAAATACAATTTAATAAAGCATAGGATAAAACAACATAAATACAATTTAATAAAGCATAGGCTAAAACTACATAAATACAATTTAATAAAGCATAGGATAAAACAAATTAAATACAATATAATAAAGCATAGGATAAAACAACATAAATTCAATTTAATAAAGCATAGGATAAAACAACATAAATACAATTTAATAAAGCATAAGATAAAACAACATGAATACAATTTAATAAAGCATAGGATAAAACAACATAAATACAATTTAATAAAGCATAAGTTAAAACAACATAAATACAATTTAATAAAGCATAGGATAAAACAACATAAATTCAATTTAATAAAGCATAGGATAAAACAACATAAATACAATTTAATAAAGCACAGGATAAAACAAAATAAATAAAATTTAATAAAGCATAGGATAAAACAACATAAATAAAATTTAATAAAGCATAGGATAAAACAACATAAATACAATTTAATAAAGCATAGGATAAAACAACATAAATAAAATTTAATAAAGCATAGGATAAAACAACATAAATACAATTTAATAAAGCATAGGTTAAAACAACATAAATACAATTTAATAAAGCATAGGATAAAACAACATAAATACAATTTAATAAAGCATAGGATAAAACAACATAAATACAATTTAATAAAGCATAGGATAAAACAACATAAATACAATTTAATAAAGCATAGGATAAAACAACATAAATACAATTTAATAAAGCATAGGATAAAACAACATAAATACAATTTAATAAAGCATAGGTTAAAACAACATAAATGCAATTTAATAAAGCATAGGATAAAACAACATAAATACAATTTAATAAAGCATAGGTTAAAACAACATAAATGTAATTTAATAAAGCTTAGGATAAAGCAACATAAATTCAATTTAATAAAGCATAGGATAAAACAACATAAATACAATTTAAAAAAGCATAGGATAAAACAACATAAATACAATTTAATAAAGCATAGGTTAAAACAACATAAATACAATTTAATAAAGCACAGGATAAAACAACATAAATACAATTTAGTAAAGCATAGGTCAAAATAACATAAATACAATTTAATAAAGCATAGGATAAAACAACATAAATACAATTTAATAAAGCATAGGTTAAAACAACATAAATACAATTTAATAAAGCATAGGATAAAACAACATAAATACAATTTAATAAAGCATAGGATAAAACAACATAAATAAAATTTAATAAAGCATAGGATAAAACAACATAAATACAATTTAATAAAGCATAGGTTAAAACAACATAAATACAATTTAATAAAGCATAGGATAAAACAACATAAATACAATTTAATAAAGCATAGGATAAAACAACATAAATACAATTTAATAAAGCATAGGATAAAACAACATAAATACAATTTAATAATGCATAGGATAAAACAACATAAATAAAATTTAATAAAGCATAGGATAAAACAACATAAATACAATTTAATAAAGCATAGGTTAAAACAACATAAATACAATTTAATAAAGCATAGGATAAAACAACATAAATACAATTTAATAAAGCATAGGATAAAACAACATAAATACAATTTAATAAAGCATAGGATAAAACAACATAAATACAATTTAATAAAGCATAGGATAAAACAACATAAATAAAATTTAATAAAGCATAGGTTAAAATAACATAAATACAATTTAATAAAGCATAGGACAAAACAACATAAATACAATTTAATAAAGCATAGGATAAAACAACATAAATACAATTTAATATAGCATAGGATAAAACAACATAAATACAATTTAATAAAGCATAGGATAAAACAACATAAATACAATTTAATAAAGCATAGGTTAAAACAACATAAATACAATTTAATAAAGCACAGGATAAAACAACATAAATACAATTTAGTAAAGCATAAGTTAAAACAACATAAATACAATTTAATAAAGCATAGGATAAAACAACATAAATTCAATTTAATAAAGCATAGGATAAAACAACGTAAATACAATTTAATAAAGCACAGGATAAAACAAAATAAATAAAATTTAATAAAGCATAGGATAAAACAACATAAATAAAATTTAATAAAGCATAGGATAAAACAACATAAATACAATTTAATAAAGCATAGGATAAAACCACAGAATTACAATTTAATAAAGCATAGGATAAAACAACATAAATACAATTTAATAAAGCATAGGATAAAACAACATAAATACAATTTAATAAAGCATAGGATAAAACAACATAAATACAATTTAATAAAGCATAGGTTAAAACAACATAAATACAATTTAATAAAGCACAGGATAAAACAACATAAATACAATTTAATAAAGCATAGGTTAAAACAACATAAATACAATTTAATAAAGCATAGGATAAAACAACATAAATACATTTTAATAAAGCATAGGATAAAACAACATAAATAAAATTTAATAAAGCATAGGATAAAACAACATAAATACAATTAAATAAAGCATAGGATAAAACAACATAAATACAATTTAATAAAGCATAGGATAAAACAACATAAATACAATTTAATAAAGCATAGGATAAAACAACATAAATACAATTTAATAAAGCATAGGCTAAAACTACATAAATACAATTTAATAAAGCATAGGATAAAACAAATTAAATACAATATAATAAAGCATAGGATAAAACAACATAAATTCAATTTAATAAAGCATAGGATAAAACAACATAAATACAATTTAATAAAGCATAAGATAAAACAACATGAATACAATTTAATAAAGCATAGGATAAAACAACATAAATACAATTTAATAAAGCATAAGTTAAAACAACATAAATACAATTTAATAAAGCATAGGATAAAACAACATAAATTCAATTTAATAAAGCATAGGATAAAACAACATAAATACAATTTAATAAAGCACAGGATAAAACAAAATAAATAAAATTTAATAAAGCATAGGATAAAACAACATAAATAAAATTTAATAAAGCATAGGATAAAACAACATAAATACAATTTAATAAAGCATAGGATAAAACAACATAAATACAATTTAATAAAGCATAGGATAAAACAACATAAATACAATTTAATAAAGCATAGGATAAAACAACATAAATACAATTTAATAAAGCATAGGATAAAACAACATAAATACAATTTAAAAAAGCATAGGTTAAAACAACATAAATACAATTTAATAAAGCACAGGATAAAACAACATAAATACAATTTAATAAAGCATAAGAAAAAAATATAAATACAATTTAATAAAGCATATGTTAAAGCAACATAAATACAATTTAATAAAGCATAGGTTAAAACAACATAAATGCAATTTAATAAAGCATAGGATAAAACAACATAAATACAATTTAATAAAGCATAGGTTAAAACAACATAAATACAATTTAATAAAGCTTAGGATAAAGCAACATAAATACAATTTAATAAAGCATAGGATAAAACAACATAAATACAATTTAAAAAAGCATAGGATAAAACAACATAAATACAATTTAATAAAGCATAGGTTAAAACAACATAAATACAATTTAATAAAGCACAGGATAAAACAACATAAATACAATTTAGTAAAGCATAAGTTAAAACAACATAAATACAATTTAGTAAATCATAGGTCAAAATAACATAAATACAATTTAATAAAGCATAGGATAAAACAACATAAATACAATTTAATAAAGCATAGGATAAAACAACATAAATAAAATTTAATAAAGCATAGGATAAAACAACATAAATACAATTTAATAAAGCATAGGTTAAAACAACATAAATACAATTTAATAAAGCATAGGATAAAACAACATAAATACAATTTAATAAAGCATAGGATAAAACAACATAAATACAATTTAATAAAGCATAGGATAAAACAACATAAATACAATTTAATAAAGCATAGGATAAAACAACATAAATACAATTTAATAAAGCATAGGATAAAACAACATAAATACAATTTAATAAAGCATAGGATAAAACAACATAAATATAATTTAATAAAGCATAGGATAAAACAACATAAATAAAATTTAATAAAGCATAGGATAAAATAACATAAATACAATTTAATAAAGCATAGGACAAAACAACATAAATACAATTTAATAAAGCATAGGATAAAACAACATAAATACAATTTAATAAAGCATAGGATAAAACAACATAAATACAATTTAATAAAGCATAGGATAAAACAACATAAATACAATTTAATAAAGCATTGGTTAAAACAACATAAATACAATTTAATAAAGCACAGGATAAAACAACATAAATACAATTTAGTAAAGCATAAGTTAAAACAACATAAATACAATTTAATAAAGCATAGGATAAAACAACATAAATTCAATTTAATAAAGCATAGGATAAAACAACATAAATACAATTTAATAAAGCACAGGATAAAACAAAATAAATAAAATTTAATAAAGCATAGGATAAAACAACATAAATAAAATTTAATAAAGCATAGGATAAAACAACATAAATACAATTTAATAAAGCATAGGATAAAACCACAGAATTACAATTTAATAAAGCATAGGATAAAACAACATAAATACAATTTAATAAAGCATAGGATAAAACAACATAAATACAATTTAATAAAGCATAGGATAAAACAACATAAATACAATTTAATAAAGCATAGGTTAAAACAACATAAATACAATTTAATAAAGCACAGGATAAAACAACATAAATACAATTTAATAAAGCATAGGTTAAAACAACATAAATACAATTTAATAAAGCATAGGATAAAACAACATAAATACATTTTAATAAAGCATAGGATAAAACAACATAAATAAAATTTAATAAAGCATAGGATAAAACAACATAAATACAATTAAATAAAGCATAGGATAAAACCACAGAATTACAATTTAATAAAGCATAGGATAAAACAACATAAATACAATTTAATAAAGTATAGGACAAAACAACATAAATACAATTTAATAAAGCATAGGATAAAACAACATAAATACAATTTAATAAAGCATAGGATAAAACAACATAAATACAATTTAATAAAGCATAGGCTAAAACTACATAAATACAATTTAATAAAGCATAGGATAAAACAAATTAAATACAATATAATAAAGCATAGGATAAAACAACATAAATTCAATTTAATAAAGCATAGGATAAAACAACATAAATACAATTTAATAAAGCATAAGATAAAACAACATGAATACAATTTAATAAAGCATAGGATAAAACAACATAAATACAATTTAATAAAGCATAAGTTAAAACAACATAAATACAATTTAATAAAGCATAGGATAAAACAACATAAATTCAATTTAATAAAGCATAGGATAAAACAACATAAATACAATTTAATAAAGCACAGGATAAAACAAAATAAATAAAATTTAATAAAGCATAGGATAAAACAACATAAATAAAATTTAATAAAGCATAGGATAAAACAACATAAATACAATTTAATAAAGCATAGGATAAAACAACATAAATAAAATTTAATAAAGCATAGGATAAAACAACATAAATACAATTTAATAAAGCATAGGTTAAAACAACATAAATACAATTTAATAAAGCATAGGATAAAACAACATAAATACAATTTAATAAAGCATAGGATAAAACAACATAAATACAATTTAATAAAGCATAGGATAAAACAACATAAATACAATTTAATAAAGCATAGGATAAAACAACATAAATACAATTTAATAAAGCATAGGATAAAACAACATAAATACAATTTAATAAAGCATAGGTTAAAACAACATAAATGCAATTTAATAAAGCATAGGATAAAACAACATAAATACAATTTAATAAAGCATAGGTTAAAACAACATAAATGTAATTTAATAAAGCTTAGGATAAAGCAACATAAATTCAATTTAATAAAGCATAGGATAAAACAACATAAATACAATTTAAAAAAGCATAGGATAAAACAACATAAATACAATTTAATAAAGCATAGGTTAAAACAACATAAATACAATTTAATAAAGCACAGGATAAAACAACATAAATACAATTTAGTAAAGCATAGGTCAAAATAACATAAATACAATTTAATAAAGCATAGGATAAAACAACATAAATACAATTTAATAAAGCATAGGTTAAAACAACATAAATACAATTTAATAAAGCATAGGATAAAACAACATAAATACAATTTAATAAAGCATAGGATAAAACAACATAAATAAAATTTAATAAAGCATAGGATAAAACAACATAAATACAATTTAATAAAGCATAGGTTAAAACAACATAAATACAATTTAATAAAGCATAGGATAAAACAACATAAATACAATTTAATAAAGCATAGGATAAAACAACATAAATACAATTTAATAAAGCATAGGATAAAACAACATAAATACAATTTAATAATGCATAGGATAAAACAACATAAATAAAATTTAATAAAGCATAGGATAAAACAACATAAATACAATTTAATAAAGCATAGGTTAAAACAACATAAATACAATTTAATAAAGCATAGGATAAAACAACATAAATACAATTTAATAAAGCATAGGATAAAACAACATAAATACAATTTAATAAAGCATAGGATAAAACAACATAAATACAATTTAATAAAGCATAGGATAAAACAACATAAATAAAATTTAATAAAGCATAGGTTAAAATAACATAAATACAATTTAATAAAGCATAGGACAAAACAACATAAATACAATTTAATAAAGCATAGGATAAAACAACATAAATACAATTTAATATAGCATAGGATAAAACAACATAAATACAATTTAATAAAGCATAGGATAAAACAACATAAATACAATTTAATAAAGCATAGGTTAAAACAACATAAATACAATTTAATAAAGCACAGGATAAAACAACATAAATACAATTTAGTAAAGCATAAGTTAAAACAACATAAATACAATTTAATAAAGCATAGGATAAAACAACATAAATTCAATTTAATAAAGCATAGGATAAAACAACGTAAATACAATTTAATAAAGCACAGGATAAAACAAAATAAATAAAATTTAATAAAGCATAGGATAAAACAACATAAATAAAATTTAATAAAGCATAGGATAAAACAACATAAATACAATTTAATAAAGCATAGGATAAAACCACAGAATTACAATTTAATAAAGCATAGGATAAAACAACATAAATACAATTTAATAAAGCATAGGATAAAACAACATAAATACAATTTAATAAAGCATAGGATAAAACAACATAAATACAATTTAATAAAGCATAGGTTAAAACAACATAAATACAATTTAATAAAGCACAGGATAAAACAACATAAATACAATTTAATAAAGCATAGGTTAAAACAACATAAATACAATTTAATAAAGCATAGGATAAAACAACATAAATACATTTTAATAAAGCATAGGATAAAACAACATAAATAAAATTTAATAAAGCATAGGATAAAACAACATAAATACAATTAAATAAAGCATAGGATAAAACAACATAAATACAATTTAATAAAGCATAGGATAAAACAACATAAATACAATTTAATAAAGCATAGGATAAAACAACATAAATACAATTTAATAAAGCATAGGCTAAAACTACATAAATACAATTTAATAAAGCATAGGATAAAACAAATTAAATACAATATAATAAAGCATAGGATAAAACAACATAAATTCAATTTAATAAAGCATAGGATAAAACAACATAAATACAATTTAATAAAGCATAAGATAAAACAACATGAATACAATTTAATAAAGCATAGGATAAAACAACATAAATACAATTTAATAAAGCATAAGTTAAAACAACATAAATACAATTTAATAAAGCATAGGATAAAACAACATAAATTCAATTTAATAAAGCATAGGATAAAACAACATAAATACAATTTAATAAAGCACAGGATAAAACAAAATAAATAAAATTTAATAAAGCATAGGATAAAACAACATAAATAAAATTTAATAAAGCATAGGATAAAACAACATAAATACAATTTAATAAAGCATAGGATAAAACAACATAAATACAATTTAATAAAGCATAGGATAAAACAACATAAATACAATTTAATAAAGCATAGGATAAAACAACATAAATACAATTTAATAAAGCATAGGATAAAACAACATAAATACAATTTAATAAAGCATAGCATAAAACAACATAAATAAAATTTAATAAAGCATAGGTTAAAATAACATAAATACAATTTAATAAAGCATAGGACAAAACAACATAAAAACAATTTAATAAAGCATAGTTTAAAACAACATAAATACAATTTAATAAAGCATAGGATAAAACCACAGAATTACAATTTAATAAAGCATAGGATAAAACAACATAAATACAATTTAATAAAGTATAGGACAAAACAACATAAATACAATTTAATAAAGCATAGGATAAAACAACATAAATACAATTTAATGAAACATAGGATAAACAACATAAATACAATTTAATAAAGCATAGGATAAACAACATAAATACAATTTAATAAAGCATAGGCTAAAACTACATAAATACAATTTAATAAAGCTTAGGATAAAACAAATTAAATACAATATAATAAAGCATAGGATAAAACAACATAAATTCAATTTAATAAAGCATAGGATGAAACAACATAAATACAATTTAATAAAGCATAAGATAAAACAACATGAATACAATTTAATAAAGCATAGGTTAAAACAACATAAATACAATTTAATAAAGCACAGGATAAAACAACATAAATACAATTTAATAAAGCATAGGTTAAAACAACATAAATACAATTTAATAAAGCACAGGATAAAACAACATAAATACAATTTAATAAAGCATAAGACAAAAAATATAAATACAATTTAATAAAGCATATGTTAAAGCAACATAAATACAATTTAATAAAGCATAGGTTAAAACAACATAAATGCAATTTAATAAAGCATAGGATAAAACAACATAAATACAATTTAATAAAGCATAGGTTAAAACAACATAAATGCAATTTAATAAAGCTTAGGATAAAACAACATAAATACAATTTAATAAAGCATAGGATAAAACAACATAAATACAATTTAAAAAAGCATAGGATAAAACAACATAAATACAATTTAATAAAGCATAGGTTAAAACAACATAAATACAATTTAATAAAGCACAGGATAAAACAACATAAATACAATTTAGTAAAGCATAGGTCAAAATAACATAAATACAATTTAATAAAGCATAGGATAAAACAACATAAATACAATTTAATAAAGCATAGGTTAAAACAACATAAATACAATTTAATAAAGCATAGGATAAAACAACATAAATACAATTTAATAAAGCATAAGACAAAAAATATAAATACAATTTAACAAAGCATATGTTAAAGTAACATAAATACAATTTAATAAAGCATAGGTTAAAACAACATAAATGCAATTTAATAAAGCATAGGATAAAACAACATAAATACAATTTAATAAAGCATAGGATAAAACAACATAATTAAAATTTAATAAAGCATAGGATAAAACAACATAAATACAATTTAATAAAGCATATGATAAAACAACATAAATACAATTTAATAAAGCATAGGTTAAAACAACATAAATACAATTTAATAAAGCATAGGATAAAACAACATAAATACAATTTAATAAAGCATAGGATAAAACAACATAAATACAATTTAATAAAGCATAGGATAAAACAACATAAATACAATTTAATAAAGCAAAGGATAAAACAACATAAATAAAATTTAATAAAGCATAGGTTAAAATAACATAAATACAATTTAATAAAGCATAGGACAAAACAACATAAAAACAATTTAATAAAGCATAGTTTAAAACAACATAAATACAATTTAATAAAGCATAGGATAAAACAACATAAATACAATTTAATAAAGCATAGGATAAAACAACATAAATACAATTTAATAAAGCATAGCATAAAACAACATAAATACAATCTAATAAAGCATAGGATAAAACAACATAAATAAAATTTAATAAAGCATAGGTTAAAACAACATAAACACAATTTAATAAAGCATATAATAAAACCACAGAAATACAATTTCATAAAGCATAGGATAAAACAACATAAATACAATTTAATAAAGCATAGGACAAAACACCATAAATACAATTTAATAAAGCAGAGGATAAAACAACATAAATACAATTTAATGAAACAGGATAAACAACATAAATACAATTTAATAAAGCATAGGATAAAACAACATAAATACAATTTAATAAAGCATAGGATAAAACAACATAAATACAATTTAATAAAGCATAGGTTAAAACAACATAAATACAATTTAATAAAGCATAGGATAAAACAACATAAATACAATTTAATAAAGCATAGGATAAAACAACATAAATACAATTTAATAAAGCATAGGATAAAACAACATAAATACAATTTAATAAAGCATAGGATAAAACAACATAAATACAATTTAATAAAGCATAGCATAAAACAACATAAATACAATTTAATAAAGAATAGGATAAAACAACATAAATACAATTTAATAAAGCATAGGATAAAACAACATAAATAAAATTTAATAAAGCATAGGTTAAAATAACATAAATACAATTTAATAAAGCATAGGACAAAACAACATAAATACAATTTAATAAAGCATAGGATAAAACAACATAAATACAATTTAATAAAGCATAGGATAAAACAACATAAATACAATTTAATAAAGCATAGGATAAAACAACATAAATACAATTTAATAAAGCATAGGTTAAAACAACATAAATACAATTTAATAAAGCACAGGATAAAACAACATAAATACAATTTAGTAAAGCATAAGTTAAAACAACATAAATACAATTTAATAAAGCATAGGATAAAACAACATAAATTCAATTTAATAAAGCATAGGATAAAACAACATAAATACAATTTAATAAAGCACAGGATAAAACAACATAAATACAATTTAGTAAAGCATAGGTCAAAATAACATAAATACAATTTAATAAAGCATAGGATAAAACAACATAAATACAATTTAATAAAGCATAGGTTAAAACAACATAAATACAATTTAATAAAGCATAGGATAAAACAACATAAATACAATTTAATAAAGCATAAGACAAAAAATATAAATACAATTTAACAAAGCATATGTTAAAGTAACATAAATACAATTTAATAAAGCATAGGTTAAAACAACATAAATGCAATTTAATAAAGCATAGGATAAAACAACATAAATACAATTTAATAAAGCATAGGATAAAACAACATAATTAAAATTTAATAAAGCATAGGATAAAACAACATAAATACAATTTAATAAAGCATATGATAAAACAACATAAATACAATTTAATAAAGCATAGGTTAAAACAACATAAATACAATTTAATAAAGCATAGGATAAAACAACATAAATACAATTTAATAAAGCATAGGATAAAACAACATAAATACAATTTAATAAAGCATAGGATAAAACAACATAAATACAATTTAATAAAGCAAAGGATAAAACAACATAAATAAAATTTAATAAAGCATAGGTTAAAATAACATAAATACAATTTAATAAAGCATAGGACAAAACAACATAAAAACAATTTAATAAAGCATAGTTTAAAACAACATAAATACAATTTAATAAAGCATAGGATAAAACAACATAAATACAATTTAATAAAGCATAGGATAAAACAACATAAATACAATTTAATAAAGCATAGCATAAAACAACATAAATACAATCTAATAAAGCATAGGATAAAACAACATAAATAAAATTTAATAAAGCATAGGTTAAAACAACATAAACACAATTTAATAAAGCATATAATAAAACCACAGAAATACAATTTCATAAAGCATAGGATAAAACAACATAAATACAATTTAATAAAGCATAGGACAAAACACCATAAATACAATTTAATAAAGCAGAGGATAAAACAACATAAATACAATTTAATGAAACAGGATAAACAACATAAATACAATTTAATAAAGCATAGGATAAAACAACATAAATACAATTTAATAAAGCATAGGATAAAACAACATAAATACAATTTAATAAAGCATAGGTTAAAACAACATAAATACAATTTAATAAAGCATAGGATAAAACAACATAAATACAATTTAATAAAGCATAGGATAAAACAACATAAATACAATTTAATAAAGCATAGGATAAAACAACATAAATACAATTTAATAAAGCATAGGATAAAACAACATAAATACAATTTAATAAAGCATAGCATAAAACAACATAAATACAATTTAATAAAGAATAGGATAAAACAACATAAATACAATTTAATAAAGCATAGGATAAAACAACATAAATAAAATTTAATAAAGCATAGGTTAAAATAACATAAATACAATTTAATAAAGCATAGGACAAAACAACATAAATACAATTTAATAAAGCATAGGATAAAACAACATAAATACAATTTAATAAAGCATAGGATAAAACAACATAAATACAATTTAATAAAGCATAGGATAAAACAACATAAATACAATTTAATAAAGCATAGGTTAAAACAACATAAATACAATTTAATAAAGCACAGGATAAAACAACATAAATACAATTTAGTAAAGCATAAGTTAAAACAACATAAATACAATTTAATAAAGCATAGGATAAAACAACATAAATTCAATTTAATAAAGCATAGGATAAAACAACATAAATACAATTTAATAAAGCACAGGATAAAACAAAATAAATAAAATTTAATAAAGCATAGGATAAAACAACATAAATAAAATTTAATAAAGCATAGGATAAAACAACATAAATACAATTTAATAAAGCATAGGATAAAACCACAGAATTACAATTTAATAAAGCATAGGACAAAACAACATAAATACAATTTAATAAAGCATAGGATAGAACAACATAAATACAATTTAATAAAGCATAGGATAAAACAACATAAATACAATTTAATAAAGCATAGGTTAAAGCAACATTAATACAATTTAATAAAGCACAGGATAAAACAACATAAATACAATTTAATAAAGCATAGGTTAAAACAACATAAATACAATTTAATAAAGCATAGGATAAAACAACATAAATACATTTTAATAAAGCATAGGATAAAACAACATAAATAAAATTTAATAAAGCATAGGATAAAACAACATAAATACAATTAAATAAAGCATAGGATAAAACCACAGAATTACAATTTAATAAAGCATAGGATAAAACAACATAAATACAATTTAATAAAGTATAGGACAAAACAACATAAATACAATTTAATAAAGCATAGGATAAAACAACATAAATACAATTTAATGAAACATAGGATAAACAACATAAATACAATTTAATAAAGCATAGGATAAACAACATAAATACAATTTAATAAAGCATAGGCTAAAACAACATAAATACAATTTAATAAAGCTTAGGATAAAACAAATTAAATACAATATAATAAAGCATAGGATAAAACAACATAAATTCAATTTAATAAAGCATAGGATAAAACAACATAAATACAATTTAATAAAGCATAAGATAAAACAACATGAATACAATTTAATAAAGCATAGGTTAAAACAACATAAATACAATTTAATAAAGCATAGGATAAAACAACATAAATACAATTTAATAAAGCATAGGTTAAAACAACATAAATACAATTTAATAAAGCACAGGATAAAACAACATAAATACAATTTAATAAAGCATAAGACAAAAAATATAAATACAATTTAATAAAGCATATGTTAAAGCAACATAAATACAATTTAATAAAGCATAGGTTAAAACAACATAAATGCAATTTAATAAAGCATAGGATAAAACAACATAAATACAATTTAATAAAGCATAGGTTAAAACAGCATAAATGCAATTTAATAAAGCTTAGGATAAAGCAACATAAATTCAATTTAATAAAGCATAGGATAAAACAACATAAATACAATTTAATAAAGCACAGGATAAAACAACATAAATACAATTTAATAAAGCATAGGATAAAACAACATAAATACAATTTAATAAAGCATAGGATAAAACAACATAAATACAATTTAATAAAGCATAGCATAAAACAACATAAATACAATTTAATAAAGCATAGGATAAAACAACATAAATACAATTTAATAAAGCATAGGATAAAACAACATAAATAAAATTTAATAAAGCATAGGTTAAAATAACATAAATACAATTTAATAAAGCATAGGACAAAACAACATAAATACAATTTAATAAAGCATAGGATAAAACAACATAAATACAATTTAATAAAGCATAGGATAAAACAACATAAATACAATTTAATAAAGCATAGGATAAAACAACATAAATACAATTTAATAAAGCATAGGTTAAAACAACATAAATACAATTTAATAAAGCACAGGATAAAACAACATAAATACAATTTAGTAAAGCATAAGTTAAAACAACATAAATACAATTTAATAAAGCATAGGATAAAACAACATAAATTCAATTTAATAAAGCATAGGATAAAACAACATAAATACAATTTAATAAAGCACAGGATAAAACAAAATAAATAAAATTTAATAAAGCATAGGATAAAACAACATAAATAAAATTTAATAAAGCATAGGATAAAACAACATAAATACAATTTAATAAAGCATAGGTTAAAACAACATAAATACAATTTAATAAAGCATAGGATAAAACAACATAAATACATTTTAATAAAGCATAGGATAAAACAACATAAATAAAATTTAATAAAGCATAGGATAAAACAACATAAATACAATTAAATAAAGCATAGGATAAAACCACAGAATTACAATTTAATAAAGCATAGGATAAAACAACATAAATACAATTTAATAAAGTATAGGACAAAACAACATAAATACAATTTAATAAAGCATAGGATAAAACAACATAAATACAATTTAATGAAACATAGGATAAACAACATAAATACAATTTAATAAAGCATAGGATAAACAACATAAATACAATTTAATAAAGCATAGGCTAAAACTACATAAATACAATTTAATAAAGCTTAGGATAAAACAAATTAAATACAATATAATAAAGCATAGGATAAAACAACATAAATTCAATTTAATAAAGCATAGGATAAAACAACATAAATACAATTTAATAAAGCATAAGATAAAACAACATGAATACAATTTAATAAAGCATAGGTTAAAACAACATAAATACAATTTAATAAAGCATAGGATAAAACAACATAAATACAATTTAATAAAGCATAGGTTAAAACAACATAAATACAATTTAATAAAGCACAGGATAAAACAACATAAATACAATTTAATAAAGCATAAGACAAAAAATATAAATACAATTTAATAAAGCATATGTTAAAGCAACATAAATACAATTTAATAAAGCATAGGTTAAAACAACATAAATGCAATTTAATAAAGCATAGGATAAAACAACATAAATACAATTTAATAAAGCATAGGTTAAAACAACATAAATGTAATTTAATAAAGCTTAGGATAAAGCAACATAAATTCAATTTAATAAAGCATAGGATAAAACAACATAAATACAATTTAAAAAAGCATAGGATAAAACAACATAAATACAATTTAATAAAGCATAGGTTAAAACAACATAAATACAATTTAATAAAGCACAGGATAAAACAACATAAATACAATTTAGTAAAGCATAGGTCAAAATAACATAAATACAATTTAATAAAGCATAGGATAAAACAACATAAATACAATTTAATAAAGCATAGGTTAAAACAACATAAATACAATTTAATAAAGCATAGGATAAAACAACATAAATACAATTTAATAAAGCATAGGATAAAACAACATAAATAAAATTTAATAAAGCATAGGATAAAACAACATAAATACAATTTAATAAAGCATAGGTTAAAACAACATAAATACAATTTAATAAAGCATAGGATAAAACAACATAAATACAATTTAATAAAGCATAGGATAAAACAACATAAATACAATTTAATAAAGCATAGGATAAAACAACATAAATACAATTTAATAATGCATAGGATAAAACAACATAAATAAAATTTAATAAAGCATAGGATAAAACAACATAAATACAATTTAATAAAGCATAGGTTAAAACAACATAAATACAATTTAATAAAGCATAGGATAAAACAACATAAATACAATTTAATAAAGCATAGGATAAAACAACATAAATACAATTTAATAAAGCATAGGATAAAACAACATAAATACAATTTAATAAAGCATAGGATAAAACAACATAAATAAAATTTAATAAAGCATAGGTTAAAATAACATAAATACAATTTAATAAAGCATAGGACAAAACAACATAAATACAATTTAATAAATCATAGGATAAAACAACATAAATACAATTTAATATAGCATAGGATAAAACAACATAAATACAATTTAATAAAGCATAGGATAAAACAACATAAATACAATTTAATAAAGCATAGGTTAAAACAACATAAATACAATTTAATAAAGCACAGGGTAAAACAACATAAATACAATTTAGTAAAGCATAAGTTAAAACAACATAAATACAATTTAATAAAGCATAGGATAAAACAACATAAATTCAATTTAATAAAGCATAGGATAAAACAACGTAAATACAATTTAATAAAGCACAGGATAAAACAAAATAAATAAAATTTAATAAAGCATAGGATAAAACAACATAAATAAAATTTAATAAAGCATAGGATAAAACAACATAAATACAATTTAATAAAGCATAGGATAAAACCACAGAATTACAATTTAATAAAGCATAGGATAAAACAACATAAATACAATTTAATAAAGCATAGGATAAAACAACATGAATACAATTTAATAAAGCATAGGATAAAACAACATAAATACAATTTAATAAAGCATAGGTTAAAACAACATAAATACAATTTAATAAAGCACAGGATAAAACAACATAAATACAATTTAATAAAGCATAGGTTAAAACAACATAAATACAATTTAATAAAGCATAGGATAAAACAACATAAATACATTTTAATAAAGCATAGGATAAAACAACATAAATAAAATTTAATAAAGCATAGGATAAAACAACATAAATACAATTAAATAAAGCATAGGATAAAACAACATAAATACAATTTAATAAAGCATAGGATAAAACAACATAAATACAATTTAATAAAGCATAGGATAAAACAACATAAATACAATTTAATAAAGCATAGGCTAAAACTACATAAATACAATTTAATAAAGCATAGGATAAAACAAATTAAATACAATATAATAAAGCATAGGATAAAACAACATAAATTCAATTTAATAAAGCATAGGATAAAACAACATAAATACAATTTAATAAAGCATAAGATAAAACAACATGAATACAATTTAATAAAGCATAGGATAAAACAACATAAATACAATTTAATAAAGCATAAGTTAAAACAACATAAATACAATTTAATAAAGCATAGGATAAAACAACATAAATTCAATTTAATAAAGCATAGGATAAAACAACATAAATACAATTTAATAAAGCACAGGATAAAACAAAATAAATAAAATTTAATAAAGCATAGGATAAAACAACATAAATAAAATTTAATAAAGCATATGATAAAACAACATAAATACAATTTAATAAAGCATAGGATAAAACAACATAAATACAATTTAATAAAGCATAGGATAAAACAACATAAATACAATTTAATAAAGCATAGGATAAAACAACATAAATACAATTTAATAAAGCATAGGATAAAACAACATAAATACAATTTAATAAAGCATAGCATAAAACAACATAAATAAAATTTAATAAAGCATAGGTTAAAATAACATAAATACAATTTAATAAAGCATAGGACAAAACAACATAAAAACAATTTAATAAAGCATAGTTTAAAACAACATAAATACAATTTAATAAAGCATAGGATAAAACCACAGAATTACAATTTAATAAAGCATAGGATAAAACAACATAAATACAATTTAATAAAGTATAGGACAAAACAACATAAATACAATTTAATAAAGCATAGGATAAAACAACATAAATACAATTTAATGAAACATAGGATAAACAACATAAATACAATTTAATAAAGCATAGGATAAACAACATAAATACAATTTAATAAAGCATAGGCTAAAACTACATAAATACAATTTAATAAAGCTTAGGATAAAACAAATTAAATACAATATAATAAAGCATAGGATAAAACAACATAAATTCAATTTAATAAAGCATAGGATGAAACAACATAAATACAATTTAATAAAGCATAAGATAAAACAACATGAATACAATTTAATAAAGCATAGGTTAAAACAACATAAATACAATTTAATAAAGCACAGGATAAAACAACATAAATACAATTTAATAAAGCATAGGTTAAAACAACATAAATACAATTTAATAAAGCACAGGATAAAACAACATAAATACAATTTAATAAAGCATAAGACAAAAAATATAAATACAATTTAATAAAGCATATGTTAAAGCAACATAAATACAATTTAATAAAGCATAGGTTAAAACAACATAAATGCAATTTAATAAAGCATAGGATAAAACAACATAAATACAATTTAATAAAGCATAGGTTAAAACAACATAAATGCAATTTAATAAAGCTTAGGATAAAACAACATAAATACAATTTAATAAAGCATAGGATAAAACAACATAAATACAATTTAAAAAAGCATAGGATAAAACAACATAAATACAATTTAATAAAGCATAGGTTAAAACAACATAAATACAATTTAATAAAGCACAGGATAAAACAACATAAATACAATTTAGTAAAGCATAGGTCAAAATAACATAAATACAATTTAATAAAGCATAGGATAAAACAACATAAATACAATTTAATAAAGCATAGGTTAAAACAACATAAATACAATTTAATAAAGCATAGGATAAAACAACATAAATACAATTTAATAAAGCATAAGACAAAAAATATAAATACAATTTAACAAAGCATATGTTAAAGTAACATAAATACAATTTAATAAAGCATAGGTTAAAACAACATAAATGCAATTTAATAAAGCATAGGATAAAACAACATAAATACAATTTAATAAAGCATAGGATAAAACAACATAATTAAAATTTAATAAAGCATAGGATAAAACAACATAAATACAATTTAATAAAGCATATGATAAAACAACATAAATACAATTTAATAAAGCATAGGTTAAAACAACATAAATACAATTTAATAAAGCATAGGATAAAACAACATAATACAATTTAATAAAGCATAGGATAAAACAACATAAATACAATTTAATAAAGCATAGGATAAAACAACATAAATACCATTTAATAAAGCAAAGGATAAAACAACATAAATAAAATTTAATAAAGCATAGGTTAAAATAACATAAATACAATTTAATAAAGCATAGGACAAAACAACATAAAAACAATTTAATAAAGCATAGTTTAAAACAACATAAATACAATTTAATAAAGCATAGGATAAAACAACATAAATACAATTTAATAAAGCATAGGATAAAACAACATAAATACAATTTAATAAAGCATAGCATAAAACAACATAAATACAATCTAATAAAGCATAGGATAAAACAACATAAATAAAATTTAATAAAGCATAGGTTAAAACAACATAAACACAATTTAATAAAGCATATAATAAAACCACAGAAATACAATTTCATAAAGCATAGGATAAAACAACATAAATACAATTTAATAAAGCATAGGACAAAACACCATAAATACAATTTAATAAAGCAGAGGATAAAACAACATAAATACAATTTAATGAAACAGGATAAACAACATAAATACAATTTAATAAAGCATAGGATAAAACAACATAAATACAATTTAATAAAGCATAGGATAAAACAACATAAATACAATTTAATAAAGCATAGGTTAAAACAACATAAATACAATTTAATAAAGCATAGGATAAAACAACATAAATACAATTTAATAAAGCATAGGATAAAACAACATAAATACAATTTAATAAAGCATAGGATAAAACAACATAAATACAATTTAATAAAGCATAGGATAAAACAACATAAATACAATGTAATAAAGCATAGGATAAAACAACATAAATACAATTTAATAAAGCATAGCATAAAACAACATAAATACAATTTAATAAAGAATAGGATAAAACAACATAAATACAATTTAATAAAGCATAGGATAAAACAACATAAATAAAATTTAATAAAGCATAGGTTAAAATAACATAAATACAATTTAATAAAGCATAGGACAAAACAACATAAATACAATTTAATAAAGCATAGGATAAAACAACATAAATACAATTTAATAAAGCATAGGATAAAACAACATAAATACAATTTAATAAAGCATAGGATAAAACAACATAAATACAATTTAATAAAGCATAGGTTAAAACAACATAAATACAATTTAATAAAGCACAGGATAAAACAACATAAATACAATTTAGTAAAGCATAAGTTAAAACAACATAAATACAATTTAATAAAGCATAGGATAAAACAACATAAATTCAATTTAATAAAGCATAGGATAAAACAACATAAATACAATTTAATAAAGCACAGGATAAAACAAAATAAATAAAATTTAATAAAGCATAGGATAAAACAACATAAATAAAATTTAATAAAGCATAGGATAAAACAACATAAATACAATTTAATAAAGCATAGGATAAAACCACAGAATTACAATTTAATAAAGCATAGGATAAAACAACATAAATACAATTTAATAAAGCATAGGATAGAACAACATAAATACAATTTAATAAAGCATAGGATAAAACAACATAAATACAATTTAATAAAGCATAGGTTAAAGCAACATTAATACAATTTAATAAAGCACAGGATAAAACAACATAAATACAATTTAATAAAGCATAGGTTAAAACAACATAAATACAATTTAATAAAGCATAGGATAAAACAACATAAATACATTTTAATAAAGCATAGGATAAAACAACATAAATAAAATTTAATAAAGCATAGGATAAAACAACATAAATACAATTAAATAAAGCATAGGATAAAACCACAGAATTACAATTTAATAAAGCATAGGATAAAACAACATAAATACAATTTACTAAAGTATAGGACAAAACAACATAAATACAATTTAATAAAGCATAGGATAAAACAACATAAATACAATTTAATGAAACATAGGATAAACAACATAAATACAATTTAATAAAGCATAGGATAAACAACATAAATACAATTTAATAAAGCATAGGCTAAAACTACATAAATACAATTTAATAAAGCTTAGGATAAAACAAATTAAATACAATATAATAAAGCATAGGATAAAACAACATAAATTCAATTTAATAAAGCATAGGATAAAACAACATAAATACAATTTAATAAAGCATAAGATAAAACAACATGAATACAATTTAATAAAGCATAGGTTAAAACAACATAAATACAATTTAATAAAGCATAGGATAAAACAACATAAATACAATTTAATAAAGCATAGGTTAAAACAACATAAATACAATTTAATAAAGCACAGGATAAAACAACATAAATACAATTTAATAAAGCATAAGACAAAAAATATAAATACAATTTAATAAAGCATATGTTAAAGCAACATAAATACAATTTAATAAAGCATAGGTTAAAACAACATAAATGCAATTTAATAAAGCATAGGATAAAACAACATAAATACAATTTAATAAAGCATAGGTTAAAACAGCATAAATGCAATTTAATAAAGCTTAGGATGAAGCAACATAAATTCAATTTAATAAAGCATAGGATAAAACAACATAAATACAATTTAAAAAAGCATAGGATAAAACAACATAAATACAATTTAATAAAGCATAGGATAAAACAACATAAATACAATTTAATAAAGCATAGGATAAAACAACATAAATAAAATTTAATAAAGCATAGGATAAAACAACATAAATACAATTTAATAAAGCATAGGTTAAAACAACATAAATACAATTTAATAAAGCATAGGATAAAACAACATAAATACAATTTAATAAAGCATAGGATAAAACAACATAAATACAATTTAATAAAGCATAGGATAAAACAACATAAATACAATTTAATAAAGCATAGGATAAAACAACATAAATAAAATTTAATAAAGCATAGGTTAAAATAACATAAATACAATTTAATAAAGCATAGGACAAAACAACATAAATACAATTTAATAAAGCATAGGATAAAACAACATAAATACAATTTAATATAGCATAGGATAAAACAACATAAATACAATTTAATAAAGCATAGGATAAAACAACATAAATACAATTTAATAAAGCATAGGTTAAAACAACGTAAATACAATTTAATAAAGCACAGGATAAAACAACATAAATACAATTTAGTAAAGCATAAGTTAAAACAACATAAATACAATTTAATAAAGCATAGGATAAAACAACATAAATTCAATTTAATAAAGCATAGGATAAAACAACGTAAATACAATTTAATAAAGCACAGGATAAAACAAAATAAATAAAATTTAATAAAGCATAGGATAAAACAACATAAATAAAATTTAATAAAGCATAGGATAAAACAACATAAATACAATTTAATAAAGCATAGGATAAAACCACAGAATTACAATTTAATAAAGCATAGGATAAAACAACATAAATACAATTTAATAAAGCATAGGATAAAACAACATAAATACAATTTAATAAAGCATAGGATAAAACAACATAAATACAATTTAATAAAGCATAGGTTAAAACAACATAAATACAATTTAATAAAGCACAGGATAAAACAACATAAATACAATTTAATAAAGCATAGGTTAAAACAACATAAATACAATTTAATAAAGCATAGGATAAAACAACATAAATACATTTTAATAAAGCATAGGATAAAACAACATAAATAAAATTTAATAAAGCATAGGATAAAACAACATAAATACAATTAAATAAAGCATAGGATAAAACAACATAAATACAATTTAATAAAGCATAGGATAAAACAACATAAATACAATTTAATAAAGCATAGGATAAAACAACATAAATACAATTTAATAAAGCATAGGCTAAAACTACATAAATACAATTTAATAAAGCATAGGATAAAACAAATTAAATACAATATAATAAAGCATAGGATAAAACAACATAAATTCAATTTAATAAAGCATAGGATAAAACAACATAAATACAATTTAATAAAGCATAAGTTAAAACAACATAAATACAATTTAATAAAGCATAGGATAAAACAACATAAATTCAATTTAATAAAGCATAGGATAAAACAACATAAATACAATTTAATAAAGCACAGGATAAAACAAAATAAATAAAATTTAATAAAGCATAGGATAAAACAACATAAATAAAATTTAATAAAGCATAGGATAAAACAACATAAATACAATTTAATAAAGCATAGGATAAAACAACATAAATAAAATTTAATAAAGCATAGGATAAAACAACATAAATACAATTTAATAAAGCATAGGTTAAAACAACATAAATACAATTTAATAAAGCATAGGATAAAACAACATAAATACAATTTAATAAAGCATAGGATAAAACAACATAAATACAATTTAATAAAGCATAGGATAAAACAACATAAATACAATTTAATAAAGCATAGGATAAAACAACATAAATACAATTTAATAAAGCATAGGATAAAACAACATAAATACAATTTAATAAAGCATAGCATAAAACAACATAAATAAAATTTAATAAAGCATAGGTTAAAATAACATAAATACAATTTAATAAAGCATAGGACAAAACAACATAAAAACAATTTAATAAAGCATAGTTTAAAACAACATAAATACAATTTAATAAAGCATAGGATAAAACAACAGAATTACAATTTAATAAAGCATAGGATAAAACAACATAAATACAATTTAATAAAGTATAGGACAAAACAACATAAATACAATTTAATAAAGCATAGGATAAAACAACATAAATACAATTTAATGAAACATAGGATAAACAACATAAATACAATTTAATAAAGCATAGGATAAACAACATAAATACAATTTAATAAAGCATAGGCTAAAACTACATAAATACAATTTAATAAAGCTTAGGATAAAACAAATTAAATACAATATAATAAAGCATAGGATAAAACAACATAAATTCAATTTAATAAAGCATAGGATGAAACAACATAAATACAATTTAATAAAGCATAAGATAAAACAACATGAATACAATTTAATAAAGCATAGGTTAAAACAACATAAATACAATTTAATAAAGCACAGGATAAAACAACATAAATACAATTTAATAAAGCATAGGTTAAAACAACATAAATACAATTTAATAAAGCACAGGATAAAACAACATAAATACAATTTAATAAAGCATAAGACAAAAAATATAAATACAATTTAATAAAGCATATGTTAAAGCAACATAAATACAATTTAATAAAGCATAGGTTAAAACAACATAAATGCAATTTAATAAAGCATAGGATAAAACAACATAAATACAATTTAATAAAGCATAGGTTAAAACAACATAAATGCAATTTAATAAAGCTTAGGATAAAACAACATAAATACAATTTAATAAAGCATAGGATAAAACAACATAAATACAATTTAAAAAAGCATAGGATAAAACAACATAAATACAATTTAATAAAGCATAGGTTAAAACAACATAAATACAATTTAATAAAGCACAGGATAAAACAACATAAATACAATTTAGTAAAGCATAGGTCAAAATAACATAAATACAATTTAATAAAGCATAGGATAAAACAACATAAATACAATTTAATAAAGCATAGGTTAAAACAACATAAATACAATTTAATAAAGCATAGGATAAAACAACATAAATACAATTTAATAAAGCATAGGATAAAACAACATAAATAAAATTTAATAAAGCATAGGATAAAACAACATAAATACAATTTAATAAAGCATAGGTTAAAACAACATAAATACAATTTAATAAAGCATAGGATAAAACAACATAAATACAATTTAATAAAGCATAGGATAAAACAACATAAATACAATTTAATAAAGCATAGGATAAAACAACATAAATACAATTTAATAATGCATAGGATAAAACAACATAAATACAATTTAATAAAGCATAGGATAAAACAACATAAATAAAATTTAATAAAGCATAGGTTAAAATAACATAAATACAATTTAATAAAGCATAGGACAAAACAACATAAAAACAATTTAATAAAGCATAGTTTAAAACAACATAAATACAATTTAATAAAGCATAGGATAAAACCACAGAATTACAATTTAATAAAGCATAGGATAAAACAACATAAATACAATTTAATAAAGCATAGGATAAACAACATAAATACAATTTAATAAAGCATAGGCTAAAACTACATAAATACAATTTAATAAAGCTTAGGATAAAACAAATTAAATACAATATAATAAAGCATAGGATAAAACAACATAAATTCAATTTAATAAAGCATAGGATAAAACAACATAAATACAATTTAATAAAGCATAGGTTAAAACAACATAAATACAATTTAATAAAGCATAGGATAAAACAACATAAATACAATTTAATAAAGCATAAGTTAAAACAACATAAATACAATTTAATAAAGCACAGGATAAAACAACATAAATACAATTTAATAAAGCATAAGACAAAAAATATAAATACAATTTAACAAAGCATATGTTAAAGTAACATAAATACAATTTAATAAAGCATAGGTTAAAACAACATAAATGCAATTTTATAAAGCATAGGATAAAACAACATAAATACAATTTAATAAAGCATAGGATAAAACAACATAATTAAAATTTAATAAAGCATAGGATAAAACAACATAAATACAATTTAATAAAGCATATGATAAAACAACATAAATACAATTTAATAAAGCATAGGTTAAAATAACATAAATACAATTTAATAAAGCATAGGACAAAACAACATAAAAACAATTTAATAAAGCATAGTTTAAAACAACATAAATACAATTTAATAAAGCATAGGATAAAACAACATAAATACAATTTAATAAAGCATAGGATAAAACAACATAAATACAATTTAATAAAGCATAGCATAAAACAACATAAATACAATCTAATAAAGCATAGGATAAAACAACATAAATAAAATTTAATAAAGCATAGGTTAAAACAACATAAACACAATTTAATAAAGCATAGGATAAAACAAATTAAATACAATATAATAAAGCATAGGATAAAACAACATAAATTCAATTTAATAAAGCATAGTATAAAACAACATAAATACAATTTAATAAAGCATAAGATAAAACAACATGAATACAATTTAATAAAGCATAGGATAAAACAACATAAATACAATTTAATAAAGCATAAGTTAAAACAACATAAATACAATTTAATAAAGCATAGGATAAAACAACATAAATTCAATTTAATAAAGCATAGGATAAAACAACATAAATACAATTTAATAAAGCACAGGATAAAACAAAATAAATAAAATTTAATAAAGCATAGGATAAAACAACATAAATAAAATTTAATAAAACATAGGATAAAACAACATAAATACAATTTAATAAAGCATAGGATAAAACAACATAATTAAAATTTAATAAAGCATAGGATAAAACAACATAAATACAATTTAATAAAGCATATGATAAAACAACATAAATACAATTTAATAAAGCATAGGTTAAAACAACATAAATACAATTTAATAAAGCATAGGATAAAACAACATAAATACAATTTAATAAAGCATAGGATAAAACAACATAAATACAATTTAATAAAGCATAGGATAAAACAACATAAATACAATTTAATAAAGCAAAGGATAAAACAACATAAATAAAATTTAATAAAGCATAGGTTAAAATAACATAAATACAATTTAATAAAGCATAGGACAAAACAACATAAAAACAATTTAATAAAGCATAGTTTAAAACAACATAAATACAATTTAATAAAGCATAGGATAAAACAACATAAATACAATTTAATAAAGCATAGGATAAAACAACATAAATTCAATTTAATAAAGCATAGGATAAAACAACATAAATACAATTTAATAAAGCACAGGATAAAACAAAATAAATAAAATTTAATAAAGCATAGGATAAAACAACATAAATAAAATTTAATAAAACATAGGATAAAACAACATAAATACAATTTAATAAAGCATAGGATAAAACAACATAATTAAAATTTAATAAAGCATAGGATAAAACAACATAAATACAATTTAATAAAGCATATGATAAAACAACATAAATACAATTTAATAAAGCATAGGTTAAAACAACATAAATACAATTTAATAAAGCATAGGATAAAACAACATAAATACAATTTAATAAAGCATAGGATAAAACAACATAAATACAATTTAATAAAGCATAGGATAAAACAACATAAATACAATTTAATAAAGCAAAGGATAAAACAACATAAATAAAATTTAATAAAGCATAGGTTAAAATAACATAAATACAATTTAATAAAGCATAGGACAAAACAACATAAAAACAATTTAATAAAGCATAGTTTAAAACAACATAAATACAATTTAATAAAGCATAGGATAAAACAACATAAATACAATTTAATAAAGCATAGGATAAAACAACATAAATACAATTTAATAAAGCATAGGTTAAAACAACATAAATACAATTTAATAAAGCACAGGATAAAACAACATAAATACAATTTAGTAAAGCATAAGTTAAAACAACATAAATACAATTTAATAAAGCATAGGATAAAACAACATAAATTCAATTTAATAAAGCATAGGATAAAACAACATAAATACAATTTAATAAAGCACAGGATAAAACAAAATAAATACAATTTAATAAAGCATAGGATAAAACAACATAAATAAAATTTAATAAAGCATAGGATAAAACAACATAAATACAATTTAATAAAGCATAGGATAAAACAACATAAATACAATTTAATAAAGCAAAGGATAAAACAACATAAATAAAATTTAATAAAGCATAGGTTAAAATAACATAAATACAATTTAATAAAGCATAGGACAAAACAACATAAAAACAATTTAATAAAGCATAGTTTAAAACAACATAAATACAATTTAATAAAGCATAGGATAAAACAACATAAATACAATTTAATAAAGCATAGGATAAAACAACATAAATACAATTTAATAAAGCATAGGTTAAAACAACATAAATACAATTTAATAAAGCACAGGATAAAACAACATAAATACAATTTAGTAAAGCATAAGTTAAAACAACATAAATACAATTTAATAAAGCATAGGATAAAACAACATAAATTCAATTTAATAAAGCATAGGATAAAACAACATAAATACAATTTAATAAAGCACAGGATAAAACAAAATAAATACAATTTAATAAAGCATAGGATAAAACAACATAAATAAAATTTAATAAAGCATAGGATAAAACTACATAAATACAATTTAATAAAACATAGGATAAAACAACATAAATAAAATTTAATAAAGCATAGGATAAAACAACATAAATACAATTTAATAAAGCATAGGATAAAACAACATAAATAAAATTTAATATAGCATAGGATAAAACAACATAAATACAATTAAATATAGCATAGGATAAAACAACATAAATACAATTTAATAAAGCATAGGATGAAACAACATAAATACAATTTAATAAAGCAAAGGATAAAACAACATAAATAAAATTTAATAAAGCATAGGTTAAAATAACATAAATACAATTTAATAAAGCATAGGACAAAACAACATAAAAACAATTTAATAAAGCATAGTTTAAAACAACATAAATACAATTTAATAAAGCATAGGATAAAATCACAGAATTACAATTTAATAAAGCATAGGATAAAACAACATAAATACAATTTAATAAAGCATAGGATAAAACAACATAAATACAATTTAATAAAGCATAGGATAAAACAACATAAATAAAATTTAATAAAGCATAGGATAAAACAACATAAATAAAATTTAAAAAAGCATAGGTTAAAATAACATAAATACAATTTAATAAAGCATAGGACAAAACAACATAAATACAATTTAATAAAGCATAGGATAAAACAACATAAATACAATTTAATAAAGCATAGGATCAAACAACATAAATACAATTTAATAAAGCATAGGATAAAACAACATAAATACAATTTAATAAAGCATAGGTTAAAACAACATAAATACAATTTAATAAAGCACACTATAAAACAACATAAATACAATTTAGTAAAGCATAAGTTAAAACAACATAAATACAATTTAATAAAGCATAGGATAAAACAACATAAATTCAATTTAATAAAGCATAGGATAAAGCAACATAAATACAATTTAATAAAGCACAGGATAAAACAAAATAAATAAAATTTAATAAAGCATAGGATAAAACAACATAAATAAAATTTAATAAAGCATAGGATAAAACAACATAAATACAATTTAATAAAGCATAGGATAAAACAACATAAATAAAATTTAATAAAGCATAGGATAAAACAACATAAATACAATTTAATAAAGCATATGATAAAACAACATAAATACAATTTAATAAAGCATAGGTTAAAACTACATAAGTACAATTTAATAAAGCATAGGATAAAACAACATAAATACAATTTAATAAAGCATAGGATAAAACAACATAAATAAAATTTAATATAGCATAGGATAAAACAACATAAATACAATTATATAAAGCATAGGATAAAACAACATAAATACAATTTAATAAAGCATATGATAAAACAACATAAATACAATTTAATAAAGCATAGGTTAAAACTACATAAATACAATTTAATAAAGCATAGGACAAAACAACATAAAAACAATTTAATAAAGCATAGTTTAAAACAACATAAATACAATTTAATAAAGCATAGGATAAAACCACAGAATTACAATTTAATAAAGCATAGGATAAAACAACATAAATACAATTTAATAAAGCATAGGATAAAACAACATAAATACAATTTAATAAAGCATAGGATAAAACAACATAAATAAAATTTAATAAAGCATAGGTTAAAATAACATAAATACAATTTAATAAAGCATAGGACAAAACAACATAAATACAATTTAATAAAGCATAGGATAAAACAACATAAATACAATTTATTAAAGCATAGGATAAAACAACATAAATACAATTTAATAAAGCATAGGATAAAACAACATAAATACAATTTAATAAAGCATAGGATAAAACAACATAAATACAATTTAATAAAGCATAGGATAAAACAACATATATACAATTTAATAAAGCATAGGATAAAACAACATAAATAAAATTTAATAAAGCATAGGTTAAAATAACATAAATACAATTTAATAAAGCATAGGACAAAACAACATAAATACAATTTAATAAAGCATAGGATAAAACAACATAAATAGAATTTAATAAAGCATAGGATAAAACAACATAAATACAATTTAATAAAGCATAGGATAAAACAACATAAATACAATTTAATGAAACATAGGTTAAACAAAATAAATACAATTTAATAAAGCATAGGACAAAACAACATAAATACAATTTAATAAAGCATATGTTAAAACAACATGAATACAATTTAATAAAGCATAAGATAAAACAACATGAATATAATTTAGTAAAGCATAAGATAAAACAACATGAATACAATTTAATAAAGCATAGGTTAAAACAACATAAATACAATTTAAGGAAGCATAGGATAAAACTACATAAATACATTTTAATAAAGCATAGGATAAAACAACATAAATACAATTTAATAAAGCATAGGTTAAAACAACATAAATGCAATTTAATAAAGCATAGGATAAAACCACAGAATTACAATTTAATAAAGCATAGGATAAAACAACATAAATACAATTTAATAAAGCATAGGATAAAACAACATAAATACAATTTAATAAAGCATAGGATAAAACAACATAAATACAATTTAATAAAGCATAGGATAAAACAACATAAATACAATTTAATAAAGCATAGGATAAAACAACATAAATACAATTTAATAAAGCATAGGATAAAACAACATAAATAAAATTTAATAAAGCATAGGTTAAAATAACATAAATACAATTTAATAAAGCATAGGACAAAACAACATAAATACAATTTAATAAAGCATAGGATAAAACAACATAAATACAATTTATTAAAGCATAGGATAAAACAACATAAATACAATTTAATAAAGCATAGGATAAAACAACATAAATACAATTTAATAAAGCATAGGATAAAACAACATAAATACAATTTAATAAAGCATAGGTTAAAACAACATAAATACAATTTAATAAAGCACAGGATAAAACAACATAAATACAATTTAATAAAGCATAGGTTAAAACAACATAAATACAATTTAATAAAGCATAGGATAAAACAACATAAATACAATTTAATAAAGCATAGGATAAAACAACATAAATACAATTTAATAAAGCAAAGGATAAAACAACATGAATAAAATTTAATAAAGCATAGGTTAAAATAACATAAATACAATTTAATAAAGCATAGGACAAAACAACATAAAAACAATTTAATAAAGCATAGTTTAAAACAACATAAATACAATTTAATAAAGCATAGGATAAAACCACAGAATTACAATTTAATAAAGCATAGGATAAAACAACATGAATATAATTTAGTAAAGCATAAGATAAAACAACATGAATACAATTTAATAAAGCATAGGTTAAAACAACATAAATACAATTTAAGAAAGCATAGGATAAAACTACATAAATACATTTTAATAAAGCATAGGATAAAACAACATAAATACAATTTAATAAAGCATAGGTTAAAACAACATAAATACAATTTAATAAAGCATAGGACAAAACAACATAAATACAATTTAATAAAGCATAGGATAAAACAACATAAATACAATTTATAAATCATAGGATAAAACAACATAAATACAATTTAATAAAGCATAGGATAAAACAACATAAATACAGTTTAAGAAAGCATAGGATAAAGCAACATAAATACAATTTAATAAAGCATAGGCTAAAACAACATAAATACACTTTAATAAAGCATAGGATAAAACAACATAAATACAATTTAATAAAGCATATGATAAAACAACATAAATACAATTTAATAAAGCATAGGTTAAAACAACATAAATACAATTTAATAAAGCATAGGATAAAACAACATAAATACAATTTAATAAAGCATAGGATAAAACAACATAAATAAAATTTAATATAGCATAGGATAAAACAACATAAATACAATTAAATATAGCATAGGATAAAACAACATAAATACAATTTAATAAAGCATAGGATAAAACAACATAAATACAATTTAATAAAGCATAGGATAAAACAACATAAATAAAATTTAATATAGCATAGGATAAAACAACATAAATACAATTAAATATAGCATAGGATAAAACAACATAAATACAATTTAATAAAGCATAGGATGAAACAACATAAATACAATTTAATAAAGCAAAGGATAAAACAACATAAATAAAATTTAATAAAGCATAGGTTAAAATAACATAAATACAATTTAATAAAACATAGGACAAAACAACATAAAAACAATTTAATAAAGCATAGTTTAAAACAACATAAATACAATTTAATAAAGCATAGGATAAAACCACAGAATTACAATTTAATAAAGCATAGGATAAAACAACATAAATACAATTTAATAAAGCATAGGATAAAACAACATAAATACAATTTAATAAAGCATAGGATAAAACAACATAAATAAAATTTAATAAAGCATAGGATAAAACAACATAAATAAAATTTAAAAAAGCATAGGTTAAAATAACATAAATACAATTTAATAAAGCATAGGACAAAACAACATAAATACAATTTAATAAAGCATAGGATAAAACAACATAAATACAATTTAATAAAGCATAGGATCAAACAACATAAATACAATTTAATAAAGCATAGGATAAAACAACATAAATACAATTTAATAAAGCATAGGTTAAAACAACATAAATACAATTTAATAAAGCACAGGATAAAACAACATAAATACAATTTAGTAAAGCATAAGTTAAAACAACATAAATACAATTTAATAAAGCATAGGATAAAACAACATAAATTCAATTTAATAAAGCATAGGATAAAACAACATAAATACAATTTAATAAAGCACAGGATAAAACAAAATAAATAAAATTTAATAAAGCATAGGATAAAACAACATAAATAAAATTTAATAAAGCATAGGATAAAACAACATAAATACAATTTAATAAAGCATAGGATAAAACAACATAAATAAAATTTAATAAAGCATAGGATAAAACAACATAAATACAATTTAATAAAGCATATTATAAAACAACATAAATACAATTTAATAAAGCATAGGTTAAAACTACATAAATACAATTTAATAAAGCATAGGATAAAACAACATAAATACAATTTAATAAAGCATAGGATAAAACAACATAAATAAAATTTAATATAGCATAGGATAAAACAACATAAATACAATTATATAAAGCATAGGATAAAACAACATAAATACAATTTAATAAAGCATATGATAAAACAACATAAATACAATTTAATAAAGCATAGGTTAAAACTACATAAATACAATTTAATAAAGCATAGGACAAAACAACATAAAAACAATTTAATAAAGCATAGTTTAAAACAACATAAATACAATTTAATAAAGCATAGGATAAAACCACAGAATTACAATTTAATAAAGCATAGGATAAAACAACATAAATACAATTTAATAAAGCATAGGATAAAACAACATAAATACAATTTAATAAAGCATGGGATAAAACAACATAAATACAATTTAATAAAGCATAGGATAAAACAACATAAATACAATTTAATAAAGCATAGGATAAAACAACATAAATACAATTTAATAAAGCATAGGATAAAACAACATAAATAAAATTTAATAAAGCATAGGTTAAAATAACAAAAATACAATTTAATAAAGCATAGGACAAAACAACATAAATACAATTTTATAAAGCATAGGATAAAACAACATAAATACAATTTATTAAAGCATAGGATAAAACAACATAAATACAATTTAATAAAGCATAGGATAAAACAACATAAATACAATTTAATAAAGCATAGGATAAAACAACATAAATACAATTTAATAAAGCATAGGTTAAAACAACATAAATACAATTTAATAAAGCACAGGATAAAACAACATAAATACAATTTAATAAAGCATAGGTTAAAACAACATAAATACAATTTAATAAAGCATAGGATAAAACAACATAAATACAATTTAATAAAGCATAGGATAAAACAACATAAATACAATTTAACAAAGCAAAGGATAAAACAACATGAATAAAATTTAATAAAGCATAGGTTAAAATAACATAAATACAATTTAATAAAGCATAGGACAAAACAACATAAAAACAATTTAATAAAGCATAGTTTAAAACAACATAAATACAATTTAATAAAGCATAGGATAAAACCACAGAATTACAATTTAATAAAGCATAGGATAAAACAACATAAATACAATTTAATAAAGCATAGGATAAAACAACATAAATACAATTTAATAAAGCATAGGATAAAACAACATAAATACAATTTAATAAAGCATAGGATAAAACAACATAAATACAATTTAATAAAGCATAGGATAAAACAACATAAATACAATTTAATAAAGCATAGGATAAAACAACATAAATAAAATTTAATAAAGCATAGGTTAAAATAACATAAATACAATTTAATAAAGCATAGGACAAAACAACATAAATACAATTTAATAAAGCATAGGATAAAACAACATAAATAGAATTTAATAAAGCATAGGATAAAACAACATAAATACAATTTAATAAAGCATAGGATAAAACAACATAAATACAATTTAATGAAACATAGGTTAAACAAAATAAATACAATTTAATAAAGCATAGGACAAAACAACATAAATACAATTTAATAAAGCATATGTTAAAACAACATGAATACAATTTAATAAAGCATAAGATAAAACAACATGAATATAATTTAGTAAAGCATAAGATAAAACAACATGAATACAATTTAATAAAGCATAGGTTAAAACAACATAAATACAATTTAAGAAAGCATAGGATAAAACTACATAAATACATTTTAATAAAGCATAGGATAAAACAACATAAATACAATTTAATAAAGCATAGGTTAAAACAACATAAATGCAATTTAATAAAGCATAGGATAAAACCACAGAATTACAATTTAACAAAGCATAGGATAAAACAACATAAATACAATTTAATAAAGCATAGGATAAAACAACATAAATACAATTTAATAAAGCATAGGATAAAACAACATAAATACAATTTAATAAAGCATAGGATAAAACAACATAAATACAATTTAATAAAGCATAGGTTAAAACAACATAAATACAATTTAATAAAGCACAGGATAAAACAACATAAATACAATTTAATAAAGCATAGGTTAAAACAACATAAATACAATTTAATAAAGCATAGGATAAAACAACATAAATACAATTTAATAAAGCATAGGATAAAACAACATAAATACAATTTAATAAAGCAAAGGATAAAACAACATGAATAAAATTTAATAAAGCATAGGTTAAAATAACATAAATACAATTTAATAAAGCATAGGACAAAACAACATAAAAACAATTTAATAAAGCATAGTTTAAAACAACATAAATACAATTTAATAAAGCATAGGATAAAACCACAGAATTACAATTTAATAAAGCATAGGATAAAACAACATAAATACAATTTAATAAAGCATAGGATAAAACAACATAAATACAATTTAATAAAGCATATGTTAAAACAACATGAATACAATTTAATAAAGCATAAGATAAAACAACATGAATATAATTTAGTAAAGCATAAGATAAAACAACATGAATACAATTTAATAAAGCATAGGTTAAAACAACATAAATACAATTTAATAAAGCATAGGACAAAACAACATAAATACAATTTAATAAAGCATAGGATAAAACAACATAAATACAATTTATAAATCATAGGATAAAACAACATAAATACAATTTAATAAAGCATAGGATAAAACAACATAAATACAATTTAATAAAGCATAGGATAAAACAACATAAATACAATTTAATAAAGCAAAGGATAAAACAACATAAATACAATTTAATAAAGCATAGGTTAAAATAACATAAATACAATTTAATAAAGCATAGGACAAAACAACATAAAAACAATTTAATAAAGCATAGTTTAAAACAACATAAATACAATTTAATAAAGCATAGGATAAAACCACAGAATTACAATTTAATAAAGCATAGGATAAAACAACATAAATACAATTTAATAAAGCATAGGATAAAACAACATAAATACAATTTAATAAAGCATAGGATAAAACAACATAAATACAATTTAATAAAGCATAGGACAAAACAACATAAATACAATTTAATAAAGCATAGGATAAAACAACATAAATACAATTTAATAAAGCATAGGATAAAACAACATAAATACAATTTAATAAAGCATAGGATAAAACAACATAAATACAATTTAATAAAGCATAGGATAAAACAACATAAATACAATTTAATAAAGCATAGGACAAAACAACATAAATACAATTTAATAAAGCATAGGATAAAACAACATAAATACAATTTAATAAAGCATAGGATAAAACAACATAAATACAATTTAATAAAGCATAGGATAAAACAACATAAATACAATTTAATAAAGCATAGGATAAAACAACATAAATACAATTTAATAAAGCATAGGATAAAACAACATAAATACAATTTAATAAAGCATAGGATAAAACAACATAAATACAATTTAATAAAGCATAGGATAAAACAACATAAATAAAATTTAATAAAGCATAGGTTAAAATAACATAAATACAATTTAATAAAGCATAGGACAAAACAACATAAATACAATTTAATAAAGCATAGGATAAAACAACATAAATACAATTTATTAAAGCATAGGATAAAACAACATAAATACAATTTAATAAAGCATAGGATAAAACAACATAAATACAATTTAATAAAGCATAGGATAAAACAACATAAATACAATTTAATAAAGCATAGGTTAAAACAACATAAATACAATTTAATAAAGCACAGGATAAAACAACATAAATACAATTTAATAAAGCATAGGATAAAACAACATAAATACAATTTAATAAAGCAAAGGATAAAACAACATAAATACAATTTAATAAAGCATAGGTTAAAATAACATAAATACAATTTAATAAAGCATAGGACAAAACAACATAAAAACAATTTAATAAAGCATAGTTTAAAACAACATAAATACAATTTAATAAAGCATAGGATAAAACCACAGAATTACAATTTAATAAAGCATAGGATAAAACAACATAAATACAATTTAATAAAGCATAGGATAAAACAACATAAATACAATTTAATAAAGCATAGGATAAAACAACATAAATACAATTTAATAAAGCATAGGACAAAACAACATAAATACAATTTAATAAAGCATAGGATAAAACAACATAAATACAATTTAATAAAGCATAGGATCAAACAACATAAATACAATTTAATAAAGCATAGGATAAAACAGCATAAATACAATTTAATAAAGCATAGGTTAAAACAACATAAATACAATTTAATAAAGCACAGGATAAAACAACATAAATACAATTTAGTAAAGCATAAGTTAAAACAACATAAATACAATTTAATAAAGCATAGGATAAAACAACATAAATTCAATTTAATAAAGCATAGGATAAAACAACATAAATACAATTTAATAAAGCACAGGATAAAACAAAATAAATAAAATTTAATAAAGCATAGGATAAAACAACATAAATAAAATTTAATAAAGCATAGGATAAAACAACATAAATACAATTTAATAAAGCATAGGATAAAACAACATAAATAAAATTTAATAAAGCATAGGATAAAACAACATAAATACAATTTAATAAAGCATATGATAAAACAACATAAATACAATTTAATAAAGCATAGGTTAAAACAACATAAATACAATTTAATAAAGCATAGGATAAAACAACATAAATACAATTTAATAAAGCATAGGATAAAACAACATAAATAAAATTTAATAAAGCATAGGTTAAAATAACATAAATACAATTTAATAAAGCATAGGACAAAACAACATAAATGCAATTTAATAAAGCATAGGATAAAACAACATAAATACAATTTAATAAAGCATAGGATCAAACAACATAAATACAATTTAATAAAGCATAGGATAAAACAACATAAATACAATTTAATAAAGCATAGGTTAAAACAACATAAATACAATTTAATAAAGCACAGGATAAAACAACATAAATACAATTTAGTAAAGCATAAGTTAAAACAACATAAATACAATTTAATAAAGCATAGGATAAAACAACATAAATTCAATTTAATAAAGCATAGGATAAAACAACATAAATACAATTTAATAAAGCACAGGATAAAATAAAATAAATAAAATTTAATAAAGCATAGGATAAAACAACATAAATAAAATTTAATAAAGCATAGGATAAAACAACATAAATACAATTTAATAAAGCATAGGATAAAACAACATAAATAAAATTTAATAAAGCATAGGATAAAACAACATAAATACAATTTAATAAAGCATAGGATAAAACAACATAAATACAATTTAATAAAGCATAGGATAAAACAACATAAATTCAATTTAATAAAGCATAGGATAAAACAACATAAATACAATTTAATAAAGCACAGGATAAAACAAAATAAATAAAATTTAATAAAGCATAGGATAAAACAACATAAATAAAATTTAATAAAACATAGGATAAAACAACATAAATACAATTTAATAAAGCATAGGATAAAACAACATAAATAAAATTTAATAAAGCATAGGATAAAACAACATAAATACAATTTAATAAAGCATATGATAAAACAACATAAATACAATTTAATAAAGCATATGATAAAACAACATAAATACAATTTAATAAAGCATAGGTTAAAACAACATAAATACAATTTAATAAAGCATAGGATAAAACAACATAAATACAATTTAATAAAGCATAGGATAAAACAACATAAATACAATTTAATATAGCATAGGATAAAACAACATAAATACAATTAAATAAAGCATAGGATAAAACAACATAAATACAATTTAATAAAGCATAGGATAAAACAACATAAATACAATTTAATAAAGCATAGGTTAAAACAACATAAATACAATTTAATAAAGCACACTATAAAACAACATAAATACAATTTAGTAAAGCATAAGTTAAAACAACATAAATACAATTTAATAAAGCATAGGATAAAACAACATAAATTCAATTTAATAAAGCATAGGATAAAACAACATAAATACAATTTAATAAAGCACAGGATAAAACAAAATAAATAAAATTTAATAAAGCATAGGATAAAACAACATAAATAAAATTTAATAAAGCATAGGATAAAACAACATAAATACAATTTAATAAAGCATAGGATAAAACAACATAAATAAAATTTAATAAAGCATAGGATAAAACAACATAAATACAATTTAATAAAGCATATGATAAAACAACATAAATACAATTTAATAAAGCATAGGTTAAAACTACATAAATACAATTTAATAAAGCATAGGATAAAACAACATAAATACAATTTAATAAAGCATAGGATAAAACAACATAAATAAAATTTAATATAGCATAGGATAAAACAACATAAATACAATTATATAAAGCATAGGATAAAACAACATAAATACAATTTAATAAAGCATATGATAAAACAACATAAATACAATTTAATAAAGCATAGGTTAAAACTACATAAATACAATTTAATAAAGCATAGGACAAAACAACATAAAAACAATTTAATAAAGCATAGTTTAAAACAACATAAATACAATTTAATAAAGCATAGGATAAAACCACAGAATTACAATTTAATAAAGCATAGGATAAAACAACATAAATACAATTTAATAAAGCATAGGATAAAACAACATAAATACAATTTAATAAAGCATGGGATAAAACAACATAAATACAATTTAATAAAGCATAGGATAAAACAACATAAATACAATTTAATAAAGCATAGGATAAAACAACATAAATACAATTTAATAAAGCATAGGATAAAACAACATAAATAAAATTTAATAAAGCATAGGTTAAAATAACATAAATACAATTTAATAAAGCATAGGACAAAACAACATAAATACAATTTAATAAAGCATAGGATAAAACAACATAAATACAATTTATTAAAGCATAGGATAAAACAACATAAATACAATTTAATAAAGCATAGGATAAAACAACATAAATACAATTTAATAAAGCATAGGATAAAACAACATAAATACAATTTAATAAAGCATAGGTTAAAACAACATAAATACAATTTAATAAAGCACAGGATAAAACAACATAAATACAATTTAATAAAGCATAGGTTAAAACAACATAAATACAATTTAATAAAGCATAGGATAAAACAACATAAATACAATTTAATAAAGCATAGGATAAAACAACATAAATACAATTTAACAAAGCAAAGGATAAAACAACATAAATAAAATTTAATAAAGCATAGGTTAAAATAACATAAATACAATTTAATAAAGCATAGGACAAAACAACATAAAAACAATTTAATAAAGCATAGTTTAAAACAACATAAATACAATTTAATAAAGCATAGGATAAAACCACAGAATTACAATTTAATAAAGCATAGGATAAAACAACATAAATACAATTTAATAAAGCATAGGATAAAACAACATAAATACAATTTAATAAAGCATGGGATAAAACAACATAAATACAATTTAATAAAGCATAGGATAAAACAACATAAATACAATTTAATAAAGCATAGGATAAAACAACATAAATACAATTTAATAAAGCATAGGATAAAACAACATAAATAAAATTTAATAAAGCATAGGTTAAAATAACATAAATACAATTTAATAAAGCATAGGACAAAACAACATAAATACAATTTAATAAAGCATAGGATAAAACAACATAAATACAATTTATTAAAGCATAGGATAAAACAACATAAATACAATTTAATAAAGCATAGGATAAAACAACATAAATACAATTTAATAAAGCATAGGATAAAACAACATAAATACAATTTAATAAAGCATAGGTTAAAACAACATAAATACAATTTAATAAAGCACAGGATAAAACAACATAAATACAATTTAATAAAGCATAGGTTAAAACAACATAAATACAATTTAATAAAGCATAGGATAAAACAACATAAATACAATTTAATAAAGCATAGGATAAAACAACATAAATACAATTTAACAAAGCAAAGGATAAAACAACATGAATAAAATTTAATAAAGCATAGGTTAAAATAACATAAATACAATTTAATAAAGAATAGGACAAAACAACATAAAAACAATTTAATAAAGCATAGTTTAAAACAACATAAATACAATTTAATAAAGCATAGGATAAAACCACAGAATTACAATTTAATAAAGCATAGGATAAAACAACATAAATACAATTTAATAAAGCATAGGATAAAACAACATAAATACAATTTAATAAAGCATAGGATAAAACAACATAAATACAATTTAATAAAGCATAGGATAAAACAACATAAATACAATTTAATAAAGCATAGGATAAAACAACATAAATACAATTTAATAAAGCATAGGATAAAACAACATAAATAAAATTTAATAAAGCATAGGTTAAAATAACATAAATACAATTTAATAAAGCATAGGACAAAACAACATAAATACAATTTAATAAAGCATAGGATAAAACAACATAAATAGAATTTAATAAAGCATAGGATAAAACAACATAAATACAATTTAATAAAGCATAGGATAAAACAACATAAATACAATTTAATGAAACATAGGTTAAACAAAATAAATACAATTTAATAAAGCATAGGACAAAACAACATAAATACAATTTAATAAAGCATATGTTAAAACAACATGAATACAATTTAATAAAGCATAAGATAAAACAACATGAATATAATTTAGTAAAGCATAAGATAAAACAACATGAATACAATTTAATAAAGCATAGGTTAAAACAACATAAATACAATTTAGTAAAGCATAAGATAAAACAACATGAATACAATTTAATAAAGCATAGGTTAAAACAACATAAATACAATTTAAGAAAGCATAGGATAAAACTACATAAATACATTTTAATAAAGCATAGGATAAAACAACATAAATACAATTTAATAAAGCATAGGTTAAAACAACATAAATGCAATTTAATAAAGCATAGGATAAAACCACAGAATTACAATTTAATAAAGCATAGGATAAAACAACATAAATACAATTTAATAAAGCATAGGATAAAACAACATAAATACAATTTAATAAAGCATAGGATAAAACAACATAAATACAATTTAATAAAGCATAGGATAAAACAACATAAATACAATTTAATAAAGCATAGGATAAAACAACATAAATACAATTTAATAAAGCATAGGATAAAACAACATAAATAAAATTTAATAAAGCATAGGTTAAAATAACATAAATACAATTTAATAAAGCATAGGACAAAACAACATAAATACAATTTAATAAAGCATAGGATAAAACAACATAAATACAATTTATTAAAGCATAGGATAAAACAACATAAATACAATTTAATAAAGCATAGGATAAAACAACATAAATACAATTTAATAAAGCATAGGTTAAAATAACATAAATACAATTTAATAAAACATAGGACAAAACAACATAAAAACAATTTAATAAAGCATAGTTTAAAACAACATAAATACAATTTAATAAAGCATAGGATAAAACCACAGAATTACAATTTAATAAAGCAAAGGATAAAACAACATAAATAAAATTTAATAAAGCATAGGTTAAAATAACATAAATACAATTTAATAAAACATAGGACAAAACAACATAAAAACAATTTAATAAAGCATAGTTTAAAACAACATAAATACAATTTAATAAAGCATAGGATAAAACCACAGAATTACAATTTAATAAAGCATAGGATAAAACAACATAAATACAATTTAATAAAGCATAGGATAAAACAACATAAATACAATTTAATAAAGCATAGGATAAAACAACATAAATAAAATTTAATAAAGCATAGGATAAAACAACATAAATAAAATTTAAAAAAGCATAGGTTAAAATAACATAAATACAATTTAATAAAGCATAGGACAAAACAACATAAATACAATTTAATAAAGCATAGGATAAAACAACATAAATACAATTTAATAAAGCATAGGATCAAACAACATAAATACAATTTAATAAAGCATAGGATAAAACAACATAAATACAATTTAATAAAGCATAGGTTAAAACAACATAAATACAATTTAATAAAGCACAGGATAAAACAACATAAATACAATTTAATAAAGCATAGGATAAAACAACATAAATTCAATTTAATAAAGCATAGGATAAAACAACATAAATACAATTTAATAAAGCACAGGATAAAACAAAATAAATAAAATTTAATAAAGCATAGGATAAAACAACATAAATAAAATTTAATAAAGCATAGGATAAAACAACATAAATACAATTTAATAAAGCATAGGATAAAACAACATAAATAAAATTTAATAAAGCATAGGATAAAACAACATAAATACAATTTAATAAAGCATATTATAAAACAACATAAATACAATTTAATAAAGCATAGGTTAAAACTACATAAATACAATTTAATAAAGCATAGGATAAAACAACATAAATACAATTTAATAAAGCATAGGATAAAACAACATAAATAAAATTTAATATAGCATAGGATAAAACAACATAAATACAATTATATAAAGCATAGGATAAAACAACATAAATACAATTTAATAAAGCATATGATAAAACAACATAAATACAATTTAATAAAGCATAGGTTAAAACTACATAAATACAATTTAATAAAGCATAGGACAAAACAACATAAAAACAATTTAATAAAGCATAGTTTAAAACAACATAAATACAATTTAATAAAGCATAGGATAAAACCACAGAATTACAATTTAATAAAGCATAGGATAAAACAACATAAATACAATTTAATAAAGCATAGGATAAAACAACATAAATACAATTTAATAAAGCATGGGATAAAACAACATAAATACAATTTAATAAAGCATAGGATAAAACAACATAAATACAATTTAATAAAGCATAGGATAAAACAACATAAATACAATTTAATAAAGCATAGGATAAAACAACATAAATAAAATTTAATAAAGCATAGGTTAAAATAACATAAATACAATTTAATAAAGCATAGGACAAAACAACATAAATACAATTTAATAAAGCATAGGATAAAACAACATAAATACAATTTATTAAAGCATAGGATAAAACAACATAAATACAATTTAATAAAGCATAGGATAAAACAACATAAATACAATTTAATAAAGCATAGGATAAAACAACATAAATACAATTTAATAAAGCATAGGTTAAAACAACATGAATACAATTTAATAAAGCACAGGATAAAACAACATAAATACAATTTAATAAAGCATAGGTTAAAACAACATAAATACAATTTAATAAAGCATAGGATAAAACAACATAAATACAATTTAATAAAGCATAGGATAAAACAACATAAATACAATTTAACAAAGCAAAGGATAAAACAACATGAATAAAATTTAATAAAGCATAGGTTAAAATAACATAAATACAATTTAATAAAGCATAGGACAAAACAACATAAAAACAATTTAATAAAGCATAGTTTAAAACAACATAAATACAATTTAATAAAGCATAGGATAAAACCACAGAATTACAATTTAATAAAGCATAGGATAAAACAACATAAATACAATTTAATAAAGCATAGGATAAAACAACATAAATACAATTTAATAAAGCATAGGATAAAACAACATAAATACAATTTAATAAAGCATAGGATAAAACAACATAAATACAATTTAATAAAGCATAGGATAAAACAGCATAAATACAATTTAATAAAGCATAGGATAAAACAACATAAATAAAATTTAATAAAGCATAGGTTAAAATAACATAAATACAATTTAATAAAGCATAGGACAAAACAACATAAATACAATTTAATAAAGCATAGGATAAAACAACATAAATAGAATTTAATAAAGCATAGGATAAAACAACATAAATACAATTTAATAAAGCATAGGATAAAACAACATAAATACAATTTAATGAAACATAGGTTAAACAAAATAAATACAATTTAATAAAGCATAGGACAAAACAACATAAATACAATTTAATAAAGCATATGTTAAAACAACATGAATACAATTTAATAAAGCATAAGATAAAACAACATGAATATAATTTAGTAAAGCATAAGATAAAACAACATGAATACAATTTAATAAAGCATAGGTTAAAACAACATAAATACAATTTAAGAAAGCATAGGATAAAACTACATAAATACATTTTAATAAAGCATAGGATAAAACAACATAAATACAATTTAATAAAGCATAGGTTAAAACAACATAAATGCAATTTAATAAAGCATAGGATAAAACCACAGAATTACAATTTAACAAAGCATAGGATAAAACAACATAAATACAATTTAATAAAGCATAGGATAAAACAACATAAATACAATTTAATAAAGCATAGGATAAAACAACATAAATACAATTTAATAAAGCATAGGATAAAACAACATAAATACAATTTAATAAAGCATAGGATAAAACAACATAAATACAATTTAATAAAGCATAGGATAAAACAACATAAATAAAATTTAATAAAGCATAGGTTAAAATAACATAAATACAATTTAATAAAGCATAGGACAAAACAACATAAATACAATTTAATAAAGCATAGGATAAAACAACATAAATACAATTTATTAAAGCATAGGATAAAACAACATAAATACAATTTAATAAAGCATAGGATAAAACAACATAAATACAATTTAATAAAGCATAGGATAAAACAACATAAATACAATTTAATAAAGCATAGGTTAAAACAACATAAATACAATTTAATAAAGCACAGGATAAAACAACATAAATACAATTTAATAAAGCATAGGTTAAAACAACATAAATACAATTTAATAAAGCATAGGATAAAACAACATAAATACAATTTAATAAAGCATAGGATAAAACAACATAAATACAATTTAATAAAGCAAAGGATAAAACAACATGAATAAAATTTAATAAAGCATAGGTTAAAATAACATAAATACAATTTAATAAAGCATAGGACAAAACAACATAAAAACAATTTAATAAAGCATAGTTTAAAACAACATAAATACAATTTAATAAAGCATAGGATAAAACCACAGAATTACAATTTAATAAAGCATAGGATAAAACAACATAAATACAATTTAATAAAGCATAGGATAAAACAACATAAATACAATTTAATAAAGCATAGGATAAAACAACATAAATACAATTTAATAAAGCATAGGATAAAACAACATAAATACAATTTAATAAAGCATAGGATAAAACAACATAAATACAATTTAATAAAGCATAGGATAAAACAACATAAATAAAATTTAATAAAGCATAGGTTAAAATAACATAAATACAATTTAATAAAGCATAGGACAAAACAACATAAATACAATTTAATAAAGCATAGGATAAAACAACATAAATACAATTTAATAAAGCATAGGATAAAACAACATAAATACAATTTAATAAAGCATAGGATAAAACAACATAAATACAATTTAATGAAACATAGGTTAAACAAAATAAATACAATTTAATAAAGCATAGGACAAAACAACATAAATACAATTTAATAAAGAATATGTTAAAACAACATGAATACAATTTAATAAAGCATAAGATAAAACAACATGAATATAATTTAGTAAAGCATAAGATAAAACAACATGAATACAATTTAATAAAGCATAGGTTAAAACAACATAAATACAATTTAAGAAAGCATAGGATAAAACTACATAAATACATTTTAATAAAGCATAGGATAAAACAACATAAATACAATTTAATAAAGCATAGGTTAAAACAACATAAATACAATTTAATAAAGCATAGGACAAAACAACATAAATACAATTTAATAAAGCATAGGATAAAACAACATAAATACAATTTATAAATCATAGGATAAAACAACATAAATACAATTTAATAAAGCATAGGTTAAAACAACATAAATACAATTTAATAAAGCATAGGTTAAAACAACATAAATACAATTTAATAAAGCATAGGATAAAACAACATAAATACAATTTAATAAAGCATAGGATAAAACAACATAAATAAAATTTAATAAAGCATAGGTTAAAATAACATAAATACAATTTAATAAAGCATAGGACAAAACAACATAAATGCAATTTAATAAAGCATAGGATAAAACAACATAAATACAATTTAATAAAGCATAGGATCAAACAACATAAATACAATTTAATAAAGCATAGGATAAAACAACATAAATACAATTTAATAAAGCATAGGTTAAAACAACATAAATACAATTTAATAAAGCACAGGATAAAACAACATAAATACAATTTAGTAAAGCATAAGTTAAAACAACATAAATACAATTTAATAAAGCATAGGATAAAACAACATAAATTCAATTTAATAAAGCATAGGATAAAACAACATAAATACAATTTAATAAAGCACAGGATAAAATAAAATAAATAAAATTTAATAAAGCATAGGATAAAACAACATAAATAAAATTTAATAAAGCATAGAATAAAACAACATAAATACAATTTAATAAAGCATAGGATAAAACAACATAAATAAAATTTAATAAAGCATAGGATAAAACAACATAAATACAATTTAATAAAGCATATGATAAAACAACATAAATACAATTTAATAAAGCATAGGTTAAAACAACATAAATACAATTTAATAAAGCATAGGATAAAACAACATAAATACAATTTAATAAAGCATAGGATAAAACAACATAAATTCAATTTAATAAAGCATAGGATAAAACAACATAAATACAATTTAATAAAGCACAGGATAAAACAAAATAAATAAAATTTAATAAAGCATAGGATAAAACAACATAAATAAAATTTAATAAAACATAGGATAAAACAACATAAATACAATTTAATAAAGCATAGGATAAAACAACATAAATAAAATTTAATAAAGCATAGGATAAAACAACATAAATACAATTTAATAAAGCATATGATAAAACAACATAAATACAATTTAATAAAGCATAGGTTAAAACAACATAAATACAATTTAATAAAGCATAGGATAAAACAACATAAATACAATTTAATAAAGCATATGATAAAACAACATAAATACAATTTAATAAAGCATATGATAAAACAACATAAATACAATTTAATAAAGCATAGGTTAAAACAACATAAATACAATTTAATAAAGCATAGGATAAAACAACATAAATACAATTTAATAAAGCATAGGATAAAACAACATAAATACAATTTAATATAGCATAGGATAAAACAACATAAATACAATTAAATAAAGCATAGGATAAAACAACATAAATACAATTTAATAAAGCATAGGATAAAACAACATAAATAAAATTTAATAAAGCATAGGTTAAAATAACATAAATACAATTTAATAAAGCATAGGACAAAACAACATAAATACAATTTAATAAAGCATAGGATAAAACAACATAAATAGAATTTAATAAAGCATAGGATAAAACAACATAAATACAATTTAATAAAGCATAGGATAAAACAACATAAATACAATTTAATGAAACATAGGTTAAACAAAATAAATACAATTTAATAAAGCATAGGACAAAACAACATAAATACAATTTAATAAAGCATATGTTAAAACAACATGAATACAATTTAATAAAGCATAAGATAAAACAACATGAATATAATTTAGTAAAGCATAAGATAAAACAACATGAATACAATTTAATAAAGCATAGGTTAAAACAACATAAATACAATTTAAGAAAGCATAGGATAAAACTACATAAATACATTTTAATAAAGCATAGGATAAAACAACATAAATACAATTTAATAAAGCATAGGTTAAAACAACATAAATACAATTTAATAAAACATAGGACAAAACAACATAAAAACAATTTAATAAAGCATAGTTTAAAACAACATAAATACAATTTAATAAAGCATAGGATAAAACCACAGAATTACAATTTAATAAAGCATAGGATAAAACAACATAAATACAATTTAATAAAGCATAGGATAAAACAACATAAATACAATTTAATAAAGCATAGGATAAAACAACATAAATAAAATTTAATAAAGCATAGGATAAAACAACATAAATAAAATTTAAAAAAGCATAGGTTAAAATAACATAAATACAATTTAATAAAGCATAGGACAAAACAACATAAATAAAATTTAATAAAGCATAGGTTAAAATAACATAAATACAATTTAATAAAGCATAGGACAAAACAACATAAATACAATTTAATAAAGCATAGGATAAAACAACATAAATACAATTTAATAAAGCATAGGATAAAACAACATAAATACAATTTAATAAAGCATAGGATAAAACAACATAAATACAATTTAATGAAACATAGGTTAAACAAAATAAATACAATTTAATAAAGCATAGGACAAAACAACATAAATACAATTTAATAAAGAATATGTTAAAACAACATGAATACAATTTAATAAAGCATAAGATAAAACAACATGAATATAATTTAGTAAAGCATAAGATAAAACAACATGAATACAATTTAATAAAGCATAGGTTAAAACAACATAAATACAATTTAAGAAAGCATAGGATAAAACTACATAAATACATTTTAATAAAGCATAGGATAAAACAACATAAATACAATTTAATAAAGCATAGGTTAAAACAACATAAATACAATTTAATAAAGCATAGGACAAAACAACATAAATACAATTTAATAAAGCATAGGATAAAACAACATAAATACAATTTATAAATCATAGGATAAAACAACATAAATACAATTTAATAAAGCATAGGTTAAAACAACATAAATACAATTTAATAAAGCATAGGTTAAAACAACATAAATACAATTTAATAAAGCATAGGATAAAACAACATAAATACAATTTAATAAAGCATAGGATAAAACAACATAAATAAAATTTAATAAAGCATAGGTTAAAATAACATAAATACAATTTAATAAAGCATAGGACAAAACAACATAAATGCAATTTAATAAAGCATAGGATAAAACAACATAAATACAATTTAATAAAGCATAGGATCAAACAACATAAATACAATTTAATAAAGCATAGGATAAAACAACATAAATACAATTTAATAAAGCATAGGTTAAAACAACATAAATACAATTTAATAAAGCACAGGATAAAACAACATAAATACAATTTAGTAAAGCATAAGTTAAAACAACATAAATACAATTTAATAAAGCATAGGATAAAACAACATAAATTCAATTTAATAAAGCATAGGATAAAACAACATAAATACAATTTAATAAAGCACAGGATAAAATAAAATAAATAAAATTTAATAAAGCATAGGATAAAACAACATAAATAAAATTTAATAAAGCATAGGATAAAACAACATAAATACAATTTAATAAAGCATAGGATAAAACAACATAAATAAAATTTAATAAAGCATAGGATAAAACAACATAAATACAATTTAATAAAGCATATGATAAAACAACATAAATACAATTTAATAAAGCATAGGTTAAAACAACATAAATACAATTTAATAAAGCATAGGATAAAACAACATAAATACAATTTAATAAAGCATAGGATAAAACAACATAAATTCAATTTAATAAAGCATAGGATAAAACAACATAAATACAATTTAATAAAGCACAGGATAAAACAAAATAAATAAAATTTAATAAAGCATAGGATAAAACAACATAAATAAAATTTAATAAAACATAGGATAAAACAACATAAATACAATTTAATAAAGCATAGGATAAAACAACATAAATAAAATTTAATAAAGCATAGGATAAAACAACATAAATACAATTTAATAAAGCATATGATAAAACAACATAAATACAATTTAATAAAGCATAGGTTAAAACAACATAAATACAATTTAATAAAGCATAGGATAAAACAACATAAATACAATTTAATAAAGCATATGATAAAACAACATAAATACAATTTAATAAAGCATATGATAAAACAACATAAATACAATTTAATAAAGCATAGGTTAAAACAACATAAATACAATTTAATAAAGCATAGGATAAAACAACATAAATACAATTTAATAAAGCATAGGATAAAACAACATAAATACAATTTAATATAGCATAGGATAAAACAACATAAATACAATTAAATAAAGCATAGGATAAAACAACATAAATACAATTTAATAAAGCATAGGATAAAACAACATAAATAAAATTTAATAAAGCATAGGTTAAAATAACATAAATACAATTTAATAAAGCATAGGACAAAACAACATAAATACAATTTAATAAAGCATAGGATAAAACAACATAAATAGAATTTAATAAAGCATAGGATAAAACAACATAAATACAATTTAATAAAGCATAGGATAAAACAACATAAATACAATTTAATGAAACATAGGTTAAACAAAATAAATACAATTTAATAAAGCATAGGACAAAACAACATAAATACAATTTAATAAAGCATATGTTAAAACAACATGAATACAATTTAATAAAGCATAAGATAAAACAACATGAATATAATTTAGTAAAGCATAAGATAAAACAACATGAATACAATTTAATAAAGCATAGGTTAAAACAACATAAATACAATTTAAGAAAGCATAGGATAAAACTACATAAATACATTTTAATAAAGCATAGGATAAAACAACATAAATACAATTTAATAAAGCATAGGTTAAAACAACATAAATACAATTTAATAAAACATAGGACAAAACAACATAAAAACAATTTAATAAAGCATAGTTTAAAACAACATAAATACAATTTAATAAAGCATAGGATAAAACCACAGAATTACAATTTAATAAAGCATAGGATAAAACAACATAAATACAATTTAATAAAGCATAGGATAAAACAACATAAATACAATTTAATAAAGCATAGGATAAAACAACATAAATAAAATTTAATAAAGCATAGGATAAAACAACATAAATAAAATTTAAAAAAGCATAGGTTAAAATAACATAAATACAATTTAATAAAGCATAGGACAAAACAACATAAATACAATTTAATAAAGCATAGGATAAAACAACATAAATACAATTTAATAAAGCATAGGATCAAACAACATAAATACAATTTAATAAAGCATAGGATAAAACAACATAAATACAATTTAATAAAGCATAGGTTAAAACAACATAAATACAATTTAATAAAGCACAGGATAAAACAACATAAATACAATTTAATAAAGCATAGGATAAAACAACATAAATTCAATTTAATAAAGCATAGGATAAAACAACATAAATACAATTTAATAAAGCACAGGATAAAACAAAATAAATAAAATTTAATAAAGCATAGGATAAAACAACATAAATAAAATTTAATAAAGCATAGGATAAAACAACATAAATACAATTTAATAAAGCATAGGATAAAACAACATAAATAAAATTTAATAAAGCATAGGATAAAACAACATAAATACAATTTAATAAAGCATATTATAAAACAACATAAATACAATTTAATAAAGCATAGGTTAAAACTACATAAATACAATTTAATAAAGCATAGGATAAAACAACATAAATACAATTTAATAAAGCATAGGATAAAACAACATAAATAAAATTTAATATAGCATAGGATAAAACAACATAAATACAATTATATAAAGCATAGGATAAAACAACATAAATACAATTTAATAAAGCATATGATAAAACAACATAAATACAATTTAATAAAGCATAGGTTAAAACTACATAAATACAATTTAATAAAGCATAGGATAAAACAACATAAATACAATTTAATAAAGCATAGGTTAAAACAACATAAATACAATTTAATAAAACATAGGACAAAACAACATAAAAACAATTTAATAAAGCATAGTTTAAAACAACATAAATACAATTTAATAAAGCATAGGATAAAACCACAGAATTACAATTTAATAAAGCATAGGATAAAACAACATAAATACAATTTAATAAAGCATAGGATAAAACAACATAAATACAATTTAATAAAGCATAGGATAAAACAACATAAATAAAATTTAATAAAGCATAGGATAAAACAACATAAATAAAATTTAAAAAAGCATAGGTTAAAATAACATAAATACAATTTAATAAAGCATAGGACAAAACAACATAAATACAATTTAATAAAGCATAGGATAAAACAACATAAATACAATTTAATAAAGCATAGGATCAAACAACATAAATACAATTTAATAAAGCATAGGATAAAACAACATAAATACAATTTAATAAAGCATAGGTTAAAACAACATAAATACAATTTAATAAAGCACAGGATAAAACAACATAAATACAATTTAATAAAGCATAGGATAAAACAACATAAATTCAATTTAATAAAGCATAGGATAAAACAACATAAATACAATTTAATAAAGCACAGGATAAAACAAAATAAATAAAATTTAATAAAGCATAGGATAAAACAACATAAATAAAATTTAATAAAGCATAGGATAAAACAACATAAATACAATTTAATAAAGCATAGGATAAAACAACATAAATAAAATTTAATAAAGCATAGGATAAAACAACATAAATACAATTTAATAAAGCATATTATAAAACAACATAAATACAATTTAATAAAGCATAGGTTAAAACTACATAAATACAATTTAATAAAGCATAGGATAAAACAACATAAATACAATTTAATAAAGCATAGGATAAAACAACATAAATAAAATTTAATATAGCATAGGATAAAACAACATAAATACAATTATATAAAGCATAGGATAAAACAACATAAATACAATTTAATAAAGCATATGATAAAACAACATAAATACAATTTAATAAAGCATAGGTTAAAACTACATAAATACAATTTAATAAAGCATAGGACAAAACAACATAAAAACAATTTAATAAAGCATAGTTTAAAACAACATAAATACAATTTAATAAAGCATAGGATAAAACCACAGAATTACAATTTAATAAAGCATAGGATAAAACAACATAAATACAATTTAATAAAGCATAGGATAAAACAACATAAATACAATTTAATAAAGCATGGGATAAAACAACATAAATACAATTTAATAAAGCATAGGATAAAACAACATAAATACAATTTAATAAAGCATAGGATAAAACAACATAAATACAATTTAATAAAGCATAGGATAAAACAACATAAATAAAATTTAATAAAGCATAGGTTAAAATAACATAAATACAATTTAATAAAGCATAGGACAAAACAACATAAATACAATTTAATAAAGCATAGGATAAAACAACATAAATACAATTTATTAAAGCATAGGATAAAACAACATAAATACAATTTAATAAAGCATAGGATAAAACAACATAAATACAATTTAATAAAGCATAGGATAAAACAACATAAATACAATTTAATAAAGCATAGGTTAAAACAACATGAATACAATTTAATAAAGCACAGGATAAAACAACATAAATACAATTTAATAAAGCATAGGTTAAAACAACATAAATACAATTTAATAAAGCATAGGATAAAACAACATAAATACAATTTAATAAAGCATAGGATAAAACAACATAAATACAATTTAACAAAGCAAAGGATAAAACAAGATGAATAAAATTTAATAAAGCATAGGTTAAAATAACATAAATACAATTTAATAAAGCATAGGACAAAACAACATAAAAACAATTTAATAAAGCATAGTTTAAAACAACATAAATACAATTTAATAAAGCATAGGATAAAACCACAGAATTACAATTTAATAAAGCATAGGATAAAACAACATAAATACAATTTAATAAAGCATAGGATAAAACAACATAAATACAATTTAATAAAGCATAGGATAAAACAACATAAATACAATTTAATAAAGCATAGGATAAAACAACATAAATACAATTTAATAAAGCATAGGATAAAACAGCATAAATACAATTTAATAAAGCATAGGATAAAACAACATAAATAAAATTTAATAAAGCATAGGTTAAAATAACATAAATACAATTTAATAAAGCATAGGACAAAACAACATAAATACAATTTAATAAAGCATAGGATAAAACAACATAAATAGAATTTAATAAAGCATAGGATAAAACAACATAAATACAATTTAATAAAGCATAGGATAAAACAACATAAATACAATTTAATGAAACATAGGTTAAACAAAATAAATACAATTTAATAAAGCATAGGACAAAACAACATAAATACAATTTAATAAAGCATATGTTAAAACAACATGAATACAATTTAATAAAGCATAAGATAAAACAACATGAATATAATTTAGTAAAGCATAAGATAAAACAACATGAATACAATTTAATAAAGCATAGGTTAAAACAACATAAATACAATTTAAGAAAGCATAGGATAAAACTACATAAATACATTTTAATAAAGCATAGGATAAAACAACATAAATACAATTTAATAAAGCATAGGTTAAAACAACATAAATGCAATTTAATAAAGCATAGGATAAAACCACAGAATTACAATTTAACAAAGCATAGGATAAAACAACATAAATACAATTTAATAAAGCATAGGATAAAACAACATAAATACAATTTAATAAAGCATAGGATAAAACAACATAAATACAATTTAATAAAGCATAGGATAAAACAACATAAATACAATTTAATAAAGCATAGGATAAAACAACATAAATACAATTTAATAAAGCATAGGATAAAACAACATAAATAAAATTTAATAAAGCATAGGTTAAAATAACATAAATACAATTTAATAAAGCATAGGACAAAACAACATAAATACAATTTAATAAAGCATAGGATAAAACAACATAAATACAATTTATTAAAGCATAGGATAAAACAACATAAATACAATTTAATAAAGCATAGGATAAAACAACATAAATACAATTTAATAAAGCATAGGATAAAACAACATAAATACAATTTAATAAAGCATAGGTTAAAACAACATAAATACAATTTAATAAAGCACAGGATAAAACAACATAAATACAATTTAATAAAGCATAGGTTAAAACAACATAAATACAATTTAATAAAGCATAGGATAAAACAACATAAATACAATTTAATAAAGCATAGGATAAAACAACATAAATACAATTTAATAAAGCAAAGGATAAAACAACATGAATAAAATTTAATAAAGCATAGGTTAAAATAACATAAATACAATTTAATAAAGCATAGGACAAAACAACATAAAAACAATTTAATAAAGCATAGTTTAAAACAACATAAATACAATTTAATAAAGCATAGGATAAAACCACAGAATTACAATTTAATAAAGCATAGGATAAAACAACATAAATACAATTTAATAAAGCATAGGATAAAACAACATAAATACAATTTAATAAAGCATAGGATAAAACAACATAAATACAATTTAATAAAGCATAGGATAAAACAACATAAATACAATTTAATAAAGCATAGGATAAAACAACATAAATACAATTTAATAAAGCATAGGATAAAACAACATAAATAAAATTTAATAAAGCATAGGTTAAAATAACATAAATACAATTTAATAAAGCATAGGACAAAACAACATAAATACAATTTAATAAAGCATAGGATAAAACAACATAAATACAATTTAATAAAGCATAGGATAAAACAACATAAATACAATTTAATAAAGCATAGGATAAAACAACATAAATACAATTTAATGAAACATAGGTTAAACAAAATAAATACAATTTAATAAAGCATAGGACAAAACAACATAAATACAATTTAATAAAGCATATGTTAAAACAACATGAATACAATTTAATAAAGCATAAGATAAAACAACATGAATATAATTTAGTAAAGCATAAGATAAAACAACATGAATACAATTTAATAAAGCATAGGTTAAAACAACATAAATACAATTTAAGAAAGCATAGGATAAAACTACATAAATACATTTTAATAAAGCATAGGATAAAACAACATAAATACAATTTAATAAAGCATAGGTTAAAACAACATAAATACAATTTAATAAAGCATAGGACAAAACAACATAAATACAATTTAATAAAGCATAGGATAAAACAACATAAATACAATTTATAAATCATAGGATAAAACAACATAAATACAATTTAATAAAGCATAGGTTAAAACAACATAAATACAATTTAATAAAGCATAGGTTAAAACAACATAAATACAATTTAATAAAGCATAGGATAAAACAACATAAATACAATTTAATAAAGCATAGGATAAAACAACATAAATAAAATTTAATAAAGCATAGGTTAAAATAACATAAATACAATTTAATAAAGCATAGGACAAAACAACATAAATGCAATTTAATAAAGCATAGGATAAAACAACATAAATACAATTTAATAAAGCATAGGATCAAACAACATAAATACAATTTAATAAAGCATAGGATAAAACAACATAAATACAATTTAATAAAGCATAGGTTAAAACAACATAAATACAATTTAATAAAGCACAGGATAAAACAACATAAATACAATTTAGTAAAGCATAAGTTAAAACAACATAAATACAATTTAATAAAGCATAGGATAAAACAACATAAATTCAATTTAATAAAGCATAGGATAAAACAACATAAATACAATTTAATAAAGCACAGGATAAAATAAAATAAATAAAATTTAATAAAGCATAGGATAAAACAACATAAATAAAATTTAATAAAGCATAGGATAAAACAACATAAATACAATTTAATAAAGCATAGGATAAAACAACATAAATAAAATTTAATAAAGCATAGGATAAAACAACATAAATACAATTTAATAAAGCATATGATAAAACAACATAAATACAATTTAATAAAGCATAGGTTAAAACAACATAAATACAATTTAATAAAGCATAGGATAAAACAACATAAATACAATTTAATAAAGCATAGGATAAAACAACATAAATTCAATTTAATAAAGCATAGGATAAAACAACATAAATACAATTTAATAAAGCACAGGATAAAACAAAATAAATAAAATTTAATAAAGCATAGGATAAAACAACATAAATAAAATTTAATAAAACATAGGATAAAACAACATAAATACAATTTAATAAAGCATAGGATAAAACAACATAAATAAAATTTAATAAAGCATAGGATAAAACAACATAAATACAATTTAATAAAGCATATGATAAAACAACATAAATACAATTTAATAAAGCATAGGTTAAAACAACATAAATACAATTTAATAAAGCATAGGATAAAACAACATAAATACAATTTAATAAAGCATATGATAAAACAACATAAATACAATTTAATAAAGCATATGATAAAACAACATAAATACAATTTAATAAAGCATAGGTTAAAACAACATAAATACAATTTAATAAAGCATAGGATAAAACAACATAAATACAATTTAATAAAGCATAGGATAAAACAACATAAATACAATTTAATATAGCATAGGATAAAACAACATAAATACAATTAAATAAAGCATAGGATAAAACAACATAAATACAATTTAATAAAGCATAGGATAAAACAACATAAATAAAATTTAATAAAGCATAGGTTAAAATAACATAAATACAATTTAATAAAGCATAGGACAAAACAACATAAATACAATTTAATAAAGCATAGGATAAAACAACATAAATAGAATTTAATAAAGCATAGGATAAAACAACATAAATACAATTTAATAAAGCATAGGATAAAACAACATAAATACAATTTAATGAAACATAGGTTAAACAAAATAAATACAATTTAATAAAGCATAGGACAAAACAACATAAATACAATTTAATAAAGCATATGTTAAAACAACATGAATACAATTTAATAAAGCATAAGATAAAACAACATGAATATAATTTAGTAAAGCATAAGATAAAACAACATGAATACAATTTAATAAAGCATAGGTTAAAACAACATAAATACAATTTAAGAAAGCATAGGATAAAACTACATAAATACATTTTAATAAAGCATAGGATAAAACAACATAAATACAATTTAATAAAGCATAGGTTAAAACAACATAAATGCAATTTAATAAAGCATAGGATAAAACCACAGAATTACAATTTAACAAAGCATAGGATAAAACAACATAAATACAATTTAATAAAGCATAGGATAAAACAACATAAATACAATTTAATAAAGCATAGGATAAAACAACATAAATACAATTTAATAAAGCATAGGATAAAACAACATAAATACAATTTAATAAAGCATAGGATAAAACAACATAAATACAATTTAATAAAGCATAGGATAAAACAACATAAATAAAATTTAATAAAGCATAGGTTAAAATAACATAAATACAATTTAATAAAGCATAGGACAAAACAACATAAATACAATTTAATAAAGCATAGGATAAAACAACATAAATACAATTTATTAAAGCATAGGATAAAACAACATAAATACAATTTAATAAAGCATAGGATAAAACAACATAAATACAATTTAATAAAGCATAGGATAAAACAACATAAATACAATTTAATAAAGCATAGGTTAAAACAACATAAATACAATTTAATAAAGCACAGGATAAAACAACATAAATACAATTTAATAAAGCATAGGTTAAAACAACATAAATACAATTTAATAAAGCATAGGATAAAACAACATAAATACAATTTAATAAAGCATAGGATAAAACAACATAAATACAATTTAATAAAGCAAAGGATAAAACAACATGAATAAAATTTAATAAAGCATAGGTTAAAATAACATAAATACAATTTAATAAAGCATAGGACAAAACAACATAAAAACAATTTAATAAAGCATAGTTTAAAACAACATAAATACAATTTAATAAAGCATAGGATAAAACCACAGAATTACAATTTAATAAAGCATAGGATAAAACAACATAAATACAATTTAATAAAGCATAGGATAAAACAACATAAATACAATTTAATAAAGCATAGGATAAAACAACATAAATACAATTTAATAAAGCATAGGATAAAACAACATAAATACAATTTAATAAAGCATAGGATAAAACAACATAAATACAATTTAATAAAGCATAGGATAAAACAACATAAATAAAATTTAATAAAGCATAGGTTAAAATAACATAAATACAATTTAATAAAGCATAGGACAAAACAACATAAATACAATTTAATAAAGCATAGGATAAAACAACATAAATACAATTTAATAAAGCATAGGATAAAACAACATAAATACAATTTAATAAAGCATAGGATAAAACAACATAAATACAATTTAATGAAACATAGGTTAAACAAAATAAATACAATTTAATAAAGCATAGGACAAAACAACATAAATACAATTTAATAAAGCATAGGATAAAACAACATAAATACAATTTATAAATCATAGGTTAAAACAACATAAATACAATTTAATAAAGCATAGGTTAAAACAACATAAATACAATTTAATAAAGCATAGGTTAAAACAACATAAATACAATTTAATAAAGCATAGGATAAAACAACATAAATACAATTTAATAAAGCATAGGATAAAACAACATAAATAAAATTTAATAAAGCATAGGTTAAAATAACATAAATACAATTTAATAAAGCATAGGACAAAACAACATAAATGCAATTTAATAAAGCATAGGATAAAACAACATAAATACAATTTAATAAAGCATAGGATCAAACAACATAAATACAATTTAATAAAGCATAGGATAAAACAACATAAATACAATTTAATAAAGCATAGGTTAAAACAACATAAATACAATTTAATAAAGCACAGGATAAAACAACATAAATACAATTTAGTAAAGCATAAGTTAAAACAACATAAATACAATTTAATAAAGCATAGGATAAAACAACATAAATTCAATTTAATAAAGCATAGGATAAAACAACATAAATACAATTTAATAAAGCACAGGATAAAATAAAATAAATAAAATTTAATAAAGCATAGGATAAAACAACATAAATAAAATTTAATAAAGCATAGGATAAAACAACATAAATACAATTTAATAAAGCATAGGATAAAACAACATAAATACAATTTAATAAAGCATAGGTTAAAACAACATAAATACAATTTAATAAAGCATAGGATAAAACAACATAAATACAATTTAATAAAGCATAGGATAAAACAACATAAATTCAATTTAATAAAGCATAGGATAAAACAACATAAATACAATTTAATAAAGCACAGGATAAAACAAAATAAATAAAATTTAATAAAGCATAGGATAAAACAACATAAATAAAATTTAATAAAACATAGGATAAAACAACATAAATACAATTTAATAAAGCATAGGATAAAACAACATAAATAAAATTTAATAAAGCATAGGATAAAACAACATAAATACAATTTAATAAAGCATATGATAAAACAACATAAATACAATTTAATAAAGCATAGGTTAAAACAACATAAATACAATTTAATAAAGCATAGGATAAAACAACATAAATACAATTTAATAAAGCATATGATAAAACAACATAAATACAATTTAATAAAGCATATGATAAAACAACATAAATACAATTTAATAAAGCATAGGTTAAAACAACATAAATACAATTTAATAAAGCATAGGATAAAACAACATAAATACAATTTAATAAAGCATAGGATAAAACAACATAAATACAATTTAATATAGCATAGGATAAAACAACATAAATACAATTAAATAAAGCATAGGATAAAACAACATAAATACAATTTAATAAAGCATAGGATAAAACAACATAAATACAATTTAATAAAGCATAGGATAAAACAACATAAATACAATTTAATAAAGCAAAGGATAAAACAACATAAATAAAATTTAATAAAGCATAGGTTAAAATAACATAAATACAATTTAATAAAGCATAGGACAAAACAACATAAAAACTATTTAATAAAGCATAGTTTAAAACAACATCAATACAATTTAATAAAGCATAGGATAAAACCACAGAATTACAATTTAATAAAGCATAGGATAAAACAACATAAATACAATTTAATAAAGCATAGTTTAAAACAACATAAATACAATTTAATAAAGCAAAGGATAAAACCACAGAATTACAATTTAATAAAGCATAGGATAAAACAACATAAATACAATTTAATAAAGCATAGGATAAAACAACATAAATACAATTTAATAAAGCATAGGATAAAACAACATAAATACAATTTAATAAAGCATAGGATAAAACAACATAAATACAATTTAATAAAGCATAGGATAAAACAACATAAATAAAATTTAATAAAGCATAGGTTAAAATAACATAAATACAATTTAATAAAGCATAGGACAAAAGAACATAAATACAATTTAATAAAGCATAGGATAAAACAACATAAATACAATTTAATAAAGCATAGGATAAAACAACATAAATACAATTTAATAAAGCATAGGATAAAACAACATAAATACAATTTAATGAAACATAGGTTAAACAAAATAAATACAATTTAATAAAGCATAGGACAAAAAAACATAAATACAATTTAATAAAGCATATGTTAAAACAACATGAATACAATTTAATAAAGCATAAGATAAAACAACATGAATATAATTTAGTAAAGCATAAGATAAAACAACATGAATACAATTTAATAAAGCATAGGTTAAAACAACATAAATACAATTTAAGAAAGCATAGGATAAAACTACATAAATACATTTTAATAAAGCATAGGATAAAACAACATAAATACAATTTAATAAAGCATAGGTTAAAACAACATAAATACAATTTAATAAAGCATAGGACAAAACAACATAAATACAATTTAATAAAGCATAGGATAAAACAACATAAATACAATTTAATAAAGCATAGGATAAAACAACATAAATAAAATTTAATATAGCATAGGATAAAACAACATAAATACAATTAAATATAGCATAGGATAAAACAACATAAATACAATTTAATAAAGCATAGGATAAAACAACATAAATACAATTTAATAAAGCATAGGATAAAACAACATAAATAAAATTTAATATAGCATAGGATAAAACAACATAAATACAATTAAATATAGCATAGGATAAAACAACATAAATACAATTTAATAAAGCATAGGATAAAACAACATAAATAAAATTTAATAAAGCATAGGTTAAAATAACATAAATACAATTTAATAAAGCATAGGATAAAACCACAGAATTACAATTTAATAAAGCATAGGATAAAACAACATAAATACAATTTAATAAAGCATAGGATAAAACAACATAAATACAATTTAATAAAGCATAGGATAAAACAACATAAATAAAATTTAATAAAGCATAGGTTAAAATAACATAAATACAATTTAATAAAGCATAGGACAAAACAACATAAATACAATTTAATAAAGCATAGGATAAAACAACATAAATACAATTTAATAAAGCATAGGTTAAAACAACATAAATACAATTTAATAAAGCACAGGATAAAACAACATAAATACAATTTAGTAAAGCATAAGTTAAAACAACATAAATACAATTTAATAAAGCATAGGATAAAACAACATAAATTCAATTTAATAAAGCATAGGATAAAACAACATAAATACAATTTAATAAAGCACAGGATAAAACAAAATAAATAAAATTTAATAAAGCATAGGATAAAACAACATAAATAAAATTTAATAAAGCATAGGATAAAACAACATAAATACAATTTAATAAAGCATAGGATAAAACAACATAAATAAAATTTAATAAAGCATAGGATAAAACAACATAAATACAATTTAATAAAGCATATGATAAAACAACATAAATACAATTTAATAAAGCATAGGTTAAAACAACATAAATACAATTTAATAAAGCATAGGATAAAACAACATAAATACAATTTAATAAAGCATAGGATAAAACAACATAAATAAAATTTAATAAAGCATAGGTTAAAATAACATAAATACAATTTAATAAAGCATAGGACAAAACAACATAAATGCAATTTAATAAAGCATAGGATAAAACAACATAAATACAATTTAATAAAGCATAGGATCAAACAACATAAATACAATTTAATAAAGCATAGGATAAAACAACATAAATACAATTTAATAAAGCATAGGTTAAAACAACATAAATACAATTTAATAAAGCACAGGATAAAACAACATAAATACAATTTAGTAAAGCATAAGTTAAAACAACATAAATACAATTTAATAAAGCATAGGATAAAACAACATAAATTCAATTTAATAAAGCATAGGATAAAACAACATAAATACAATTTAATAAAGCACAGGATAAAACAAAATAAATAAAATTTAATAAAGCATAGGATAAAACAACATAAATAAAATTTAATAAAGCATAGGATAAAACAACATAAATACAATTTAATAAAGCATAGGATAAAACAACATAAATAAAATTTAATAAAGCATAGGATAAAACAACATAAATACAATTTAATAAAGCATATGATAAAACAACATAAATACAATTTAATAAAGCATAGGTTAAAACAACATAAATACAATTTAATAAAGCATAGGATAAAACAACATAAATACAATTTAATAAAGCATAGGATAAAACAACATAAATAAAATTTAATATAGCATAGGATAAAACAACATAAATACAATTAAATATAGCATAGGATAAAACAACATAAATACAATTTAATAAAGCATAGGATAAAACAACATAAATACAATTTAATAAAGCATAGGATAAAACAACATAAATACAATTTAATAAAGCAAAGGATAAAACAACATAAATAAAATTTAATAAAGCATAGGTTAAAATAACATAAATACAATTTAATAAAGCATAGGACAAAACAACATAAATACAATTTAATAAAGCATAGGATAAAACAACATAAATACAATTTAATAAAGCATAGGATCAAACAACATAAATACAAATTAATAAAGCATAGGATAAAACAACATAAATACAATTTAATAAAGCATAGGTTAAAACAACATAAATACAATTTAATAAAGCACAGGATAAAACAACATAAATACAATTTAGTAAAGCATAAGTTAAAACAACATAAATACAATTTAATAAAGCATAGGATAAAACAACATAAATACAATTTAATATAGCATAGGATAAAACAACATAAATACAATTAAATAAAGCATAGGACAAAACAACATAAAAACAATTTAATAAAGCATAGTTTAAAACAACATAAATACAATTTAATAAAGCATAGGATAAAACCACAGAATTACAATTTAATAAAGCATAGGATAAAACAACATAAATACAATTTAATAAAGCATAGGATAAAACAACATAAATACAATTTAATAAAGCATAGGACAAAACAACATAAATACAATTTAATAAAGCATAGGATAAAACAACATAAATAAAATTTAATAAAGCATAGGTTAAAATAACATAAATACAATTTAATAAAGCATAGGACAAAACAACATAAATACAATTTAATAAAGCATAGGATAAAACAACATAAATACAATTTAATAAAGCATAGGATCAAACAACATAAATACAATTTAATAAAGCATAGGATAAAACAACATAAATACAATTTAATAAAGCATAGGTTAAAACAACATAAATACAATTTAATAAAGCACAGGATAAAACAACATAAATACAATTTAGTAAAGCATAAGTTAAAACAACATAAATACAATTTAATAAAGCATAGGATAAAACAACATAAATACAATTTAATATAGCATAGGATAAAACAACATAAATACAATTAAATAAAGCATAGGATAAAACAACATAAATACAATTTAATAAAGCATAGGATAAAACAACATAAATACAATTTAATAAAGCATAGGATAAAACAACATAAATACAATTTAATAAAGCAAAGGATAAAACAACATAAATAAAATTTAATAAAGCATAGGTTAAAATAACATAAATACAATTTAATAAAGCATAGGACAAAACAACATAAAAACTATTTAATAAAGCATAGTTTAAAACAACATCAATACAATTTAATAAAGCATAGGATAAAACCACAGAATTACAATTTAATAAAGCATAGGATAAAACAACATAAATACAATTTAATAAAGCATAGTTTAAAACAACATAAATACAATTTAATAAAGCATAGGATAAAACCACAGAATTACAATTTAATAAAGCATAGGATAAAACAACATAAATACAATTTAATAAAGCATAGGATAAAACAACATAAATACAATTTAATAAAGCATAGGATAAAACAACATAAATACAATTTAATAAAGCATAGGATAAAACAACATAAATACAATTTAATAAAGCATAGGATAAAACAACATAAATACAATTTAATAAAGCATAGGATAAAACAACATAAATAAAATTTAATAAAGCATAGGTTAAAATAACATAAATACAATTTAATAAAGCATAGGACAAAACAACATAAATACAATTTAATAAAGCATAGGATAAAACAACATAAATACAATTTAATAAAGCATAGGATAAAACAACATAAATACAATTTAATAAAGCATAGGATAAAACAACATAAATACAATTTAATGAAACATAGGTTAAACAAAATAAATACAATTTAATAAAGCATAGGACAAAACAACATAAATACAATTTAATAAAGCATATGTTAAAACAACATGAATACAATTTAATAAAGCATAAGATAAAACAACATGAATATAATTTAGTAAAGCATAAGATAAAACAACATGAATACAATTTAATAAAGCATAGGTTAAAACAACATAAATACAATTTAAGAAAGCATAGGATAAAACTACATAAATACATTTTAATAAAGCATAGGATAAAACAACATAAATACAATTTAATAAAGCATAGGTTAAAACAACATAAATACAATTTAATAAAGCATAGGACAAAACAACATAAATACAATTTAATAAAGCATAGGATAAAACAACATAAATACAATTTAATAAAGCATAGGATAAAACAACATAAATAAAATTTAATATAGCATAGGATAAAACAACATAAATACAATTAAATATAGCATAGGATAAAACAACATAAATACAATTTAATAAAGCATAGGATAAAACAACATAAATACAATTTAATAAAGCATAGGATAAAACAACATAAATAAAATTTAATATAGCATAGGATAAAACAACATAAATACAATTAAATATAGCATAGGATAAAACAACATAAATACAATTTAATAAAGCATAGGATAAAACAACATAAATAAAATTTAATAAAGCATAGGTTAAAATAACATAAATACAATTTAATAAAGCATAGGATAAAACCACAGAATTACAATTTAATAAAGCATAGGATAAAACAACATAAATACAATTTAATAAAGCATAGGATAAAACAACATAAATACAATTTAATAAAGCATAGGATAAAACAACATAAATAAAATTTAATAAAGCATAGGTTAAAATAACATAAATACAATTTAATAAAGCATAGGACAAAACAACATAAATACAATTTAATAAAGCATAGGATAAAACAACATAAATACAATTTAATAAAGCATAGGTTAAAACAACATAAATACAATTTAATAAAGCACAGGATAAAACAACATAAATACAATTTAGTAAAGCATAAGTTAAAACAACATAAATACAATTTAATAAAGCATAGGATAAAACAACATAAATTCAATTTAATAAAGCATAGGATAAAACAACATAAATACAATTTAATAAAGCACAGGATAAAACAAAATAAATAAAATTTAATAAAGCATAGGATAAAACAACATAAATAAAATTTAATAAAGCATAGGATAAAACAACATAAATACAATTTAATAAAGCATAGGATAAAACAACATAAATAAAATTTAATAAAGCATAGGATAAAACAACATAAATACAATTTAATAAAGCATATGATAAAACAACATAAATACAATTTAATAAAGCATAGGTTAAAACAACATAAATACAATTTAATAAAGCATAGGATAAAACAACATAAATACAATTTAATAAAGCATAGGATAAAACAACATAAATAAAATTTAATAAAGCATAGGTTAAAATAACATAAATACAATTTAATAAAGCATAGGACAAAACAACATAAATGCAATTTAATAAAGCATAGGATAAAACAACATAAATACAATTTAATAAAGCATAGGATCAAACAACATAAATACAATTTAATAAAGCATAGGATAAAACAACATAAATACAATTTAATAAAGCATAGGTTAAAACAACATAAATACAATTTAATAAAGCACAGGATAAAACAACATAAATACAATTTAGTAAAGCATAAGTTAAAACAACATAAATACAATTTAATAAAGCATAGGATAAAACAACATAAATTCAATTTAATAAAGCATAGGATAAAACAACATAAATACAATTTAATAAAGCACAGGATAAAACAAAATAAATAAAATTTAATAAAGCATAGGATAAAACAACATAAATAAAATTTAATAAAGCATAGGATAAAACAACATAAATACAATTTAATAAAGCATAGGATAAAACAACATAAATAAAATTTAATAAAGCATAGGATAAAACAACATAAATACAATTTAATAAAGCATATGATAAAACAACATAAATACAATTTAATAAAGCATAGGTTAAAACAACATAAATACAATTTAATAAAGCATAGGATAAAACAACATAAATACAATTTAATAAAGCATAGGATAAAACAACATAAATAAAATTTAATATAGCATAGGATAAAACAACATAAATACAATTAAATATAGCATAGGATAAAACAACATAAATACAATTTAATAAAGCATAGGATAAAACAACATAAATACAATTTAATAAAGCATAGGATAAAACAACATAAATACAATTTAATAAAGCAAAGGATAAAACAACATAAATAAAATTTAATAAAGCATAGGTTAAAATAACATAAATACAATTTAATAAAGCATAGGACAAAACAACATAAATACAATTTAATAAAGCATAGGATAAAACAACATAAATACAATTTAATAAAGCATAGGATCAAACAACATAAATACAATTTAATAAAGCATAGGATAAAACAACATAAATACAATTTAATAAAGCATAGGTTAAAACAACATAAATACAATTTAATAAAGCACAGGATAAAACAACATAAATACAATTTAGTAAAGCATAAGTTAAAACAACATAAATACAATTTAATAAAGCATAGGATAAAACAACATAAATACAATTTAATATAGCATAGGATAAAACAACATAAATACAATTAAATAAAGCATAGGACAAAACAACATAAAAACAATTTAATAAAGCATAGTTTAAAACAACATAAATACAATTTAATAAAGCATAGGATAAAACCACAGAATTACAATTTAATAAAGCATAGGATAAAACAACATAAATACAATTTAATAAAGCATAGGATAAAACAACATAAATACAATTTAATAAAGCATAGGACAAAACAACATAAATACAATTTAATAAAGCATAGGATAAAACAACATAAATAAAATTTAATAAAGCATAGGTTAAAATAACATAAATACAATTTAATAAAGCATAGGACAAAACAACATAAATACAATTTAATAAAGCATAGGATAAAACAACATAAATACAATTTAATAAAGCATAGGATCAAACAACATAAATACAATTTAATAAAGCATAGGATAAAACAACATAAATACAATTTAATAAAGCATAGGTTAAAACAACATAAATACAATTTAATAAAGCACAGGATAAAACAACATAAATACAATTTAGTAAAGCATAAGTTAAAACAACATAAATACAATTTAATAAAGCATAGGATAAAACAACATAAATACAATTTAATATAGCATAGGATAAAACAACATAAATACAATTAAATAAAGCATAGGATAAAACAACATAAATACAATTTAATAAAGCATAGGATAAAACAACATAAATACAATTTAATAAAGCATAGGATAAAACAACATAAATACAATTTAATAAAGCAAAGGATAAAACAACATAAATAAAATTTAATAAAGCATAGGTTAAAATAACATAAATACAATTTAATAAAGCATAGGACAAAACAACATAAAAACTATTTAATAAAGCATAGTTTAAAACAACATCAATACAATTTAATAAAGCATAGGATAAAACCACAGAATTACAATTTAATAAAGCATAGGATAAAACAACATAAACACAATTTAATAAAGCATAGTTTAAAACAACATAAATACAATTTAATAAAGCATAGGATAAAACCACAGAATTACAATTTAATAAAGCATAGGATAAAACAACATAAATACAATTTAATAAAGCATAGGATAAAACAACATAAATACAATTTAATAAAGCATAGGATAAAACAACATAAATACAATTTAATAAAGCATAGGATAAAACAACATAAATACAATTTAATAAAGCATAGGATAAAACAACATAAATACAATTTAATAAAGCATAGGATAAAACAACATAAATAAAATTTAATAAAGCATAGGTTAAAATAACATAAATACAATTTAATAAAGCATAGGACAAAACAACATAAATACAATTTAATAAAGCATAGGATAAAACAACATAAATACAATTTAATAAAGCATAGGATAAAACAACATAAATACAATTTAATAAAGCATAGGATAAAACAACATAAATACAATTTAATGAAACATAGGTTAAACAAAATAAATACAATTTAATAAAGCATAGGACAAAACAACATAAATACAATTTAATAAAGCATATGTTAAAACAACATGAATACAATTTAATAAAGCATAAGATAAAACAACATGAATATAATTTAGTAAAGCATAAGATAAAACAACATGAATACAATTTAATAAAGCATAGGTTAAAACAACATAAATACAATTTAAGAAAGCATAGGATAAAACTACATAAATACATTTTAATAAAGCATAGGATAAAACAACATAAATACAATTTAATAAAGCATAGGTTAAAACAACATAAATACAATTTAATAAAGCATAGGACAAAACAACATAAATACAATTTAATAAAGCATAGGATAAAACAACATAAATACAATTTATAAATCATAGGATAAAACAACATAAATACAATTTAATAAAGCATAGGATAAAACAACATAAATACAGTTTAAGAAAGCATAGGATAAAACAACATAAATACAATTTAATAAAGCATAGGCTAAAACAACATAAATGCACTTTAATAAAGCATAGGATAAAACAACATAAATACAATTTAATAAAGCATATGATAAAACAACATAAATACAATTTAATAAAGCATAGGTTAAAACAACATAAATACAATTTAATAAAGCATAGGATAAAACAACATAAATACAATTTAATAAAGCATAGGATAAAACAACATAAATACAATTTAATAAAGCATAGGTTAAAACAACATAAATATAATTTAATAAAGCACAGGATAAAACAACATAAATACAATTTAGTAAAGCATAAGTTAAAACAACATAAATACAATTTAATAAAGCATAGGATAAAACAACATAAATTCAATTTAATAAAGCATAGGATAAAACAACATAAATACAATTTAATAAAGCACAGGATAAAACAAAATAAATAAAATTTAATAAAGCATAGGATAAAACAACATAAATAAAATTTAATAAAGCATAGGATAAAACAACATAAATACAATTTAATAAAGCATAGGATAAAACAACATAAATAAAATTTAATAAAGCATAGGATAAAACAACATAAATACAATTTAATAAAGCATATGATAAAACAACATAAATACAATTTAATAAAGCATAGGTTAAAACAACATAAATACAATTTAATAAAGCATAGGATAAAACAACATAAATACAATTTAATAAAGCATAGGATAAAACAACATAAATTCAATTTAATAAAGCATAGGATAAAACAACATAAATACAATTTAATAAAGCACAGGATAAAACAAAATAAATAAAATTTAATAAAGCATAGGATAAAACAACATAAATAAAATTTAATAAAACATAGGATAAAACAACATAAATACAATTTAATAAAGCATAGGATAAAACAACATAAATAAAATTTAATAAAGCATAGGATAAAACAACATAAATAAAATTTAATAAAGCATAGGATAAAACAACATAAATACAATTAAATAAAGCATAGGATAAAACAACATAAATACAATTTAATAAAGCATAGGATAAAACAACATAAATACAATTTAATAAAGCATAGGATAAAACAACATAAATACAATTTAATAAAGCATAGGATAAAACAACATAAATACAATTTAATAAAGCATAGGATAAAACAACATAAATAAAATTTAATAAAGCATAGGATAAAACAACATAAATACAATTAAATAAAGCATAGGATAAAACAACATAAATACAATTTAATAAAGCATAGGATAAAACAACATAAATACAATTTAATAAAGCATAGGATAAAACAACATAAATACAATTTAATAAAGCATAGGATAAAACAACATAAATAAAATTTAATAAAGCATAGGATAAAACAACATAAATACAATTTAATAAAGCATATGATAAAACAACATAAATACAATTTAATAAAGCATAGGTTAAAACAACATAAATACAATTTAATAAAGCATAGGATAAAACAACATAAATACAATTTAATAAAGCATAGGATAAAACAACATAAATAAAATTTAATATAGCATAGGATAAAACAACATAAATACAATTAAATATAGCATAGGATAAAACAACATAAATACAATTTAATAAAGCATAGGATAAAACAACATAAATACAATTTAATAAAGCATAGGATAAAACAACATAAATACAATTTAATAAAGCATATGATAAAACAACATAAATACAATTTAATAAAGCATAGGTTAAAACAACATAAATACAATTTAATAAAGCATAGGATAAAACAACATAAATACAATTTAATAAAGCATAGGATAAAACAACATAAATAAAATTTAATATAGCATAGGATAAAACAACATAAATACAATTAAATATAGCATAGGATAAAACAACATAAATACAATTTAATAAAGCATAGGATAAAACAACATAAATACAATTTAATAAAGCATAGGATAAAACAACATAAATACAATTTAATAAAGCAAAGGATAAAACAACATAAATAAAATTTAATAAAGCATAGGTTAAAATAACATAAATACAATTTAATAAAGCATAGGACAAAACAACATAAATACAATTTAATAAAGCATAGGATAAAACAACATAAATACAATTTAATAAAGCATAGGATCAAACAACATAAATACAATTTAATAAAGCATAGGATAAAACAACATAAATACAATTTAATAAAGCATAGGCTAAAACAACATAAATGCACTTTAATAAAGCATAGGATAAAACAACATAAATACAATTTAATAAAGCATATGATAAAACAACATAAATACAATTTAATAAAGCATAGGTTAAAACAACATAAATACAATTTAATAAAGCATAGGATAAAACAACATAAATACAATTTAATAAAGCATAGGCTAAAACAACATAAATGCACTTTAATAAAGCATAGGATAAAACAACATAAATACAATTTAATAAAGCATATGATAAAACAACATAAATACAATTTAGTAAAGCATAAGTTAAAACAACATAAATACAATTTAATAAAGCATAGGATAAAACAACATAAATTCAATTTAATAAAGCATAGGATAAAACAACATAAATACAATTTAATAAAGCACAGGATAAAACAAAATAAATAAAATTTAATAAAGCATAGGATAAAACAACATAAATAAAATTTAATAAAGCATAGGATAAAACAACATAAATACAATTTAATAAAGCATAGGATAAAACAACATAAATAAAATTTAATAAAGCATAGGATAAAACAACATAAATACAATTTAATAAAGCATATGATAAAACAACATAAATACAATTTAATAAAGCATAGGTTAAAACAACATAAATACAATTTAATAAAGCATAGGATAAAACAACATAAATACAATTTAATAAAGCATAGGATAAAACAACATAAATACAATTTAATAAAGCATAGGTTAAAACAACATAAATACAATTTAATAAAGCACAGGATAAAACAACATAAATACAATTTAGTAAAGCATAAGTTAAAACAACATAAATACAATTTAATAAAGCATAGGATAAAACAACATAAATTCAATTTAATAAAGCATAGGATAAAACAACATAAATACAATTTAATAAAGCACAGGATAAAACAAAATAAATAAAATTTAATAAAGCATAGGATAAAACAACATAAATAAAATTTAATAAAGCATAGGATAAAACAACATAAATACAATTTAATAAAGCATAGGATAAAACAACATAAATAAAATTTAATAAAGCATAGGATAAAACAACATAAATACAATTTAATAAAGCATATGATAAAACAACATAAATACAATTTAATAAAGCATAGGTTAAAACAACATAAATACAATTTAATAAAGCATAGGATAAAACAACATAAATACAATTTAATAAAGCATAGGATAAAACAACATAAATTCAATTTAATAAAGCATAGGATAAAACAACATAAATACAATTTAATAAAGCACAGGATAAAACAAAATAAATAAAATTTAATAAAGCATAGGATAAAACAACATAAATAAAATTTAATAAAACATAGGATAAAACAACATAAATACAATTTAATAAAGCATAGGATAAAACAACATAAATAAAATTTAATAAAGCATAGGATAAAACAACATAAATACAATTTAATAAAGCATATGATAAAACAACATAAATACAATTTAATAAAGCATAGGTTAAAACAACATAAATACAATTTAATAAAGCATAGGATAAAACAACATAAATACAATTTAATAAAGCATATGATAAAACAACATAAATACAATTTAATAAAGCATAGGTTAAAACAACATAAATACAATTTAATAAAGCATAGGATAAAACAACATAAATACAATTTAATAAAGCATAGGATAAAACAACATAAATAAAATTTAATAAAGCATAGGATAAAACAACATAAATACAATTAAATAAAGCATAGGATAAAACAACATAAATACAATTTAATAAAGCATAGGATAAAACAACATAAATACAATTTAATAAAGCATAGGATAAAACAACATAAATACAATTTAATAAAGCATAGGATAAAACAACATAAATACAATTTAATAAAGCATAGGATAAAACAACATAAATACAATTTAATAAAGCATAGGATAAAACAACATAAATACAATTTAATAAAGCATAGGATAAAACAACATAAATAAAATTTAATAAAGCATAGGTTAAAATAACATAAATACAATTTAATAAAGCATAGGACAAAACAACATAAATACAATTTAATAAAGCATAGGATAAAACAACATAAATACAATTTAATAAAGCATAGGATAAAACAACATAAATACAATTTAATAAAGCATAGGATAAAACAACATAAATACAATTTAATAAAGCATAGGTTAAAACAACATAAATACAATTTAATAAAGCACAGGATAAAACAACATAAATACAATTTAGTAAAGCATAAGTTAAAACAACATAAATACAATTTAATAAAGCATAGGATAAAACAACATAAATTCAATTTAATAAAGCATAGGATAAAACAACATAAATACAATTTAATAAAGCACAGGATAAAACAAAATAAATAAAATTTAATAAAGCATAGGATAAAACAACATAAATAAAATTTAATAAAGCATAGGATAAAACAACATAAATACAATTTAATAAAGCATAGGATAAAACAACATAAATAAAATTTAATAAAGCATAGGATAAAACAACATAAATACAATTTAATAAAGCATATGATAAAACAACATAAATACAATTTAATAAAGCATAGGTTAAAACAACATAAATACAATTTAATAAAGCATAGGATAAAACAACATAAATACAATTTAATAAAGCATAGGATAAAACAACATAAATAAAATTTAATATAGCATAGGATAAAACAACATAAATACAATTAAATATAGCATAGGATAAAACAACATAAATACAATTTAATAAAGCATAGGATAAAACAACATAAATACAATTTAATAAAGCATAGGATAAAACAACATAAATACAATTTAATAAAGCATATGATAAAACAACATAAATACAATTTAATAAAGCATAGGTTAAAACAACATAAATACAATTTAATAAAGCATAGGATAAAACAACATAAATACAATTTAATAAAGCATAGGATAAAACAACATAAATAAAATTTAATATAGCATAGGATAAAACAACATAAATACAATTAAATATAGCATAGGATAAAACAACATAAATACAATTTAATAAAGCATAGGATAAAACAACATAAATACAATTTAATAAAGCATAGGATAAAACAACATAAATACAATTTAATAAAGCAAAGGATAAAACAACATAAATAAAATTTAATAAAGCATAGGTTAAAATAACATAAATACAATTTAATAAAGCATAGGACAAAACAACATAAATACAATTTAATAAAGCATAGGATAAAACAACATAAATACAATTTAATAAAGCATAGGATCAAACAACATAAATACAATTTAATAAAGCATAGGATAAAACAACATAAATACAATTTAATAAAGCATAGGCTAAAACAACATAAATGCACTTTAATAAAGCATAGGATAAAACAACATAAATACAATTTAATAAAGCATATGATAAAACAACATAAAGACAATTTAATAAAGCATAGGTTAAAACAACATAAATACAATTTAATAAAGCATAGGATAAAACAACATAAATACAATTTAATAAAGCATAGGATAAAAAAACATAAATACAATTTAATAAAGCATAGGTTAAAACAACATAAATACAATTTAATAAAGCACAGGATAAAACAACATAAATACAATTTAGTAAAGCATAAGTTAAAACAACATAAATACAATTTAATAAAGCATAGGATAAAACAACATAAATTCAATTTAATAAAGCATAGGATAAAACAACATAAATACAATTTAATAAAGCATAGGATAAAACAACATAAATAAAATTTAATAAAGCATAGGATAAAACAACATAAATACAATTAAATAAAGCATAGGATAAAACAACATAAATACAATTTAATAAAGCATAGGATAAAACAACATAAATACAATTTAATAAAGCATAGGATAAAACAACATAAATACAATTTAATAAAGCATAGGATAAAACAACATAAATACAATTTAATAAAGCATAGGATAAAACAACATAAATACAATTTAATAAAGCATAGGATAAAACAACATAAATAAAATTTAATAAAGCATAGGTTAAAATAACATAAATACAATTTAATAAAGCATAGGACAAAACAACATAAATACAATTTAATAAAGCATAGGATAAAACAACATAAATACAATTTAATAAAGCATAGGATAAAACAACATAAATACAATTTAATAAAGCATAGGATAAAACAACATAAATACAATTTAATAAAGCATAGGTTAAAACAACATAAATACAATTTAATAAAGCACAGGATAAAACAACATAAATACAATTTAGTAAAGCATAAGTTAAAACAACATAAATACAATTTAATAAAGCATAGGATAAAACAACATAAATTCAATTTAATAAAGCATAGGATAAAACAACATAAATACAATTTAATAAAGCACAGGATAAAACAAAATAAATAAAATTTAATAAAGCATAGGATAAAACAACATAAATAAAATTTAATAAAGCATAGGATAAAACAACATAAATACAATTTAATAAAGCATAGGATAAAACAACATAAATAAAATTTAATAAAGCATAGGATAAAACAACATAAATACAATTTAATAAAGCATATGATAAAACAACATAAATACAATTTAATAAAGCATAGGTTAAAACAACATAAATACAATTTAATAAAGCATAGGATAAAACAACATAAATACAATTTAATAAAGCATAGGATAAAACAACATAAATAAAATTTAATATAGCATAGGATAAAACAACATAAATACAATTAAATATAGCATAGGATAAAACAACATAAATACAATTTAATAAAGCATAGGATAAAACAACATAAATACAATTTAATAAAGCATAGGATAAAACAACATAAATACAATTTAATAAAGCATATGATAAAACAACATAAATACAATTTAATAAAGCATAGGTTAAAACAACATAAATACAATTTAATAAAGCATAGGATAAAACAACATAAATACAATTTAATAAAGCATAGGATAAAACAACATAAATAAAATTTAATATAGCATAGGATAAAACAACATAAATACAATTAAATATAGCATAGGATAAAACAACATAAATACAATTTAATAAAGCATAGGATAAAACAACATAAATACAATTTAATAAAGCATAGGATAAAACAACATAAATACAATTTAATAAAGCAAAGGATAAAACAACATAAATAAAATTTAATAAAGCATAGGTTAAAATAACATAAATACAATTTAATAAAGCATAGGACAAAACAACATAAATACAATTTAATAAAGCATAGGATAAAACAACATAAATACAATTTAATAAAGCATAGGATCAAACAACATAAATACAATTTAATAAAGCATAGGATAAAACAACATAAATACAATTTAATAAAGCATAGGTTAAAACAACATAAATACAATTTAATAAAGCACAGGATAAAACAACATAAATACAATTTAGTAAAGCATAAGTTAAAACAACATAAATACAATTTAATAAAGCATAGGATAAAACAACATAAATACAATTTAATATAGCATAGGATAAAACAACATAAATACAATTAAATAAAGCATAGGACAAAACAACATAAAAACAATTTAATAAAGCATAGTTTAAAACAACATAAATACAATTTAATAAAGCATAGGATAAAACCACAGAATTACAATTTAATAAAGCATAGGATAAAACAACATAAATACAATTTAATAAAGCATAGGATAAAACAACATAAATACAATTTAATAAAGCATAGGACAAAACAACATAAATACAATTTAATAAAGCATAGGATAAAACAACATAAATAAAATTTAATAAAGCATAGGTTAAAATAACATAAATACAATTTAATAAAGCATAGGACAAAACAACATAAATACAATTTAATAAAGCATAGGATAAAACAACATAAATACAATTTAATAAAGCATAGGATAAAACAACATAAATACAATTTAATATAGCATAGGATAAAACAACATAAATACAATTAAATAAAGCATAGGATAAAACAACATAAATACAATTTAATAAAGCATAGGATAAAACAACATAAATACAATTTAATAAAGCATAGGATAAAACAACATAAATACAATTTAATAAAGCAAAGGATAAAACAACATAAATAAAATTTAATAAAGCATAGGTTAAAATAACATAAATACAATTTAATAAAGCATAGGACAAAACAACATAAAAACTATTTAATAAAGCTTAGTTTAAAACAACATCAATACAATTTAATAAAGCATAGGATAAAACCACAGAATTACAATTTAATAAAGCATAGGATAAAACAACATAAATACAATTTAATAAAGCATAGTTTAAAACAACATAAATACAATTTAATAAAGCATAGGATAAAACCACAGAATTACAATTTAATAAAGCATAGGATAAAACAACATAAATACAATTTAATAAAGCATAGGATAAAACAACATAAATACAATTTAATAAAGCATAGGATAAAACAACATAAATACAATTTAATAAAGCATAGGATAAAACAACATAAATACAATTTAATAAAGCATAGGATAAAACAACATAAATACAATTTAATAAAGCATAGGATAAAACAACATAAATAAAATTTAATAAAGCATAGGTTAAAATAACATAAATACAATTTAATAAAGCATAGGACAAAACAACATAAATACAATTTAATAAAGCATAGGATAAAACAACATAAATACAATTTAATAAAGCATAGGCTAAAACAACATAAATGCACTTTAATAAAGCATAGGATAAAACAACATAAATACAATTTAATAAAGCATAGGATAAAACAACATAAATAAAATTTAATATAGCATAGGATAAAACAACATAAATACAATTAAATATAGCATAGGATAAAACAACATAAATACAATTTAATAAAGCATAGGATAAAACAACATAAATACAATTTAATAAAGCATAGGATAAAACAACATAAATACAATTTAATAAAGCACAGGATAAAACAAAATAAATAAAATTTAATAAAGCATAGGATAAAACAACATAAATAAAATTTAATAAAACATAGGATAAAACAACATAAATACAATTTAATAAAGCATAGGATAAAACAACATAAATAAAATTTAATAAAGCATAGGATAAAACAACATAAATACAATTTAATAAAGCATATGATAAAACAACATAAATACAATTTAATAAAGCATAGGTTAAAACAACATAAATACAATTTAATAAAGCATAGGATAAAACAACATAAATACAATTTAATAAAGCATATGATAAAACAACATAAATACAATTTAATAAAGCATAGGTTAAAACAACATAAATACAATTTAATAAAGCATAGGATAAAACAACATAAATACAATTTAATAAAGCATAGGATAAAACAACATAAATAAAATTTAATAAAGCATAGGATAAAACAACATAAATACAATTAAATAAAGCATAGGATAAAACAACATAAATACAATTTAATAAAGCATAGGATAAAACAACATAAATACAATTTAATAAAGCATAGGATAAAACAACATAAATACAATTTAATAAAGCATAGGATAAAACAACATAAATACAATTTAATAAAGCATAGGATAAAACAACATAAATACAATTTAATAAAGCATAGGATAAAACAACATAAATAAAATTTAATAAAGCATAGGTTAAAATAACATAAATACAATTTAATAAAGCATAGGACAAAACAACATAAATACAATTTAATAAAGCATAGGATAAAACAACATAAATACAATTTAATAAAGCATAGGATAAAACAACATAAATACAATTTAATAAAGCATAGGATAAAACAACATAAATACAATTTAATAAAGCATAGGTTAAAACAACATAAATACAATTTAATAAAGCACAGGATAAAACAACATAAATACAATTTAGTAAAGCATAAGTTAAAACAACATAAATACAATTTAATAAAGCATAGGATAAAACAACATAAATTCAATTTAATAAAGCATAGGATAAAACAACATAAATACAATTTAATAAAGCACAGGATAAAACAAAATAAATAAAATTTAATAAAGCATAGGATAAAACAACATAAATAAAATTTAATAAAGCATAGGATAAAACAACATAAATACAATTTAATAAAGCATAGGATAAAACAACATAAATAAAATTTAATAAAGCATAGGATAAAACAACATAAATACAATTTAATAAAGCATATGATAAAACAACATAAATACAATTTAATAAAGCATAGGTTAAAACAACATAAATACAATTTAATAAAGCATAGGATAAAACAACATAAATACAATTTAATAAAGCATAGGATAAAACAACATAAATAAAATTTAATATAGCATAGGATAAAACAACATAAATACAATTAAATATAGCATAGGATAAAACAACATAAATACAATTTAATAAAGCATAGGATAAAACAACATAAATACAATTTAATAAAGCATAGGATAAAACAACATAAATACAATTTAATAAAGCAAAGGATAAAACAACATAAATAAAATTTAATAAAGCATAGGTTAAAATAACATAAATACAATTTAATAAAGCATAGGACAAAACAACATAAATACAATTTAATAAAGCATAGGATAAAACAACATAAATACAATTTAATAAAGCATAGGATCAAACAACATAAATACAATTTAATAAAGCATAGGATAAAACAACATAAATACAATTTAATAAAGCATAGGTTAAAACAACATAAATACAATTTAATAAAGCACAGGATAAAACAACATAAATACAATTTAGTAAAGCATAAGTTAAAACAACATAAATACAATTTAATAAAGCATAGGATAAAACAACATAAATACAATTTAATATAGCATAGGATAAAACAACATAAATACAATTAAATAAAGCATAGGACAAAACAACATAAAAACAATTTAATAAAGCATAGTTTAAAACAACATAAATACAATTTAATAAAGCATAGGATAAAACCACAGAATTACAATTTAATAAAGCATAGGATAAAACAACATAAATACAATTTAATAAAGCATAGGATAAAACAACATAAATACAATTTAATAAAGCATAGGACAAAACAACATAAATACAATTTAATAAAGCATAGGATAAAACAACATAAATAAAATTTAATAAAGCATAGGTTAAAATAACATAAATACAATTTAATAAAGCATAGGACAAAACAACATAAATACAATTTAATAAAGCATAGGATAAAACAACATAAATACAATTTAATAAAGCATAGGATAAAACAACATAAATACAATTTAATATAGCATAGGATAAAACAACATAAATACAATTAAATAAAGCATAGGATAAAACAACATAAATACAATTTAATAAAGCATAGGATAAAACAACATAAATACAATTTAATAAAGCATAGGATAAAACAACATAAATACAATTTAATAAAGCATAGGATAAAACAACATAAATACAATTTAATAAAGCAAAGGATAAAACAACATAAATAAAATTTAATAAAGCATAGGTTAAAATAACATAAATACAATTTAATAAAGCATAGGACAAAACAACATAAAAACTATTTAATAAAGCATAGTTTAAAACAACATCAATACAATTTAATAAAGCATAGGATAAAACCACAGAATTACAATTTAATAAAGCATAGGATAAAACAACATAAATACAATTTAATAAAGCATAGTTTAAAACAACATAAATACAATTTAATAAAGCATAGGATAAAACCACAGAATTACAATTTAATAAAGCATAGGATAAAACAACATAAATACAATTTAATAAAGCATAGGATAAAACAACATAAATACAATTTAATAAAGCATAGGATAAAACAACATAAATACAATTTAATAAAGCATAGGATAAAACAACATAAATACAATTTAATAAAGCATAGGATAAAACAACATAAATACAATTTAATAAAGCATAGGATAAAACAACATAAATAAAATTTAATAAAGCATAGGTTAAAATAACATAAATACAATTTAATAAAGCATAGGACAAAACAACATAAATACAATTTAATAAAGCATAGGATAAAACAACATAAATACAATTTAATAAAGCATAGGCTAAAACAACATAAATGCACTTTAATAAAGCATAGGATAAAACAACATAAATACAATTTAATAAAGCATAGGATAAAACAACATAAATAAAATTTAATATAGCATAGGATAAAACAACATAAATACAATTAAATATAGCATAGGATAAAACAACATAAATACAATTTAATAAAGCATAGGATAAAACAACATAAATACAATTTAATAAAGCATAGGATAAAACAACATAAATACAATTTAATAAAGCACAGGATAAAACAAAATAAATAAAATTTAATAAAGCATAGGATAAAACAACATAAATAAAATTTAATAAAACATAGGATAAAACAACATAAATACAATTTAATAAAGCATAGGATAAAACAACATAAATACAATTTAATAAAGCATAGGATAAAACAACATAAATACAATTTAATAAAGCACAGGATAAAACAAAATAAATAAAATTTAATAAAGCATAGGATAAAACAACATAAATAAAATTTAATAAAACATAGGATAAAACAACATAAATACAATTTAATAAAGCATAGGATAAAACAACATAAATAAAATTTAATAAAGCATAGGATAAAACAACATAAATACAATTTAATAAAGCATATGATAAAACAACATAAATACAATTTAATAAAGCATAGGTTAAAACAACATAAATACAATTTAATAAAGCATAGGATAAAACAACATAAATACAATTTAATAAAGCATATGATAAAACAACATAAATACAATTTAATAAAGCATAGGTTAAAACAACATAAATACAATTTAATAAAGCATAGGATAAAACAACATAAATACAATTTAATAAAGCATAGGATAAAACAACATAAATAAAATTTAATAAAGCATAGGATAAAACAACATAAATACAATTAAATAAAGCATAGGATAAAACAACATAAATACAATTTAATAAAGCATAGGATAAAACAACATAAATACAATTTAATAAAGCATAGGATAAAACAACATAAATACAATTTAATAAAGCAAAGGATAAAACAACATAAATAAAATTTAATAAAGCATAGGTTAAAATAACATAAATACAATTTAATAAAGCATAGGACAAAACAACATAAAAACTATTTAATAAAGCATAGTTTAAAACAACATCAATACAATTTAATAAAGCATAGGATAAAACCACAGAATTACAATTTAATAAAGCATAGGATAAAACAACATAAATACAATTTAATAAAGCATAGTTTAAAACAACATAAATACAATTTAATAAAGCATAGGATAAAACCACAGAATTACAATTTAATAAAGCATAGGATAAAACAACATAAATACAATTTAATAAAGCATAGGATAAAACAACATAAATACAATTTAATAAAGCATAGGATAAAACAACATAAATACAATTTAATAAAGCATAGGATAAAACAACATAAATAAAATTTAATAAAGCATAGGATAAAACAACATAAATACAATTTAATAAAGCATAGGATAAAACAACATAAATAAAATTTAATAAAGCATAGGTTAAAATAACATAAATACAATTTAATAAAGCATAGGACAAAACAACATAAATACAATTTAATAAAGCATAGGATAAAACAACATAAATACAATTTAATAAAGCATAGGCTAAAACAACATAAATGCACTTTAATAAAGCATAGGATAAAACAACATAAATACAATTTAATAAAGCATAGGATAAAACAACATAAATAAAATTTAATATAGCATAGGATAAAACAACATAAATACAATTAAATATAGCATAGGATAAAACAACATAAATACAATTTAATAAAGCATAGGATAAAACAACATAAATACAATTTAATAAAGCATAGGATAAAACAACATAAATACAATTTAATAAAGCACAGGATAAAACAAAATAAATAAAATTTAATAAAGCATAGGATAAAACAACATAAATAAAATTTAATAAAACATAGGATAAAACAACATAAATACAATTTAATAAAGCATAGGATAAAACAACATAAATAAAATTTAATAAAGCATAGGATAAAACAACATAAATACAATTTAATAAAGCATATGATAAAACAACATAAATACAATTTAATAAAGCATAGGTTAAAACAACATAAATACAATTTAATAAAGCATAGGATAAAACAACATAAATACAATTTAATAAAGCATATGATAAAACAACATAAATACAATTTAATAAAGCATAGGTTAAAACAACATAAATACAATTTAATAAAGCATAGGATAAAACAACATAAATACAATTTAATAAAGCATAGGATAAAACAACATAAATAAAATTTAATAAAGCATAGGATAAAACAACATAAATACAATTAAATAAAGCATAGGATAAAACAACATAAATACAATTTAATAAAGCATAGGATAAAACAACATAAATAAAATTTAATAAAGCATAGGATAAAACAACATAAATACAATTAAATAAAGCATAGGATAAAACAACATAAATACAATTTAATAAAGCATAGGATAAAACAACATAAATACAATTTAATAAAGCATAGGATAAAACAACATAAATACAATTTAATAAAGCATAGGATAAAACAACATAAATACAATTTAATAAAGCATAGGATAAAACAACATAAATACAATTTAATAAAGCATAGGATAAAACAACATAAATAAAATTTAATAAAGCATAGGTTAAAATAACATAAATACAATTTAATAAAGCATAGGACAAAACAACATAAATACAATTTAATAAAGCATAGGATAAAACAACATAAATACAATTTAATAAAGCATAGGATAAAACAACATAAATACAATTTAATAAAGCATAGGATAAAACAACATAAATACAATTTAATAAAGCATAGGTTAAAACAACATAAATACAATTTAATAAAGCACAGGATAAAACAACATAAATACAATTTAGTAAAGCATAAGTTAAAACAACATAAATACAATTTAATAAAGCATAGGATAAAACAACATAAATTCAATTTAATAAAGCATAGGATAAAACAACATAAATACAATTTAATAAAGCACAGGATAAAACAAAATAAATAAAATTTAATAAAGCATAGGATAAAACAACATAAATAAAATTTAATAAAGCATAGGATAAAACAACATAAATACAATTTAATAAAGCATAGGATAAAACAACATAAATAAAATTTAATAAAGCATAGGATAAAACAACATAAATACAATTTAATAAAGCATATGATAAAACAACATAAATACAATTTAATAAAGCATAGGTTAAAACAACATAAATACAATTTAATAAAGCATAGGATAAAACAACATAAATACAATTTAATAAAGCATAGGATAAAACAACATAAATAAAATTTAATATAGCATAGGATAAAACAACATAAATACAATTAAATATAGCATAGGATAAAACAACATCATTACAATTTAATAAAGCATAGGATAAAACAACATAAATACAATTTAATAAAGCATAGGATAAAACAACATAAATACAATTTAATAAAGCAAAGGATAAAACAACATAAATAAAATTTAATAAAGCATAGGTTAAAATAACATAAATACAATTTAATAAAGCATAGGACAAAACAACATAAATACAATTTAATAAAGCATAGGATAAAACAACATAAATACAATTTAATAAAGCATAGGATCAAACAACATAAATACAATTTAATAAAGCATAGGATAAAACAACATAAATACAATTTAATAAAGCATAGGTTAAAACAACATAAATACAATTTAATAAAGCACAGGATAAAACAACATAAATACAATTTAGTAAAGCATAAGTTAAAACAACATAAATACAATTTAATAAAGCATAGGATAAAACAACATAAATACAATTTAATATAGCATAGGATAAAACAACATAAATACAATTAAATAAAGCATAGGACAAAACAACATAAAAACAATTTAATAAAGCATAGTTTAAAACAACATAAATACAATTTAATAAAGCATAGGATAAAACCACAGAATTACAATTTAATAAAGCATAGGATAAAACAACATAAATACAATTTAATAAAGCATAGGATAAAACAACATAAATACAATTTAATAAAGCATAGGACAAAACAACATAAATACAATTTAATAAAGCATAGGATAAAACAACATAAATAAAATTTAATAAAGCATAGGTTAAAATAACATAAATACAATTTAATAAAGCATAGGACAAAACAACATAAATACAATTTAATAAAGCATAGGATAAAACAACATAAATACAATTTAATAAAGCATAGGATAAAACAACATAAATACAATTTAATATAGCATAGGATAAAACAACATAAATACAATTAAATAAAGCATAGGATAAAACAACATAAATACAATTTAATAAAGCATAGGATAAAACAACATAAATACAATTTAATAAAGCATAGGATAAAACAACATAAATACAATTTAATAAAGCAAAGGATAAAACAACATAAATAAAATTTAATAAAGCATAGGTTAAAATAACATAAATACAATTTAATAAAGCATAGGACAAAACAACATAAAAACTATTTAATAAAGCATAGTTTAAAACAACATCAATACAATTTAATAAAGCATAGGATAAAACCACAGAATTACAATTTAATAAAGCATAGGATAAAACAACATAAATACAATTTAATAAAGCATAGTTTAAAACAACATAAATACAATTTAATAAAGCATAGGATAAAACCACAGAATTACAATTTAATAAAGCATAGGATAAAACAACATAAATACAATTTAATAAAGCATAGGATAAAACAACATAAATACAATTTAATAAAGCATAGGATAAAACAACATAAATACAATTTAATAAAGCATAGGATAAAACAACATAAATACAATTTAATAAAGCATAGGATAAAACAACATAAATACAATTTAATAAAGCATAGGATAAAACAACATAAATAAAATTTAATAAAGCATAGGTTAAAATAACATAAATACAATTTAATAAAGCATAGGACAAAACAACATAAATACAATTTAATAAAGCATAGGATAAAACAACATAAATACAATTTAATAAAGCATAGGCTAAAACAACATAAATGCACTTTAATAAAGCATAGGATAAAACAACATAAATACAATTTAATAAAGCATAGGATAAAACAACATAAATAAAATTTAATATAGCATAGGATAAAACAACATAAATACAATTAAATATAGCATAGGATAAAACAACATAAATACAATTTAATAAAGCATAGGATAAAACAACATAAATACAATTTAATAAAGCATAGGATAAAACAACATAAATACAATTTAATAAAGCACAGGATAAAACAAAATAAATACAATTTAATAAAGCATAGGATAAAACAACATAAATAAAATTTAATAAAACATAGGATAAAACAACATAAATACAATTTAATAAAGCATAGGATAAAACAACATAAATAAAATTTAATAAAGCATAGGATAAAACAACATAAATACAATTTAATAAAGCATATGATAAAACAACATAAATACAATTTAATAAAGCATAGGTTAAAACAACATAAATACAATTTAATAAAGCATAGGATAAAACAACATAAATACAATTTAATAAAGCATATGATAAAACAACATAAATACAATTTAATAAAGCATAGGTTAAAACAACATAAATACAATTTAATAAAGCATAGGATAAAACAACATAAATACAATTTAATAAAGCATAGGATAAAACAACATAAATAAAATTTAATAAAGCATAGGATAAAACAACATAAATACAATTAAATAAAGCATAGGATAAAACAACATAAATACAATTTAATAAAGCATAGGATAAAACAACATAAATACAATTTAATAAAGCATAGGATAAAACAACATAAATACAATTTAATAAAGCATAGGATAAAACAACATAAATACAATTTAATAAAGCATAGGATAAAACAACATAAATACAATTTAATAAAGCATAGGATAAAACAACATAAATAAAATTTAATAAAGCATAGGTTAAAATAACATAAATACAATTTAATAAAGCATAGGACAAAACAACATAAATACAATTTAATAAAGCATAGGATAAAACAACATAAATACAATTTAATAAAGCATAGGATAAAACAACATAAATACAATTTAATAAAGCATAGGTTAAAACAACATAAATACAATTTAATAAAGCACAGGATAAAACAACATAAATACAATTTAGTAAAGCATAAGTTAAAACAACATAAATACAATTTAATAAAGCATAGGATAAAACAACATAAATTCAATTTAATAAAGCATAGGATAAAACAACATAAATACAATTTAATAAAGCACAGGATAAAACAAAATAAATAAAATTTAATAAAGCATAGGATAAAACAACATAAATAAAATTTAATAAAGCATAGGATAAAACAACATAAATACAATTTAATAAAGCATAGGATAAAACAACATAAATAAAATTTAATAAAGCATAGGATAAAACAACATAAATACAATTTAATAAAGCATATGATAAAACAACATAAATACAATTTAATAAAGCATAGGTTAAAACAACATAAATACAATTTAATAAAGCATAGGATAAAACAACATAAATACAATTTAATAAAGCATAGGATAAAACAACATAAATAAAATTTAATATAGCATAGGATAAAACAACATAAATACAATTTAATAAAGCATATGATAAAACAACATAAATACAATTTAATAAAGCATAGGTTAAAACAACATAAATAAAATTTAATAAAGCATAGGTTAAAATAACATAAATACAATTTAATAAAGCATAGGACAAAACAACATAAAAACTATTTAATAAAGCATAGTTTAAAACAACATCAATACAATTTAATAAAGCATAGGATAAAACCACAGAATTACAATTTAATAAAGCATAGGATAAAACAACATAAATACAATTTAATAAAGCATAGTTTAAAACAACATAAATACAATTTAATAAAGCATAGGATAAAACCACAGAATTACAATTTAATAAAGCATAGGATAAAACAACATAAATACAATTTAATAAAGCATAGGATAAAACAACATAAATACAATTTAATAAAGCATAGGATAAAACAACATAAATACAATTTAATAAAGCATAGGATAAAACAACATAAATACAATTTAATAAAGCATAGGATAAAACAACATAAATACAATTTAATAAAGCATAGGATAAAACAACATAAATAAAATTTAATAAAGCATAGGTTAAAATAACATAAATACAATTTAATAAAGCATAGGACAAAACAACATAAATACAATTTAATAAAGCATAGGATAAAACAACATAAATACAATTTAATAAAGCATAGGCTAAAACAACATAAATGCACTTTAATAAAGCATAGGATAAAACAACATAAATACAATTTAATAAAGCATATGATAAAACAACATAAATACAATTTAATAAAGCATAGGTTAAAACAACATAAATACAATTTAATAAAGCATAGGATAAAACAACATAAATACAATTTAATAAAGCATAGGATAAAACAACATAAATAAAATTTAATATAGCATAGGATAAAACAACATAAATACAATTAAATATAGCATAGGATAAAACAACATAAATACAATTTAATAAAGCATAGGATAAAACAACATAAATACAATTTAATAAAGCATAGGATAAAACAACATAAATAAAATTTAATAAAGCATAGGATAAAACAACATAAATACAATTTAATAAAGCATATGATAAAACAACATAAATACAATTTAATAAAGCATAGGTTAAAACAACATAAATACAATTTAATAAAGCATAGGATAAAACAACATAAATACAATTTAATAAAGCATAGGATAAAACAACATAAATAAAATTTAATATAGCATAGGATAAAACAACATAAATACAATTAAATATAGCATAGGATAAAACAACATAAATACAATTTAATAAAGCATAGGATAAAACAACATAAATACAATTTAATAAAGCATAGGATAAAACAACATAAATACAATTTAATAAAGCAAAGGATAAAACAACATAAATAAAATTTAATAAAGCATAGGTTAAAATAACATAAATACAATTTAATAAAGCATAGGACAAAACAACATAAATACAATTTAATAAAGCATAGGATAAAACAACATAAATACAATTTAATAAAGCATAGGATCAAACAACATAAATACAATTTAATAAAGCATAGGATAAAACAACATAAATACAATTTAATAAAGCATAGGTTAAAACAACATAAATACAATTTAATAAAGCACAGGATAAAACAACATAAATACAATTTAGTAAAGCATAAGTTAAAACAACATAAATACAATTTAATAAAGCATAGGATAAAACAACATAAATACAATTTAATATAGCATAGGATAAAACAACATAAATACAATTAAATAAAGCATAGGACAAAACAACATAAAAACAATTTAATAAAGCATAGTTTAAAACAACATAAATACAATTTAATAAAGCATAGGATAAAACCACAGAATTACAATTTAATAAAGCATAGGATAAAACAACATAAATACAATTTAATAAAGCATAGGATAAAACAACATAAATACAATTTAATAAAGCATAGGACAAAACAACATAAATACAATTTAATAAAGCATAGGATAAAACAACATAAATAAAATTTAATAAAGCATAGGTTAAAATAACATAAATACAATTTAATAAAGCATAGGACAAAACAACATAAATACAATTTAATAAAGCATAGGATAAAACAACATAAATACAATTTAATAAAGCATAGGATAAAACAACATAAATACAATTTAATATAGCATAGGATAAAACAACATAAATACAATTAAATAAAGCATAGGATAAAACAACATAAATACAATTTAATAAAGCATAGGATAAAACAACATAAATACAATTTAATAAAGCATAGGATAAAACAACATAAATACAATTTAATAAAGCATAGGATAAAACAACATAAATACAATTTAATAAAGCAAAGGATAAAACAACATAAATAAAATTTAATAAAGCATAGGTTAAAATAACATAAATACAATTTAATAAAGCATAGGACAAAACAACATAAAAACTATTTAATAAAGCATAGTTTAAAACAACATCAATACAATTTAATAAAGCATAGGATAAAACCACAGAATTACAATTTAATAAAGCATAGGATAAAACAACATAAATACAATTTAATAAAGCATAGTTTAAAACAACATAAATACAATTTAATAAAGCATAGGATAAAACCACAGAATTACAATTTAATAAAGCATAGGATAAAACAACATAAATACAATTTAATAAAGCATAGGATAAAACAACATAAATACAATTTAATAAAGCATAGGATAAAACAACATAAATACAATTTAATAAAGCATAGGATAAAACAACATAAATACAATTTAATAAAGCATAGGATAAAACAACATAAATACAATTTAATAAAGCATAGGATAAAACAACATAAATAAAATTTAATAAAGCATAGGTTAAAATAACATAAATACAATTTAATAAAGCATAGGACAAAACAACATAAATACAATTTAATAAAGCATAGGATAAAACAACATAAATACAATTTAATAAAGCATAGGCTAAAACAACATAAATGCACTTTAATAAAGCATAGGATAAAACAACATAAATACAATTTAATAAAGCATAGGATAAAACAACATAAATAAAATTTAATATAGCATAGGATAAAACAACATAAATACAATTAAATATAGCATAGGATAAAACAACATAAATACAATTTAATAAAGCATAGGATAAAACAACATAAATACAATTTAATAAAGCATAGGATAAAACAACATAAATACAATTTAATAAAGCACAGGATAAAACAAAATAAATAAAATTTAATAAAGCATAGGATAAAACAACATAAATAAAATTTAATAAAACATAGGATAAAACAACATAAATACAATTTAATAAAGCATAGGATAAAACAACATAAATACAATTTAATAAAGCATAGGATAAAACAACATAAATACAATTTAATAAAGCACAGGATAAAACAAAATAAATAAAATTTAATAAAGCATAGGATAAAACAACATAAATAAAATTTAATAAAACATAGGATAAAACAACATAAATACAATTTAATAAAGCATAGGATAAAACAACATAAATAAAATTTAATAAAGCATAGGATAAAACAACATAAATACAATTTAATAAAGCATATGATAAAACAACATAAATACAATTTAATAAAGCATAGGTTAAAACAACATAAATACAATTTAATAAAGCATAGGATAAAACAACATAAATACAATTTAATAAAGCATATGATAAAACAACATAAATACAATTTAATAAAGCATAGGTTAAAACAACATAAATACAATTTAATAAAGCATAGGATAAAACAACATAAATACAATTTAATAAAGCATAGGATAAAACAACATAAATAAAATTTAATAAAGCATAGGATAAAACAACATAAATACAATTAAATAAAGCATAGGATAAAACAACATAAATACAATTTAATAAAGCATAGGATAAAACAACATAAATACAATTTAATAAAGCATAGGATAAAACAACATAAATACAATTTAATAAAGCAAAGGATAAAACAACATAAATAAAATTTAATAAAGCATAGGTTAAAATAACATAAATACAATTTAATAAAGCATAGGACAAAACAACATAAAAACTATTTAATAAAGCATAGTTTAAAACAACATCAATACAATTTAATAAAGCATAGGATAAAACCACAGAATTACAATTTAATAAAGCATAGGATAAAACAACATAAATACAATTTAATAAAGCATAGTTTAAAACAACATAAATACAATTTAATAAAGCATAGGATAAAACCACAGAATTACAATTTAATAAAGCATAGGATAAAACAACATAAATACAATTTAATAAAGCATAGGATAAAACAACATAAATACAATTTAATAAAGCATAGGATAAAACAACATAAATACAATTTAATAAAGCATAGGATAAAACAACATAAATACAATTTAATAAAGCATAGGATAAAACAACATAAATACAATTTAATAAAGCATAGGATAAAACAACATAAATAAAATTTAATAAAGCATAGGTTAAAATAACATAAATACAATTTAATAAAGCATAGGACAAAACAACATAAATACAATTTAATAAAGCATAGGATAAAACAACATAAATACAATTTAATAAAGCATAGGCTAAAACAACATAAATGCACTTTAATAAAGCATAGGATAAAACAACATAAATACAATTTAATAAAGCATAGGATAAAACAACATAAATAAAATTTAATATAGCATAGGATAAAACAACATAAATACAATTAAATATAGCATAGGATAAAACAACATAAATACAATTTAATAAAGCATAGGATAAAACAACATAAATACAATTTAATAAAGCATAGGATAAAACAACATAAATACAATTTAATAAAGCACAGGATAAAACAAAATAAATAAAATTTAATAAAGCATAGGATAAAACAACATAAATAAAATTTAATAAAACATAGGATAAAACAACATAAATACAATTTAATAAAGCATAGGATAAAACAACATAAATAAAATTTAATAAAGCATAGGATAAAACAACATAAATACAATTTAATAAAGCATATGATAAAACAACATAAATACAATTTAATAAAGCATAGGTTAAAACAACATAAATACAATTTAATAAAGCATAGGATAAAACAACATAAATACAATTTAATAAAGCATATGATAAAACAACATAAATACAATTTAATAAAGCATAGGTTAAAACAACATAAATACAATTTAATAAAGCATAGGATAAAACAACATAAATACAATTTAATAAAGCATAGGATAAAACAACATAAATAAAATTTAATAAAGCATAGGATAAAACAACATAAATACAATTAAATAAAGCATAGGATAAAACAACATAAATACAATTTAATAAAGCATAGGATAAAACAACATAAATAAAATTTAATAAAGCATAGGATAAAACAACATAAATACAATTAAATAAAGCATAGGATAAAACAACATAAATACAATTTAATAAAGCATAGGATAAAACAACATAAATACAATTTAATAAAGCATAGGATAAAACAACATAAATACAATTTAATAAAGCATAGGATAAAACAACATAAATACAATTTAATAAAGCATAGGATAAAACAACATAAATACAATTTAATAAAGCATAGGATAAAACAACATAAATAAAATTTAATAAAGCATAGGTTAAAATAACATAAATACAATTTAATAAAGCATAGGACAAAACAACATAAATACAATTTAATAAAGCATAGGATAAAACAACATAAATACAATTTAATAAAGCATAGGATAAAACAACATAAATACAATTTAATAAAGCATAGGATAAAACAACATAAATACAATTTAATAAAGCATAGGTTAAAACAACATAAATACAATTTAATAAAGCACAGGATAAAACAACATAAATACAATTTAGTAAAGCATAAGTTAAAACAACATAAATACAATTTAATAAAGCATAGGATAAAACAACATAAATTCAATTTAATAAAGCATAGGATAAAACAACATAAATACAATTTAATAAAGCACAGGATAAAACAAAATAAATAAAATTTAATAAAGCATAGGATAAAACAACATAAATAAAATTTAATAAAGCATAGGATAAAACAACATAAATACAATTTAATAAAGCATAGGATAAAACAACATAAATAAAATTTAATAAAGCATAGGATAAAACAACATAAATACAATTTAATAAAGCATATGATAAAACAACATAAATACAATTTAATAAAGCATAGGTTAAAACAACATAAATACAATTTAATAAAGCATAGGATAAAACAACATAAATACAATTTAATAAAGCATAGGATAAAACAACATAAATAAAATTTAATATAGCATAGGATAAAACAACATAAATACAATTAAATATAGCATAGGATAAAACAACATAAATACAATTTAATAAAGCATAGGATAAAACAACATAAATACAATTTAATAAAGCATAGGATAAAACAACATAAATACAATTTAATAAAGCAAAGGATAAAACAACATAAATAAAATTTAATAAAGCATAGGTTAAAATAACATAAATACAATTTAATAAAGCATAGGACAAAACAACATAAATACAATTTAATAAAGCATAGGATAAAACAACATAAATACAATTTAATAAAGCATAGGATCAAACAACATAAATACAATTTAATAAAGCATAGGATAAAACAACATAAATACAATTTAATAAAGCATAGGTTAAAACAACATAAATACAATTTAATAAAGCACAGGATAAAACAACATAAATACAATTTAGTAAAGCATAAGTTAAAACAACATAAATACAATTTAATAAAGCATAGGATAAAACAACATAAATACAATTTAATATAGCATAGGATAAAACAACATAAATACAATTAAATAAAGCATAGGACAAAACAACATAAAAACAATTTAATAAAGCATAGTTTAAAACAACATAAATACAATTTAATAAAGCATAGGATAAAACCACAGAATTACAATTTAATAAAGCATAGGATAAAACAACATAAATACAATTTAATAAAGCATAGGATAAAACAACATAAATACAATTTAATAAAGCATAGGACAAAACAACATAAATACAATTTAATAAAGCATAGGATAAAACAACATAAATAAAATTTAATAAAGCATAGGTTAAAATAACATAAATACAATTTAATAAAGCATAGGACAAAACAACATAAATACAATTTAATAAAGCATAGGATAAAACAACATAAATACAATTTAATAAAGCATAGGATAAAACAACATAAATACAATTTAATATAGCATAGGATAAAACAACATAAATACAATTAAATAAAGCATAGGATAAAACAACATAAATACAATTTAATAAAGCATAGGATAAAACAACATAAATACAATTTAATAAAGCATAGGATAAAACAACATAAATACAATTTAATAAAGCAAAGGATAAAACAACATAAATAAAATTTAATAAAGCATAGGTTAAAATAACATAAATACAATTTAATAAAGCATAGGACAAAACAACATAAAAACTATTTAATAAAGCATAGTTTAAAACAACATCAATACAATTTAATAAAGCATAGGATAAAACCACAGAATTACAATTTAATAAAGCATAGGATAAAACAACATAAATACAATTTAATAAAGCATAGTTTAAAACAACATAAATACAATTTAATAAAGCATAGGATAAAACCACAGAATTACAATTTAATAAAGCATAGGATAAAACAACATAAATACAATTTAATAAAGCATAGGATAAAACAACATAAATACAATTTAATAAAGCATAGGATAAAACAACATAAATACAATTTAATAAAGCATAGGATAAAACAACATAAATACAATTTAATAAAGCATAGGATAAAACAACATAAATACAATTTAATAAAGCATAGGATAAAACAACATAAATAAAATTTAATAAAGCATAGGTTAAAATAACATAAATACAATTTAATAAAGCATAGGACAAAACAACATAAATACAATTTAATAAAGCATAGGATAAAACAACATAAATACAATTTAATAAAGCATAGGCTAAAACAACATAAATGCACTTTAATAAAGCATAGGATAAAACAACATAAATACAATTTAATAAAGCATAGGATAAAACAACATAAATAAAATTTAATATAGCATAGGATAAAACAACATAAATACAATTAAATATAGCATAGGATAAAACAACATAAATACAATTTAATAAAGCATAGGATAAAACAACATAAATACAATTTAATAAAGCATAGGATAAAACAACATAAATACAATTTAATAAAGCACAGGATAAAACAAAATAAATACAATTTAATAAAGCATAGGATAAAACAACATAAATAAAATTTAATAAAACATAGGATAAAACAACATAAATACAATTTAATAAAGCATAGGATAAAACAACATAAATAAAATTTAATAAAGCATAGGATAAAACAACATAAATACAATTTAATAAAGCATATGATAAAACAACATAAATACAATTTAATAAAGCATAGGTTAAAACAACATAAATACAATTTAATAAAGCATAGGATAAAACAACATAAATACAATTTAATAAAGCATATGATAAAACAACATAAATACAATTTAATAAAGCATAGGTTAAAACAACATAAATACAATTTAATAAAGCATAGGATAAAACAACATAAATACAATTTAATAAAGCATAGGATAAAACAACATAAATAAAATTTAATAAAGCATAGGATAAAACAACATAAATACAATTAAATAAAGCATAGGATAAAACAACATAAATACAATTTAATAAAGCATAGGATAAAACAACATAAATACAATTTAATAAAGCATAGGATAAAACAACATAAATACAATTTAATAAAGCATAGGATAAAACAACATAAATACAATTTAATAAAGCATAGGATAAAACAACATAAATACAATTTAATAAAGCATAGGATAAAACAACATAAATAAAATTTAATAAAGCATAGGTTAAAATAACATAAATACAATTTAATAAAGCATAGGACAAAACAACATAAATACAATTTAATAAAGCATAGGATAAAACAACATAAATACAATTTAATAAAGCATAGGATAAAACAACATAAATACAATTTAATAAAGCATAGGTTAAAACAACATAAATACAATTTAATAAAGCACAGGATAAAACAACATAAATACAATTTAGTAAAGCATAAGTTAAAACAACATAAATACAATTTAATAAAGCATAGGATAAAACAACATAAATTCAATTTAATAAAGCATAGGATAAAACAACATAAATACAATTTAATAAAGCACAGGATAAAACAAAATAAATAAAATTTAATAAAGCATAGGATAAAACAACATAAATAAAATTTAATAAAGCATAGGATAAAACAACATAAATACAATTTAATAAAGCATAGGATAAAACAACATAAATAAAATTTAATAAAGCATAGGATAAAACAACATAAATACAATTTAATAAAGCATATGATAAAACAACATAAATACAATTTAATAAAGCATAGGTTAAAACAACATAAATACAATTTAATAAAGCATAGGATAAAACAACATAAATACAATTTAATAAAGCATAGGATAAAACAACATAAATAAAATTTAATATAGCATAGGATAAAACAACATAAATACAATTTAATAAAGCATATGATAAAACAACATAAATACAATTTAATAAAGCATAGGTTAAAACAACATAAATAAAATTTAATAAAGCATAGGTTAAAATAACATAAATACAATTTAATAAAGCATAGGACAAAACAACATAAAAACTATTTAATAAAGCATAGTTTAAAACAACATCAATACAATTTAATAAAGCATAGGATAAAACCACAGAATTACAATTTAATAAAGCATAGGATAAAACAACATAAATACAATTTAATAAAGCATAGTTTAAAACAACATAAATACAATTTAATAAAGCATAGGATAAAACCACAGAATTACAATTTAATAAAGCATAGGATAAAACAACATAAATACAATTTAATAAAGCATAGGATAAAACAACATAAATACAATTTAATAAAGCATAGGATAAAACAACATAAATACAATTTAATAAAGCATAGGATAAAACAACATAAATACAATTTAATAAAGCATAGGATAAAACAACATAAATACAATTTAATAAAGCATAGGATAAAACAACATAAATAAAATTTAATAAAGCATAGGTTAAAATAACATAAATACAATTTAATAAAGCATAGGACAAAACAACATAAATACAATTTAATAAAGCATAGGATAAAACAACATAAATACAATTTAATAAAGCATAGGCTAAAACAACATAAATGCACTTTAATAAAGCATAGGATAAAACAACATAAATACAATTTAATAAAGCATATGATAAAACAACATAAATACAATTTAATAAAGCATAGGTTAAAACAACATAAATACAATTTAATAAAGCATAGGATAAAACAACATAAATACAATTTAATAAAGCATAGGATAAAACAACATAAATAAAATTTAATATAGCATAGGATAAAACAACATAAATACAATTAAATATAGCATAGGATAAAACAACATAAATACAATTTAATAAAGCATAGGATAAAACAACATAAATACAATTTAATAAAGCATAGGATAAAACAACATAAATAAAATTTAATAAAGCATAGGTTAAAATAACATAAATACAATTTAATAAAGCATAGGACAAAACAACATAAATACAATTTAATAAAGCATAGGATAAAACAACATAAATACAATTTAATAAAGCATAGGATCAAACAACATAAATACAATTTAATAAAGCATAGGATAAAACAACATAAATACAATTTAATAAAGCATAGGTTAAAACAACATAAATACAATTTAATAAAGCACAGGATAAAACAACATAAATACAATTTAGTAAAGCATAAGTTAAAACAACATAAATACAATTTAATAAAGCATAGGATAAAATAACATAAATTCAATTTAATAAAGCATAGGATAAAACAACATAAATACAATTTAATAAAGCACAGGATAAAACAAAATAAATAAAATTTAATAAAGCATAGGATAAAACAACATAAATAAAATTTAATAAAGCATAGGATAAAACAACATAAATACAATTTAATAAAGCATAGGATAAAACAACATAAATAAAATTTAATAAAGCATAGGAGAAAACAACATAAATACAATTTAATAAAGCATAGGATAAAACAACATAAATACAATTTAATAAAGCATAGGATAAAACAACATAAATACAATTTAATAAAGCATAGGTTAAAACAACATAAATACAATTTTATAAAGCACAGGATAAAACAACATAAATACAATTTAGTAAAGCATAGGACAAAACACCATAAATACAATTTAATAAAGCAGAGGATAAAACAACATAAATACAATTTAATACAGCATAGAATAAAACCACAGAATTACAATTTAATAAAGCATAGGATAAAACAACATAAATACAATTTAATAAAGCATAGGATAAAACAACATAAATACAATTTAATAAAGCATAGGACAAAACAACATAAATACAATTTAATAAAGCATAGGATAAAACAACATAAATAAAATTTAATAAAGCATAGGTTAAAATAACATAAATACAATTTAATAAAGCATAGGACAAAACAACATAAATACAATTTAATAAAGCATAGGATAAAACAACATAAATACAATTTAATAAAGCATAGGATAAAACAACATAAATACAATTTAATATAGCATAGGATAAAACAACATAAATACAATTAAATAAAGCATAGGATAAAACAACATAAATACAATTTAATAAAGCATAGGATAAAACAACATAAATACAATTTAATAAAGCATAGGATAAAACAACATAAATACAATTTAATAAAGCAAAGGATAAAACAACATAAATAAAATTTAATAAAGCATAGGTTAAAATAACATAAATACAATTTAATAAAGCATAGGACAAAACAACATAAAAACTATTTAATAAAGCATAGTTTAAAACAACATCAATACAATTTAATAAAGCATAGGATAAAACCACAGAATTACAATTTAATAAAGCATAGGATAAAACAACATAAATACAATTTAATAAAGCATAGTTTAAAACAACATAAATACAATTTAATAAAGCATAGGATAAAACAACATAAATAAAATTTAATATAGCATAGGATAAAACAACATAAATACAATTAAATATAGCATAGGATAAAACAACATAAATACAATTTAATAAAGCATAGGATAAAACAACATAAATACAATTTAATAAAGCATAGGATAAAACAACATAAATACAATTTAATAAAGCAAAGGATAAAACAACATAAATAAAATTTAATAAAGCATAGGTTAAAATAACATAAATACAATTTAATAAAGCATAGGACAAAACAACATAAATACAATTTAATAAAGCATAGGATAAAACAACATAAATACAATTTAATAAAGCATAGGATCAAACAACATAAATACAATTTAATAAAGCATAGGATAAAACAACATAAATACAATTTAATAAAGCATAGGTTAAAACAACATAAATACAATTTAATAAAGCACAGGATAAAACAACATAAATACAATTTAGTAAAGCATAAGTTAAAACAACATAAATACAATTTAATAAAGCATAGGATAAAACAACATAAATACAATTTAATATAGCATAGGATAAAACAACATAAATACAATTAAATAAAGCATAGGACAAAACAACATAAAAACAATTTAATAAAGCATAGTTTAAAACAACATAAACACAATTTAATAAAGCATAGGATAAAACCACAGAATTACAATTTAATAAAGCATAGGATAAAACAACATAAATACAATTTAATAAAGCATAGGATAAAACAACATAAATACAATTTAATAAAGCATAGGACAAAACAACATAAATACAATTTAATAAAGCATAGGATAAAACAACATAAATAAAATTTAATAAAGCATAGGTTAAAATAACATAAATACAATTTAATAAAGCATAGGACAAAACAACATAAATACAATTTAATAAAGCATAGGATAAAACAACATAAATACAATTTAATAAAGCATAGGATAAAACAACATAAATACAATTTAATATAGCATAGGATAAAACAACATAAATACAATTAAATAAAGCATAGGATAAAACAACATAAATACAATTTAATAAAGCATAGGATAAAACAACATAAATACAATTTAATAAAGCATAGGATAAAACAACATAAATACAATTTAATAAAGCAAAGGATAAAACAACATAAATAAAATTTAATAAAGCATAGGTTAAAATAACATAAATACAATTTAATAAAGCATAGGACAAAACAACATAAAAACTATTTAATAAAGCATAGTTTAAAACAACATCAATACAATTTAATAAAGCATAGGATAAAACCACAGAATTACAATTTAATAAAGCATAGGATAAAACAACATAAATACAATTTAATAAAGCATAGTTTAAAACAACATAAATACAATTTAATAAAGCATAGGATAAAACCACAGAATTACAATTTAATAAAGCATAGGATAAAACAACATAAATACAATTTAATAAAGCATAGGATAAAACAACATAAATACAATTTAATAAAGCATAGGATAAAACAACATAAATACAATTTAATAAAGCATAGGATAAAACAACATAAATACAATTTAATAAAGCATAGGATAAAACAACATAAATACAATTTAATAAAGCATAGGATAAAACAACATAAATAAAATTTAATAAAGCATAGGTTAAAATAACATAAATACAATTTAATAAAGCATAGGACAAAACAACATAAATACAATTTAATAAAGCATAGGATAAAACAACATAAATACAATTTAATAAAGCATAGGCTAAAACAACATAAATGCACTTTAATAAAGCATAGGATAAAACAACATAAATACAATTTAATAAAGCATAGGATAAAACAACATAAATAAAATTTAATATAGCATAGGATAAAACAACATAAATACAATTAAATATAGCATAGGATAAAACAACATAAATACAATTTAATAAAGCATAGGATAAAACAACATAAATACAATTTAATAAAGCATAGGATAAAACAACATAAATACAATTTAATAAAGCACAGGATAAAACAAAATAAATAAAATTTAATAAAGCATAGGATAAAACAACATAAATAAAATTTAATAAAACATAGGATAAAACAACATAAATACAATTTAATAAAGCATAGGATAAAACAACATAAATAAAATTTAATAAAGCATAGGATAAAACAACATAAATACAATTTAATAAAGCATATGATAAAACAACATAAATACAATTTAATAAAGCATAGGTTAAAACAACATAAATACAATTTAATAAAGCATAGGATAAAACAACATAAATACAATTTAATAAAGCATATGATAAAACAACATAAATACAATTTAATAAAGCATAGGTTAAAACAACATAAATACAATTTAATAAAGCATAGGATAAAACAACATAAATACAATTTAATAAAGCATAGGATAAAACAACATAAATAAAATTTAATAAAGCATAGGATAAAACAACATAAATACAATTAAATAAAGCATAGGATAAAACAACATAAATACAATTTAATAAAGCATAGGATAAAACAACATAAATACAATTTAATAAAGCATAGGATAAAACAACATAAATACAATTTAATAAAGCATAGGATAAAACAACATAAATACAATTTAATAAAGCATAGGATAAAACAACATAAATACAATTTAATAAAGCATAGGATAAAACAACATAAATAAAATTTAATAAAGCATAGGTTAAAATAACATAAATACAATTTAATAAAGCATAGGACAAAACAACATAAATACAATTTAATAAAGCATAGGATAAAACAACATAAATACAATTTAATAAAGCATAGGATAAAACAACATAAATACAATTTAATAAAGCATAGGTTAAAACAACATAAATACAATTTAATAAAGCACAGGATAAAACAACATAAATACAATTTAGTAAAGCATAAGTTAAAACAACATAAATACAATTTAATAAAGCATAGGATAAAACAACATAAATTCAATTTAATAAAGCATAGGATAAAACAACATAAATACAATTTAATAAAGCACAGGATAAAACAAAATAAATAAAATTTAATAAAGCATAGGATAAAACAACATAAATAAAATTTAATAAAGCATAGGATAAAACAACATAAATACAATTTAATAAAGCATAGGATAAAACAACATAAATAAAATTTAATAAAGCATAGGATAAAACAACATAAATACAATTTAATAAAGCATATGATAAAACAACATAAATACAATTTAATAAAGCATAGGTTAAAACAACATAAATACAATTTAATAAAGCATAGGATAAAACAACATAAATACAATTTAATAAAGCATAGGATAAAACAACATAAATAAAATTTAATATAGCATAGGATAAAACAACATAAATACAATTTAATAAAGCATATGATAAAACAACATAAATACAATTTAATAAAGCATAGGTTAAAACAACATAAATAAAATTTAATAAAGCATAGGTTAAAATAACATAAATACAATTTAATAAAGCATAGGACAAAACAACATAAAAACTATTTAATAAAGCATAGTTTAAAACAACATCAATACAATTTAATAAAGCATAGGATAAAACCACAGAATTACAATTTAATAAAGCATAGGATAAAACAACATAAATACAATTTAATAAAGCATAGTTTAAAACAACATAAATACAATTTAATAAAGCATAGGATAAAACCACAGAATTACAATTTAATAAAGCATAGGATAAAACAACATAAATACAATTTAATAAAGCATAGGATAAAACAACATAAATACAATTTAATAAAGCATAGGATAAAACAACATAAATACAATTTAATAAAGCATAGGATAAAACAACATAAATACAATTTAATAAAGCATAGGATAAAACAACATAAATACAATTTAATAAAGCATAGGATAAAACAACATAAATAAAATTTAATAAAGCATAGGTTAAAATAACATAAATACAATTTAATAAAGCATAGGACAAAACAACATAAATACAATTTAATAAAGCATAGGATAAAACAACATAAATACAATTTAATAAAGCATAGGCTAAAACAACATAAATGCACTTTAATAAAGCATAGGATAAAACAACATAAATACAATTTAATAAAGCATATGATAAAACAACATAAATACAATTTAATAAAGCATAGGTTAAAACAACATAAATACAATTTAATAAAGCATAGGATAAAACAACATAAATACAATTTAATAAAGCATAGGATAAAACAACATAAATAAAATTTAATATAGCATAGGATAAAACAACATAAATACAATTAAATATAGCATAGGATAAAACAACATAAATACAATTTAATAAAGCATAGGATAAAACAACATAAATACAATTTAATAAAGCATAGGATAAAACAACATAAATAAAATTTAATAAAGCATAGGTTAAAATAACATAAATACAATTTAATAAAGCATAGGACAAAACAACATAAATACAATTTAATAAAGCATAGGATAAAACAACATAAATACAATTTAATAAAGCATAGGATCAAACAACATAAATACAATTTAATAAAGCATAGGATAAAACAACATAAATACAATTTAATAAAGCATAGGTTAAAACAACATAAATACAATTTAATAAAGCACAGGATAAAACAACATAAATACAATTTAGTAAAGCATAAGTTAAAACAACATAAATACAATTTAATAAAGCATAGGATAAAATAACATAAATTCAATTTAATAAAGCATAGGATAAAACAACATAAATACAATTTAATAAAGCACAGGATAAAACAAAATAAATAAAATTTAATAAAGCATAGGATAAAACAACATAAATAAAATTTAATAAAGCATAGGATAAAACAACATAAATACAATTTAATAAAGCATAGGATAAAACAACATAAATAAAATTTAATAAAGCATAGGAGAAAACAACATAAATACAATTTAATAAAGCATAGGATAAAACAACATAAATACAATTTAATAAAGCATAGGATAAAACAACATAAATACAATTTAATAAAGCATAGGTTAAAACAACATAAATACAATTTAATAAAGCACAGGATAAAACAACATAAATACAATTTAGTAAAGCATAGGACAAAACACCATAAATACAATTTAATAAAGCAGAGGATAAAACAACATAAATACAATTTAATACAGCATAGAATAAAACCACAGAATTACAATTTAATAAAGCATAGGATAAAACAACATAAATACAATTTAATAAAGCATAGGATAAAACAACATAAATACAATTTAATAAAGCATAGGACAAAACAACATAAATACAATTTAATAAAGCATAGGATAAAACAACATAAATAAAATTTAATAAAGCATAGGTTAAAATAACATAAATACAATTTAATAAAGCATAGGACAAAACAACATAAATACAATTTAATAAAGCATAGGATAAAACAACATAAATACAATTTAATAAAGCATAGGATAAAACAACATAAATACAATTTAATATAGCATAGGATAAAACAACATAAATACAATTAAATAAAGCATAGGATAAAACAACATAAATACAATTTAATAAAGCATAGGATAAAACAACATAAATACAATTTAATAAAGCATAGGATAAAACAACATAAATACAATTTAATAAAGCAAAGGATAAAACAACATAAATAAAATTTAATAAAGCATAGGTTAAAATAACATAAATACAATTTAATAAAGCATAGGACAAAACAACATAAAAACTATTTAATAAAGCATAGTTTAAAACAACATCAATACAATTTAATAAAGCATAGGATAAAACCACAGAATTACAATTTAATAAAGCATAGGATAAAACAACATAAATACAATTTAATAAAGCATAGTTTAAAACAACATAAATACAATTTAATAAAGCATAGGATAAAACCACAGAATTACAATTTAATAAAGCATAGGATAAAACAACATAAATACAATTTAATAAAGCATAGGATAAAACAACATAAATACAATTTAATAAAGCATAGGATAAAACAACATAAATACAATTTAATAAAGCATAGGATAAAACAACATAAATACAATTTAATAAAGCATAGGATAAAACAACATAAATACAATTTAATAAAGCATAGGATAAAACAACATAAATAAAATTTAATAAAGCATAGGTTAAAATAACATAAATACAATTTAATAAAGCATAGGACAAAACAACATAAATACAATTTAATAAAGCATAGGATAAAACAACATAAATACAATTTAATAAAGCATAGGCTAAAACAACATAAATGCACTTTAATAAAGCATAGGATAAAACAACATAAATACAATTTAATAAAGCATATGATAAAACAACATAAATACAATTTAATAAAGCATAGGTTAAAACAACATAAATACAATTTAATAAAGCATAGGATAAAACAACATAAATACAATTTAATAAAGCATAGGATAAAACAACATAAATAAAATTTAATATAGCATAGGATAAAACAACATAAATACAATTAAATATAGCATAGGATAAAACAACATAAATACAATTTAATAAAGCATAGGATAAAACAACATAAATACAATTTAATAAAGCATAGGATAAAACAACATAAATAAAATTTAATAAAGCATAGGTTAAAATAACATAAATACAATTTAATAAAGCATAGGACAAAACAACATAAATACAATTTAATAAAGCATAGGATAAAACAACATAAATACAATTTAATAAAGCATAGGATCAAACAACATAAATACAATTTAATAAAGCATAGGATAAAACAACATAAATACAATTTAATAAAGCATAGGTTAAAACAACATAAATACAATTTAATAAAGCACAGGATAAAACAACATAAATACAATTTAGTAAAGCATAAGTTAAAACAACATAAATACAATTTAATAAAGCATAGGATAAAATAACATAAATTCAATTTAATAAAGCATAGGATAAAACAACATAAATACAATTTAATAAAGCACAGGATAAAACAAAATAAATAAAATTTAATAAAGCATAGGATAAAACAACATAAATAAAATTTAATAAAGCATAGGATAAAACAACATAAATACAATTTAATAAAGCATAGGATAAAACAACATAAATAAAATTTAATAAAGCATAGGATAAAACAACATAAATACAATTTAATAAAGCAAAGGATAAAACAACATAAATACAATTTAATAAAGCATAGGATAAAACAACATAAATACAATTTAATAAAGCATAGGTTAAAACAACATAAATACAATTTAATAAAGCACAGGATAAAACAACATAAATACAATTTAGTAAAGCATAGGACAAAACACCATAAATACAATTTAATAAAGCAGAGGATAAAACAACATAAATACAATTTAATGAAACAGGATAAACAACATAAATACAATTTAATAAAGCATAGGATGAAACAACATAAATACAATTTAATAAAGCATAGGCTAAAACTACATAAATACAATTTAATAAAGCATAGGATAAAACAAATTAAATACAATATAATAAAGCATAGGATAAAACAACATAAATACAATTTAATAAAGCATAGGATAAAACAACATAAATACAATTTAATAAAGCATAGGATAAAACAACATAAATACAATTTAATAAAGCATAGGATAAAACAACATAAATAAAATTTAATAAAGCATAGGTTAAAATAACATAAATACAATTTAATAAAGCATAGGACAAAACAACATAAATACAATTTAATAAAGCATAGGATAAAACAACATAAATACAATTTAATAAAGCATAGGATAAAACAACATAAATACAATTTAATAAAGCATAGGTTAAAACAACATAAATACAATTTAATAAAGCACAGGATAAAACAACATAAATACAATTTAGTAAAGCATAAGTTAAAACAACATAAATACAATTTAATAAAGCATAGGATAAAACAACATAAATTCAATTTAATAAAGCATAGGATAAAACAACATAAATACAATTTAATAAAGCACAGGATAAAACAAAATAAATAAAATTTAATAAAGCATAGGATAAAACAACATAAATAAAATTTAATAAAGCATAGGATAAAACAACATAAATACAATTTAATAAAGCATAGGATAAAACAACATAAATAAAATTTAATAAAGCATAGGATAAAACAACATAAATACAATTTAATAAAGCATATGATAAAACAACATAAATACAATTTAATAAAGCATAGGTTAAAACAACATAAATACAATTTAATAAAGCATAGGATAAAACAACATAAATACAATTTAATAAAGCATAGGATAAAACAACATAAATAAAATTTAATATAGCATAGGATAAAACAACATAAATACAATTAAATATAGCATAGGATAAAACAACATAAATACAATTTAATAAAGCATAGGATAAAACAACATAAATACAATTTAATAAAGCATAGGATAAAACAACATAAATACAATTTAATAAAGCAAAGGATAAAACAACATAAATAAAATTTAATAAAGCATAGGTTAAAATAACATAAATACAATTTAATAAAGCATAGGACAAAACAACATAAAAACAATTTAATAAAGCATAGTTTAAAACAACATAAATACAATTTAATAAAGCATAGGATAAAACAACATAAATACAATTTAATAAAGCATAGGATCAAACAACATAAATACAATTTAATAAAGCATAGGATAAAACAACATAAATACAATTTAATAAAGCATAGGTTAAAACAACATAAATACAATTTAATAAAGCACAGGATAAAACAACATAAATACAATTTAGTAAAGCATAAGTTAAAACAACATAAATACAATTTAATAAAGCATAGGATAAAACAACATAAATTCAATTTAATAAAGCATAGGATAAAACAACATAAATACAATTTAATAAAGCACAGGATAAAACAAAATAAATAAAATTTAATAAAGCATAGGATAAAACAACATAAATAAAATTTAATAAAGCATAGGATAAAACAACATAAATACAATTTAATAAAGCATAGGATAAAACAACATAAATACAATTTAATAAAGCATAGGATAAAACAACATAAATAAAATTTAATAAAGCATAGGATAAAACAACATAAATACAATTTAATAAAGCATATGATAAAACAACATAAATACAATTTAATAAAGCATAGGTTAAAACAACATAAATACAATTTAATAAAGCATAGGATAAAACAACATAAATACAATTTAATAAAGCATAGGATAAAACAACATAAATACAATTTAATATAGCATAGGATAAAACAACATAAATACAATTAAATAAAGCATAGGATAAAACAACATAAATACAATTTAATAAAGCATAGGATAAAACAACATAAATACAATTTAATAAAGCATAGGATAAAACAACATAAATACAATTTAATAAAGCAAAGGATAAAACAACATAAATAAAATTTAATAAAGCATAGGTTAAAATAACATAAATACAATTTAATAAAGCATAGGACAAAACAACATAAAAACTATTTAATAAAGCATAGTTTAAAACAACATCAATACAATTTAATAAAGCATAGGATAAAACCACAGAATTACAATTTAATAAAGCATAGGATAAAACAACATAAATAAAATTTAATAAAGCATAGGTTAAAATAACATAAATACAATTTAATAAAGCATAGGACAAAACAACATAAATACAATTTAATAAAGCATAGGATAAAACAACATAAATACAATTTAATAAAGCATAGGATAAAACAACATAAATACAATTTAATAAAGCATAGGATAAAACAACATAAATACAATTTAATAAAGCATAGGTTAAAACAACATAAATACAATTTAATAAAGCACAGGATAAAACAACATAAATACAATTTAGTAAAGCATAAGTTAAAACAACATAAATACAATTTAATAAAGCATAGGATAAAACAACATAAATTCAATTTAATAAAGCATAGGATAAAACAACATAAATACAATTTAATAAAGCACAGGATAAAACAAAATAAATAAAATTTAATAAAGCATAGGATAAAACAACATAAATAAAATTTAATAAAGCATAGGATAAAACAACATAAATACAATTTAATAAAGCATATGATAAAACAACATAAATACAATTTAATAAAGCATAGGTTAAAACAACATAAATACAATTTAATAAAGCATAGGATAAAACAACATAAATACAATTTAATAAAGCATAGGATAAAACAACATAAATAAAATTTAATATAGCATAGGATAAAACAACATAAATACAATTAAATATAGCATAGGATAAAACAACATAAATACAATTTAATAAAGCATAGGATAAAACAACATAAATACAATTTAATAAAGCATAGGATAAAACAACATAAATACAATTTAATATAGCATAGGATAAAACAACATAAATACAATTAAATATAGCATAGGATAAAACAACATAAATACAATTTAATAAAGCATAGGATAAAACAACATAAATACAATTTAATAAAGCATAGGATAAAACAACATAAATACAATTTAATAAAGCAAAGGATAAAACAACATAAATAAAATTTAATAAAGCATAGGTTAAAATAACATAAATACAATTTAATAAAGCATAGGACAAAACAACATAAATACAATTTAATAAAGCATAGGATAAAACAACATAAATACAATTTAATAAAGCAAAGGATAAAACAACATAAATACAATTTAATAAAGCATAGGATAAAACAACATAAATATAATTTAATAAAGCATAGGTTAAAACAACATAAATACAATTTAATAAAGCACAGGATAAAACAACATAAATACAATTTAGTAAAGCATAAGTTAAAACAACATAAATACAATTTAATAAAGCATAGGATAAAACAACATAAATACAATTTAATATAGCATAGGATAAAACAACATAAATACAATTAAATAAAGCATAGGACAAAACAACATAAAAACAATTTAATAAAGCATAGTTTAAAACAACATAAATACAATTTAATAAAGCATAGGATAAAACCACAGAATTACAATTTAATAAAGCATAGGATAAAACAACATAAATACAATTTAATAAAGCATAGGATAAAACAACATAAATACAATTTAATAAAGCATAGGACAAAACAACATAAATACAATTTAATAAAGCATAGGATAAAACAACATAAATAAAATTTAATAAAGCATAGGTTAAAATAACATAAATACAATTTAATAAAGCATAGGACAAAACAACATAAATACAATTTAATAAAGCATAGGATAAAACAACATAAATACAATTTAATAAAGCATAGGATAAAACAACATAAATACAATTTAATATAGCATAGGATAAAACAACATAAATACAATTAAATAAAGCATAGGATAAAACAACATAAATACAATTTAATAAAGCATAGGATAAAACAACATAAATACAATTTAATAAAGCATAGGATAAAACAACATAAATACAATTTAATAAAGCAAAGGATAAAACAACATAAATAAAATTTAATAAAGCATAGGTTAAAATAACATAAATACAATTTAATAAAGCATAGGACAAAACAACATAAAAACTATTTAATAAAGCATAGTTTAAAACAACATCAATACAATTTAATAAAGCATAGGATAAAACCACAGAATTACAATTTAATAAAGCATAGGATAAAACAACATAAATACAATTTAATAAAGCATAGTTTAAAACAACATAAATACAATTTAATAAAGCATAGGATAAAACCACAGAATTACAATTTAATAAAGCATAGGATAAAACAACATAAATACAATTTAATAAAGCATAGGATAAAACAACATAAATACAATTTAATAAAGCATAGGATAAAACAACATAAATACAATTTAATAAAGCATAGGATAAAACAACATAAATACAATTTAATAAAGCAAAGGATAAAACAACATAAATAAAATTTAATAAAGCATAGGTTAAAATAACATAAATACAATTTAATAAAGCATAGGACAAAACAACATAAAAACAATTTAATAAAGCATAGTTTAAAACAACATAAATACAATTTAATAAAGCATAGGATAAAACCACAGAATTACAATTTAATAAAGCATAGGATAAAACAACATAAATACAATTTAATAAAGCATAGGATAAAACAACATAAATACAATTTAATAAAGCATAGGATAAAACAACATAAATACAATTTAATAAAGCATAGGATAAAACAACATAAATACAATTTAATAAAGCATAGGATAAAACAACATAAATACAATTTAATAAAGCATAGGATAAAACAACATAAATAAAATTTAATAAAGCATAGGTTAAAATAACATAAATACAATTTAATAAAGCATAGGACAAAACAACATAAAAACAATTTAATAAAGCATAGTTTAAAACAACATAAATACAATTTAATAAAGCATAGGATAAAACCACAGAATTACAATTTAATAAAGCATAGGATAAAACAACATAAATACAATTTAATAAAGTATAGGACAAAACAACATAAATACAATTTAATAAAGCATAGGATAAAACAACATAAATACAATTTAATGAAACATAGGATAAACAACATAAATACAATTTAATAAAGCATAGGATAAACAACATAAATACAATTTAATAAAGCATAGGCTAAAACTACATAAATACAATTTAATAAAGCTTAGGATAAAACAAATTAAATACAATATAATAAAGCATAGGATAAAACAACATAAATTCAATTTAATAAAGCATAGGATAAAACAACATAAATACAATTTAATAAAGCATAAGATAAAACAACATGAATACAATTTAATAAAGCATAGGTTAAAACAACATTAATACAATTTAATAAAGCATAGGATAAAACAACATAAATATAATTTAATAAAGCATAGGTTAAAACAACATAAATACAATTTAATAAAGCACAGGATAAAACAACATAAATACAATTTAATAAAGCATAAGACAAAAAAACATAAATACAATTTAATAAAGCATATGTTAAAGCAACATAAATACAATTTAATAAAGCATAGGTTAAAACAACATAAATATAATTTAATAAAGCATAGGATAAAACAACATAAATACAATTTAATAAAGCTTAGGATAAAACAACATAAATACAATTTAATAAAGCATAGGATAAAACAACATAAATACAATTTAATAAAGCATAGCATAAAACAACATAAATACAATTTAATAAAGCATAGGATAAAACAACATAAATAAAATTTAATAAAGCATAGGTTAAAACAACATAAATACAATTTAATAAAGCATATAATAAAACCACAGAAATACAATTTTATAAAGCATAGGATAAAACAACATAAATACAATTTAATAAAGCATAGGACAAAACACCATAACTACAATTTAATAAAGCAGAGGATAAAACAACATAAATACAATTTAATGAAACAGGATAAACAACATAAATACAATTTAATAAAGCATAGGATGAAACAACATAAATACAATTTAATAAAGCATAGGCTAAAACTACATAAATACAATTTAATAAAGCATAGGATAAAACAAATTAAATACAATATAATAAAGCATAGGATAAAACAACATAAATACAATTTAATAAAGCATAGGATAAAACAACATAAATACAATTTAATAAAGCATAGGATAAAACAACATAAATACAATTTAATAAAGCATAGGATAAAACAACATAAATAAAATTTAATAAAGCATAGGTTAAAATAACATAAATACAATTTAATAAAGCATAGGACAAAACAACATAAATACAATTTAATAAAGCATAGGATAAAACAACATAAATACAATTTAATAGAGCATAGGATAAAACAACATAAATACAATTTAATAAAGCATAGGATAAAACAACATAAATACAATTTAATAAAGCATAGGTTAAAACAACATAAATACAATTTAATAAAGCACAGGATAAAACAACATAAATACAATTTAGTAAAGCATAAGTTAAAACAACATAAATACAATTTAATAAAGCATAGGATAAAACAACATAAATTCAATTTAATAAAGCATAGGATAAAACAACATAAATACAATTTAATAAAGCACAGGATAAAACAAAATAAATAAAATTTAATAAAGCATAGGATAAAACAACATAAATAAAATTTAATAAAGCATAGGATAAAACAACATAAATACAATTTAATAAAGCATAGGATAAAACAACATAAATGCACTTTAATAAAGCATAGGATAAAACAACATAAATACAATTTAATAAAGCATATGATAAAACAACATAAATACAATTTAATAAAGCATAGGTTAAAACAACATAAATACAATTTAATAAAGCATAGGATAAAACAACATAAATACAATTTAATAAAGCATAGGATAAAACAACATAAATAAAATTTAATATAGCATAGGATAAAACAACATAAATACAATTAAATATAGCATAGGATAAAACAACATAAATACAATTTAATAAAGCATAGGATAAAACAACATAAATACAATTTAATAAAGCATAGGATAAAACAACATAAATAAAATTTAATAAAGCATAGGTTAAAATAACATAAATACAATTTAATAAAGCATATGACAAAACAACATAAATACAATTTAATAAAGCATAGGATAAAACAACATAAATACAATTTAATAAAGCATAGGATCAAACAACATAAATACAATTTAATAAAGCATAGGATAAAACAACATAAATACAATTTAATAAAGCACAGGATAAAACAACATAAATACAATTTAGTAAAGCATAAGTTAAAACAACATAAATACAATTTAATAAAGCATAGGATAAAACAACATAAATTCAATTTAATAAAGCATAGGATAAAACAACATAAATACAATTTAATAAAGCACAGGATAAAACAAAATAAATAAAATTTAATAAAGCATAGGATAAAACAACATAAATAAAATTTAATAAAGCATAGGATAAAACAACATAAATACAATTTAATAAAGCATAGGATAAAACAACATAAATAAAATTTAATAAAGCATAGGATAAAACAACATAAATACAATTTAATAAAGCATAGGATAAAACAACATAAATACAATTTAATAAAGCATAGGATAAAACAACATAAATACAATTTAATAAAGCAAAGGATAAAACAACATAAATAAAATTTAATAAAGCATAGGTTAAAATAACATAAATACAATTTAATAAAGCATAGGACAAAACAACATAAAAACAATTTAATAAAGCATAGTTTAAAACAACATAAATACAATTTAATAAAGCATAGGATAAAACCACAGAATTACAATTTAATAAAGCATAGGATAAAACAACATAAATACAATTTAATAAAGCATAGGATAAAACAACATAAATACAATTTAATAAAGCATAGGATAAAACAACATAAATACAATTTAATAAAGCATAGGATAAAACAACATAAATACAATTTAATAAAGCATAGGATAAAACAACATAAATACAGTTTAATAAAGCATAGGATAAAACAACATAAATAAAATTTAATAAAGCATAGGTTAAAATAACATAAATACAATTTAATAAAGCATAGGACAAAACAACATAAAAACAATTTAATAAAGCATAGTTTAAAACAACATAAATACAATTTAATAAAGCATAGGATAAAACCACAGAATTACAATTTAATAAAGCATAGGATAAAACAACATAAATACAATTTAATAAAGTATAGGACAAAACAACATAAATACAATTTAATAAAGCATAGGATAAAACAACATAAATACAATTTAATGAAACATAGGATAAACAACATAAATACAATTTAATAAAGCATAGGATAAACAACATAAATACAATTTAATAAAGCATAGGCTAAAACTACATAAATACAATTTAATAAAGCTTAGGATAAAACAAATTAAATACAATATAATAAAGCATAGGATAAAACAACATAAATTCAATTTAATAAAGCATAGGATAAAACAACATAAATACAATTTAATAAAGCATAAGATAAAACAACATGAATACAATTTAATAAAGCATAGGTTAAAACAACATTAATACAATTTAATAAAGCATAGGATAAAACAACATAAATATAATTTAATAAAGCATAGGTTAAAACAACATAAATACAATTTAATAAAGCACAGGATAAAACAACATAAATACAATTTAATAAAGCATAAGACAAAAAAACATAAATACAATTTAATAAAGCATATGTTAAAGCAACATAAATACAATTTAATAAAGCATAGGTTAAAACAACATAAATATAATTTAATAAAGCATAGGATAAAACAACATAAATACAATTTAATAAAGCTTAGGATAAAACAACATAAATACAATTTAATAAAGCATAGGATAAAACAACATAAATACAATTTAATAAAGCATAGCATAAAACAACATAAATACAATTTAATAAAGCATAGGATAAAACAACATAAATAAAATTTAATAAAGCATAGGTTAAAACAACATAAATACAATTTAATAAAGCATATAATAAAACCACAGAAATACAATTTTATAAAGCATAGGATAAAACAACATAAATACAATTTAATAAAGCATAGGACAAAACACCATAAATACAATTTAATAAAGCAGAGGATAAAACAACATAAATACAATTTAATGAAACAGGATAAACAACATAAATACAATTTAATAAAGCATAGGATGAAACAACATAAATACAATTTAATAAAGCATAGGCTAAAACTACATAAATACAATTTAATAAAGCATAGGATAAAACAAATTAAATACAATATAATAAAGCATAGGATAAAACAACATAAATACAATTTAATAAAGCATAGGATAAAACAACATAAATACAATTTAATAAAGCATAGGATAAAACAACATAAATACAATTTAATAAAGCATAGGATAAAACAACATAAATAAAATTTAATAAAGCATAGGTTAAAATAACATAAATACAATTTAATAAAGCATAGGACAAAACAACATAAATACAATTTAATAAAGCATAGGATAAAACAACATAAATACAATTTAATAAAGCATAGGATAAAACAACATAAATACAATTTAATAAAGCATAGGATAAAACAACATAAATACAATTTAATAAAGCATAGGTTAAAACAACATAAATACAATTTAATAAAGCACAGGATAAAACAACATAAATACAATTTAGTAAAGCATAAGTTAAAACAACATAAATACAATTTAATAAAGCATAGGATAAAACAACATAAATTCAATTTAATAAAGCATAGGATAAAACAACATAAATACAATTTAATAAAGCACAGGATAAAACAAAATAAATAAAATTTAATAAAGCATAGGATAAAACAACATAAATAAAATTTAATAAAGCATAGGATAAAACAACATAAATACAATTTAATAAAGCATAGGATAAAACAACATAAATAAAATTTAATAAAGCATAGGATAAAACAACATAAATACAATTTAATAAAGCATATGATAAAACAACATAAATACAATTTAATAAAGCATAGGTTAAAACAACATAAATACAATTTAATAAAGCATAGGATAAAACAACATAAATACAATTTAATAAAGCATAGGATAAAACAACATAAATAAAATTTAATATAGCATAGGATAAAACAACATAAATACAATTAAATATAGCATAGGATAAAACAACATAAATACAATTTAATAAAGCATAGGATAAAACAACATAAATACAATTTAATAAAGCATAGGATAAAACAACATAAATACAATTTAATAAAGCAAAGGATAAAACAACATAAATAAAATTTAATAAAGCATAGGTTAAAATAACATAAATACAATTTAATAAAGCATAGGACAAAACAACATAAAAACAATTTAATAAAGCATAGTTTAAAACAACATAAATACAATTTAATAAAGCATAGGATAAAACAACATAAATACAATTTAATAAAGCATAGGATCAAACAACATAAATACAATTTAATAAAGCATAGGATAAAACAACATAAATACAATTTAATAAAGCATAGGTTAAAACAACATAAATACAATTTAATAAAGCACAGGATAAAACAACATAAATACAATTTAGTAAAGCATAAGTTAAAACAACATAAATACAATTTAATAAAGCATAGGATAAAACAACATAAATTCAATTTAATAAAGCATAGGATAAAACAACATAAATACAATTTAATAAAGCACAGGATAAAACAAAATAAATAAAATTTAATAAAGCATAGGATAAAACAACATAAATAAAATTTAATAAAGCATAGGATAAAACAACATAAATACAATTTAATAAAGCATAGGATAAAACAACATAAATAAAATTTAATAAAGCATAGGATAAAACAACATAAATACAATTTAATAAAGCATAGGTTAAAACAACATAAATACAATTTAATAAAGCATAGGATAAAACAACATAAATACAATTTAATAAAGCATAGGATAAAACAACATAAATACAATTTAATAAAGCATAGGATAAAACAACATAAATACAATTTAATAAAGCAAAGGATAAAACAACATAAATAAAATTTAATAAAGCATAGGTTAAAATAACATAAATACAATTTAATAAAGCATAGGACAAAACAACATAAAAACTATTTAATAAAGCATAGTTTAAAACAACATCAATACAATTTAATAAAGCATAGGATAAAACCACAGAATTACAATTTAATAAAGCATAGGATAAAACAACATAAATACAATTTAATAAAGCATAGTTTAAAACAACATAAATACAATTTAATAAAGCATAGGATAAAACCACAGAATTACAATTTAATAAAGCATAGGATAAAACAACATAAATACAATTTAATAAAGCATAGGATAAAACAACATAAATACAATTTAATAAAGCATAGGATAAAACAACATAAATACAATTTAATAAAGCATAGGATAAAACAACATAAATACAATTTAATAAAGCATAGGATAAAACAACATAAATACAATTTAATAAAGCATAGGATAAAACAACATAAATAAAATTTAATAAAGCATAGGTTAAAATAACATAAATACAATTTAATAAAGCATAGGACAAAACAACATAAATACAATTTAATAAAGCATAGGATAAAACAACATAAATACAATTTAATAAAGCATAGGATAAAACAACATAAATACAATTTAATAAAGCATAGGATAAAACAACATAAATACAATTTAATGAAACATAGGTTAAACAAAATAAATACAATTTAATAAAGCATAGGACAAAACAACATAAATACAATTTAATAAAGCATATGTTAAAACAACATGAATACAATTTAATAAAGCATAAGATAAAACAACATGAATATAATTTAGTAAAGCATAAGATAAAACAACATGAATACAATTTAATAAAGCATAGGTTAAAACAACATAAATACAATTTAAGAAAGCATAGGATAAAACTACATAAATACATTTTAATAAAGCATAGGATAAAACAACATAAATACAATTTAATAAAGCATAGGTTAAAACAACATAAATACAATTTAATAAAGCATAGGACAAAACAACATAAATACAATTTAATAAAGCATAGGATAAAACAACATAAATACAATTTATAAATCATAGGATAAAACAACATAAATACAATTTAATAAAGCATAGGATAAAACAACATAAATACAGTTTAAGAAAGCATAGGATAAAACAACATAAATACAATTTAATAAAGCATAGGCTAAAACAACATAAATGCACTTTAATAAAGCATAGGATAAAACAACATAAATACAATTTAATAAAGCATATGATAAAACAACATAAATACAATTTAATAAAGCATAGGTTAAAACAACATAAATACAATTTAATAAAGCATAGGATAAAACAACATAAATACAATTTAATAAAGCATAGGATAAAACAACATAAATAAAATTTAATATAGCATAGGATAAAACAACATAAATACAATTAAATATAGCATAGGATAAAACAACATAAATACAATTTAATAAAGCATAGGATAAAACAACATAAATACAATTTAATAAAGCATAGGATAAAACAACATAAATAAAATTTAATAAAGCATAGGTTAAAATAACATAAATACAATTTAATAAAGCATATGACAAAACAACATAAATACAATTTAATAAAGCATAGGATAAAACAACATAAATACAATTTAATAAAGCATAGGATAAAACAACATAAATACAATTTAATAAAGCATAGGATAAAACAACATAAATACAATTTAATAAAGCATAGGATAAAACAACATAAATACAATTTAATAAAGCATAGGATAAAACAACATAAATACAATTTAATAAAGCATAGGATAAAACAACATAAATAAAATTTAATAAAGCATAGGTTAAAATAACATAAATACAATTTAATAAAGCATAGGACAAAACAACATAAATACAATTTAATAAAGCATAGGATAAAACAACATAAATACAATTTAATAAAGCATAGGATAAAACAACATAAATACAATTTAATAAAGCATAGGATAAAACAACATAAATACAATTTAATGAAACATAGGTTAAACAAAATAAATACAATTTAATAAAGCATAGGACAAAACAACATAAATACAATTTAATAAAGCATATGTTAAAACAACATGAATACAATTTAATAAAGCATAAGATAAAACAACATGAATATAATTTAGTAAAGCATAAGATAAAACAACATGAATACAATTTAATAAAGCATAGGTTAAAACAACATAAATACAATTTAAGAAAGCATAGGATAAAACTACATAAATACATTTTAATAAAGCATAGGATAAAACAACATAAATACAATTTAATAAAGCATAGGTTAAAACAACATAAATACAATTTAATAAAGCATAGGACAAAACAACATAAATACAATTTAATAAAGCATAGGATAAAACAACATAAATACAATTTATAAATCATAGGATAAAACAACATAAATACAATTTAATAAAGCATAGGATAAAACAACATAAATACAGTTTAAGAAAGCATAGGATAAAACAACATAAATACAATTTAATAAAGCATAGGCTAAAACAACATAAATGCACTTTAATAAAGCATAGGATAAAACAACATAAATACAATTTAATAAAGCATATGATAAAACAACATAAATACAATTTAATAAAGCATAGGTTAAAACAACATAAATACAATTTAATAAAGCATAGGATAAAACAACATAAATACAATTTAATAAAGCATAGGATAAAACAACATAAATAAAATTTAATATAGCATAGGATAAAACAACATAAATACAATTAAATATAGCATAGGATAAAACAACATAAATACAATTTAATAAAGCATAGGATAAAACAACATAAATACAATTTAATAAAGCATAGGATAAAACAACATAAATAAAATTTAATAAAGCATAGGTTAAAATAACATAAATACAATTTAATAAAGCATATGACAAAACAACATAAATACAATTTAATAAAGCATAGGATAAAACAACATAAATACAATTTAATAAAGCATAGGATAAAACAACATAAATACAATTTAATAAAGCATAGGATCAAACAACATAAATACAATTTAATAAAGCATAGGATAAAACAACATAAATACAATTTAATAAAGCACAGGATAAAACAACATAAATACAATTTAGTAAAGCATAAGTTAAAACAACATAAATACAATTTAATAAAGCATAGGATAAAACAACATAAATTCAATTTAATAAAGCATAGGATAAAACAACATAAATACAATTTAATAAAGCACAGGATAAAACAAAATAAATAAAATTTAATAAAGCATAGGATAAAACAACATAAATAAAATTTAATAAAGCATAGGATAAAACAACATAAATACAATTTAATAAAGCATAGGATAAAACAACATAAATAAAATTTAATAAAGCATAGGATAAAACAACATAAATAAAATTTAATAAAGCATAGGATAAAACAACATAAATACTATTTAATAAAGCATAGGATAAAACAACATAAATACAATTTAATGAAACATAGGTTAAACAAAATAAATACAATTTAATAAAGCATAGGACAAAACAACATAAATACAATTTAATAAAGCATATGTTAAAACAACATGAATACAATTTAATAAAGCATAAGATAAAACAACATGAATATAATTTAGTAAAGCATAAGATAAAACAACATGAATACAATTTAATAAAGCATAGGTTAAAACAACATAAATACAATTTAAGAAAGCATAGGATAAAACTACATAAATACATTTTAATAAAGCATAGGATAAAACAACATAAATACAATTTAATAAAGCATAGGTTAAAACAACATAAATACAATTTAATAAAGCATAGGACAAAACAACATAAATACAATTTAATAAAGCATAGGATAAAACAACATAAATACAATTTATAAATCATAGGATAAAACAACATAAATACAATTTAATAAAGCATAGGATAAAACAACATAAATACAGTTTAAGAAAGCATAGGATAAAACAACATAAATACAATTTAATAAAGCATAGGCTAAAACAACATAAATGCACTTTAATAAAGCATAGGATAAAACAACATAAATACAATTTAATAAAGCATATGATAAAACAACATAAATACAATTTAATAAAGCATAGGTTAAAACAACATAAATACAATTTAATAAAGCATAGGATAAAACAACATAAATACAATTTAATAAAGCATAGGATAAAACAACATAAATAAAATTTAATATAGCATAGGATAAAACAACATAAATACAATTAAATATAGCATAGGATAAAACAACATAAATACAATTTAATAAAGCATAGGATAAAACAACATAAATACAATTTAATAAAGCATAGGATAAAACAACATAAATAAAATTTAATAAAGCATAGGTTAAAATAACATAAATACAATTTAATAAAGCATATGACAAAACAACATAAATACAATTTAATAAAGCATAGGATAAAACAACATAAATACAATTTAATAAAGCATAGGATAAAACAACATAAATACAATTTAATAAAGCATAGGATCAAACAACATAAATACAATTTAATAAAGCATAGGATAAAACAACATAAATACAATTTAATAAAGCATAGGATAAAACAACATAAATACAATTTAATAAAGCATAGGATAAAACAACATAAATAAAATTTAATAAAGCATAGGATAAAACAACATAAATACAATTTAATAAAGCATAGGATAAAACAACATAAATACAATTTAATAAAGCATAGGATAAAACAACATAAATACAATTTAATAAAGCAAAGGATAAAACAACATAAATAAAATTTAATAAAGCATAGGTTAAAATAACATAAATACAATTTAATAAAGCATAGGACAAAACAACATAAAAACAATTTAATAAAGCATAGTTTAAAACAACATAAATACAATTTAATAAAGCATAGGATAAAACCACAGAATTACAATTTAATAAAGCATAGGATAAAACAACATAAATACAATTTAATAAAGCATAGGATAAAACAACATAAATACAATTTAATAAAGCATAGGATAAAACAACATAAATACAATTTAATAAAGCATAGGATAAAACAACATAAATACAATTTAATAAAGCATAGGATAAAACAACATAAATACAGTTTAATAAAGCATAGGATAAAACAACATAAATAAAATTTAATAAAGCATAGGTTAAAATAACATAAATACAATTTAATAAAGCATAGGACAAAACAACATAAAAACAATTTAATAAAGCATAGTTTAAAACAACATAAATACAATTTAATAAAGCATAGGATAAAACCACAGAATTACAATTTAATAAAGCATAGGATAAAACAACATAAATACAATTTAATAAAGTATAGGACAAAACAACATAAATACAATTTAATAAAGCATAGGATAAAACAACATAAATACAATTTAATGAAACATAGGATAAACAACATAAATAAAATTTAATAAAGCATAGGATAAACAACATAAATACAATTTAATAAAGCATAGGCTAAAACTACATAAATACAATTTAATAAAGCTTAGGATAAAACAAATTAAATACAATATAATAAAGCATAGGATAAAACAACATAAATTCAATTTAATAAAGCATAGGATAAAACAACATAAATACAATTTAATAAAGCATAAGATAAAACAACATGAATACAATTTAATAAAGCATAGGTTAAAACAACATTAATACAATTTAATAAAGCATAGGATAAAACAACATAAATATAATTTAATAAAGCATAGGTTAAAACAACATAAATACAATTTAATAAAGCACAGGATAAAACAACATAAATACAATTTAATAAAGCATAAGACAAAAAAACATAAATACAATTTAATAAAGCATATGTTAAAGCAACATAAATACAATTTAATAAAGCATAGGTTAAAACAACATAAATATAATTTAATAAAGCATAGGATAAAACAACATAAATACAATTTAATAAAGCTTAGGATAAAACAACATAAATACAATTTAATAAAGCATAGGATAAAACAACATAAATACAATTTAATAAAGCATAGCATAAAACAACATAATTACAATTTAATAAAGCATAGGATAAAACAACATAAATAAAATTTAATAAAGCATAGGTTAAAACAACATAAATACAATTTAATAAAGCATATAATAAAACCACAGAAATACAATTTTATAAAGCATAGGATAAAACAACATAAATACAATTTAATAAAGCATAGGACAAAACACCATAAATACAATTTAATAAAGCAGAGGATAAAACAACATAAATACAATTTAATGAAACAGGATAAACAACATAAATACAATTTAATAAAGCATAGGATGAAACAACATAAATACAATTTAATAAAGCATAGGCTCAAACTACATAAATACAATTTAATAAAGCATAGGATAAAACAAATTAAATACAATATAATAAAGCATAGGATAAAACAACATAAATACAATTTAATAAAGCATAGGATAAAACAACATAAATACAATTTAATAAAGCATAGGATAAAACAACATAAATACAATTTAATAAAGCATAGGATAAAACAACATAAATAAAATTTAATAAAGCATAGGTTAAAATAACATAAATACAATTTAATAAAGCATAGGACAAAACAACATAAATACAATTTAATAAAGCATAGGATAAAACAACATAAATACAATTTAATAAAGCATAGGATAAAACAACATAAATACAATTTAATAAAGCATAGGATAAAACAACATAAATACAATTTAATAAAGCATAGGTTAAAACAACATAAATACAATTTAATAAAGCACAGGATAAAACAACATAAATACAATTTAGTAAAGCATAAGTTAAAACAACATAAATACAATTTAATAAAGCATAGGATAAAACAACATAAATTCAATTTAATAAAGCATAGGATAAAACAACATAAATACAATTTAATAAAGCACAGGATAAAACAAAATAAATAAAATTTAATAAAGCATAGGATAAAACAACATAAATAAAATTTAATAAAGCATAGGATAAAACAACATAAATACAATTTAATAAAGCATAGGATAAAACAACATAAATAAAATTTAATAAAGCATAGGATAAAACAACATAAATACAATTTATTAAAGCATATGATAAAACAACATAAATACAATTTAATAAAGCATAGGTTAAAACAACATAAATACAATTTAATAAAGCATAGGATAAAACAACATAAATACAATTTAATAAAGCATAGGATAAAACAACATAAATAAAATGTAATATAGCATAGGATAAAACAACATAAATACAATTAAATATAGCATAGGATAAAACAACATAAATACAATTTAATAAAGCATAGGATAAAACAACATAAATACAATTTAATAAAGCATAGGATAAAACAACATAAATACAATTTAATAAAGCAAAGGATAAAACAACATAAATAAAATTTAATAAAGCATAGGTTAAAATAACATAAATACAATTTAATAAAGCATAGGACAAAACAACATAAAAACAATTTAATAAAGCATAGTTTAAAACAACATAAATACAATTTAATAAAGCATAGGATAAAACAACATAAATACAATTTAATAAAGCATAGGATCAAACAACATAAATACAATTTAATAAAGCATAGGATAAAACAACATAAATACAATTTAATAAAGCATAGGATAAAACAACATAAATACAATTTAATAAAGCATAGGATAAAACAACATAAATACAATTTAATAAAGCATAGGATAAAACAACATAAATACAATTTAATAAAGCATAGGATAAAACAACATAAATACAATTTAATAAAGCATAGGATAAAACAACATAAATAAAATTTAATAAAGCATAGGTTAAAATAACATAAATACAATTTAATAAAGCATAGGACAAAACAACATAAATACAATTTAATAAAGCATAGGATAAAACAACATAAATACAATTTAATAAAGCATAGGATAAAACAACATAAATACAATTTAATAAAGCATAGGATAAAACAACATAAATACAATTTAATGAAACATAGGTTAAACAAAATAAATACAATTTAATAAAGCATAGGACAAAACAACATAAATACAATTTAATAAAGCATATGTTAAAACAACATGAATACAATTTAATAAAGCATAAGATAAAACAACATGAATATAATTTAGTAAAGCATAAGATAAAACAACATGAATACAATTTAATAAAGCTTAGGTTAAAACAACATAAATACAATTTAATAAAGCATATGATAAAACAACATAAATACAATTTAATAAAGCATAGGATAAAACAACATAAATTCAATTTAATAAAGCATAGGATAAAACAACATAAATACAATTTAATAAAGCACAGGATAAAACAAAATAAATAAAATTTAATAAAGCATAGGATAAAACAACATAAATAAAATTTAATAAAGCATAGGATAAAACAACATAAATACAATTTAATAAAGCATAGGATAAAACAACATAAATAAAATTTAATAAAGCATAGGATAAAACAACATAAATACAATTTATTAAAGCATATGATAAAACAACATAAATACAATTTAATAAAGCATAGGTTAAAACAACATAAATACAATTTAATAAAGCATAGGATAAAACAACATAAATACAATTTAATAAAGCATAGGATAAAACAACATAAATAAAATGTAATATAGCATAGGATAAAACAACATAAATACAATTAAATATAGCATAGGATAAAACAACATAAATACAATTTAATAAAGCATAGGATAAAACAACATAAATACAATTTAATAAAGCATAGGATAAAACAACATAAATACAATTTAATAAAGCAAAGGATAAAACAACATAAATAAAATTTAATAAAGCATAGGTTAAAATAACATAAATACAATTTAATAAAGCATAGGACAAAACAACATAAAAACAATTTAATAAAGCATAGTTTAAAACAACATAAATACAATTTAATAAAGCATAGGATAAAACAACATAAATACAATTTAATAAAGCATAGGATCAAACAACATAAATACAATTTAATAAAGCATAGGATAAAACAACATAAATACAATTTAATAAAGCATAGGATAAAACAACATAAATACAATTTAATAAAGCATAGGATAAAACAACATAAATACAATTTAATAAAGCATAGGATAAAACAACATAAATACAATTTAATAAAGCATAGGATAAAACAACATAAATACAATTTAATAAAGCATAGGATAAAACAACATAAATAAAATTTAATAAAGCATAGGTTAAAATAACATAAATACAATTTAATAAAGCATAGGACAAAACAACATAAATACAATTTAATAAAGCATAGGATAAAACAACATAAATACAATTTAATAAAGCATAGGATAAAACAACATAAATACAATTTAATAAAGCATAGGATAAAACAACATAAATACAATTTAATGAAACATAGGTTAAACAAAATAAATACAATTTAATAAAGCATAGGACAAAACAACATAAATACAATTTAATAAAGCATATGTTAAAACAACATGAATACAATTTAATAAAGCATAAGATAAAACAACATGAATATAATTTAGTAAAGCATAAGATAAAACAACATGAATACAATTTAATAAAGCTTAGGTTAAAACAACATAAATACAATTTAAGAAAGCATAGGATAAAACTACATAAATACATTTTAATAAAGCATAGGATAAAACAACATAAATACAATTTAATAAAGCATAGGATAAAACAACATAAATACAATTTAATAAAGCATATGATAAAACAACATAAATACAATTTAATAAAGCATAGGTTAAAACAACATAAATACAATTTAATAAAGCATAGGATAAAACAACATAAATACAATTTAATAAAGCATAGGATAAAACAACATAAATAAAATTTAATATAGCATAGGATAAAACAACATAAATACAATTAAATATAGCATAGGATAAAACAACATAAATACAATTTAATAAAGCATAGGATAAAACAACATAAATACAATTTAATAAAGCATAGGATAAAACAACATAAATAAAATTTAATAAAGCATAGGTTAAAATAACATAAATACAATTTAGTAAAGCATAAGTTAAAACAACATAAATACAATTTAATAAAGCATAGGATAAAACAACATAAATTCAATTTAATAAAGCATAGGATAAAACAACATAAATACAATTTAATAAAGCACAGGATAAAACAAAATAAATAAAATTTAATAAAGCATAGGATAAAACAACATAAATAAAATTTAATAAAGCATAGGATAAAACAACATAAATACAATTTAATAAAGCATAGGATAAAACAACATAAATAAAATTTAATAAAGCATAGGATAAAACAACATAAATACAATTTAATAAAGCATATGATAAAACAACATAAATACAATTTAATAAAGCATAGGTTAAAACAACATAAATACAATTTAATAAAGCATAGGATAAAACTACATAAATACAATTTAATAAAGCATAGGATAAAACAACATAAATAAAATTTAATATAGCATAGGATAAAACAACATAAATACAATTAAATAAAGCATAGGATAAAACAACATAAATACAATTTAATAAAGCATAGGATAAAACAACATAAATACAATTTAATAAAGCATAGGATAAAACAACATAAATACAATTTAATAAAGCAAAGGATAAAACAACATAAATAAAATTTAATAAAGCATAGGTTAAAATAACATAAATACAATTTAATAAAGCATAGGACAAAACAACATAAAAACAATTTAATAAAGCATAGTTTAAAACAACATAAATACAATTTAATAAAGCATAGGATAAAACCACAGAATTACAATTTAATAAAGCATAGGATAAAACAACATAAATACAATTTAATAAAGCATAGGATAAAACAACATAAATACAATTTAATAAAGCATAGGATAAAACAACATAAATACAATTTAATAAAGCATAGGATAAAACAACATAAATACAATTTAATAAAGCATAGGATAAAACAACATAAATACAATTTAATAAAGCATAGGTTAAAATAACATAAATACAATTTAATAAAGCATAGGACAAAACAACATAAAAACAATTTAATAAAGCATAGTTTAAAACAACATAAATACAATTTAATAAAGCATAGGATAAAACCACAGAATTACAATTTAATAAAGCATAGGATAAAACAACATAAATACAATTTAATAAAGTATAGGACAAAACAACATAAATACAATTTAATAAAGCATAGGATAAAACAACATAAATACAATTTAATAAAGCATAGGATAAAACAACATAAATACAATTTAATAAAGCATAGGATAAAACAACATAAATACAATTTAATAAAGTATAGGACAAAACAACATAAATACAATTTAATAAAGCATAGGATAAAACAACATAAATAAAATTTAATAAAGCATAGGTTAAAATAACATAAATACAATTTAGTAAAGCATAAGTTAAAACAACATAAATACAATTTAATAAAGCATAGGATAAAACAACATAAATTCAATTTAATAAAGCATAGGATAAAACAACATAAATACAATTTAATAAAGCACAGGATAAAACAAAATAAATAAAATTTAATAAAGCATAGGATAAAACAACATAAATAAAATTTAATAAAGCATAGGATAAAACAACATAAATACAATTTAATAAAGCATAGGATAAAACAACATAAATAAAATTTAATAAAGCATAGGATAAAACAACATAAATACAATTTAATAAAGCATATGATAAAACAACATAAATACAATTTAATAAAGCATAGGTTAAAACAACATAAATACAATTTAATAAAGCATAGGATAAAACTACATAAATACAATTTAATAAAGCATAGGATAAAACAACATAAATAAAATTTAATATAGCATAGGATAAAACAACATAAATACAGTTAAATAAAGCATAGGATAAAACAACATAAATACAATTTAATAAAGCATAGGATAAAACAACATAAATACAATTTAATAAAGCATAGGATAAAACAACATAAATACAATTTAATAAAGCAAAGGATAAAACAACATAAATAAAATTTAATAAAGCATAGGTTAAAATAACATAAATACAATTTAATAAAGCATAGGACAAAACAACATAAAAACAATTTAATAAAGCATAGTTTAAAACAACATAAATACAATTTAATAAAGCATAGGATAAAACCACAGAATTACAATTTAATAAAGCATAGGATAAAACAACATAAATACAATTTAATAAAGCATAGGATAAAACAACATAAATACAATTTAATAAAGCATAGGATAAAACAACATAAATACAATTTAATAAAGCATAGGATAAAACAACATAAATACAATTTAATAAAGCATAGGATAAAACAACATAAATACAATTTAATAAAGCATAGGTTAAAATAACATAAATACAATTTAATAAAGCATAGGACAAAACAACATAAAAACAATTTAATAAAGCATAGTTTAAAACAACATAAATACAATTTAATAAAGCATAGGATAAAACCACAGAATTACAATTTAATAAAGCATAGGATAAAACAACATAAATACAATTTAATAAAGTATAGGACAAAACAACATAAATACAATTTAATAAAGCATAGGATAAAACAACATAAATACAATTTAATAAAGCATAGGATAAAACAACATAAATACAATTTAATAAAGCATAGGATAAAACAACATAAATAACATTTAATAAAGCATAGGTTAAAATAACATAAATACAATTTAATAAAGCATAGGACAAAACAACATAAAAACAATTTAATAAAGCATAGTTTAAAACAACATAAATACAATTTAATAAAGCATAGGATAAAACAACATAAATAAAATTTAATATAGCATAGGATAAAACAACATAAATACAATTAAATATAGCATAGGATAAAACAACATAAATACAATTTAATAAAGCATAGGATAAAACAACATAAATACAATTTAATAAAGCATAGGATAAAACAACATAAATAAAATTTAATAAAGCATAGGTTAAAATAACATAAATACAATTTAATAAAGCATAGGACAAAACAACATAAATACAATTTAATAAAGCATAGGATAAAACAACATAAATACAATTTAATAAAGCATAGGATCAAACAACATAAATACAATTTAATAAAGCATAGGATAAAACAACATAAATACAATTTAATAAAGCATAGGTTAAAACAACATAAATACAATTTAATAAAGCACAGGATAAAACAACATAAATACAATTTAGTAAAGCATAAGTTAAAACAACATAAATACAATTTAATAAAGCATAGGATAAAACAACATAAATTCAATTTAATAAAGCATAGGATAAAACAACATAAATACAATTTAATAAAGCACAGGATAAAACAAAATAAATAAAATTTAATAAAGCATAGGATAAAACAACATAAATACAATTTAATAAAGCATAGGATAAAACAACATAAATACAATTTAATAAAGCATAGGATAAAACAACATAAATAAAATTTAATAAAGCATAGGATAAAACAACATAAATACAATTTAATAAAGCATAGGTTAAAACAACATAAATACAATTTAATAAAGCATAGGATAAAACAACATAAATACAATTTAATAAAGCATAGGATAAAACAACATAAATACAATTTAATAAAGCATAGGATAAAACAACATAAATAAAATTTAATATAGCATAGGATAAAACAACATAAATACAATTAAATAAAGCATAGGATAAAACAACATAAATACAATTTAATAAAGCATAGGATAAAACAACATAAATACAATTTAATAAAGCATAGGATAAAACCACAGAATTACAATTTAATAAAGCATAGGATAAAACAACATAAATACAATTTAATAAAGCATAGGATAAAACAACATAAATACAATTTAATAAAGCATAGGATAAAACAACATAAATACAATTTAATAAAGCATAGGATAAAACAACATAAATACAATTTAATAAAGCATAGGATAAAACAACATAAATACAATTTAATAAAGCATAGGTTAAAATAACATAAATACAATTTAATAAAGCATAGGACAAAACAACATAAAAACAATTTAATAAAGCATAGTTTAAAACAACATAAATACAATTTAATAAAGCATAGGATAAAACCACAGAATTACAATTTAATAAAGCATAGGATAAAACAACATAAATACAATTTAATAAAGTATAGGACAAAACAACATAAATACAATTTAATAAAGCATAGGATAAAACAACATAAATACAATTTAATAAAGCATAGGATAAAACAACATAAATAAAATTTAATAAAGCATAGGTTAAAATAACATAAATACAATTTAATAAAGCATAGGACAAAACAACATAAAAACAATTTAATAAAGCATAGTTTAAAACAACATAAATACAATTTAATAAAGCATAGGATAAAACCACAGAATTACAATTTAATAAAGCATAGGATAAAACAACATAAATACAATTTAATAAAGTATAGGACAAAACAACATAAATACAATTTAATGAAACATAGGTTAAAACAACATTAATACAATTTAATAAAGCATAGGATAAAACAACATAAATATAATTTAATAAAGCATAGGTTAAAACAACATAAATACAATTTAATAAAGCACAGGATAAAACAACATAAATACAATTTAATAAAGCATAAGACAAAAAACATAAATACAATTTAATAAAGCATATGTTAAAGCAACATAAATACAATTTAATAAAGCATAGGTTAAAACAACATAAATATAATTTAATAAAGCATAGGATAAAACAACATAAATACAATTTAATAAAGCTTAGGATAAAACAACATAAATACAATTTAATAAAGCATAGGATAAAACAACATAAATACAATTTAATAAAGCATAGCATAAAACAACATAAATACAATTTAATAAAGCATAGGATAAAACAACATAAATAAAATTTAATAAAGCATAGGTTAAAACAACATAAATACAATTTAATAAAGCATATAATAAAACCACAGAAATACAATTTTATAAAGCATAGGATAAAACAACATAAATACAATTTAATAAAGCATAGGACAAAACACCATAAATACAATTTAATAAAGCAGAGGATAAAACAACATAAATACAATTTAATGAAACAGGATAAACAACATAAATACAATTTAATAAATCATAGGATGAAACAACATAAATACAATTTAATAAAGCATAGGCTAAAACTACATAAATACAATTTAATAAAGCATAGGATAAAACAAATTAAATACAATATAATAAAGCATAGGATAAAACAACATAAATTCAATTTAATAAAGCATAGGATAAAACAACATAAATACAATTTAATAAAGCATAAGTTAAAACAACATAAATACAATTTAATAAAGCATAGGATAAAACAACATAAATACAATTTATTAAAGCATAGGTTAAAACAACATAAATACAATTTAATAAAGCACAGGATAAAACAACATAAATACAATTTAATAAAGCATAGGTTAAAACAACATAAATACAATTTAATAAAGCATAGGATAAAACAACATAAATACAATTTAATAAAGCATAGGATAAAACAACATAAATAAAATTTAATAAAGCAAAGGATAAAACAACATGAATAAAATTTAATAAAGCATAGGTTAAAATAACATAAATACAATTTAATAAAGCATAGGACAAAACAACATAAATACAATTTAATAAAGCATAGGATAAAACCACAGAATTACAATTTAATAAAGCATAGGATAAAACAACATAAATACAATTTAATAAAGCATAGGATAAAACAACATAAATACAATTTAATAAAGCATAGGATAAAACAACATAAATACAATTTAATAAAGCATAGGATAAAACAACATAAATAAAATTTAATAAAGCATAGGATAAAACAACATAAATACAATTTAATAAAGCATATGATAAAACAACATAAATACAATTTAATAAAGCATAGGTTAAAACAACATAAATACAATTTAATAAAGCATAGGATAAAACAACATAAATACAATTTAATAAAGCATAGGATAAAACAACATAAATAAAATTTAATATAGCATAGGATAAAACAACATAAATACAATTAAATAAAGCATAGGATAAAACAACATAAATACAATTTAATAAAGCATAGGATAAAACAACATAAATACAATTTAATAAAGCATAGGATAAAACAACATAAATACAATTTAATAAAGCAAAGGATAAAACAACATAAATACAATTTAATAAAGCATAGGTTAAAATAACATAAATACAATTTAATAAAGCATAGGACAAAACAACATAAAAACAATTTAATAAAGCATAGTTTAAAACAACATAAATACAATTTAATAAAGCATAGGATAAAACCACAGAATTACAATTTAATAAAGCATAGGATAAAACAACATAAATACAATTTAATAAAGCATAGGATAAAACAACATAAATACAATTTAATAAAGCATAGGATAAAACAACATAAATACAATTTAATAAAGCATAGGATAAAACAACATAAATACAATTTAATAAAGCACAGGATAAAACAACATAAATACAATTTAGTAAAGCATAAGTTAAAACAACATAAATACAATTTAATAAAGCATAGGATAAAACAACATAAATTCAATTTAATAAAGCATAGGATAAAACAACATAAATACAATTTAATAAAGCACAGGATAAAACAAAATAAATAAAATTTAATAAAGCATAGGATAAAACAACATAAATAAAATTTAATAAAGCATAGGATAAAACAACATAAATACAATTTAATAAAGCATAGGATAAAACAACATAAATAAAATTTAATAAAGCATAGGATAAAACAACATAAATACAATTTAATAAAGCATAGGATAAAACAACATAAATACAATGTAATAAAGCATAGGATAAAACAACATAAATACAATTTAATAAAGCAAAGGATAAAACAACATAAATAAAATTTAATAAAGCATAGGTTAAAATAACATAAATACAATTTAATAAAGCATAGGACAAAACAACATAAAAACAATTTAATAAAGCATAGTTTAAAACAACATAAATACAATTTAATAAAGCATAGGATAAAACCACAGAATTACAATTTAATAAAGCATAGGATAAAACAACATAAATACAATTTAATAAAGCATAGGATAAAACAACATAAATACAGTTTAATAAAGCATAGGATAAAACAACATAAATACAATTTAATAAAGCATAGGTTAAAATAACATAAATACAATTTAATAAAGCATAGGACAAAACAACATAAAAACAATTTAATAAAGCATAGTTTAAAACAACATAAATACAATTTAATAAAGCATAGGATAAAACCACAGAATTACAATTTAATAAAGCATAGGATAAAACAACATAAATACAATTTAATAAAGCATAGTTTAAAACAACATAAATACAATTTAATAAAGCATAGGATAAAACCACAGAATTACAATTTAATAAAGCATAGGATAAAGCAACATAAATACAATTTAATAAAGCATAGGTTAAAACAACATAAATATAATTTAATAAAGCATAGGATAAAACAACATAAATACAATTTAATAAAGCTTAGGATAAAACAACATAAATACAATTTAATAAAGCATAGGATAAAACAACATAAATACAATTTAATAAAGCATAGCATAAAACAACATAAATACAATTTAATAAAGCATAGGATAAAACAACATAAATAAAATTTAATAAAGCATAGGTTAAAACAACATAAATACAATTTAATAAAGCATATAATAAAACCACAGAAATACAATTTTATAAAGCATAGGATAAAACAACATAAATACAATTTAATAAAGCATAGGACAAAACACCATAAATACAATTTAATAAAGCAGAGGATAAAACAACATAAATACAATTTAATGAAACAGGATAAACAACATAAATACAATTTAATAAATCATAGGATGAAACAACATAAATACAATTTAATAAAGCATAGGCTAAAACTACATAAATACAATTTAATAAAGCATAGGATAAAACAAATTAAATACAATATAATAAAGCATAGGATAAAACAACATAAATTCAATTTAATAAAGCATAGGATAAAACAACATAAATACAATTTAATAAAGCATAAGTTAAAACAACATAAATACAATTTAATAAAGCATAGGATAAAACAACATAAATACAATTTATTAAAGCATAGGTTAAAACAACATAAATACAATTTAATAAAGCACAGGATAAAACAACATAAATACAATTTAATAAAGCATAGGTTAAAACAACATAAATAAAATTTAATAAAGCAAAGGATAAAACAACATGAATAAAATTTAATAAAGCATAGGTTAAAATAACATAAATACAATTTAATAAAGCATAGGACAAAACAACATAAAAACAATTTAATAAAGCATAGTTTAAAACAACATAAATACAATTTAATAAAGCATAGGATAAAACCACAGAATTACAATTTAATAAAGCATAGGATAAAACAACATAAATACAATTTAATAAAGCATAGGATAAAACAACATAAATACAATTTAATAAAGCATAGGATAAAACAACATAAATACAATTTAATAAAGCATAGGATAAAACAACATAAATAAAATTTAATAAAGCATAGGATAAAACAACATAAATACAATTTAATAAAGCATATGATAAAACAACATAAATACAATTTAATAAAGCATAGGTTAAAACAACATAAATACAATTTAATAAAGCATAGGATAAAACAACATAAATACAATTTAATAAAGCATAGGATAAAACAACATAAATAAAATTTAATATAGCATAGGATGAAACAACATAAATACAATTAAATAAAGCATAGGATAAAACAACATAAATACAATTTAATAAAGCATAGGATAAAACAACATAAATACAATTTAATAAAGCATAGGATAAAACAACATAAATACAATTTAATAAAGCAAAGGATAAAACAACATAAATAAAATTTAATAAAGCATAGGTTAAAATAACATAAATACAATTTAATAAAGCATAGGACAAAACAACATAAAAACAATTTAATAAAGCATAGTTTAAAACAACATAAATACAATTTAATAAAGCATAGGATAAAACCACAGAATTACAATTTAATAAAGCATAGGATAAAACAACATAAATACAATTTAATAAAGCATAGGATAAAACAACATAAATACAATTTAATAAAGCATAGGATAAAACAACATAAATACAATTTAATAAAGCATAGGATAAAACAACATAAATACAATTTAATAAAGCACAGGATAAAACAACATAAATACAATTTAGTAAAGCATAAGTTAAAACAACATAAATACAATTTAATAAAGCATAGGATAAAACAACATAAATTCAATTTAATAAAGCATAGGATAAAACAACATAAATACAATTTAATAAAGCACAGGATAAAACAAAATAAATAAAATTTAATAAAGCATAGGATAAAACAACATAAATAAAATTTAATAAAGCATAGGATAAAACAACATAAATACAATTTAATAAAGCATAGGATAAAACAACATAAATAAAATTTAATAAAGCATAGGATAAAACAACATAAATACAATTTAATAAAGCATAGGATAAAACAACATAAATACAATGTAATAAAGCATAGGATAAAACAACATAAATACAATTTAATAAAGCAAAGGATAAAACAACATAAATAAAATTTAATAAAGCATAGGTTAAAATAACATAAATACAATTTAATAAAGCATAGGACAAAACAACATAAAAACAATTTAATGAAGCATAGTTTAAAACAACATAAATACAATTTAATAAAGCATAGGATAAAACCACAGAATTACAATTTAATAAAGCATAGGATAAAACAACATAAATACAATTTAATAAAGCATAGGATAAAACAACATAAATACAATTTAATAAAGCATAGGATAAAACAACATAAATACAATTTAATAAAGCATAGGATAAAACAACATAAATACAATTTAATAAAGCATAGGATAAAACAACATAAATACAGTTTAATAAAGCATAGGATAAAACAACATAAATAAAATTTAATAAAGCATAGGTTAAAATAACATAAATACAATTTAATAAAGCATAGGACAAAACAACATAAAAACAATTTAATAAAGCATAGTTTAAAACAACATAAATACAATTTAATAAAGCATAGGATAAAACCACAGAATTACAATTTAATAAAGCATAGGATAAAACAACATAAATACAATTTAATAAAGTATAGGACAAAACAACATAAATACAATTTAATAAAGCATAGTTTAAAACAACATAAATACAATTTAATAAAGCATAGGATAAAACAACATAAATACAATTTAATAAAGCATAGGATAAAACCACAGAATTACAATTTAATAAAGCATAGGATAAAACAACATAAATACAATTTAATAAAGCATAGGATAAAACAACATAAATACAATTTAATAAAGCATAGGATAAAACAACATAAATACAATTTAATAAAGCATAGGATAAAACAACATAAATACAATTTAATAAAGCACAGGATAAAACAACATAAATACAATTTAGTAAAGCATAAGTTAAAACAACATAAATTCAATTTAATAAAGCATAGGATAAAACAACATAAATTCAATTTAATAAAGCATAGGATAAAACAACATAAATACAATTTAATAAAGCACAGGATAAAACAAAATAAATAAAATTTAATAAAGCATAGGATAAAACAACATAAATACAATTTAATAAAGTATAGGACAAAACAACATAAAAACAATTTAATAAAGCATAGTTTAAAACAACATAAATACAATTTAATAAAGCATAGGATAAAACAACATAAATAAAATTTAATAAAGCATAGGATAAAACAACATAAATACAATTTAATAAAGCATAGGATAAAACAACATAAATACAATGTAATAAAGCATAGGATAAAACAACATAAATACAATTTAATAAAGCAAAGGATAAAACAACATAAATAAAATTTAATAAAGCATAGGTTAAAATAACATAAATACAATTTAATAAAGCATAGGACAAAACAACATAAAAACAATTTAATAAAGCATAGTTTAAAACAACATAAATACAATTTAATAAAGCATAGGATAAAACCACAGAATTACAATTTAATAAAGCATAGGATAAAACAACATAAATACAATTTAATAAAGCATAGGATAAAACAACATAAATACAATTTAATAAAGCATAGGATAAAACAACATAAATACAATTTAATAAAGCATAGGATAAAACAACATAAATACAATTTAATAAAGCATAGGATAAAACAACATAAATACAGTTTAATAAAGCATAGGATAAAACAACATAAATAAAATTTAATAAAGCATAGGTTAAAATAACATAAATACAATTTAATAAAGCATAGGACAAAACAACATAAAAACAATTTAATAAAGCATAGTTTAAAACAACATAAATACAATTTAATAAAGCATAGGATAAAACCACAGAATTACAATTTAATAAAGCATAGGATAAAACAACATAAATACAATTTAATAAAGTATAGGACAAAACAACATAAATACAATTTAATAAAGCATAGGATAAAACAACATAAATACAATTTAATGAAACATAGGATAAACAACATAAATAAAATTTAATAAAGCATAGGATAAACAACATAAATACAATTTAATAAAGCATAGGCTAAAACTACATAAATACAATTTAATAAAGCTTAGGATAAAACAAATTAAATACAATATAATAAAGCATAGGATAAAACAACATAAATTCAATTTAATAAAGCATAGGATAAAACAACATAAATACAATTTAATAAAGCATAAGATAAAACAACATGAATACAATTTAATAAAGCATAGGATAAAACAACATAAATACAATTTAATAAAGCACAGGATAAAACAAAATAAATAAAATTTAATAAAGCATAGGATAAAACAACATAAATAAAATTTAATAAAGCATAGGATAAAACAACATAAATACAATTTAATAAAGCATAGGATAAAACAACATAAATAAAATTTAATAAAGCATAGGATAAAACAACATAAATACAATTTATTAAAGCATATGATAAAACAACATAAATACAATTTAATAAAGCATAGGTTAAAACAACATAAATATAATTTAATAAAGCATAGGATAAAACAACATAAATACAATTTAATAAAGCATAGGATAAAACAACATAAATAAAATGTAATATAGCATAGGATAAAACAACATAAATACAATTAAATATAGCATAGGATAAAACAACATAAATACAATTTAATAAAGCATAGGATAAAACAACATAAATACAATTTAATAAAGCATAGGATAAAACAACATAAATACAATTTAATAAAGCAAAGGATAAAACAACATAAATAAAATTTAATAAAGCATAGGTTAAAATAACATAAATACAATTTAATAAAGCATAGGACAAAACAACATAAAAACAATTTAATAAAGCATAGTTTAAAACAACATAAATACAATTTAATAAAGCATAGGATAAAACAACATAAATACAATTTAATAAAGCATAGGATAAAACAACATAAATACAATTTAATAAAGCATAGGATAAAACAACATAAATACAATTTAATAAAGCATAGGATAAAACAACATAAATAAAATTTAATAAAGCATAGGTTAAAATAACATAAATACAATTTAATAAAGCATAGGACAAAACAACATAAATACAATTTAATAAAGCATAGGATAAAACAACATAAATACAATTTAATAAAGCATAGGATAAAACAACATAAATACAATTTAATAAAGCATAGGATAAAACAACATAAATACAATTTAATGAAACATAGGTTAAACAAAATAAATACAATTTAATAAAGCATAGGACAAAACAACATAAATACAATTTAATAAAGCATATGTTAAAACAACATGAATACAATTTAATAAAGCATAAGATAAAACAACATGAATATAATTTAGTAAAGCATAAGATAAAACAACATGAATACAATTTAATAAAGCATAGGTTAAAACAACATAAATACAATTTAAGAAAGCTTAGGATAAAACTACATAAATACATTTTAATAAAGCATAGGATAAAACAACATAAATACAATTTAATAAAGCATAGGATAAAACAACATAAATACAATTTAATAAAGCATATGATAAAACAACATAAATACAATTTAATAAAGCATAGGTTAAAACAACATAAATACAATTTAATAAAGCATAGGATAAAACAACATAAATACAATTTAATAAAGCATAGGATAAAACAACATAAATAAAATTTAATATAGCATAGGATAAAACAACATAAATACAATTAAATATAGCATAGGATAAAACAACATAAATACAATTTAATAAAGCATAGGATAAAACAACATAAATACAATTTAATAAAGCATAGGATAAAACAACATAAATAAAATTTAATAAAGCATAGGTTAAAATAACATAAATAAAATTTAATAAAGCATAGGATAAAACAACATAAATACAATTTAATAAAGCATAGGATAAAACAACATAAATACAATTTAATAAAGCATAGGACAAAACAACATAAAAACAATTTAATAAAGCATAGTTTAAAACAACATAAATACAATTTAATAAAGCATAGGATAAAACCACAGAATTACAATTTAATAAAGCATAGGATAAAACAACATAAATACAATTTAATAAAGCATAGTTTAAAACAACATAAATACAATTTAATAAAGCATAGGATAAAACCACAGAATTACAATTTAATAAAGCATAGGATAAAGCAACATAAATACAATTTAATAAAGCATAGGTTAAAACAACATAAATATAATTTAATAAAGCATAGGATAAAACAACATAAATACAATTTAATAAAGCTTAGGATAAAACAACATAAATACAATTTAATAAAGCATAGGATAAAACAACATAAATACAATTTAATAAAGCATAGCATAAAACAACATAAATACAATTTAATAAAGCATAGGATAAAACAACATAAATAAAATTTAATAAAGCATAGGTTAAAACAACATAAATACAATTTAATAAAGCATATAATAAAACCACAGAAATACAATTTTATAAAGCATAGGATAAAACAACATAAATACAATTTAATAAAGCATAGGACAAAACACCATAAATACAATTTAATAAAGCAGAGGATAAAACAACATAAATACAATTTAATGAAACAGGATAAACAACATAAATACAATTTAATAAATCATAGGATGAAACAACATAAATACAATTTAATAAAGCATAGGCTAAAACTACATAAATACAATTTAATAAAGCATAGGATAAAACAAATTAAATACAATATAATAAAGCATAGGATAAAACAACATAAATTCAATTTAATAAAGCATAGGATAAAACAACATAAATACAATTTAATAAAGCATAAGTTAAAACAACATAAATACAATTTAATAAAGCATAGGATAAAACAACATAAATACAATTTATTAAAGCATAGGTTAAAACAACATAAATACAATTTAATAAAGCACAGGATAAAACAACATAAATACAATTTAATAAAGCATAGGTTAAAACAACATAAATAAAATTTAATAAAGCAAAGGATAAAACAACATGAATAAAATTTAATAAAGCATAGGTTAAAATAACATAAATACAATTTAATAAAGCATAGGACAAAACAACATAAAAACAATTTAATAAAGCATAGTTTAAAACAACATAAATACAATTTAATAAAGCATAGGATAAAACCACAGAATTACAATTTAATAAAGCATAGGATAAAACAACATAAATACAATTTAATAAAGCATAGGATAAAACAACATAAATACAATTTAATAAAGCATAGGATAAAACAACATAAATACAATTTAATAAAGCATAGGATAAAACAACATAAATAAAATTTAATAAAGCATAGGATAAAACAACATAAATACAATTTAATAAAGCATATGATAAAACAACATAAATACAATTTAATAAAGCATAGGTTAAAACAACATAAATACAATTTAATAAAGCATAGGATAAAACAACATAAATACAATTTAATAAAGCATAGGATAAAACAACATAAATAAAATTTAATATAGCATAGGATGAAACAACATAAATACAATTAAATAAAGCATAGGATAAAACAACATAAATACAATTTAATAAAGCATAGGATAAAACAACATAAATACAATTTAATAAAGCATAGGATAAAACAACATAAATACAATTTAATAAAGCAAAGGATAAAACAACATAAATAAAATTTAATAAAGCATAGGTTAAAATAACATAAATACAATTTAATAAAGCATAGGAAAAACAACATAAAAACAATTTAATAAAGCATAGTTTAAAACAACATAAATACAATTTAATAAAGCATAGGATAAAACCACAGAATTACAATTTAATAAAGCATAGGATAAAACAACATAAATACAATTTAATAAAGCATAGGATAAAACAACATAAATACAATTTAATAAAGCATAGGATAAAACAACATAAATACAATTTAATAAAGCATAGGATAAAACAACATAAATACAATTTAATAAAGCACAGGATAAAACAACATAAATACAATTTAGTAAAGCATAAGTTAAAACAACATAAATACAATTTAATAAAGCATAGGATAAAACAACATAAATTCAATTTAATAAAGCATAGGATAAAACAACATAAATACAATTTAATAAAGCACAGGATAAAACAAAATAAATAAAATTTAATAAAGCATAGGATAAAACAACATAAATAAAATTTAATAAAGCATAGGATAAAACAACATAAATACAATTTAATAAAGCATAGGATAAAACAACATAAATAAAATTTAATAAAGCATAGGATAAAACAACATAAATACAATTTAATAAAGCATAGGATAAAACAACATAAATACAATGTAATAAAGCATAGGATAAAACAACATAAATACAATTTAATAAAGCAAAGGATAAAACAACATAAATAAAATTTAATAAAGCATAGGTTAAAATAACATAAATACAATTTAATAAAGCATAGGACAAAACAACATAAAAACAATTTAATAAAGCATAGTTTAAAACAACATAAATACAATTTAATAAAGCATAGGATAAAACCACAGAATTACAATTTAATAAAGCATAGGATAAAACAACATAAATACAATTTAATAAAGCATAGGATAAAACAACATAAATACAATTTAATAAAGCATAGGATAAAACAACATAAATACAATTTAATAAAGCATAGGATAAAACAACATAAATACAATTTAATAAAGCATAGGATAAAACAACATAAATACAGTTTAATAAAGCATAGGATAAAACAACATAAATAAAATTTAATAAAGCATAGGTTAAAATAACATAAATACAATTTAATAAAGCATAGGACAAAACAACATAAAAACAATTTAATAAAGCATAGTTTAAAACAACATAAATACAATTTAATAAAGCATAGGATAAAACCACAGAATTACAATTTAATAAAGCATAGGATAAAACAACATAAATACAATTTAATAAAGTATAGGACAAAACAACATAAATACAATTTAATAAAGCATAGTTTAAAACAACATAAATACAATTTAATAAAGCATAGGATAAAACAACATAAATACAATTTAATAAAGCATAGGATAAAACCACAGAATTACAATTTAATAAAGCATAGGATAAAACAACATAAATACAATTTAATAAAGCATAGGATAAAACAACATAAATACAATTTAATAAAGCATAGGATAAAACAACATAAATACAATTTAATAAAGCATAGGATAAAACAACATAAATACAATTTAATAAAGCACAGGATAAAACAACATAAATACAATTTAGTAAAGCATAAGTTAAAACAACATAAATTCAATTTAATAAAGCATAGGATAAAACAACATAAATTCAATTTAATAAAGCATAGGATAAAACAACATAAATACAATTTAATAAAGCACAGGATAAAACAAAATAAATAAAATTTAATAAAGCATAGGATAAAACAACATAAATACAATTTAATAAAGTATAGGACAAAACAACATAAAAACAATTTAATAAAGCATAGTTTAAAACAACATAAATACAATTTAATAAAGCATAGGATAAAACAACATAAATAAAATTTAATAAAGCATAGGATAAAACAACATAAATACAATTTAATAAAGCATAGGATAAAACAACATAAATACAATGTAATAAAGCATAGGATAAAACAACATAAATACAATTTAATAAAGCAAAGGATAAAACAACATAAATAAAATTTAATAAAGCATAGGTTAAAATAACATAAATACAATTTAATAAAGCATAGGACAAAACAACATAAAAACAATTTAATAAAGCATAGTTTAAAACAACATAAATACAATTTAATAAAGCATAGGATAAAACCACAGAATTACAATTTAATAAAGCATAGGATAAAACAACATAAATACAATTTAATAAAGCATAGGATAAAACAACATAAATACAATTTAATAAAGCATAGGATAAAACAACATAAATACAATTTAATAAAGCATAGGATAAAACAACATAAATACAATTTAATAAAGCATAGGATAAAACAACATAAATACAGTTTAATAAAGCATAGGATAAAACAACATAAATAAAATTTAATAAAGCATAGGTTAAAATAACATAAATACAATTTAATAAAGCATAGGACAAAACAACATAAAAACAATTTAATAAAGCATAGTTTAAAACAACATAAATACAATTTAATAAAGCATAGGATAAAACCACAGAATTACAATTTAATAAAGCATAGGATAAAACAACATAAATACAATTTAATAAAGTATAGGACAAAACAACATAAATACAATTTAATAAAGCATAGGATAAAACAACATAAATACAATTTAATGAAACATAGGATAAACAACATAAATAAAATTTAATAAAGCATAGGATAAACAACATAAATACAATTTAATAAAGCATAGGCTAAAACTACATAAATACAATTTAATAAAGCTTAGGATAAAACAAATTAAATACAATATAATAAAGCATAGGATAAAACAACATAAATTCAATTTAATAAAGCATAGGATAAAACAACATAAATACAATTTAATAAAGCATAAGATAAAACAACATGAATACAATTTAATAAAGCATAGGATAAAACAACATAAATACAATTTAATAAAGCACAGGATAAAACAAAATAAATAAAATTTAATAAAGCATAGGATAAAACAACATAAATAAAATTTAATAAAGCATAGGATAAAACAACATAAATACAATTTAATAAAGCATAGGATAAAACAACATAAATAAAATTTAATAAAGCATAGGATAAAACAACATAAATACAATTTATTAAAGCATATGATAAAACAACATAAATACAATTTAATAAAGCATAGGTTAAAACAACATAAATATAATTTAATAAAGCATAGGATAAAACAACATAAATACAATTTAATAAAGCATAGGATAAAACAACATAAATAAAATGTAATATAGCATAGGATAAAACAACATAAATACAATTAAATATAGCATAGGATAAAACAACATAAATACAATTTAATAAAGCATAGGATAAAACAACATAAATACAATTTAATAAAGCATAGGATAAAACAACATAAATACAATTTAATAAAGCAAAGGATAAAACAACATAAATAAAATTTAATAAAGCATAGGTTAAAATAACATAAATACAATTTAATAAAGCATAGGACAAAACAACATAAAAACAATTTAATAAAGCATAGTTTAAAACAACATAAATACAATTTAATAAAGCATAGGATAAAACAACATAAATACAATTTAATAAAGCATAGGATAAAACAACATAAATACAATTTAATAAAGCATAGGATAAAACAACATAAATACAATTTAATAAAGCATAGGATAAAACAACATAAATAAAATTTAATAAAGCATAGGTTAAAATAACATAAATACAATTTAATAAAGCATAGGACAAAACAACATAAATACAATTTAATAAAGCATAGGATAAAACAACATAAATACAATTTAATAAAGCATAGGATAAAACAACATAAATACAATTTAATAAAGCATAGGATAAAACAACATAAATACAATTTAATGAAACATAGGTTAAACAAAATAAATACAATTTAATAAAGCATAGGACAAAACAACATAAATACAATTTAATAAAGCATATGTTAAAACAACATGAATACAATTTAATAAAGCATAAGATAAAACAACATGAATATAATTTAGTAAAGCATAAGATAAAACAACATGAATACAATTTAATAAAGCATAGGTTAAAACAACATAAATACAATTTAAGAAAGCTTAGGATAAAACTACATAAATACATTTTAATAAAGCATAGGATAAAACAACATAAATACAATTTAATAAAGCATAGGATAAAACAACATAAATACAATTTAATAAAGCATATGATAAAACAACATAAATACAATTTAATAAAGCATAGGTTAAAACAACATAAATACAATTTAATAAAGCATAGGATAAAACAACATAAATACAATTTAATAAAGCATAGGATAAAACAACATAAATAAAATTTAATATAGCATAGGATAAAACAACATAAATACAATTAAATATAGCATAGGATAAAACAACATAAATACAATTTAATAAAGCATAGGATAAAACAACATAAATACAATTTAATAAAGCATAGGATAAAACAACATAAATAAAATTTAATAAAGCATAGGTTAAAATAACATAAATAAAATTTAATAAAGCATAGGATAAAACAACATAAATACAATTTAATAAAGCATAGGATAAAACAACATAAATAAAATTTAATAAAGCATAGGATAAAACAACATAAATACAATTTAATAAAGCATATGATAAAACAACATAAATACAATTTAATAAAGCATAGGTTAAAACAACATAAATACAATTTAATAAAGCATAGGATAAAACAACATAAATACAATTTAATAAAGCATAGGATAAAACAACATAAATAAAATTTAATATAGCATAGGATAAAACAACATAAATACAATTAAATAAAGCATAGGATAAAACAACATAAATACAATTTAATAAAGCATGGGATAAAACAACATAAATACAATTTAATAAAGCATAGGATAAAACAACATAAATACAATTTAATAAAGCAAAGGATAAAACAACATAAATAAAATTTAATAAAGCATAGGTTAAAATAACATAAATACAATTTAATAAAGCATAGGACAAAACAACATAAAAACAATTTAATAAAGCATAGTTTAAAACAACATAAATACAATTTAATAAAGCATAGGATAAAACCACAGAATTACAATTTAATAAAGCATAGGATAAAACAACATAAATACAATTTAATAAAGCATAGGATAAAACAACATAAATACAATTTAATAAAGCATAGGATAAAACAACATAAATACAATTTAATAAAGCATAGGATAAAACAACATAAATACAATTTAATAAAGCATAGGATAAAACAACATAAATACAATTTAATAAAGCATAGGATAAAACAACATAAATACAATTTAATAAAGCATAGGTTAAAATAACATAAATACAATTTAATAAAGCATAGGACAAAACAACATAAAAACAATTTAATAAAGCATAGTTTAAAACAACATAAATACAATTTAATAAAGCATAGGATAAAACCACAGAATTACAATTTAATAAAGCATAGGATAAAACAACATAAATACAATTTAATAAAGTATAGGACAAAACAACATAAATACAATTTAATAAAGCATAGGATAAAACAACATAAATACAATTTAATAAAGCATAGGATAAAACAACATAAATAAAATTTAATAAAGCATAGGTTAAAATAACATAAATACAATTTAATAAAGCATAGGACAAAACAACATAAATACAATTTAGTAAAGCATAAGTTAAAACAACATAAATACAATTTAATAAAGCATAGGATAAAACAACATAAATTCAATTTAATAAAGCATAGGATAAAACAACATAAATACAATTTAATAAAGCACAGGATAAAACAAAATAAATAAAATTTAATAAAGCATAGGATAAAACAACATAAATAAAATTTAATAAAGCATAGGATAAAACAACATAAATACAATTTAATAAAGCATAGGATAAAACAACATAAATAAAATTTAATAAAGCATAGGATAAAACAACATAAATACAATTTAATAAAGCATATGATAAAACAACATAAATACAATTTAATAAAGCATAGGTTAAAACAACATAAATACAATTTAATAAAGCATAGGATAAAACAACATAAATACAATTTAATAAAGCATAGGATAAAACAACATAAATAAAATGTAATATAGCATAGGATAAAACAACATAAATACAATTAAATATAGCATAGGATAAAACAACATAAATACAATTTAATAAAGCATAGGATAAAACAACATAAATACAATTTAATAAAGCATAGGATAAAACAACATAAATACAATTTAATAAAGCAAAGGATAAAACAACATAAATAAAATTTAATAAAGCATAGGTTAAAATAACATAAATACAATTTAATAAAGCATAGGACAAAACAACATAAAAACAATTTAATAAAGCATAGTTTAAAACAACATAAATACAATTTAATAAAGCATAGGATAAAACAACATAAATACAATTTAATAAAGCATAGGATAAAACAACATAAATACAATTTAATAAAGCATAGGATAAAACAACATAAATACAATTTAATAAAGCATAGGATAAAACAACATAAATAAAATTTAATAAAGCATAGGTTAAAATAACATAAATACAATTTAATAAAGCATAGGACAAAACAACATAAATACAATTTAATAAAGCATAGGATAAAACAACATAAATACAATTTAATAAAGCATAGGATAAAACAACATAAATACAATTTAATAAAGCATAGGATAAAACAACATAAATACAATTTAATGAAACATAGGTTAAACAAAATAAATACAATTTAATAAAGCATAGGACAAAACAACATAAATACAATTTAATAAAGCATATGTTAAAACAACATGAATACAATTTAATAAAGCATAAGATAAAACAACATGAATATAATTTAGTAAAGCATAAGATAAAACAACATGAATACAATTTAATAAAGCATAGGTTAAAACAACATAAATACAATTTAAGAAAGCTTAGGATAAAACTACATAAATACATTTTAATAAAGCATAGGATAAAACAACATAAATACAATTTAATAAAGCATAGGATAAAACAACATAAATACAATTTAATAAAGCATATGATAAAACAACATAAATACAATTTAATAAAGCATAGGTTAAAACAACATAAATACAATTTAATAAAGCATAGGATAAAACAACATAAATACAATTTAATAAAGCATAGGATAAAACAACATAAATAAAATTTAATATAGCATAGGATAAAACAACATAAATACAATTAAATATAGCATAGGATAAAACAACATAAATACAATTTAATAAAGCATAGGATAAAACAACATAAATACAATTTAATAAAGCATAGGATAAAACAACATAAATAAAATTTAATAAAGCATAGGTTAAAATAACATAAATACAATTTAATAAAGCATAGGACAAAACAACATAAATACAATTTAATAAAGCATAGGATAAAACAACATAAATACAATTTAATAAAGCATAGGATCAAACAACATAAATACAATTTAATAAAGCATAGGATAAAACAACATAAATACAATTTAATAAAGCATAGGTTAAAACAACATAAATACAATTTAATAAAGCACAGGATAAAACAACATAAATACAATTTAGTAAAGCATAAGTTAAAACAACATAAATACAATTTAATAAAGCATAGGATAAAACAACATAAATTCAATTTAATAAAGCATAGGATAAAACAACATAAATACAATTTAATAAAGCACAGGATAAAACAAAATAAATAAAATTTAATAAAGCATAGGATAAAACAACATAAATAAAATTTAATAAAGCATAGGATAAAACAACATAAATACAATTTAATAAAGCATAGGATAAAACAACATAAATAAAATTTAATAAAGCATAGGATAAAACAACATAAATACAATTTAATAAAGCATATGATAAAACAACATAAATACAATTTAATAAAGCATAGGTTAAAACAACATAAATACAATTTAATAAAGCATAGGATAAAACAACATAAATACAATTTAATAAAGCATAGGATAAAACAACATAAATAAAATTTAATATAGCATAGGATAAAACAACATAAATACAATTAAATAAAGCATAGGATAAAACAACATAAATACAATTTAATAAAGCATAGGATAAAACAACATAAATACAATTTAATAAAGCATAGGATAAAACAACATAAATACAATTTAATAAAGCAAAGGATAAAACAACATAAATAAAATTTAATAAAGCATAGGTTAAAATAACATAAATACAATTTAATAAAGCATAGGACAAAACAACATAAAAACAATTTAATAAAGCATAGTTTAAAACAACATAAATACAATTTAATAAAGCATAGGATAAAACCACAGAATTACAATTTAATAAAGCATAGGATAAAACAACATAAATACAATTTAATAAAGCATAGGATAAAACAACATAAATACAATTTAATAAAGCATAGGATAAAACAACATAAATACAATTTAATAAAGCATAGGATAAAACAACATAAATACAATTTAATAAAGCATAGGATAAAACAACATAAATACAATTTAATAAAGCATAGGTTAAAATAACATAAATACAATTTAATAAAGCATAGGACAAAACAACATAACAACAATTTAATAAAGCATAGTTTAAAACAACATAAATTCAATTTAATAAAGCATAGGATAAAACAACATAAATACAATTTAATAAAGCACAGGATAAAACAAAATAAATAAAATTTAATAAAGCATAGGATAAAACAACATAAATAAAATTTAATAAAACATAGGATAAAACAACATAAATACAATTTAATAAAGCATAGGATAAAACAACATAAATAAAATTTAATAAAGCATAGGATAAAACAACATAAATACAATTTAATAAAGCATATGATAAAACAACATAAATACAATTTAATAAAGCATAGGTTAAAACAACATAAATACAATTTAATAAAGCATAGGATAAAACAACATAAATACAATTTAATAAAGCATATGATAAAACAACATAAATACAATTTAATAAAGCATATGATAAAACAACATAAATACAATTTAATAAAGCATAGGTTAAAACAACATAAATACAATTTAATAAAGCATAGGATAAAACAACATAAATACAATTTAATAAAGCATAGGATAAAACAACATAAATAAAATTTAATAAAGCATAGGATAAAACAACATAAATACAATTTAATAAAGCATATGATAAAACAACATAAATACAATTTAATAAAGCATAGGTTAAAACAACATAAATACAATTTAATAAAGCATAGGATAAAACAACATAAATACAATTTAATAAAGCATAGGATAAAACAACATAAATAAAATGTAATATAGCATAGGATAAAACAACATAAATACAATTAAATATAGCATAGGATAAAACAACATAAATACAATTTAATAAAGCATAGGATAAAACAACATAAATACAATTTAATAAAGCATAGGATAAAACAACATAAATACAATTTAATAAAGCAAAGGATAAAACAACATAAATAAAATTTAATAAAGCATAGGTTAAAATAACATAAATACAATTTAATAAAGCATAGGACAAAACAACATAAAAACAATTTAATAAAGCATAGTTTAAAACAACATAAATACAATTTAATAAAGCATAGGATAAAACAACATAAATACAATTTAATAAAGCATAGGATAAAACAACATAAATACAATTTAATAAAGCATAGGATAAAACAACATAAATACAATTTAATAAAGCATAGGATAAAACAACATAAATAAAATTTAATAAAGCATAGGTTAAAATAACATAAATACAATTTAATAAAGCATAGGACAAAACAACATAAATACAATTTAATAAAGCATAGGATAAAACAACATAAATACAATTTAATAAAGCATAGGATAAAACAACATAAATACAATTTAATAAAGCATAGGATAAAACAACATAAATACAATTTAATGAAACATAGGTTAAACAAAATAAATACAATTTAATAAAGCATAGGACAAAACAACATAAATACAATTTAATAAAGCATATGTTAAAACAACATGAATACAATTTAATAAAGCATAAGATAAAACAACATGAATATAATTTAGTAAAGCATAAGATAAAACAACATGAATACAATTTAATAAAGCATAGGTTAAAACAACATAAATACAATTTAAGAAAGCTTAGGATAAAACTACATAAATACATTTTAATAAAGCATAGGATAAAACAACATAAATACAATTTAATAAAGCATAGGATAAAACAACATAAATACAATTTAATAAAGCATATGATAAAACAACATAAATACAATTTAATAAAGCATAGGTTAAAACAACATAAATACAATTTAATAAAGCATAGGATAAAACAACATAAATACAATTTAATAAAGCATAGGATAAAACAACATAAATAAAATTTAATATAGCATAGGATAAAACAACATAAATACAATTAAATATAGCATAGGATAAAACAACATAAATACAATTTAATAAAGCATAGGATAAAACAACATAAATACAATTTAATAAAGCATAGGATAAAACAACATAAATAAAATTTAATAAAGCATAGGTTAAAATAACATAAATACAATTTAATAAAGCATAGGACAAAACAACATAAATACAATTTAATAAAGCATAGGATAAAACAACATAAATACAATTTAATAAAGCATAGGATCAAACAACATAAATACAATTTAATAAAGCATAGGATAAAACAACATAAATACAATTTAATAAAGCATAGGTTAAAACAACATAAATACAATTTAATAAAGCACAGGATAAAACAACATAAATACAATTTAGTAAAGCATAAGTTAAAACAACATAAATACAATTTAATAAAGCATAGGATAAAACAACATAAATTCAATTTAATAAAGCATAGGATAAAACAACATAAATACAATTTAATAAAGCACAGGATAAAACAAAATAAATAAAATTTAATAAAGCATAGGATAAAACAACATAAATAAAATTTAATAAAGCATAGGATAAAACAACATAAATACAATTTAATAAAGCATAGGATAAAACAACATAAATAAAATTTAATAAAGCATAGGATAAAACAACATAAATACAATTTAATAAAGCATATGATAAAACAACATAAATACAATTTAATAAAGCATAGGTTAAAACAACATAAATACAATTTAATAAAGCATAGGATAAAACAACATAAATACAATTTAATAAAGCATAGGATAAAACAACATAAATAAAATTTAATATAGCATAGGATAAAACAACATAAATACAATTAAATAAAGCATAGGATAAAACAACATAAATACAATTTAATAAAGCATAGGATAAAACAACATAAATACAATTTAATAAAGCATAGGATAAAACAACATAAATACAATTTAATAAAGCAAAGGATAAAACAACATAAATAAAATTTAATAAAGCATAGGTTAAAATAACATAAATACAATTTAATAAAGCATAGGACAAAACAACATAAAAACAATTTAATAAAGCATAGTTTAAAACAACATAAATACAATTTAATAAAGCATAGGATAAAACCACAGAATTACAATTTAATAAAGCATAGGATAAAACAACATAAATACAATTTAATAAAGCATAGGATAAAACAACATAAATACAATTTAATAAAGCATAGGATAAAACAACATAAATACAATTTAATAAAGCATAGGATAAAACAACATAAATACAATTTAATAAAGCATAGGATAAAACAACATAAATACAATTTAATAAAGCATAGGTTAAAATAACATAAATACAATTTAATAAAGCATAGGACAAAACAACATAACAACAATTTAATAAAGCATAGTTTAAAACAACATAAATACAATTTAATAAAGCATAGGATAAAACCACAGAATTACAATTTAATAAAGCATAGGATAAAACAACATAAATACAATTTAATAAAGTATAGGACAAAACAACATAAATACAATTTAATAAAGCATAGGATAAAACAACATAAATACAATTTAATAAAGCATAGGATAAAACAACATAAATAAAATTTAATAAAGCATAGGTTAAAATAACATAAATACAATTTAATAAAGCATAGGACAAAACAACATAAAAACAATTTAATAAAGCATAGTTTAAAACAACATAAATACAATTTAATAAAGCATAGGATAAAACAACATAAATAAAATTTAATATAGCATAGGATAAAACAACATAAATACAATTAAATATAGCATAGGATAAAACAACATAAATACAATTTAATAAAGCATAGGATAAAACAACATAAATACAATTTAATAAAGCATAGGATAAAACAACATAAATAAAATTTAATAAAGCATAGGTTAAAATAACATAAATACAATTTAATAAAGCATAGGACAAAACAACATAAATACAATTTAATAAAGCATAGGATAAAACAACATAAATACAATTTAATAAAGCATAGGATAAAACAACATAAATACAATTTAATAAAGCATAGGTTAAAACAACATAAATACAATTTAATAAAGCACAGGATAAAACAACATAAATACAATTTAGTAAAGCATAAGTTAAAACAACATAAATACAATTTAATAAAGCATAGGATAAAACAACATAAATTCAATTTAATAAAGCATAGGATAAAACAACATAAATACAATTTAATAAAGCACAGGATAAAACAAAATAAATAAAATTTAATAAAGCATAGGATAAAACAACATAAATAAAATTTAATAAAGCATAGGATAAAACAACATAAATACAATTTAATAAAGCATAGGATAAAACAACATAAATAAAATTTAATAAAGCATAGGATAAAACAACATAAATACAATTTAATAAAGCATATGATAAAACAACATAAATACAATTTAATAAAGCATAGGTTAAAACAACATAAATACAATTTAATAAAGCATAGGATAAAACAACATAAATACAATTTAATAAAGCATAGGATAAAACAACATAAATAAAATTTAATATAGCATAGGATAAAACAACATAAATACAATTAAATAAAGCATAGGATAAAACAACATAAATACAATTTAATAAAGCATAGGATAAAACAACATAAATACAATTTAATAAAGCATAGGATAAAACAACATAAATACAATTTAATAAAGCAAAGGATAAAACAACATAAATAAAATTTAATAAAGCATAGGTTAAAATAACATAAATACAATTTAATAAAGCATAGGACAAAACAACATAAAAACAATTTAATAAAGCATAGTTTAAAACAACATAAATACAATTTAATAAAGCATAGGATAAAACCACAGAATTACAATTTAATAAAGCATAGGATAAAACAACATAAATACAATTAAATAAAGCATAGGATAAAACAACATAAATACAATTTAATAAAGCATAGGATAAAACAACATAAATACAATTTAATAAAGCATAGGATAAAACAACATAAATACAATTTAATAAAGCAAAGGATAAAACAACATAAATAAAATTTAATAAAGCATAGGTTAAAATAACATAAATACAATTTAATAAAGCATAGGACAAAACAACATAAAAACAATTTAATAAAGCATAGTTTAAAACAACATAAATACAATTTAATAAAGCATAGGATAAAACCACAGAATTACAATTTAATAAAGCATAGGATAAAACAACATAAATACAATTTAATAAAGCATAGGATAAAACAACATAAATACAATTTAATAAAGCATAGGATAAAACAACATAAATACAATTTAATAAAGCATAGGATAAAACAACATAAATACAATTTAATAAAGCATAGGTTAAAATAACATAAATACAATTTAATAAAGCATAGGACAAAACAACATAAAAACAATTTAATAAAGCATAGTTTAAAACAACATAAATACAATTTAATAAAGCATAGGATAAAACCACAGAATTACAATTTAATAAAGCATAGGATAAAACAACATAAATACAATTTAATAAAGTATAGGACAAAACAACATAAATACAATTTAATAAAGCATAGGATAAAACAACATAAATACAATTTAATAAAGCATAGGATAAAACAACATAAATAAAATTTAATAAAGCATAGGTTAAAATAACATAAATACAATTTAATAAAGCATAGGACAAAACAACATAAAAACAATTTAATAAAGCATAGTTTAAAACAACATAAATACAATTTAATAAAGCATAGGATAAAACAACATAAATAAAATTTAATATAGCATAGGATAAAACAACATAAATACAATTAAATATAGCATAGGATAAAACAACATAAATACAATTTAATAAAGCATAGGATAAAACAACATAAATACAATTTAATAAAGCATAGGATAAAACAACATAAATAAAATTTAATAAAGCATAGGTTAAAATAACATAAATACAATTTAATAAAGCATAGGACAAAACAACATAAATACAATTTAATAAAGCATAGGATAAAACAACATAAATACAATTTAATAAAGCATAGGATCAAACAACATAAATACAATTTAATAAAGCATAGGATAAAACAACATAAATACAATTTAATAAAGCATAGGTTAAAACAACATAAATACAATTTAATAAAGCACAGGATAAAACAACATAAATACAATTTAGTAAAGCATAAGTTAAAACAACATAAATACAATTTAATAAAGCATAGGATAAAACAACATAAATTCAATTTAATAAAGCATAGGATAAAACAACATAAATACAATTTAATAAAGCACAGGATAAAACAAAATAAATAAAATTTAATAAAGCATAGGATAAAACAACATAAATAAAATTTAATAAAGCATAGGATAAAACAACATAAATACAATTTAATAAAGCATAGGATAAAACAACATAAATAAAATTTAATAAAGCATAGGATAAAACAACATAAATACAATTTAATAAAGCATATGATAAAACAACATAAATACAATTTAATAAAGCATAGGTTAAAACAACATAAATACAATTTAATAAAGCATAGGATAAAACAACATAAATACAATTTAATAAAGCATAGGATAAAACAACATAAATAAAATTTAATATAGCATAGGATAAAACAACATAAATACAATTAAATAAAGCATAGGATAAAACAACATAAATACAATTTAATAAAGCATAGGATAAAACAACATAAATACAATTTAATAAAGCATAGGATAAAACAACATAAATACAATTTAATAAAGCAAAGGATAAAACAACATAAATAAAATTTAATAAAGCATAGGTTAAAATAACATAAATACAATTTAATAAAGCATAGGACAAAACAACATAAAAACAATTTAATAAAGCATAGTTTAAAACAACATAAATACAATTTAATAAAGCATAGGATAAAACCACAGAATTACAATTTAATAAAGCATAGGATAAAACAACATAAATACAATTTAATAAAGCATAGGATAAAACAACATAAATACAATTTAATAAAGCATAGGATAAAACAACATAAATACAATTTAATAAAGCATAGGATAAAACAACATAAATACAATTTAATAAAGCATAGGATAAAACAACATAAATACAATTTAATAAAGCATAGGATAAAACCACAGAATTACAATTTAATAAAGCATAGGATAAAACAACATAAATACAATTTAATAAAGTATAGGACAAAACAACATAAATACAATTTAATAAAGCATAGGATAAAACAACATAAATACAATTTAATAAAGCATAGGATAAAACAACATAAATAAAATTTAATAAAGCATAGGTTACAATAACATAAATACAATTTAATAAAGCATAGGACAAAACAACATAAAAACAATTTAATAAAGCATAGTTTAAAACAACATAAATACAATTTAATAAAGCATAGGATAAAACCACAGAATTACAATTTAATAAAGCATAGGATAAAACAACATAAATACAATTTAATAAAGTATAGGACAAAACAACATAAATACAATTTAATAAAGCATAGGATAAAACAACATAAATACAATTTAATAAAGCATAGGATAAAACAACATAAATAAAATTTAATAAAGCATAGGTTAAAATAACATAAATACAATTTAATAAAGCATAGGACAAAACAACATAAAAACAATTTAATAAAGCATAGTTTAAAACAACATAAATACAATTTAATAAAGCATAGGATAAAACAACATAAATAAAATTTAATATAGCATAGGATAAAACAACATAAATACAATTAAATATAGCATAGGATAAAACAACATAAATACAATTTAATAAAGCATAGGATAAAACAACATAAATACAATTTAATAAAGCATAGGATAAAACAACATAAATAAAATTTAATAAAGCATAGGTTAAAATAACATAAATACAATTTAATAAAGCATAGGACAAAACAACATAAATACAATTTAATAAAGCATAGGATAAAACAACATAAATACAATTTAATAAAGCATAGGATCAAACAACATAAATACAATTTAATAAAGCATAGGATAAAACAACATAAATACAATTTAATAAAGCATAGGTTAAAACAACATAAATACAATTTAATAAAGCACAGGATAAAACAACATAAATACAATTTAGTAAAGCATAAGTTAAAACAACATAAATACAATTTAATAAAGCATAGGATAAAACAACATAAATTCAATTTAATAAAGCATAGGATAAAACAACATAAATACAATTTAATAAAGCACAGGATAAAACAAAATAAATAAAATTTAATAAAGCATAGGATAAAACAACATAAATAAAATTTAATAAAGCATAGGATAAAACAACATAAATACAATTTAATAAAGCATAGGATAAAACAACATAAATAAAATTTAATAAAGCATAGGATAAAACAACATAAATACAATTTAATAAAGCATATGATAAAACAACATAAATACAATTTAATAAAGCATAGGTTAAAACAACATAAATACAATTTAATAAAGCATAGGATAAAACAACATAAATACAATTTAATAAAGCATAGGATAAAACAACATAAATAAAATTTAATATAGCATAGGATAAAACAACATAAATACAATTAAATAAAGCATAGGATAAAACAACATAAATACAATTTAATAAAGCATAGGATAAAACAACATAAATACATTTTAATAAAGCATAGGATAAAACAACATAAATACAATTTAATAAAGTATAGGACAAAACAACATAAATACAATTTAATAAAGCATAGGATAAAACAACATAAATACAATTTAATAAAGCATAGGATAAAACAACATAAATAAAATTTAATAAAGCATAGGTTAAAATAACATAAATACAATTTAATAAAGCATAGGACAAAACAACATAAAAACAATTTAATAAAGCATAGTTTAAAACAACATAAATACAATTTAATAAAGCATAGGATAAAACAACATAAATAAAATTTAATATAGCATAGGATAAAACAACATAAATACAATTAAATATAGCATAGGATAAAACAACATAAATACAATTTAATAAAGCATAGGATAAAACAACATAAATACAATTTAATAAAGCATAGGATAAAACAACATAAATAAAATTTAATAAAGCATAGGTTAAAATAACATAAATACAATTTAATAAAGCATAGGACAAAACAACATAAATACAATTTAATAAAGCATAGGATAAAACAACATAAATACAATTTAATAAAGCATAGGATCAAACAACATAAATACAATTTAATAAAGCATAGGATAAAACAACATAAATACAATTTAATAAAGCATAGGTTAAAACAACATAAATACAATTTAATAAAGCACAGGATAAAACAACATAAATACAATTTAGTAAAGCATAAGTTAAAACAACATAAATACAATTTAATAAAGCATAGGATAAAACAACATAAATTCAATTTAATAAAGCATAGGATAAAACAACATAAATACAATTTAATAAAGCACAGGATAAAACAAAATAAATAAAATTTAATAAAGCATAGGATAAAACAACATAAATAAAATTTAATAAAGCATAGGATAAAACAACATAAATACAATTTAATAAAGCATAGGATAAAACAACATAAATAAAATTTAATAAAGCATAGGATAAAACAACATAAATACAATTTAATAAAGCATATGATAAAACAACATAAATACAATTTAATAAAGCATAGGTTAAAACAACATAAATACAATTTAATAAAGCATAGGATAAAACAACATAAATACAATTTAATAAAGCATAGGATAAAACAACATAAATAAAATTTAATATAGCATAGGATAAAACAACATAAATACAATTAAATAAAGCATAGGATAAAACAACATAAATACAATTTAATAAAGCATAGGATAAAACAACATAAATACAATTTAATAAAGCATAGGATAAAACAACATAAATACAATTTAATAAAGCAAAGGATAAAACAACATAAATAAAATTTAATAAAGCATAGGTTAAAATAACATAAATACAATTTAATAAAGCATAGGACAAAACAACATAAAAACAATTTAATAAAGCATAGTTTAAAACAACATAAATACAATTTAATAAAGCATAGGATAAAACCACAGAATTACAATTTAATAAAGCATAGGATAAAACAACATAAATACAATTTAATAAAGCATAGGATAAAACAACATAAATACAATTTAATAAAGCATAGGATAAAACAACATAAATACAATTTAATAAAGCATAGGATAAAACAACATAAATACAATTTAATAAAGCATAGGATAAAACAACATAAATACAATTTAATAAAGCATAGGATAAAACCACAGAATTACAATTTAATAAAGCATAGGATAAAACAACATAAATACAATTTAATAAAGTATAGGACAAAACAACATAAATACAATTTAATAAAGCATAGGATAAAACAACATAAATACAATTTAATAAAGCATAGGATAAAACAACATAAATACAATTTAATAAAGCATAGGATAAAACCACAGAATTACAATTTAATAAAGCATAGGATAAAACAACATAAATACAATTTAATAAAGTATAGGACAAAACAACATAAATACAATTTAATAAAGCATAGGATAAAACAACATAAATAAAATTTAATAAAGCATAGGTTAAAATAACATAAATACAATTTAATAAAGCATAGGACAAAACAACATAAATACAATTTAATAAAGCATAGGATAAAACAACATAAATACAATTTAATAAAGCATAGGATCAAACAACATAAATACAATTAAATAAAGCATAGGATAAAACAACATAAATACAATTTAATAAAGCATAGGATAAAACAACATAAATACAATTTAATAAAGCATAGGATAAAACAACATAAATACAATTTAATAAAGCAAAGGATAAAACAACATAAATAAAATTTAATAAAGCATAGGTTAAAATAACATAAATACAATTTAATAAAGCATAGGACAAAACAACATAAAAACAATTTAATAAAGCATAGTTTAAAACAACATAAATACAATTTAATAAAGCATAGGATAAAACCACAGAATTACAATTTAATAAAGCATAGGATAAAACAACATAAATACAATTTAATAAAGCATAGGATAAAACAACATAAATACAATTTAATAAAGCATAGGATAAAACAACATAAATACAATTTAATAAAGCATAGGATAAAACAACATAAATACAATTTAATAAAGCATAGGATAAAACAACATAAATACAATTTAATAAAGCATAGGATAAAACCACAGAATTACAATTTAATAAAGCATAGTATAAAACAACATAAATACAATTTAATAAAGTATAGGACAAAACAACATAAATACAATTTAATAAAGCATAGGATAAAACAACATAAATACAATTTAATAAAGCATAGGATAAAACAACATAAATAAAATTTACTAAAGCATAGGTTAAAATAACATAAATACAATTTAATAAAGCATAGGACAAAACAACATAAAAACAATTTAATAAAGCATAGGATCAAACAACATAAATACAATTTAATAAAGCATAGGATCAAACAACATAAATACAATTTAATAAAGCATAGGATAAAACAACATAAATACAATTTAATAAAGCATAGGATAAAACAACATAAATAAAATTTAATAAAGCATAGGTTAAAATAACATAAATACAATTTAATAAAGCATAGGACAAAACAACATAAATACAATTTAATAAAGCATAGGATAAAACAACATAAATACAATTTAATAAAGCATAGGATAAAACAACATAAATTCAATTTAATAAAGCATAGGATAAAACAACATAAATACAATTTAATAAAGCACAGGATAAAACAAAATAAATAAAATTTAATAAAGCATAGGATAAAACAACATAAATAAAATTTAATAAAGCATAGGATAAAACAACATAAATACAATTTAATAAAGCATAGGATAAAACAACATAAATAAAATTTAATAAAGCATAGGATAAAACAACATAAATACAATTTAATAAAGCATATGATAAAACAACATAAATACAATTTAATAAAGCATAGGTTAAAACAACATAAATACAATTTAATAAAGCATAGGATAAAACAACATAAATACAATTTAATAAAGCATAGGATAAAACAACATAAATAAAATTTAATATAGCATAGGATAAAACAACATAAATACAATTAAATAAAGCATAGGATAAAACAACATAAATACAATTTAATAAAGCATAGGATAAAACAACATAAATACAATTTAATAAAGCATAGGATAAAACAACATAAATACAATTTAATAAAGCAAAGGATAAAACAACATAAATAAAATTTAATAAAGCATAGGTTAAAATAACATAAATACAATTTAATAAAGCATAGGACAAAACAACATAAAAACAATTTAATAAAGCATAGTTTAAAACAACATAAATACAATTTAATAAAGCATAGGATAAAACCACAGAATTACAATTTAATAAAGCATAGGATAAAACAACATAAATACAATTTAATAAAGCATAGGATAAAACAACATAAATACAATTTAATAAAGCATAGGATAAAACAACATAAATACAATTTAATAAAGCATAGGATAAAACAACATAAATACAATTTAATAAAGCATAGGATAAAACAACATAAATACAATTTAATAAAGCATAGGTTAAAATAACATAAATACAATTTAATAAAGCATAGGACAAAACAACATAACAACAATTTAATAAAGCATAGTTTAAAACAACATAAATACAATTTAATAAAGCATAGGATAAAACCACAGAATTACAATTTAATAAAGCATAGGATAAAACAACATAAATACAATTTAATAAAGTATAGGACAAAACAACATAAATACAATTTAATAAAGCATAGGATAAAACAACATAAATACAATTTAATAAAGCATAGGATAAAACAACATAAATAAAATTTAATAAAGCATAGGTTAAAATAACATAAATACAATTTAATAAAGCATAGGACAAAACAACATAAAAACAATTTAATAAAGCATAGTTTAAAACAACATAAATACAATTTAATAAAGCATAGGATAAAACAACATAAATAAAATTTAATATAGCATAGGATAAAACAACATAAATACAATTAAATATAGCATAGGATAAAACAACATAAATACAATTTAATAAAGCATAGGATAAAACAACATAAATACAATTTAATAAAGCATAGGATAAAACAACATAAATAAAATTTAATAAAGCATAGGTTAAAATAACATAAATACAATTTAATAAAGCATAGGACAAAACAACATAAATACAATTTAATAAAGCATAGGATAAAACAACATAAATACAATTTAATAAAGCATAGGATCAAACAACATAAATACAATTTAATAAAGCATAGGATAAAACAACATAAATACAATTTAATAAAGCATAGGTTAAAACAACATAAATACAATTTAATAAAGCACAGGATAAAACAACATAAATACAATTTAGTAAAGCATAAGTTAAAACAACATAAATACAATTTAATAAAGCATAGGATAAAACAACATAAATTCAATTTAATAAAGCATAGGATAAAACAACATAAATACAATTTAATAAAGCACAGGATAAAACAAAATAAATAAAATTTAATAAAGCATAGGATAAAACAACATAAATAAAATTTAATAAAGCATAGGATAAAACAACATAAATACAATTTAATAAAGCATAGGATAAAACAACATAAATAAAATTTAATAAAGCATAGGATAAAACAACATAAATACAATTTAATAAAGCATATGATAAAACAACATAAATACAATTTAATAAAGCATAGGTTAAAACAACATAAATACAATTTAATAAAGCATAGGATAAAACAACATAAATACAATTTAATAAAGCATAGGATAAAACAACATAAATAAAATTTAATATAGCATAGGATAAAACAACATAAATACAATTAAATAAAGCATAGGATAAAACAACATAAATACAATTTAATAAAGCATAGGATAAAACAACATAAATACAATTTAATAAAGCATAGGATAAAACAACATAAATACAATTTAATAAAGCAAAGGATAAAACAACATAAATAAAATTTAATAAAGCATAGGTTAAAATAACATAAATACAATTTAATAAAGCATAGGACAAAACAACATAAAAACAATTTAATAAAGCATAGTTTAAAACAACATAAATACAATTTAATAAAGCATAGGATAAAACCACAGAATTACAATTTAATAAAGCATAGGATAAAACAACATAAATACAATTAAATAAAGCATAGGATAAAACAACATAAATACAATTTAATAAAGCATAGGATAAAACAACATAAATACAATTTAATAAAGCATAGGATAAAACAACATAAATACAATTTAATAAAGCAAAGGATAAAACAACATAAATAAAATTTAATAAAGCATAGGTTAAAATAACATAAATACAATTTAATAAAGCATAGGACAAAACAACATAAAAACAATTTAATAAAGCATAGTTTAAAACAACATAAATACAATTTAATAAAGCATAGGATAAAACCACAGAATTACAATTTAATAAAGCATAGGATAAAACAACATAAATACAATTTAATAAAGCATAGGATAAAACAACATAAATACAATTTAATAAAGCATAGGATAAAACAACATAAATACAATTTAATAAAGCATAGGATAAAACAACATAAATACAATTTAATAAAGCATAGGATAAAACAACATAAATACAATTTAATAAAGCATAGGTTAAAATAACATAAATACAATTTAATAAAGCATAGGACAAAACAACATAAAAACAATTTAATAAAGCATAGTTTAAAACAACATAAATACAATTTAATAAAGCATAGGATAAAACCACAGAATTACAATTTAATAAAGCATAGGATAAAACAACATAAATACAATTTAATAAAGTATAGGACAAAACAACATAAATACAATTTAATAAAGCATAGGATAAAACAACATAAATACAATTTAATAAAGCATAGGATAAAACAACATAAATAAAATTTAATAAAGCATAGGTTAAAATAACATAAATACAATTTAATAAAGCATAGGACAAAACAACATAAAAACAATTTAATAAAGCATAGTTTAAAACAACATAAATACAATTTAATAAAGCATAGGATAAAACAACATAAATAAAATTTAATATAGCATAGGATAAAACAACATAAATACAATTAAATATAGCATAGGATAAAACAACATAAATACAATTTAATAAAGCATAGGATAAAACAACATAAATACAATTTAATAAAGCATAGGATAAAACAACATAAATAAAATTTAATAAAGCATAGGTTAAAATAACATAAATACAATTTAATAAAGCATAGGACAAAACAACATAAATACAATTTAATAAAGCATAGGATAAAACAACATAAATACAATTTAATAAAGCATAGGATCAAACAACATAAATACAATTTAATAAAGCATAGGATAAAACAACATAAATACAATTTAATAAAGCATAGGTTAAAACAACATAAATACAATTTAATAAAGCACAGGATAAAACAACATAAATACAATTTAGTAAAGCATAAGTTAAAACAACATAAATACAATTTAATAAAGCATAGGATAAAACAACATAAATTCAATTTAATAAAGCATAGGATAAAACAACATAAATACAATTTAATAAAGCACAGGATAAAACAAAATAAATAAAATTTAATAAAGCATAGGATAAAACAACATAAATAAAATTTAATAAAGCATAGGATAAAACAACATAAATACAATTTAATAAAGCATAGGATAAAACAACATAAATAAAATTTAATAAAGCATAGGATAAAACAACATAAATACAATTTAATAAAGCATATGATAAAACAACATAAATACAATTTAATAAAGCATAGGTTAAAACAACATAAATACAATTTAATAAAGCATAGGATAAAACAACATAAATACAATTTAATAAAGCATAGGATAAAACAACATAAATAAAATTTAATATAGCATAGGATAAAACAACATAAATACAATTAAATAAAGCATAGGATAAAACAACATAAATACAATTTAATAAAGCATAGGATAAAACAACATAAATACAATTTAATAAAGCATAGGATAAAACAACATAAATACAATTTAATAAAGCAAAGGATAAAACAACATAAATAAAATTTAATAAAGCATAGGTTAAAATAACATAAATACAATTTAATAAAGCATAGGACAAAACAACATAAAAACAATTTAATAAAGCATAGTTTAAAACAACATAAATACAATTTAATAAAGCATAGGATAAAACCACAGAATTACAATTTAATAAAGCATAGGATAAAACAACATAAATACAATTTAATAAAGCATAGGATAAAACAACATAAATACAATTTAATAAAGCATAGGATAAAACAACATAAATACAATTTAATAAAGCATAGGATAAAACAACATAAATACAATTTAATAAAGCATAGGATAAAACAACATAAATACAATTTAATAAAGCATAGGATAAAACCACAGAATTACAATTTAATAAAGCATAGGATAAAACAACATAAATACAATTTAATAAAGTATAGGACAAAACAACATAAATACAATTTAATAAAGCATAGGATAAAACAACATAAATACAATTTAATAAAGCATAGGATAAAACAACATAAATAAAATTTAATAAAGCATAGGTTACAATAACATAAATACAATTTAATAAAGCATAGGACAAAACAACATAAAAACAATTTAATAAAGCATAGTTTAAAACAACATAAATACAATTTAATAAAGCATAGGATAAAACCACAGAATTACAATTTAATAAAGCATAGGATAAAACAACATAAATACAATTTAATAAAGTATAGGACAAAACAACATAAATACAATTTAATAAAGCATAGGATAAAACAACATAAATACAATTTAATAAAGCATAGGATAAAACAACATAAATAAAATTTAATAAAGCATAGGTTAAAATAACATAAATACAATTTAATAAAGCATAGGACAAAACAACATAAAAACAATTTAATAAAGCATAGTTTAAAACAACATAAATACAATTTAATAAAGCATAGGATAAAACAACATAAATAAAATTTAATATAGCATAGGATAAAACAACATAAATACAATTAAATATAGCATAGGATAAAACAACATAAATACAATTTAATAAAGCATAGGATAAAACAACATAAATACAATTTAATAAAGCATAGGATAAAACAACATAAATAAAATTTAATAAAGCATAGGTTAAAATAACATAAATACAATTTAATAAAGCATAGGACAAAACAACATAAATACAATTTAATAAAGCATAGGATAAAACAACATAAATACAATTTAATAAAGCATAGGATCAAACAACATAAATACAATTTAATAAAGCATAGGATAAAACAACATAAATACAATTTAATAAAGCATAGGTTAAAACAACATAAATACAATTTAATAAAGCACAGGATAAAACAACATAAATACAATTTAGTAAAGCATAAGTTAAAACAACATAAATACAATTTAATAAAGCATAGGATAAAACAACATAAATTCAATTTAATAAAGCATAGGATAAAACAACATAAATACAATTTAATAAAGCACAGGATAAAACAAAATAAATAAAATTTAATAAAGCATAGGATAAAACAACATAAATAAAATTTAATAAAGCATAGGATAAAACAACATAAATACAATTTAATAAAGCATAGGATAAAACAACATAAATAAAATTTAATAAAGCATAGGATAAAACAACATAAATACAATTTAATAAAGCATATGATAAAACAACATAAATACAATTTAATAAAGCATAGGTTAAAACAACATAAATACAATTTAATAAAGCATAGGATAAAACAACATAAATACAATTTAATAAAGCATAGGATAAAACAACATAAATAAAATTTAATATAGCATAGGATAAAACAACATAAATACAATTAAATAAAGCATAGGATAAAACAACATAAATACAATTTAATAAAGCATAGGATAAAACAACATAAATACATTTTAATAAAGCATAGGATAAAACAACATAAATACAATTTAATAAAGTATAGGACAAAACAACATAAATACAATTTAATAAAGCATAGGATAAAACAACATAAATACAATTTAATAAAGCATAGGATAAAACAACATAAATAAAATTTAATAAAGCATAGGTTAAAATAACATAAATACAATTTAATAAAGCATAGGACAAAACAACATAAAAACAATTTAATAAAGCATAGTTTAAAACAACATAAATACAATTTAATAAAGCATAGGATAAAACAACATAAATAAAATTTAATATAGCATAGGATAAAACAACATAAATACAATTAAATATAGCATAGGATAAAACAACATAAATACAATTTAATAAAGCATAGGATAAAACAACATAAATACAATTTAATAAAGCATAGGATAAAACAACATAAATAAAATTTAATAAAGCATAGGTTAAAATAACATAAATACAATTTAATAAAGCATAGGACAAAACAACATAAATACAATTTAATAAAGCATAGGATAAAACAACATAAATACAATTTAATAAAGCATAGGATCAAACAACATAAATACAATTTAATAAAGCATAGGATAAAACAACATAAATACAATTTAATAAAGCATAGGTTAAAACAACATAAATACAATTTAATAAAGCACAGGATAAAACAACATAAATACAATTTAGTAAAGCATAAGTTAAAACAACATAAATACAATTTAATAAAGCATAGGATAAAACAACATAAATTCAATTTAATAAAGCATAGGATAAAACAACATAAATACAATTTAATAAAGCACAGGATAAAACAAAATAAATAAAATTTAATAAAGCATAGGATAAAACAACATAAATAAAATTTAATAAAGCATAGGATAAAACAACATAAATACAATTTAATAAAGCATAGGATAAAACAACATAAATAAAATTTAATAAAGCATAGGATAAAACAACATAAATACAATTTAATAAAGCATATGATAAAACAACATAAATACAATTTAATAAAGCATAGGTTAAAACAACATAAATACAATTTAATAAAGCATAGGATAAAACAACATAAATACAATTTAATAAAGCATAGGATAAAACAACATAAATAAAATTTAATATAGCATAGGATAAAACAACATAAATACAATTAAATAAAGCATAGGATAAAACAACATAAATACAATTTAATAAAGCATAGGATAAAACAACATAAATACAATTTAATAAAGCATAGGATAAAACAACATAAATACAATTTAATAAAGCAAAGGATAAAACAACATAAATAAAATTTAATAAAGCATAGGTTAAAATAACATAAATACAATTTAATAAAGCATAGGACAAAACAACATAAAAACAATTTAATAAAGCATAGTTTAAAACAACATAAATACAATTTAATAAAGCATAGGATAAAACCACAGAATTACAATTTAATAAAGCATAGGATAAAACAACATAAATACAATTTAATAAAGCATAGGATAAAACAACATAAATACAATTTAATAAAGCATAGGATAAAACAACATAAATACAATTTAATAAAGCATAGGATAAAACAACATAAATACAATTTAATAAAGCATAGGATAAAACAACATAAATACAATTTAATAAAGCATAGGATAAAACCACAGAATTACAATTTAATAAAGCATAGGATAAAACAACATAAATACAATTTAATAAAGTATAGGACAAAACAACATAAATACAATTTAATAAAGCATAGGATAAAACAACATAAATACAATTTAATAAAGCATAGGATAAAACAACATAAATACAATTTAATAAAGCATAGGATAAAACCACAGAATTACAATTTAATAAAGCATAGGATAAAACAACATAAATACAATTTAATAAAGTATAGGACAAAACAACATAAATACAATTTAATAAAGCATAGGATAAAACAACATAAATAAAATTTAATAAAGCATAGGTTAAAATAACATAAATACAATTTAATAAAGCATAGGACAAAACAACATAAATACAATTTAATAAAGCATAGGATAAAACAACATAAATACAATTTAATAAAGCATAGGATCAAACAACATAAATACAATTAAATAAAGCATAGGATAAAACAACATAAATACAATTTAATAAAGCATAGGATAAAACAACATAAATACAATTTAATAAAGCATAGGATAAAACAACATAAATACAATTTAATAAAGCAAAGGATAAAACAACATAAATAAAATTTAATAAAGCATAGGTTAAAATAACATAAATACAATTTAATAAAGCATAGGACAAAACAACATAAAAACAATTTAATAAAGCATAGTTTAAAACAACATAAATACAATTTAATAAAGCATAGGATAAAACCACAGAATTACAATTTAATAAAGCATAGGATAAAACAACATAAATACAATTTAATAAAGCATAGGATAAAACAACATAAATACAATTTAATAAAGCATAGGATAAAACAACATAAATACAATTTAATAAAGCATAGGATAAAACAACATAAATACAATTTAATAAAGCATAGGATAAAACAACATAAATACAATTTAATAAAGCATAGGATAAAACCACAGAATTACAATTTAATAAAGCATAGTATAAAACAACATAAATACAATTTAATAAAGTATAGGACAAAACAACATAAATACAATTTAATAAAGCATAGGATAAAACAACATAAATACAATTTAATAAAGCATAGGATAAAACAACATAAATAAAATTTACTAAAGCATAGGTTAAAATAACATAAATACAATTTAATAAAGCATAGGACAAAACAACATAAAAACAATTTAATAAAGCATAGGATCAAACAACATAAATACAATTTAATAAAGCATAGGATCAAACAACATAAATACAATTTAATAAAGCATAGGATAAAACAACATAAATACAATTTAATAAAGCATAGGATAAAACAACATAAATAAAATTTAATAAAGCATAGGTTAAAATAACATAAATACAATTTAATAAAGCATAGGACAAAACAACATAAATACAATTTAATAAAGCATAGGATAAAACAACATAAATACAATTTAATAAAGCATAGGATCAAACAACATAAATACAATTTAATAAAGCATAGGATAAAACAACATAAATACAATTTAATAAAGCATAGGTTAAAACAACATAAATACAATTTAATAAAGCACAGGATAAAACAACATAAATACAATTTAGTAAAGCATAAGTTAAAACAACATAAATACAATTTAATAAAGCATAGGATAAAACAACATAAATTCAATTTAATAAAGCATAGGATAAAACAACATAAATACAATTTAATAAAGCACAGGATAAAACAAAATAAATAAAATTTAATAAAGCATAGGATAAAACAACATAAATAAAATTTAATAAAGCATAGGATAAAACAACATAAATACAATTTAATAAAGCATAGGATAAAACAACATAAATAAAATTTAATAAAGCATAGGATAAAACAACATAAATACAATTTAATAAAGCATATGATAAAACAACATAAATACAATTTAATAAAGCATAGGTTAAAACAACATAAATACAATTTAATAAAGCATAGGATAAAACAACATAAATACAATTTAATAAAGCATAGGATAAAACAACATAAATAAAATTTAATATAGCATAGGATAAAACAACATAAATACAATTAAATAAAGCATAGGATAAAACAACATAAATACAATTTAATAAAGCATAGGATAAAACAACATAAATACAATTTAATAAAGCATAGGATAAAACAACATAAATACAATTTAATAAAGCAAAGGATAAAACAACATAAATAAAATTTAATAAAGCATAGGTTAAAATAACATAAATACAATTTAATAAAGCATAGGACAAAACAACATAAAAACAATTTAATAAAGCATAGTTTAAAACAACATAAATACAATTTAATAAAGCATAGGATAAAACCACAGAATTACAATTTAATAAAGCATAGGATAAAACAACATAAATACAATTTAATAAAGCATAGGATAAAACAACATAAATACAATTTAATAAAGCATAGGATAAAACAACATAAATACAATTTAATAAAGCATAGGATAAAACAACATAAATACAATTTAATAAAGCATAGGATAAAACAACATAAATACAATTTAATAAAGCATAGGATAAAACCACAGAATTACAATTTAATAAAGCATAGGATAAAACAACATAAATACAATTTAATAAAGTATAGGACAAAACAACATAAATACAATTTAATAAAGCATAGGATAAAACAACATAAATACAATTTAATAAAGCATAGGATAAAACAACATAAATAAAATTTAATAAAGCATAGGTTAAAATAACATAAATACAATTTAATAAAGCATAGGACAAAACAACATAAAAACAATTTAATAAAGCATAGTTTAAAACAACATAAATACAATTTAATAAAGCATAGGATAAAACCACAGAATTACAATTTAATAAAGCATAGGATAAAACAACATAAATACAATTTAATAAAGTATAGGACAAAACAACATAAATACAATTTAATGAAACATAGGTTAAAACAACATTAATACAATTTAATAAAGCATAGGATAAAACAACATAAATATAATTTAATAAAGCATAGGTTAAAACAACATAAATACAATTTAATAAAGCACAGGATAAAACAACATAAATACAATTTAATAAAGCATAAGACAAAAAACATAAATACAATTTAATAAAGCATATGTTAAAGCAACATAAATACAATTTAATAAAGCATAGGTTAAAACAACATAAATATAATTTAATAAAGCATAGGATAAAACAACATAAATACAATTTAATAAAGCTTAGGATAAAACAACATAAATACAATTTAATAAAGCATAGGATAAAACAACATAAATACAATTTAATAAAGCATAGCATAAAACAACATAAATACAATTTAATAAAGCATAGGATAAAACAACATAAATAAAATTTAATAAAGCATAGGTTAAAACAACATAAATACAATTTAATAAAGCATATAATAAAACCACAGAAATACAATTTTATAAAGCATAGGATAAAACAACATAAATACAATTTAATAAAGCATAGGACAAAACACCATAAATACAATTTAATAAAGCAGAGGATAAAACAACATAAATACAATGTAATGAAACAGGATAAACAACATAAATACAATTTAATAAAGCATAGGATGAAACAACATAAATACAATTTAATAAAGCATAGGCTAAAACTACATAAATACAATTTAATAAAGCATAGGATAAAACAAATTAAATACAATATAATAAAGCATAGGATAAAACAACATAAATTCAATTTAATAAAGCATAGGATAAAACAACATAAATACAATTTAATAAAGCATAAGTTAAAACAACATAAATACAATTTAATAAAGCATAGGATAAAACAACATAAATACAATTTAATAAAGCATAGGATAAAACAACATAAATAAAATTTAATAAAGCATAGGATAAAACAACATAAATACAATTTAATAAAGCATAGGATAAAACAACATAAATAAAATTTAATAAAGCATAGGATAAAACAACATAAATACAATTTAATAAAGCATATGATAAAACAACATAAATACAATTTAATAAAGCATAGGTTAAAACAACATAAATACAATTTAATAAAGCATAGGATAAAACAACATAAATACAATTTAATAAAGCATAGGATAAAACAACATAAATAAAATTTAATATAGCATAGGATAAAACAACATAAATACAATTAAATAAAGCATAGGATAAAACAACATAAATACAATTTAATAAAGCATAGGATAAAACAACATAAATACAATTTAATAAAGCATAGGATAAAACAACATAAATACAATTTAATAAAGCAAAGGATAAAACAACATAAATAAAATTTAATAAAGCATAGGTTAAAATAACATAAATACAATTTAATAAAGCATAGGACAAAACAACATAAAAACAATTTAATAAAGCATAGTTTAAAACAACATAAATACAATTTAATAAAGCATAGGATAAAACCACAGAATTACAATTTAATAAAGCATAGGATAAAACAACATAAATACAATTTAATAAAGCATAGGATAAAACAACATAAATACAATTTAATAAAGCATAGGATAAAACAACATAAATACAATTTAATAAAGCATAGGATAAAACAACATAAATACAATTTAATAAAGCATAGGATAAAACAACATAAATACAATTTAATAAAGCATAGGTTAAAATAACATAAATACAATTTAATAAAGCATAGGACAAAACAACATAAAAACAATTTAATAAAGCATAGTTTAAAACAACATAAATACAATTTAATAAAGCATAGGATAAAACCACAGAATTACAATTTAATAAAGCATAGGATAAAACAACATAAATACAATTTAATAAAGTATAGGACAAAACAACATAAATACAATTTAATAAAGCATAGGATAAAACAACATAAATACAATTTAATAAAGCATAGGATAAAACAACATAAATAAAATTTAATAAAGCATAGGTTAAAATAACATAAATACAATTTAATAAAGCATAGGACAAAACAACATAAAAACAATTTAATAAAGCATAGTTTAAAACAACATAAATACAATTTAATAAAGCATAGGATAAAACCACAGAATTACAATTTAATAAAGCATAGGATAAAACAACATAAATACAATTTAATAAAGTATAGGACAAAACAACATAAATACAATTTAATGAAACATAGGTTAAAACAACATTAATACAATTTAATAAAGCATAGGATAAAACAACATAAATATAATTTAATAAAGCATAGGTTAAAACAACATAAATACAATTTAATAAAGCACAGGATAAAACAACATAAATACAATTTAATAAAGCATAAGACAAAAAACATAAATACAATTTAATAAAGCATATGTTAAAGCAACATAAATACAATTTAATAAAGCATAGGTTAAAACAACATAAATATAATTTAATAAAGCATAGGATAAAACAACATAAATACAATTTAATAAAGCTTAGGATAAAACAACATAAATACAATTTAATAAAGCATAGGATAAAACAACATAAATACAATTTAATAAAGCATAGCATAAAACAACATAAATACAATTTAATAAAGCATAGGATAAAACAACATAAATAAAATTTAATAAAGCATAGGTTAAAACAACATAAATACAATTTAATAAAGCATATAATAAAACCACAGAAATACAATTTTATAAAGCATAGGATAAAACAACATAAATACAATTTAATAAAGCATAGGACAAAACACCATAAATACAATTTAATAAAGCAGAGGATAAAACAACATAAATACAATTTAATGAAACAGGATAAACAACATAAATACAATTTAATAAAGCATAGGATGAAACAACATAAATACAATTTAATAAAGCATAGGCTAAAACTACATAAATACAATTTAATAAAGCATAGGATAAAACAAATTAAATACAATATAATAAAGCATAGGATAAAACAACATAAATTCAATTTAATAAAGCATAGGATAAAACAACATAAATACAATTTAATAAAGCATAAGTTAAAACAACATAAATACAATTTAATAAAGCATAGGATAAAACAACATAAATACAATTTAATAAAGCATAGGTTAAAACAACATAAATACAATTTAATAAAGCACAGGATAAAACAACATAAATACAATTTAATAAAGCATAGGTTAAAACAACATAAATACAATTTAATAAAGCATAGGATAAAACAACATAAATACAATTTAATAAAGCATAGGATAAAACAACATAAATAAAATTTAATAAAGCAAAGGATAAAACAACATGAATAAAATTTAATAAAGCATAGGTTAAAATAACATAAATACAATTTAATAAAGCATAGGACAAAACAACATAAAAACAATTTAATAAAGCATAGTTTAAAACAACATAAATACAATTTAATAAAGCATAGGATAAAACCACAGAATTACAATTTAATAAAGCATAGGATAAAACAACATAAATACAATTTAATAAAGCATAGGATAAAACAACATAAATACAATTTAATAAAGCATAGGATAAAACAACATAAATACAATTTAATAAAGCACAGGATAAAACAACATAAATACAATTTAATAAAGCATAGGTTAAAACAACATAAATACAATTTAATAAAGCATAGGATAAAACAACATAAATACAATTTAATAAAGCATAGGATAAAACAATATAAATAAAATTTAATAAAGCATAGGATAAAACAACATAAATACAATTTAATAAAGCATAGGTTAAAACAACATAAATACAATTTAATAAAGCATAGGATAAAACAACATAAATACAATTTAATAAAGCATAGGATAAAACAACATAAATAAAATTTAATATAGCATAGGATAAAACAACATAAATACAATTAAATAAAGCATAGGATAAAACAACATAAATACAATTTAATAAAGCATAGGATAAAACAACATAAATACAATTTAATAAAGCATAGGATAAAACAACATAAATACAATTTAATAAAGCAAAGGATAAAACAACATAAATAAAATTTAATAAAGCATAGGTTAAAATAACATAAATACAATTTAATAAAGCATAGGACAAAACAACATAAAAACAATTTAATAAAGCATAGTTTAAAACAACATAAATACAATTTAATAAAGCATAGGATAAAACCACAGAATTACAATTTAATAAAGCATAGGATAAAACAACATAAATACAATTTAATAAAGCATAGGATAAAACAACATAAATACAATTTAATAAAGCATAGGATAAAACAACATAAATACAATTTAATAAAGCATAGGATAAAACAACATAAATACAATTTAATAAAGCATAGGATAAAACAACATAAATACAATTTAATAAAGCATAGGTTAAAATAACATAAATACAATTTAATAAAGCATAGGACAAAACAACATAAAAACAATTTAATAAAGCATAGTTTAAAACAACATAAATACAATTTAATAAAGCATAGGATAAAACCACAGAATTACAATTTAATAAAGCATAGGATAAAACAACATAAATACAATTTAATAAAGTATAGGACAAAACAACATAAATACAATTTAATAAAGCATAGGATAAAACAACATAAATACAATTTAATAAAGCATAGGATAAAACAACATAAATAAAATTTAATAAAGCATAGGTTAAAATAACATAAATACAATTTAATAAAGCATAGGACAAAACAACATAAAAACAATTTAATAAAGCATAGTTTAAAACAACATAAATACAATTTAATAAAGCATAGGATAAAACCACAGAATTACAATTTAATAAAGCATAGGATAAAACAACATAAATACAATTTAATAAAGTATAGGACAAAACAACATAAATACAATTTAATGAAACATAGGTTAAAACAACATTAATACAATTTAATAAAGCATAGGATAAAACAACATAAATATAATTTAATAAAGCATAGGTTAAAACAACATAAATACAATTTAATAAAGCACAGGATAAAACAACATAAATACAATTTAATAAAGCATAGGATAAAACAACATAAATACAATTTAATAAAGCATAGCATAAAACAACATAAATACAATTTAATAAAGCATAGGATAAAACAACATAAATAAAATTTAATAAAGCATAGGTTAAAACAACATAAATACAATTTAATAAAGCATATAATAAAACCACAGAAATACAATTTTATAAAGCATAGGATAAAACAACATAAATACAATTTAATAAAGCATAGGACAAAACACCATAAATACAATTTAATAAAGCAGAGGATAAAACAACATAAATACAATTTAATGAAACAGGATAAACAACATAAATACAATTTAATAAAGCATAGGATGAAACAACATAAATACAATTTAATAAAGCATAGGCTAAAACTACATAAATACAATTTAATAAAGCATAGGATAAAACAAATTAAATACAATATAATAAAGCATAGGATAAAACAACATAAATTCAATTTAATAAAGCATAGGATAAAACAACATAAATACAATTTAATAAAGCATGAGTTAAAACAACATAAATACAATTTAATAAAGCATAGGATAAAACAACATAAATACAATTTAATAAAGCATAGGTTAAAACAACATAAATACAATTTAATAAAGCACAGGATAAAACAACATAAATACAATTTAATAAAGCATAGGTTAAAACAACATAAATACAATTTAATAAAGCATAGGATAAAACAACATAAATACAATTTAATAAAGCATAGGATAAAACAACATAAATAAAATTTAATAAAGCAAAGGATAAAACAACATGAATAAAATTTAATAAAGCATAGGTTAAAATAACATAAATACAATTTAATAAAGCATAGGACAAAACAACATAAAAACAATTTAATAAAGCATAGTTTAAAACAACATAAATACAATTTAATAAAGCATAGGATAAAACCACAGAATTACAATTTAATAAAGCATAGGATAAAACAACATGAATACAATTTAATAAAGCATAGGATAAAACAACATAAATACAATTTAATAAAGCATAGGATAAAACAACATAAATACAATTTAATAAAGCACAGGATAAAACAACATAAATACAATTTAATAAAGCATAGGTTAAAACAACATAAATACAATTTAATAAAGCATAGGATAAAACAACATAAATACAATTTAATAAAGCATAGGATAAAACAATATAAATAAAATTTAATAAAGCATAGGATAAAACAACATAAATACAATTAAATAAAGCATAGGATAAAACAACATAAATACAATTTAATAAAGCATAGGATAAAACAACATAAATACAATTTAATAAAGCATAGGATAAAACAACATAAATACAATTTAATAAAGCAAAGGATAAAACAACATGAATAAAATTTAATAAAGCATAGGTTAAAATAACATAAATACAATTTAATAAAGCATAGGACAAAACAACATAAAAACAATTTAATAAAGCATAGTTTAAAACAACATAAATACAATTTAATAAAGCATAGGATAAAACCACAGAATTACAATTTAATAAAGCATAGGATCAAACAACATAAATACAATTTAATAAAGCATAGGATAAAACAACATAAATACAATTTAATAAAGCATAGGTTAAAACAACATAAATACAATTTAATAAAGCACAGGATAAAACAGCATAAATACAATTTAGTAAAGCATAAGTTAAAACAACATAAATACAATTTAATAAAGCATAGGATAAAACAACATAATTTCAATTTAATAAAGCATAGGATAAAACAACATAAATACAATTTAATAAAGCACAGGATAAAACAAAATAAATAAAATTTAATAAAGCATAGGATAAAACAACATAAATACAATTTAATAAAGCATAGGATAAAACAACATAAATAAAATTTAATAAAGCATAGGTTAAAATAACATAAATACAATTTAATAAAGCATAGGACAAAACAACATAAATACAATTTAATAAAGCATAGGATAAAACAACATAAATACAATTTAATAAAGCATAGGATCAAACAACATAAATACAATTTAATAAAGCATAGGATAAAACAACATAAATACAATTTAATAAAGCATAGGTTAAAACAACATAAATACAATTTAATAAAGCACAGGATAAAACAACATAAATACAATTTAGTAAAGCATAAGTTAAAACAACATAAATACAATTTAATAAAGCATAGGATAAAACAACATAAATTCAATTTAATAAAGCATAGGATAAAACAACATAAATACAATTTAATAAAGCACAGGATAAAACAAAATAAATAAAATTTAATAAAGCATAGGATAAAACAACATAAATAAAATTTAATAAAGCATAGGATAAAACAACATAAATACAATTTAATAAAGCATAGGATAAAACAACATAAATAAAATTTAATAAAGCATAGGATAAAACAACATAAATACAATTTAATAAAGCATATGATAAAACAACATAAATACAATTTAATAAAGCATAGGTTAAAACAACATAAATACAATTTAATAAAGCATAGGATAAAACAACATAAATACAATTTAATAAAGCATAGGATAAAACAACATAAATAAAATTTAATATAGCATAGGATAAAACAACATAAATACAATTAAATAAAGCATAGGATAAAACAACATAAATACAATTTAATAAAGCATAGGATAAAACAACATAAATACAATTTAATAAAGCATAGGATAAAACAACATAAATACAATTTAATAAAGCAAAGGATAAAACAACATAAATAAAATTTAATAAAGCATAGGTTAAAATAACATAAATACAATTTAATAAAGCATAGGACAAAACAACATAAAAACAATTTAATAAAGCATTGTTTAAAACAACATAAATACAATTTAATAAAGCATAGGATAAAACCACAGAATTACAATTTAATAAAGCATAGGATAAAACAACATAAATACAATTTAATAAAGCATAGGATAAAACAACATAAATACAATTTAATAAAGCATAGGATAAAACAACATAAATACAATTTAATAAAGCATAGGATAAAAGAACATAAATACAATTTAATAAAGCATAGGATAAAACAACATAAATACAATTTAATAAAGCATAGGTTAAAATAACATAAATACAATTTAATAAAGCATAGGACAAAACAACATAAAAACAATTTAATAAAGCATAGTTTAAAACAACATAAATACAATTTAATAAAGCATAGGATAAAACCACAGAATTACAATTTAATAAAGCATAGGATAAAACAACATAAATACAATTTAATAAAGTATAGGACAAAACAACATAAATACAATTTAATAAAGCATAGGATAAAACAACATAAATACAATTTAATAAAGCATAGGATAAAACAACATAAATAAAATTTAATAAAGCATAGGTTAAAATAACATAAATACAATTTAATAAAGCATAGGACAAAACAACATAAAAACAATTTAATAAAGCATAGTTTAAAACAACATAAATACAATTTAATAAAGCATAGGATAAAACCACAGAATTACAATTTAATAAAGCATAGGATAAAACAACATAAATACAATTTAATAAAGTATAGGACAAAACAACATAAATACAATTTAATAAAACATAGGTTAAAACAACATTAATACAATTTAATAAAGCATAGGATAAAACAACATAAATATAATTTAATAAAGCATAGGTTAAAACAACATAAATACAATTTAATAAAGCACAGGATAAAACAACATAAATACAATTTAATAAAGCATAAGACAAAAAACATAAATACAATTTAATAAAGCATATGTTAAAGCAACATAAATACAATTTAATAAAGCATAGGTTAAAACAACATAAATATAATTTAATAAAGCATAGGATAAAACAACATAAATACAATTTAATAAAGCTTAGGATAAAACAACATAAATACAATTTAATAAAGCATAGGATAAAACAACATAAATACAATTTAATAAAGCATAGCATAAAACAACATAAATACAATTTAATAAAGCATAGGATAAAACAACATAAATAAAATTTAATAAAGCATAGGTTAAAACAACATAAATACAATTTAATAAAGCATATAATAAAACCACAGAAATACAATTTTATAAAGCATAGGATAAAACAACATAAATACAATTTAATAAAGCATAGGACAAAACACCATAAATACAATTTAATAAAGCAGAGGATAAAACAACATAAATACAATTTAATGAAACAGGATAAACAACATAAATACAATTTAATAAAGCATAGGATGAAACAACATAAATACAATTTAATAAAGCATAGGCTAAAACTACATAAATACAATTTAATAAAGCATAGGATAAAACAAATTAAATACAATATAATAAAGCATAGGATAAAACAACATAAATTCAATTTAATAAAGCATAGGATAAAACAACATAAATACAATTTAATAAAGCATAAGTTAAAACAACATAAATACAATTTAATAAAGCATAGGATAAAACAACATAAATACAATTTAATAAAGCATAGGTTAAAACAACATAAATACAATTTAATAAAGCACAGGATAAAACAACATAAATACAATTTAATAAAGCATAGGTTAAAACAACATAAATACAATTTAATAAAGCATAGGATAAAACAACATAAATACAATTTAATAAAGCATAGGATAAAACAACATAAATAAAATTTAATAAAGCAAAGGATAAAACAACATGAATAAAATTTAATAAAGCATAGGTTAAAATAACATAAATACAATTTAATAAAGCATAGGACAAAACAACATAAAAACAATTTAATAAAGCATAGTTTAAAACAACATAAATACAATTTAATAAAGCATAGGATAAAACCACAGAATTACAATTTAATAAAGCATAGGATAAAACAACATAAATACAATTTAATAAAGCATAGGATAAAACAACATAAATACAATTTAATAAAGCATAGGATAAAACAACATAAATACAATTTAATAAAGCACAGGATAAAACAACATAAATACAATTTAATAAAGCATAGGTTAAAACAACATAAATACAATTTAATAAAGCATAGGATAAAACAACATAAATACAATTTAATAAAGCATAGGATAAAACAATATAAATAAAATTTAATAAAGCATAGGATAAAACAACATAAATACAATTAAATAAAGCATAGGATAAAACAACATAAATACAATTTAATAAAGCATAGGATAAAACAACATAAATACAATTTAATAAAGCATAGGATAAAACAACATAAATACAATTTAATAAAGCAAAGGATAAAACAACATGAATAAAATTTAATAAAGCATAGGTTAAAATAACATAAATACAATTTAATAAAGCATAGGACAAAACAACATAAAAACAATTTAATAAAGCATAGTTTAAAACAACATAAATACAATTTAATAAAGCATAGGATAAAACCACAGAATAACAATTTAATAAAGCATAGGATCAAACAACATAAATACAATTTAATAAAGCATAGGATAAAACAACATAAATACAATTTAATAAAGCATAGGTTAAAACAACATAAATACAATTTAATAAAGCACAGGATAAAACAGCATAAATACAATTTAGTAAAGCATAAGTTAAAACAACATAAATACAATTTAATAAAGCATAGGATAAAACAACATAAATTCAATTTAATAAAGCATAGGATAAAACAACATAAATACAATTTAATAAAGCACAGGATAAAACAAAATAAATAAAATTTAATAAAGCATAGGATAAAACAACATAAATAAAATTTAATAAAGCACAGGATAAAACAGCATAAATACAATTTAGTAAAGCATAAGTTAAAACAACATAAATACAATTTAATAAAGCATAGGATAAAACAACATAAATTCAATTTAATAAAGCATAGGATAAAACAACATAAATACAATTTAATAAAGCACAGGATAAAACAAAATAAATAAAATTTAATAAAGCATAGGATAAAACAACATAAATACAATTTAATAAAGCATAGGATAAAACAACATAAATAAAATTTAATAAAGCATAGGTTAAAATAACATAAATACAATTTAATAAAGCATAGGACAAAACAACATAAATACAATTTAATAAAGCATAGGATAAAACAACATAAATACAATTTAATAAAGCATAGGATCAAACAACATAAATACAATTTAATAAAGCATAGGATAAAACAACATAAATACAATTTAATAAAGCATAGGTTAAAACAACATAAATACAATTTAATAAAGCACAGGATAAAACAAAATAAATAAAATTTAATAAAGCATAGGATAAAACAACATAAATAAAATTTAATAAAGCATAGGATAAAACAACATAAATACAATTTAATAAAGCATAGGATAAAACAACATAAATAAAATTTAATAAAGCATAGGATAAAACAACATAAATACAATTTAATAAAGCATATGATAAAACAACATAAATACAATTTAATAAAGCATAGGTTAAAACAACATAAATACAATTTAATAAAGCATAGGATAAAACAACATAAATACAATTTAATAAAGCATAGGATAAAACAACATAAATAAAATTTAATATAGCATAGGATAAAACAACATAAATACAATTAAATAAAGCATAGGATAAAACAACATAAATACAATTTAATAAAGCATAGGATAAAACAACATAAATACAATTTAATAAAGCATAGGATAAAACAACATAAATACAATTTAATAAAGCAAAGGATAAAACAACATAAATAAAATTTAATAAAGCATAGGTTAAAATAACATAAATACAATTTAATAAAGCATAGGACAAAACAACATAAAAACAATTTAATAAAGCATAGTTTAAAACAACATAAATACAATTTAATAAAGCATAGGATAAAACCACAGAATTACAATTTAATAAAGCATAGGATAAAACAACATAAATACAATTTAATAAAGCATAGGATAAAACAACATAAATACAATTTAATAAAGCATAGGATAAAACAACATAAATACAATTTAATAAAGCATAGGATAAAACAACATAAATACAATTTAATAAAGCATAGGATAAAACAACATAAATACAATTTAATAAAGCATAGGTTAAAATAACATAAATACAATTTAATAAAGCATAGGACAAAACAACATAAAAACAATTTAATAAAGCATAGTTTAAAACAACATAAATACAATTAAATAAAGCATAGGATAAAACCACAGAATTACAATTTAATAAAGCATAGGATAAAACAACATAAATACAATTTAATAAAGTATAGGACAAAACAACATAAATACAATTTAATAAAGCATAGGATAAAACAACATAAATACAATTTAATAAAGCATAGGATAAAACAACATAAATAAAATTTAATAAAGCATAGGTTAAAATAACATAAATACAATTTAATAAAGCATAGGACAAAACAACATAAAAACAATTTAATAAAGCATAGTTTAAAACAACATAAATACAATTTAATAAAGCATAGGATAAAACCACAGAATTACAATTTAATAAAGCATAGGATAAAACAACATAAATACAATTTAATAAAGTATAGGACAAAACAACATAAATACAATTTAATGAAACATAGGTTAAAACAACATTAATACAATTTAATAAAGCATAGGATAAAACAACATAAATATAATTTAATAAAGCATAGGTTAAAACAACATAAATACAATTTAATAAAGCACAGGATAAAACAACATAAATACAATTTAATAAAGCATAAGACAAAAAACATAAATACAATTTAATAAAGCATATGTTAAAGCAACATAAATACAATTTAATAAAGCATAGGTTAAAACAACATAAATATAATTTAATAAAGCATAGGATAAAACAACATAAATACAATTTAATAAAGCTTAGGATAAAACAACATAAATACAATTTAATAAAGCATAGGATAAAACAACATAAATACAATTTAATAAAGCATAGCATAAAACAACATAAATACAATTTAATAAAGCATAGGATAAAACAACATAAATAAAATTTAATAAAGCATAGGTTAAAACAACATAAATACAATTTAATAAAGCATATAATAAAACCACAGAAATACAATTTTATAAAGCATAGGATAAAACAACATAAATACAATTTAATAAAGCATAGGACAAAACACCATAAATACAATTTAATAAAGCAGAGGATAAAACAACATAAATACAATTTAATGAAACAGGATAAACAACATAAATACAATTTAATAAAGCATAGGATGAAACAACATAAATACAATTTAATAAAGCATAGGCTAAAACTACATAAATACAATTTAATAAAGCATAGGATAAAACAAATTAAATACAATATAATAAAGCATAGGATAAAACAACATAAATTCAATTTAATAAAGCATAGGATAAAACAACATAAATACAATTTAATAAAGCATAAGTTAAAACAACATAAATACAATTTAATAAAGCATAGGATAAAACAACATAAATACAATTTAATAAAGCATAGGTTAAAACAACATAAATACAATTTAATAAAGCACAGGATAAAACAACATAAATACAATTTAATAAAGCATAGGTTAAAACAACATAAATACAATTTAATAAAGCATAGGATAAAACAACATAAATACAATTTAATAAAGCATAGGATAAAACAACATAAATAAAATTTAATAAAGCAAAGGATAAAACAACATGAATAAAATTTAATAAAGCATAGGTTAAAATAACATAAATACAATTTAATAAAGCATAGGACAAAACAACATAAAAACAATTTAATAAAGCATAGTTTAAAACAACATAAATACAATTTAATAAAGCATAGGATAAAACCACAGAATTACAATTTAATAAAGCATAGGATAAAACAACATAAATACAATTTAATAAAGCATAGGATAAAACAACATAAATACAATTTAATAAAGCAAAGGAAAAAACAACATAAATAAAATTTAATAAAGCATAGGTTAAAATAACATAAATACAATTTAATAAAGCATAGGACAAAACAACATAAAAACAATTTAATAAAGCATAGTTTAAAACAACATAAATACAATTTAATAAAGCATAGGATAAAACAACATAAATAAAATTTAATAAAGCATAGGTTAAAATAACATAAATACAATTTAATAAAGCATAGGACAAAACAACATAAATACAATTTAATAAAGCATAGGATAAAACAACATAAATACAATTTAATAAAGCATAGGATCAAACAACATAAATACAATTTAATAAAGCATAGGATAAAACAACATAAATACAATTTAATAAAGCATAGGTTAAAACAACATAAATACAATTTAATAAAGCACAGGATAAAACAACATAAATACAATTTAGTAAAGCATAAGTTAAAACAACATAAATACAATTTAATAAAGCATAGGATAAAACAACATAAATTCAATTTAATAAAGCATAGGATAAAACAACATAAATACAATTTAATAAAGCACAGGATAAAACAAAATAAATAAAATTTAATAAAGCATAGGATAAAACAACATAAATAAAATTTAATAAAGCATAGGATAAAACAACATAAATACAATTTAATAAAGCATAGGATAAAACAACATAAATAAAATTTAATAAAGCATAGGATAAAACAACATAAATACTATTTAATAAAGCATATGATAAAACAACATAAATACAATTTAATAAAGCATAGGTTAAAACAACATAAATACAATTTAATAAAGCATAGGATAAAACAACATAAATACAATTTAATAAAGCATAGGATAAAACAACATAAATAAAATTTAATATAGCATAGGATAAAACAACATAAATACAATTAAATAAAGCATAGGATAAAACAACATAAATACAATTTAATAAAGCATAGGATAAAACAACATAAATACAATTTAATAAAGCATAGGATAAAACAACATAAATACAATTTAATAAAGCAAAGGATAAAACAACATAAATAAAATTTAATAAAGCATAGGTTAAAATAACATAAATACAATTTAATAAAGCATAGGACAAAACAACATAAAAACAATTTAATAAAGCATAGTTTAAAACAACATAAATACAATTTAATAAAGCATAGGATAAAACCACAGAATTACAATTTAATAAAGCATAGGATAAAACAACATAAATACAATTTAATAAAGCATAGGATAAAACAACATAAATACAATTTAATAAAGCATAGGATAAAACAACATAAATACAATTTAATAAAGCATAGGATAAAACAACATAAATACAATTTAATAAAGCATAGGATAAAACAACAGAATTACAATTTAATAAAGCATAGGTTAAAATAACATAAATACAATTTAATAAAGCATAGGACAAAACAACATAAAAACAATTTAATAAAGCATAGTTTAAAACAACATAAATACAATTTAATAAAGCATAGGATAAAACCACAGATTTACAATTTAATAAAGCATAGGATAAAACAACATAAATACAATTTAATAAAGCATAGGATAAAACAACATAAATACAATTTAATAAAGCATAGGATAAAACCACAGAATTACAATTTAATAAAGCATAGGATCAAACAACATAAATACAATTTAATAAAGCATAGGATAAAACAACATAAATACAATTTAATAAAGCATAGGTTAAAACAACATAAATACAATTTAATAAAGCACAGGATAAAACAGCATAAATACAATTTAGTAAAGCATAAGTTAAAACAACATAAATACAATTTAATAAAGCATAGGATAAAACAACATAAATTCAATTTAATAAAGCATAGGATAAAACAACATAAATACAATTTAATAAAGCACAGGATAAAACAAAATAAATAAAATTTAATAAAGCATAGGATAAAACAACATAAATAAAATTTAATAAAGCATAGGATAAAACAACATAAATACAATTTAATAAAGCATAGGATAAAACAACATAAATAAAATTTAATAAAGCATAGGATAAAACAACATAAATAAAATTTAATATAGCATAGGATAAAACAACATAAATACAATTAAATAAAGCATAGGATAAAACAACATAAATACAATTTAATAAAGCATAGGATAAAACAACATAAATACAATTTAATAAAGCATAGGATAAAACAACATAAATACAATTTAATAAAGCAAAGGAAAAAACAACATAAATAAAATTTAATAAAGCATAGGTTAAAATAACATAAATACAATTTAATAAAGCATAGGACACAACAACATAAAAACAATTTAATAAAGCATAGTTTAAAACAACATAAATACAATTTAATAAAGCATAGGATAAAACCACAGATTTACAATTTAATAAAGCATAGGATAAAACAACATAAATACAATTTAATAAAGCATAGGGTAAAACAACATAAATACAATTTAATAAAGCATAGGATAAAACAACATAAATACAATTTAATAAAGCATAGGATAAAACAACATAAATACAATTTAATAAAGCATAGGATAAAACAACATAAATACAATTTAATAAAGCATAGGATAAAACAACATAAATAAAATTTAATAAAGCATAGGTTAAAATAACATAAATACAATTTAATAAAGCATAGGACAAAACAACATAAAAACAATTTAATAAAGCATAGTTTAAAACAACATAAATACAATTTAATAAAGCATAGGATAAAACCACAGAATTACAATTTAGTAAAGCATAGGATAAAACAACATAAATACAATTTAATAAAGTATAGGACAAAACAACATAAATACAATTTAATAAAGCATAGGATAAAACAACATAAATGCAATTTAATGAAACATAGGATAAACAACATAAATACAATTTAATAAAGCATAGGCTAAAACTACATAAATACAATTTAATAAAGCTTAGGATAAAACAAATTAAATACAATATAATAAAGCATAGGATAAAACAACATAAATTCAATTTAATAAAGCATAGGATAAAACAACATGAATACAATTTAATAAAGCATAAGATAAAACAACATGAATACAATTTAATAAAGCATAGGTTAAAACAACATAAATACAATTTAATAAAGCATAGGATAAAACAACATAAATATAATTTAATAAAGCATAGGTTAAAACAACATAAATACAATTTAATAAAGCACAGGATAAAACAACATAAATACAATTTAATAAAGCATAAGACAAAACAACATAAATACAATTTAATAAAGCATAGGATAAAACAACATAAATACAATTTAATAAAGCTTAGGATAAAACAACATAAATACAATTTAATAAAGCATAGGATAAAACAACATAAATACAATTTAATAAAGCTTAGGATAAAACAACAAAAATACAATTTAATAAAGCATAGGATAAAACAACATAAATACAATTTAATAAAGCATAGGATAAAACAACATAAATACAATTTAATAAAGCAAAGGATAAAACAACATAAATAAAATTTAATAAAGCATAGGTTAAAATAACATAAATACAATTTAATAAAGCATAGGACAAAACAACATAAAAACAATTTAATAAAGCATAGTTTAAAACAACATAAATACAATTTAATAAAGCATAGGATAAAACCACAGAATTACAATTTAATAAAGCATAGGATAAAACAACATAAATACAATTTAATAAAGCATTGGATAAAACAACATAAATACAATTTAATAAAGCATAGGATAAAACAACATAAATACAATTTAATAAAGCATAGGATAAAACAACATAAATACAATTTAATAAAGCATAGGATAAAACAATATAAATAAAATTTAATAAAGCATAGGATAAAACAACATAAATACAATTAAATAAAGCATAGGATAAAACAACATAAATACAATTTAATAAAGCATAGGATAAAACAACATAAATACAATTTAATAAAGCATAGGATAAAACAACATAAATACAATTTAATAAAGCAAAGGATAAAACAACATGAATAAAATTTAATAAAGCATAGGTTAAAATAACATAAATACAATTTAATAAAGCATAGGACAAAACAACATAAAAACAATTTAATAAAGCATAGTTTAAAACAACATAAATACAATTTAATAAAGCATAGGATAAAACCACAGAATAACAATTTAATAAAGCATAGGATCAAACAACATAAATACAATTTAATAAAGCATAGGATAAAACAACATAAATACAATTTAATAAAGCATAGGTTAAAACAACATAAATACAATTTAATAAAGCACAGGATAAAACAGCATAAATACAATTTAGTAAAGCATAAGTTAAAACAACATAATTACAATTTAATAAAGCATAGGATAAAACAACATAAATTCAATTTAATAAAGCATAGGATAAAACAACATAAATACAATTTAATAAAGCACAGGATAAAACAAAATAAATAAAATTTAATAAAGCATAGGATAAAACAACATAAATAAAATTTAATAAAGCACAGGATAAAACAGCATAAATACAATTTAGTAAAGCATAAGTTAAAACAACATAAATACAATTTAATAAAGCATAGGATAAAACAACATAAATTCAATTTAATAAAGCATAGGATAAAACAACATAAATACAATTTAATAAAGCACAGGATAAAACAAAATAAATAAAATTTAATAAAGCATAGGATAAAACAACATAAATACAATTTAATAAAGCATAGGATAAAACAACATAAATAAAATTTAATAAAGCATAGGTTAAAATAACATAAATACAATTTAATAAAGCATAGGACAAAACAACATAAATACAATTTAATAAAGCATAGGATAAAACAACATAAATACAATTTAATAAAGCATAGGATCAAACAACATAAATACAATTTAATAAAGCATAGGATAAAACAACATAAATACAATTTAATAAAGCATAGGTTAAAACAACATAAATACAATTTAATAAAGCACAGGATAAAACAACATAAATACAATTTAGTAAAGCATAAGTTAAAACAACATAAATACAATTTAATAAAGCATAGGATAAAACAACATAAATTCAATTTAATAAAGCATAGGATAAAACAACATAAATACAATTTAATAAAGCACAGGATAAAACAAAATAAATAAAATTTAATAAAGCATAGGATAAAACAACATAAATAAAATTTAATAAAGCATAGGATAAAACAACATAAATACAATTTAATAAAGCATAGGATAAAACAACATAAATAAAATTTAATAAAGCATAGGATAAAACAACATAAATACAATTTAATAAAGCATATGATAAAACAACATAAATACAATTTAATAAAGCATAGGTTAAAACAACATAAATACAATTTAATAAAGCATAGGATAAAACAACATAAATACAATTTAATAAAGCATAGGATAAAACAACATAAATAAAATTTAATATAGCATAGGATAAAACAACATAAATACAATTAAATAAAGCATAGGATAAAACAACATAAATACAATTTAATAAAGCATAGGATAAAACAACATAAATACAATTTAATAAAGCATAGGATAAAACAACATAAATACAATTTAATAAAGCAAAGGATAAAACAACATAAATAAAATTTAATAAAGCATAGGTTAAAATAACATAAATACAATTTAATAAAGCATAGGACAAAACAACATAAAAACAATTTAATAAAGCATAGTTTAAAACAACATAAATACAATTTAATAAAGCATAGGATAAAACCACAGAATTACAATTTAATAAAGCATAGGATAAAACAACATAAATACAATTTAATAAAGCATAGGATAAAACAACATAAATACAATTTAATAAAGCATAGGATAAAACAACATAAATACAATTTAATAAAGCATAGGATAAAACAACATAAATACAATTTAATAAAGCATAGGATAAAACAACATAAATACAATTTAATAAAGCATAGGTTAAAATAACATAAATACAATTTAATAAAGCATAGGACAAAACAACATAAAAACAATTTAATAAAGCATAGTTTAAAACAACATAAATACAATTAAATAAAGCATAGGATAAAACCACAGAATTACAATTTAATAAAGCATAGGATAAAACAACATAAATACAATTTAATAAAGTATAGGACAAAACAACATAAATACAATTTAATAAAGCATAGGATAAAACAACATAAATACAATTTAATAAAGCATAGGATAAAACAACATAAATAAAATTTAATAAAGCATAGGTTAAAATAACATAAATACAATTTAATAAAGCATAGGACAAAACAACATAAAAACAATTTAATAAAGCATAGTTTAAAACAACATAAATACAATTTAATAAAGCATAGGATAAAACCACAGAATTACAATTTAATAAAGCATAGGATAAAACAACATAAATACAATTTAATAAAGTATAGGACAAAACAACATAAATACAATTTAATGAAACATAGGTTAAAACAACATTAATACAATTTAATAAAGCATAGGATAAAACAACATAAATATAATTTAATAAAGCATAGGTTAAAACAACATAAATACAATTTAATAAAGCACAGGATAAAACAACATAAATACAATTTAATAAAGCATAAGACAAAAAACATAAATACAATTTAATAAAGCATATGTTAAAGCAACATAAATACAATTTAATAAAGCATAGGTTAAAACAACATAAATATAATTTAATAAAGCATAGGATAAAACAACATAAATACAATTTAATAAAGCTTAGGATAAAACAACATAAATACAATTTAATAAAGCATAGGATAAAACAACATAAATACAATTTAATAAAGCATAGCATAAACAACATAAATACAATTTAATAAAGCATAGGATAAAACAACATAAATAAAATTTAATAAAGCATAGGTTAAAACAACATAAATACAATTTAATAAAGCATATAATAAAACCACAGAAATACAATTTTATAAAGCATAGGATAAAACAACATAAATACAATTTAATAAAGCATAGGACAAAACACCATAAATACAATTTAATAAAGCAGAGGATAAAACAACATAAATACAATTTAATGAAACAGGATAAACAACATAAATACAATTTAATAAAGCATAGGATGAAACAACATAAATACAATTTAATAAAGCATAGGCTAAAACTACATAAATACAATTTAATAAAGCATAGGATAAAACAAATTAAATACAATATAATAAAGCATAGGATAAAACAACATAAATTCAATTTAATAAAGCATAGGATAAAACAACATAAATACAATTTAATAAAGCATAAGTTAAAACAACATAAATACAATTTAATAAAGCATAGGATAAAACAACATAAATACAATTTAATAAAGCATAGGTTAAAACAACATAAATACAATTTAATAAAGCACAGGATAAAACAACATAAATACAATTTAATAAAGCATAGGTTAAAACAACATAAATACAATTTAATAAAGCATAGGATAAAACAACATAAATACAATTTAATAAAGCATAGGATAAAACAACATAAATAAAATTTAATAAAGCAAAGGATAAAACAACATGAATAAAATTTAATAAAGCATAGGTTAAAATAACATAAATACAATTTAATAAAGCATAGGACAAAACAACATAAAAACAATTTAATAAAGCATAGTTTAAAACAACATAAATACAATTTAATAAAGCATAGGATAAAACCACAGAATTACAATTTAATAAAGCATAGGATAAAACAACATAAATACAATTTAATAAAGCATAGGATAAAACAACATAAATACAATTTAATAAAGCAAAGGAAAAAACAACATAAATAAAATTTAATAAAGCATAGGTTAAAATAACATAAATACAATTTAATAAAGCATAGGACAAAACAACATAAAAACAATTTAATAAAGCATAGTTTAAAACAACATAAATACAATTTAATAAAGCATAGGATAAAACAACATAAATAAAATTTAATAAAGCATAGGTTAAAATAACATAAATACAATTTAATAAAGCATAGGACAAAACAACATAAATACAATTTAATAAAGCATAGGATAAAACAACATAAATACAATTTAATAAAGCATAGGATCAAACAACATAAATACAATTTAATAAAGCATAGGATAAAACAACATAAATACAATTTAATAAAGCATAGGTTAAAACAACATAAATACAATTTAATAAAGCACAGGATAAAACAACATAAATACAATTTAGTAAAGCATAAGTTAAAACAACATAAATACAATTTAATAAAGCATAGGATAAAACAACATAAATTCAATTTAATAAAGCATAGGATAAAACAACATAAATACAATTTAATAAAGCACAGGATAAAACAAAATAAATAAAATTTAATAAAGCATAGGATAAAACAACATAAATAAAATTTAATAAAGCATAGGATAAAACAACATAAATACAATTTAATAAAGCATAGGATAAAACAACATAAATAAAATTTAATAAAGCATAGGATAAAACAACATAAATACTATTTAATAAAGCATATGATAAAACAACATAAATACAATTTAATAAAGCATAGGTTAAAACAACATAAATACAATTTAATAAAGCATAGGATAAAACAACATAAATACAATTTAATAAAGCATAGGATAAAACAACATAAATAAAATTTAATATAGCATAGGATAAAACAACATAAATACAATTAAATAAAGCATAGGATAAAACAACATAAATACAATTTAATAAAGCATAGGATAAAACAACATAAATACAATTTAATAAAGCATAGGATAAAACAACATAAATACAATTTAATAAAGCAAAGGATAAAACAACATAAATAAAATTTAATAAAGCATAGGTTAAAATAACATAAATACAATTTAATAAAGCATAGGACAAAACAACATAAAAACAATTTAATAAAGCATAGTTTAAAACAACATAAATACAATTTAATAAAGCATAGGATAAAACCACAGAATTACAATTTAATAAAGCATAGGATAAAACAACATAAATACAATTTAATAAAGCATAGGATAAAACAACATAAATACAATTTAATAAAGCATAGGATAAAACAACATAAATACAATTTAATAAAGCATAGGATAAAACAACATAAATACAATTTAATAAAGCATAGGATAAAACAACAGAATTACAATTTAATAAAGCATAGGTTAAAATAACATAAATACAATTTAATAAAGCATAGGACAAAACAACATAAAAACAATTTAATAAAGCATAGTTTAAAACAACATAAATACAATTTAATAAAGCATAGGATAAAACCACAGATTTACAATTTAATAAAGCATAGGATAAAACAACATAAATACAATTTAATAAAGCATAGGATAAAACAACATAAATACAATTTAATAAAGCATAGGATAAAACCACAGAATTACAATTTAATAAAGCATAGGATCAAACAACATAAATACAATTTAATAAAGCATAGGATAAAACAACATAAATACAATTTAATAAAGCATAGGATAAAACAACATAAATACAATTTAATAAAGCAAAGGATAAAACAACATGAATAAAATTTAATAAAGCATAGGTTAAAATAACATAAATACAATTTAATAAAGCATAGGACAAAACAACATAAAAACAATTTAATAAAGCATAGTTTAAAACAACATAAATACAATTTAATAAAGCATAGGATAAAACCACAGAATAACAATTTAATAAAGCATAGGATCAAACAACATAAATACAATTTAATAAAGCATAGGATAAAACAACATAAATACAATTTAATAAAGCATAGGTTAAAACAACATAAATACAATTTAATAAAGCACAGGATAAAACAGCATAAATACAATTTAGTAAAGCATAAGTTAAAACAACATAAATACAATTTAATAAAGCATAGGATAAAACAACATAAATTCAATTTAATAAAGCATAGGATAAAACAACATAAATACAATTTAATAAAGCACAGGATAAAACAAAATAAATAAAATTTAATAAAGCATAGGATAAAACAACATAAATACAATTTAATAAAGCATAGGATAAAACAACATAAATAAAATTTAATAAAGCATAGGTTAAAATAACATAAATACAATTTAATAAAGCATAGGACAAAACAACATAAATACAATTTAATAAAGCATAGGATAAAACAACATAAATACAATTTAATAAAGCATAGGATCAAACAACATAAATACAATTTAATAAAGCATAGGATAAAACAACATAAATACAATTTAATAAAGCATAGGTTAAAACAACATAAATACAATTTAATAAAGCACAGGATAAAACAACATAAATACAATTTAGTAAAGCATAAGTTAAAACAACATAAATACAATTTAATAAAGCATAGGATAAAACAACATAAATTCAATTTAATAAAGCATAGGATAAAACAACATAAATACAATTTAATAAAGCACAGGATAAAACAAAATAAATAAAATTTAATAAAGCATAGGATAAAACAACATAAATAAAATTTAATAAAGCATAGGATAAAACAACATAAATACAATTTAATAAAGCATAGGATAAAACAACATAAATAAAATTTAATAAAGCATAGGATAAAACAACATAAATACAATTTAATAAAGCATATGATAAAACAACATAAATACAATTTAATAAAGCATAGGTTAAAACAACATAAATACAATTTAATAAAGCATAGGATAAAACAACATAAATACAATTTAATAAAGCATAGGATAAAACAACATAAATAAAATTTAATATAGCATAGGATAAAACAACATAAATACAATTAAATAAAGCATAGGATAAAACAACATAAATACAATTTAATAAAGCATAGGATAAAACAACATAAATACAATTTAATAAAGCATAGGATAAAACAACATAAATACAATTTAATAAAGCAAAGGATAAAACAACATAAATAAAATTTAATAAAGCATAGGTTAAAATAACATAAATACAATTTAATAAAGCATAGGACAAAACAACATAAAAACAATTTAATAAAGCATAGTTTAAAACAACATAAATACAATTTAATAAAGCATAGGATAAAACCACAGAATTACAATTTAATAAAGCATAGGATAAAACAACATAAATACAATTTAATAAAGCATAGGATAAAACAACATAAATACAATTTAATAAAGCATAGGATAAAACAACATAAATACAATTTAATAAAGCATAGGATAAAACAACATAAATACAATTTAATAAAGCATAGGATAAAACAACATAAATACAATTTAATAAAGCATAGGTTAAAATAACATAAATACAATTTAATAAAGCATAGGACAAAACAACATAAAAACAATTTAATAAAGCATAGTTTAAAACAACATAAATACAATTAAATAAAGCATAGGATAAAACCACAGAATTACAATTTAATAAAGCATAGGATAAAACAACATAAATACAATTTAATAAAGTATAGGACAAAACAACATAAATACAATTTAATAAAGCATAGGATAAAACAACATAAATACAATTTAATAAAGCATAGGATAAAACAACATAAATAAAATTTAATAAAGCATAGGTTAAAATAACATAAATACAATTTAATAAAGCATAGGACAAAACAACATAAAAACAATTTAATAAAGCATAGTTTAAAACAACATAAATACAATTTAATAAAGCATAGGATAAAACCACAGAATTACAATTTAATAAAGCATAGGATAAAACAACATAAATACAATTTAATAAAGTATAGGACAAAACAACATAAATACAATTTAATGAAACATAGGTTAAAACAACATTAATACAATTTAATAAAGCATAGGATAAAACAACATAAATATAATTTAATAAAGCATAGGTTAAAACAACATAAATACAATTTAATAAAGCACAGGATAAAACAACATAAATACAATTTAATAAAGCATAAGACAAAAAACATAAATACAATTTAATAAAGCATATGTTAAAGCAACATAAATACAATTTAATAAAGCATAGGTTAAAACAACATAAATATAATTTAATAAAGCATAGGATAAAACAACATAAATACAATTTAATAAAGCTTAGGATAAAACAACATAAATACAATTTAATAAAGCATAGGATAAAACAACATAAATACAATTTAATAAAGCATAGCATAAAACAACATAAATACAATTTAATAAAGCATAGGATAAAACAACATAAATAAAATTTAATAAAGCATAGGTTAAAACAACATAAATACAATTTAATAAAGCATATAATAAAACCACAGAAATACAATTTTATAAAGCATAGGATAAAACAACATAAATACAATTTAATAAAGCATAGGACAAAACACCATAAATACAATTTAATAAAGCAGAGGATAAAACAACATAAATACAATTTAATGAAACAGGATAAACAACATAAATACAATTTAATAAAGCATAGGATGAAACAACATAAATACAATTTAATAAAGCATAGGCTAAAACTACATAAATACAATTTAATAAAGCATAGGATAAAACAAATTAAATACAATATAATAAAGCATAGGATAAAACAACATAAATTCAATTTAATAAAGCATAGGATAAAACAACATAAATACAATTTAATAAAGCATAAGTTAAAACAACATAAATACAATTTAATAAAGCATAGGATAAAACAACATAAATACAATTTAATAAAGCATAGGTTAAAACAACATAAATACAATTTAATAAAGCACAGGATAAAACAACATAAATACAATTTAATAAAGCATAGGTTAAAACAACATAAATACAATTTAATAAAGCATAGGATAAAACAACATAAATACAATTTAATAAAGCATAGGATAAAACAACATAAATAAAATTTAATAAAGCAAAGGATAAAACAACATGAATAAAATTTAATAAAGCATAGGTTAAAATAACATAAATACAATTTAATAAAGCATAGGACAAAACAACATAAAAACAATTTAATAAAGCATAGTTTAAAACAACATAAATACAATTTAATAAAGCATAGGATAAAACCACAGAATTACAATTTAATAAAGCATAGGATAAAACAACATAAATACAATTTAATAAAGCATAGGATAAAACAACATAAATACAATTTAATAAAGCAAAGGAAAAAACAACATAAATAAAATTTAATAAAGCATAGGTTAAAATAACATAAATACAATTTAATAAAGCATAGGACAAAACAACATAAAAACAATTTAATAAAGCATAGTTTAAAACAACATAAATACAATTTAATAAAGCATAGGATAAAACAACATAAATAAAATTTAATAAAGCATAGGTTAAAATAACATAAATACAATTTAATAAAGCATAGGACAAAACAACATAAATACAATTTAATAAAGCATAGGATAAAACAACATAAATACAATTTAATAAAGCATAGGATCAAACAACATAAATACAATTTAATAAAGCATAGGATAAAACAACATAAATACAATTTAATAAAGCATAGGTTAAAACAACATAAATACAATTTAATAAAGCACAGGATAAAACAACATAAATACAATTTAGTAAAGCATAAGTTAAAACAACATAAATACAATTTAATAAAGCATAGGATAAAACAACATAAATTCAATTTAATAAAGCATAGGATAAAACAACATAAATACAATTTAATAAAGCACAGGATAAAACAAAATAAATAAAATTTAATAAAGCATAGGATAAAACAACATAAATAAAATTTAATAAAGCATAGGATAAAACAACATAAATACAATTTAATAAAGCATAGGATAAAACAACATAAATAAAATTTAATAAAGCATAGGATAAAACAACATAAATACTATTTAATAAAGCATATGATAAAACAACATAAATACAATTTAATAAAGCATAGGTTAAAACAACATAAATACAATTTAATAAAGCATAGGATAAAACAACATAAATACAATTTAATAAAGCATAGGATAAAACAACATAAATAAAATTTAATATAGCATAGGATAAAACAACATAAATACAATTAAATAAAGCATAGGATAAAACAACATAAATACAATTTAATAAAGCATAGGATAAAACAACATAAATACAATTTAATAAAGCATAGGATAAAACAACATAAATACAATTTAATAAAGCAAAGGATAAAACAACATAAATAAAATTTAATAAAGCATAGGTTAAAATAACATAAATACAATTTAATAAAGCATAGGACAAAACAACATAAAAACAATTTAATAAAGCATAGTTTAAAACAACATAAATACAATTTAATAAAGCATAGGATAAAACCACAGAATTACAATTTAATAAAGCATAGGATAAAACAACATAAATACAATTTAATAAAGCATAGGATAAAACAACATAAATTCAATTTAATAAAGCATAGGATAAAACAACATAAATACAATTTAATAAAGCACAGGATAAAACAAAATAAATAAAATTTAATAAAGCATAGGATAAAACAACATAAATAAAATTTAATAAAGCATAGGATAAAACAACATAAATACAATTTAATAAAGCATAGGATAAAACAACATAAATAAAATTTAATAAAGCATAGGATAAAACAACATAAATAAAATTTAATATAGCATAGGATAAAACAACATAAATACAATTAAATAAAGCATAGGATAAAACAACATAAATACAATTTAATAAAGCATAGGATAAAACAACATAAATACAATTTAATAAAGCATAGGATAAAACAACATAAATACAATTTAATAAAGCAAAGGAAAAAACAACATAAATAAAATTTAATAAAGCATAGGTTAAAATAACATAAATACAATTTAATAAAGCATAGGACAAAACAACATAAAAACAATTTAATAAAGCATAGTTTAAAACAACATAAATACAATTTAATAAAGCATAGGATAAAACCACAGATTTACAATTTAATAAAGCATAGGATAAAACAACATAAATACAATTTAATAAAGCATAGGATAAAACAACATAAATACAATTTAATAAAGCATAGGATAAAACAACATAAATACAATTTAATAAAGCATAGGATAAAACAACATAAATACAATTTAATAAAGCATAGGATAAAACAACATAAATACAATTTAATAAAGCATAGGATAAAACAACATAAATAAAATTTAATAAAGCATAGGTTAAAATAACATAAATACAATTTAATAAAGCATAGGACAAAACAACATAAAAACAATTTAATAAAGCATAGTTTAAAACAACATAAATACAATTTAATAAAGCATAGGATAAAACCACAGAATTACAATTTAGTAAAGCATAGGATAAAACAACATAAATACAATTTAATAAAGTATAGGACAAAACAACATAAATACAATTTAATAAAGCATAGGATAAAACAACATAAATGCAATTTAATGAAACATAGGATAAACAACATAAATACAATTTAATAAAGCATAGGCTAAAACTACATAAATACAATTTAATAAAGCTTAGGATAAAACAAATTAAATACAATATAATAAAGCATAGGATAAAACAACATAAATTCAATTTAATAAAGCATAGGATAAAACAACATGAATACAATTTAATAAAGCATAAGATAAAACAACATGAATACAATTTAATAAAGCATAGGTTAAAACAACATAAATACAATTTAATAAAGCATAGGATAAAACAACATAAATATAATTTAATAAAGCATAGGTTAAAACAACATAAATACAATTTAATAAAGCACAGGATAAAACAACATAAATACAATTTAATAAAGCATAAGACAAAACAACATAAATACAATTTAATAATGCATAGGATAAAACAACATAAATACAATTTAATAAAGCTTAGGATAAAACAACATAAATACAATTTAATAAAGCATAGGATAAAACAACATAAATACAATTTAATAAAGCTTAGGATAAAACAACATAAATACAATTTAATAAAGCATAGGATAAAACAACATAAATACAATTTAATAAAGCATAGGATAAAACAACATAAATACAATTTAATAAAGCAAAGGATAAAACAACATAAATAAAATTTAATAAAGCATAGGTTAAAATAACATAAATACAATTTAATAAAGCATAGGACAAAACAACATAAAAACAATTTAATAAAGCATAGTTTAAAACAACATAAATACAATTTAATAAAGCATAGGATAAAACCACAGAATTACAATTTAATAAAGCATAGGATAAAACAACATAAATACAATTTAATAAAACATTGGATAAAACAACATAAATACAATTTAATAAAGCATAGGATAAAACAACATAAATACAATTTAATAAAGCATAGGATAAAACAACATAAATACAATTTAATAAAGCATAGGATAAAACAACATAAATACAATTTAATAAAGCATAGGATAAAACAACATAAATAAAATTTAATAAAGCATAGGTTAAAATAACATAAATACAATTTAATAAAGCATAGGACAAAACAACATAAAAACAATTTAATAAAGCATAGTTTAAAACAACATAAATACAATTTAATAAAGCATAGGATAAAACCACAGAATTGCAATTTAATAAAGCATAGGATAAAACAACATAAATACAATTTAATAAAGTATAGGACAAAACAACATAAATACAATTTAATAAAGCATAGGATAAAACAACATAAATACAATTTAATGAAACATAGGATAAACAACATAAATACAATTTAATAAAGCATAGGATAAACAACATAAATACAATTTAATAAAGCATAGGCTAAAACTACATAAATACAATTTAATAAAGCTTAGGATAAAACAAATTAAATACAATATAATAAAGCATAGGATAAAACAACATAAATTCAATTTAATAAAGCATAGGATAAAACAACATGAATACAATTTAATAAAGCATAGGTTAAAACAACATAAATACAATTTAATAAAGCATAGGATAAAACAACATAAATACAATTTAATAAAGCATATGTTAAAGCAACATAAATACAATTTAATAAAGCATAGGTTAAAACAACATAAATACAATTTAATAAAGCATAGGATAAAACAACATAAATACAATTTAATAAAGCTTAGGATAAAACAACATAAATACAATTTAATAAAGCATAGGATAAAACAACATAAATAAAATTTAATAAAGCATAGCATAAAACAACATAAATACAATTTAATAAAGCATACGATAAAACAACATAAATAAAATTTAATAAAGCATAGGTTAAAACAACATAAATACAATTTAATAAAGCATAGGACAAAACACCATAAATACAATTTAATAAAGCAGAGGATAAAACAACATAAATACAATTTAATGAAACAGGATAAACAACATAAATACAATTTAATAAAGCATAGGATGAAACAACATAAATACAATTTAATAAAGCATAGGCTAAAACTACATAAATACAATTTAATAAAGCATAGGATAAAACAAATTAAATACAATATAATAAAGCATAGGATAAAACAACATAAATTCAATTTAATAAAGCATAGGATAAAACAACATAAATACAATTTAATAAAGCATAAGTTAAAACAACATAAATACAATTTAATAAAGCATAGGATAAAACAACATACATACAATTTAATAAAGCATAGGTTAAAACAACATAAATACAATTTAATAAAGCACAGGATAAAACAACATAAATACAATTTAATAAAGCATAGGTTGAAACAACATAAATACAATTTAATAAAGCATAGGATAAAACAACATAAATACAATTTAATAAAGCATAGTATAAAACAACATAAATAAAATTTAATAAAGCATAGGATAAAACAACATAAATACAATTAAATAAAGCATAGGATAAAACAACATAAATACAATTTAATAAAGCATAGGATAAAACAACATAAATACAATTTAATAAAGCATAGGATAAAACAACATAAATACAATTTAATAAAGCAAAGGATAAAACAACATGAATAAAATTTAATAAAGCATAGGTTAAAATAACATAAATACAATTTAATAAAGCATAGGACAAAACAACATAAAAACTATTTAATAAAGCATAGTTTAAAACAACATAAATACAATTTAATAAAGCATAGGATAAAACCACAGAATTACAATTTAATAAAGCATAGGATAAAACAACATAGATACAATTTAATAAAGCATAGGATAAAACAACATAAATACAATTTAATAAAGCATAGGATAAAACAACATAAATACAATTTAATAAAGCATAGGATAAAACAACATAAATACAATTTAATAAAGCATAGGTTAAAACAACATAAATACAATTTAATAAAGCACAGGATAAAACAACATAAATACAATTTAATAAAGCATAGGTTAAAACAACATAAATACAATTTAATAAAGCATAGGATAAAACAACATAAATACAATTTATTAAAGCATAGGATAAAACAACATAAATACAATTTAATAAAGCATAGGATAAAACAACATAAATACAATTTAATAAAGCATAGGATAAAACAACATAAATACAATTTAATAAAGCAAAGGATAAAACAACATGAATAAAATTTAATAAAGCATAGGTTAAAATAACATAAATACAATTTAATAAAGCATAGGACAAAACAACATAAAAACAATTTAATAAAGCATAGTTTAAAACAACATAAATAAAATTTAATAAAGCATAGGATAAAACCACAGGATTACAATTTAATAAAGCATAGGATAAAACAACATAAATACAATTTAATAAAGCATAGGATAAAACAACATAAATAAAATTTAATAAAGCATAGGATAAAACAACATAAATACAATTTAATAAAGCATATGATAAAACAACATAAATACAATTTAATAAAGCATAGGTTAAAACAACATAAATACAATTTAATAAAGCATAGGTTAAAACAACATAAATACAATTTAATAAAGCATAGGACAAAACAACATAAATACAATTTAATAAAGCACAGGATAAAACAACATAAATACAATTTAGTAAAGCATAAGTTAAAACAACATAAATACAATTTAATAAAGCATAGGATAAAACAACATAAATTCAATTTAATAAAGCATAGGATAAAACAACATAAATACAATTTAATAAAGCACAGGATAAAACAAAATAAATAAAATTTAGTAAAGCATAGGATAAAACAACATAAATAAAATTTAATAAAGCATAGGATAAAACAACATAAATACAATTTAATAAAGCATAGGATAAAACAACATAAATAAAATTTAATAAAGCATAGGATAAAACAACATAAATACAATTTAATAAAGCATATGATAAAACAACATAAATACAATTTAATAAAGCATAGGTTAAAACAACATAAATACAATTTAATAAAGCATAGGATAAAACAACATAAATACAATTTAATAAAGCATAGGATAAAACAACATAAATAAAATTTAATATAGCATAGGATAAAACAACATAAATACAATTAAATAAAGCATAGGATAAAACAACATAAATACAATTTAATAAAGCATAGGATAAAACAACATAAATACAATTTAATAAAGCATTAGATAAAACAACATAAATACAATTTAATAAAGCAAAGGATAAAACAACATAAATAAAATTTAATAAAGCATAGGTTAAAATAACATAAATACAATTTAATAAAGCATAGGACAAAACAACATAAAAACAATTTAATAAAGCATAGTTTAAAACAACATAAATACAATTTAATAAAGCATAGGATAAAACCACAGAATTACAATTTAATAAAGCATAGGATAAAACAACATAAATACAATTTAATAAAGTATAGGACAAAACAACATAAATACAATTTAATAAAGCATAGGATAAAACAACATAAATACAATTTAATGAAACATAGGATAAACAACATAAATACAATTTAATAAAGCATAGGATAAACAACATAAATACAATTTAATAAAGCATAGGCTAAAACTACATAAATACAATTTAATAAAGCTTAGGATAAAACAAATTAAATACAATATAATAAAGCATAGGATAAAACAACATAAATTCAATTTAATAAAGCATAGGATAAAACAACATGAATACAATTTAATAAAGCATAAGATAAAACAACATGAATACAATTTAATAAAGCATAGGTTAAAACAACATAAATACAATTTAATAAAGCATAGGTTAAAACAACATAAATACAATTTAATAAAGCACAGCATAAAACAACAAAAATACAATTTAATAAAGCATAGGTTAAAACAGCATAAATACAATTTAATAAAGCAAAGGAAAAAACAACATAAATAAAATTTAATAAAGCATAGGTTAAAATAACATAAATACAATTTAATAAAGCATAGGACAAAACAACATAAAAACAATTTAATAAAGCATAGTTTAAAACAACATAAATACAATTTAATAAAGCATAGGATAAAACCACAGATTTACAATTTAATAAAGCATAGGATAAAACAACATAAATACAATTTAATAAAGCATAGGATAAAACAACATAAATACAATTTAATAAAGCATAGGATAAAACAACATAAATACAATTTAATAAAGCATAGGATAAAACAACATAAATACAATTTAATAAAGCATAGGATAAAACAACATAAATACAATTTAATAAAGCATAGGATAAAACAACATAAATAAAATTTAATAAAGCATAGGTTAAAATAACATAAATACAATTTAATAAAGCATAGGACAAAACAACATAAAAACAATTTAATAAAGCATAGTTTAAAACAACATAAATACAATTTAATAAAGCATAGGATAAAACCACAGAATTACAATTTAGTAAAGCATAGGATAAAACAACATAAATACAATTTAATAAAGTATAGGACAAAACAACATAAATACAATTTAATAAAGCATAGGATAAAACAACATAAATGCAATTTAATGAAACATAGGATAAACAACATAAATACAATTTAATAAAGCATAGGCTAAAACTACATAAATACAATTTAATAAAGCTTAGGATAAAACAAATTAAATACAATATAATAAAGCATAGGATAAAACAACATAAATTCAATTTAATAAAGCATAGGATAAAACAACATGAATACAATTTAATAAAGCATAGGTTAAAACAACATAAATACAATTTAATAAAGCATAGGATAAAACAACATAAATACAATTTAATAAGGCATATGTTAAAGCAACATAAATACAATTTAATAAAGCATAGGTTAAAACAACATAAATAAAATTTAATAAAGCATAGGATAAAACAACATAAATACAATTTAATAAAGCTTAGGATAAAACAACATAAATACAATTTAATAAAGCATAGGATAAAACAACATAAATACAATTTAATAAAGCATACGATAAAACAACATAAATAAAATTTAATAAAGCATAGGTTAAAACAACATAAATACAATTTAATAAAGCATATAATAAAACCACAGAAATACAATTTTATAAAGCATAGGATAAAACAACATAAATACAATTTAATAAAGCATAGGACAAAACACCATAAATACAATTTAATAAAGCAGAGGATAAAACAACATAAATACAATTTAATGAAACAGGATAAACAACATAAATACAATTTAATAAAGCATAGGATGAAACAACATAAATACAATTTAATAAAGCATAGGCTAAAACTACATAAATACAATTTAATAAAGCATAGGATAAAACAAATTAAATACAATATAATAAAGCATAGGATAAAACAACATAAATTCAATTTAATAAAGCATAGGATAAAACAACATAAATACAATTTAATAAAGCATAAGTTAAAACAACATAAATACAATTTAATAAAGCATAGGATAAAACAACATACATACAATTTAATAAAGCATAGGTTAAAACAACATAAATACAATTTAATAAAGCACAGGATAAAACAACATAAATACAATTTAATAAAGCATAGGTTAAAACAACATAAATACAATTTAATAAAGCATAGGATAAAACAACATAAATACAATTTAATAAAGCATAGTATAAAACAACATAAATAAAATTTAATAAAGCATAGGATAAAACAACATAAATACAATTAAATAAAGCATAGGATAAAACAACATAAATACAATTTAATAAAGCATAGGATAAAACAACATAAATACAATTTAATAAAGCATAGGATAAAACAACATAAATACAATTTAATAAAGCAAAGGATAAAACAACATGAATAAAATTTAATAAAGCATAGGTTAAAATAACATAAATACAATTTAATAAAGCATAGGACAAAACAACATAAAAACTATTTAATAAAGCATAGTTTAAAACAACATAAATACAATTTAATAAAGCATAGGATAAAACCACAAAATTACAATTTAATAAAGCATAGGATAAAACAACATAAATACAATTTAATAAAGCATAGGATAAAACAACATAAATACAATTTAATAAAGCATAGGATAAAACAACATAAATACAATTTAATAAAGCATAGGATAAAACAACATAAATACAATTTAATAAAGCATAGGTTAAAACAACATAAATACAATTTAATAAAGCACAGGATAAAACAACATAAATACAATTTAATAAAGCATAGGTTAAAACAACATAAATACAATTTAATAAAGCATAGGATAAAACAACATAAATACAATTTATTAAAGCATAGGATAAAACAACATAAATAAAATTTAATAAAGAATAGGATAAAACAACATAAATACAATTAAATAAAGCATAGGATAAAACAACATAAATACAATTTAATAAAGCATAGGATAAAACAACATAAATACAATTTAATAAAGCATAGGATAAAACAACATAAATACAATTTAATAAAGCAAAGGATAAAACAACATGAATAAAATTTAATAAAGCATAGGTTAAAATAACATAAATACAATTTAATAAAGCATAGGACAAAACAACATAAAAACAATTTAATAAAGCATAGTTTAAAACAACATAAATAAAATTTAATAAAGCATAGGATAAAACCACAGGATTACAATTTAATAAAGCATAGCATAAAACAACATAAATACAATTTAATAAAGCATAGGATAAAACAACATAAATAAAATTTAATAAAGCATAGGATAAAACAACATAAATACAATTTAATAAAGCATAGGATAAAACAACATAAATAAAATTTAATAAAGCATAGGTTAAAATAACATAAATACAATTTAATAAAGCATAGGACAAAACAACATAAATACAATTTAATAAAGCATAGGATAAAACAACATAAATACAATTTAATAAAGCATAGGATCAAACAACATAAATACAATTTAATAAAGCATAGGATAAAACAACATAAATACAATTTAATAAAGCATAGGTTAAAACAACATAAATACAATTTAATAAAGCACAGGATAAAACAACATAAATACAATTTAGTAAAGCATAAGTTAAAACAACATAAATACAATTTAATAAAGCATAGGATAAAACAACATAAATTCAATTTAATAAAGCATAGGATAAAACAACATAAATACAATTTAATAAAGCACAGGATAAAACAAAATAAATAAAATTTAATAAAGCATAGGATAAAACAACATAAATAAAATTTAATAAAGCATAGGATAAAACAACATAAATACAATTTAATAAAGCATAGGATAAAACAACATAAATAAAATTTAATAAAGCATAGGATAAAACAACATAAATACAATTTAATAAAGCATAGGATAAAACAACATAAATACAATTTAATAAAGCATAGGTTAAAACAACATAAATACAATTTAATAAAGCATAGGATAAAACAACATAAATACAATTTAATAAAGCATAGGATAAAACAACATAAATAAAATTTAATATAGCATAGGATAAAACAACATAAATACAATTAAATAAAGCATAGGATAAAACAACATAAATACAATTTAATAAAGCATAGGATAAAACAACATAAATACAATTTAATAAAGCATTAGATAAAACAACATAAATACAATTTAATAAAGCAAAGGATAAAACAACATAAATAAAATTTAATAAAGCATAGGTTAAAATAACATAAATACAATTTAATAAAGCATAGGACAAAACAACATAAAAACAATTTAATAAAGCATAGTTTAAAACAACATAAATACAATTTAATAAAGCATAGGATAAAACCACAGAATTACAATTTAATAAAGCATAGGATAAAACAACATAAATACAATTTAATAAAGCATAGGATAAAACAACATAAATACAATTTAATAAAGCATAGGATAAAACAACATAAATACAATTTAATAAAGCATAGGATAAAACAACATAAATACAATTTAATAAAGCATAGGATAAAACAACATAAATACAATTTAATAAAGCATAGGATAAAACAACATAAATAAAATTTAATAAAGCATAGGTTAAAATAACATAAATACAATTTAATAAAGCATAGGACAAAACAACATAAAAACAATTTAATAAAGCATAGTTTAAAACAACATAAATACAATTTAATAAAGCATAGGATAAAACAACATAAATACAATTTAATAAAGTATAGGACAAAACAACATAAATACAATTTAATAAAGCATAGGATAAAACAACATAAATACAATTTAATGAAACATAGGATAAACAACATAAATACAATTTAATAAAGCATAGGATAAACAACATAAATACAATTTAATAAAGCATAGGCTAAAACTACATAAATACAATTTAATAAAGCTTAGGATAAAACAAATTAAATACAATATAATAAAGCATAGGATAAAACAACATAAATTCAATTTAATAAAGCATAGGATAAAACAACATGAATACAATTTAATAAAGCATAAGATAAAACAACATGAATACAATTTAATAAAGCATAGGTTAAAACAACATAAATACAATTTAATAAAGCATAGGTTAAAACAACATAAATACAATTTAATAAAGCACATCATAAAACAACAAAAATACAATTTAATAAAGCATAGGTTAAAACAGCATAAATACAATTTAATAAAGCATAGGATAAAACAACATAAATACAATTTAATAAAGCATAGGATAAAACAACATAAATAAAATTTAATATAGCATAGGATAAAACAACATAAATACAATTAAATAAAGCATAGGATAAAACAACATAAATACAATTTAATAAAGCATAGGATAAAACAACATAAATACAATTTAATAAAGCATAGGATAAAACAACATAAATAAAATTTAATAAAGCATAGGTTAAAAAAACATAAATACAATTTAATAAAGCATAGGACAAAACAACATAAAAACAATTTAATAAAGCATAGTTTAAAACAACATAAATACAATTTAATAAAGCATAGGATAAAACCACAGAATTACAATTTAATAAAGCATAGGATAAAACAACATAAATAGAATTTAATAAAGTATAGGACAAAACAACATAAATACAATTTAATAAAGCATAGGATAAAACAACATAAATACAATTTAATAAAGCATAGGATAAAACAACATAAATATAATTTAATAAAGCATAGGTTAAAACAACATAAATACAATTTAATAAAGCACAGGATAAAACAACATAAATACAATTTAATAAAGCATAAGACAAAAAAACATAAATACAATTTAATAAAGCATATGTTAAAGCAACATAAATACAATTTAATAAAGCATAGGTTAAAACAACATAAATACAATTTAATAAAGCATAGGATAAAACAACATAAATACAATTTAATAAAGCTTAGGATAAAACAACATAAATACAATTTAATAAAGCATAGGATAAAACAACATAAATACAATTTAATAAAGCATAGCATAAAACAACATAAATACAATTTAATAAAGCATAGGATAAAACAACATAAATAAAATTTAATAAAGCATAGGTTAAAACAACATAAATACAATTTAATAAAGCATATAATAAAACCACAGAAATACAATTTTATAAAGCATAGGATAAAACAACATAAATACAATTTAATAAAGCATAGGACAAAACACCATAAATACAATTTAATAAAGCAGAGGATAAAACAACATAAATACAATTTAATGAAACAGGATAAACAACATAAATACAATTTAATAAAGCATAGGATAAAACAACATAAATACAATTTAATAAAGCATAGGACAAAACACCATAAATACAATTTAATAAAGCAGAGGATAAAACAACATAAATACAATTTAATGAAACAGGATAAACAACATAAATACAATTTAATAAAGCATAGGATGAAACAACATAAATACAATTTAATAAAGCATAGGATAAAACAACATAAATACAATTTAATAAAGCAAAGGATAAAACAACATGAATAAAATTTTATAAAGCATAGGTTAAAATAACATAAATACAATTTAATAAAGCATAGGACAAAACAACATAAAAACAATTTAATAAAGCATAGTTTAAAACAACATAAATACAATTTAATAAAGCATAGGATAAAACCACAGAATAACAATTTAATAAAGCATAGGATAAAACAACATAAATACAATTTAATAAAGCATAGGATAAAACAACATAAATACAATTTAATAAAGCATAGGATAAAACAACATAAATACAATTTAATAAAGCATAGGATAAAACAACATAAATACAATTTAATAAAGCATAGGTTAAAACAACATAAATACAATTTAATAAAGCACAGGATAAAACAACATAAATACAATTTAATAAAGCATAGGTTAAAACAACATAAATACAATTTAATAAAGCATAGGATAAAACAACATAAATACAATTTAATAAAGCATAGGATAAAACAAAATAAATAAAATGTAATAAAGCATAGGATAAAACAACATAAAAACAATTAAATAAAGCATAGGATAAAACAACATAAATACAATTTAATAAAGCATAGGATAAAACAACATAAATACAATTTAATAAAGCATAGGATAAAACAACATAAATACAATTTAATAAAGCAAAGGATAAAACAACATGAATAAAATTTAATAAAGCATAGGTTAAAACAACATAAATACAATTTAATAAAGCACAGGATAAAACAACATAAATACAATTTAATAAAGCATAGGTTAAAACAACATAAATACAATTTAATAAAGCACAGGATAAAACAACATAAATACAATTTAGTAAAGCATAAGTTAAAACAACATAAATACAATTTAATAAAGCATAGGATAAAACAACATAAATTCAATTTAATAAAGCATAGGATAAAACAACATAAATACAATTTAATAAAGCACAGGATAAAACAAAATAAATAAAATTTAATAAAGCATAGGATAAAACAACATAAATAAAATTTAATAAAGCATAGGATAAAACAACATAAATACAATTTAATAAAGCATAGGATAAAAGAACATAAAAATAAAATTTAATAAAGCATAGGATAAACAACATAAATACAATTTAATAAAGCATATGATAAAACAACATAAATACAATTTAATAAAGCATAGGTTAAAACAACATAAATACAATTTAATAAAGCATAGGATAAAACAACATAAATACAATTTAATAAAGCATAGGATAAAACAACATAAATAAAATTTAATATAGCATAGGATAAAACAACATAAATACAATTAAATAAAGCATAGGATAAAACAACATAAATACAATTTAATAAAGCATAGGATAAAACAACATAAATAAAATTTAATATAGCATAGGATAAAACAACATAAATACAATTAAATAAAGCATAGGATAAAACAACATAAATACAATTTAATAAAGCATAGGATAAAACAACATAAATACAATTTAATAAAGCATAGGATAAAAGAACATAAAAATAAAATTTAATAAAGCATAGGATAAACAACATAAATACAATTTAATAAAGCATATGATAAAACAACATAAATACAATTTAATAAAGCATAGGTTAAAACAACATAAATACAATTTAATAAAGCATAGGATAAAACAACATAAATACAATTTAATAAAGCATAGGATAAAACAACATAAATAAAATTTAATAAAGCATAGGACAAAACACCATAAATACAATTTAATAAAGCAGAGGATAAAACAACATAAATACAATTTAATGAAACAGGATAAACAACATAAATACAATTTAATAAAGCATAGGATGAAACAACATAAATACAATTTAATAAAGCATAGGATAAAACAACATAAATACAATTTAATAAAGCAAAGGATAAAACAACATGAATAAAATTTTATAAAGCATAGGTTAAAATAACATAAATACAATTTAATAAAGCATAGGACAAAACAACATAAAAACAATTTAATAAAGCATAGTTTAAAACAACATAAATACAATTTAATAAAGCATAGGATAAAACCACAGAATAACAATTTAATAAAGCATAGGATAAAACAACATAAATACAATTTAATAAAGCATAGGATAAAACAACATAAATACAATTTAATAAAGCATAGGATAAAACAACATAAATACAATTTAATAAAGCATAGGATAAAACAACATAAATACAATTTAATAAAGCATAGGTTAAAACAACATAAATACAATTTAATAAAGCACAGGATAAAACAACATAAATACAATTTAATAAAGCATAGGTTAAAACAACATAAATACAATTTAATAAAGCATAGGATAAAACAACATAAATACAATTTAATAAAGCATAGGATAAAACAACATAAATAAAATGTAATAAAGCATAGGATAAAACAACATAAAAACAATTAAATAAAGCATAGGATAAAACAACATAAATACAATTTAATAAAGCATAGGATAAAACAACATAAATACAATTTAATAAAGCATAGGATAAAACAACATAAATACAATTTAATAAAGCAAAGGATAAAACAACATGAATAAAATTTAATAAAGCATAGGTTAAAACAACATAAATACAATTTAATAAAGCACAGGATAAAACAACATAAATACAATTTAATAAAGCATAGGTTAAAACAACATAAATACAATTTAATAAAGCACAGGATAAAACAACATAAATACAATTTAGTAAAGCATAAGTTAAAACAACATAAATACAATTTAATAAAGCATAGGATAAAACAACATAAATTCAATTTAATAAAGCATAGGATAAAACAACATAAATACAATTTAATAAAGCACAGGATAAAACAAAATAAATAAAATTTAATAAAGCATAGGATAAAACAACATAAATACAATTTAATAAAGCATAGGATAAAAGAACATAAAAATAAAATTTAATAAAGCATAGGATAAACAACATAAATACAATTTAATAAAGCATATGATAAAACAACATAAATACAATTTAATAAAGCATAGGTTAAAACAACATAAATACAATTTAATAAAGCATAGGATAAAACAACATAAATACAATTTAATAAAGCATAGGATAAAACAACATAAATAAAATTTAATATAGCATAGGATAAAACAACATAAATACAATTAAATAAAGCATAGGATAAAACAACATAAATACAATTTAATAAAGCATAGGATAAAACAACATAAATAAAATTTAATATAGCATAGGATAAAACAACATAAATACAATTAAATAAAGCATAGGATAAAACAACATAAATACAATTTAATAAAGCATAGGATAAAACAACATAAATACAATTTAATAAAGCATAGGATAAAAGAACATAAAAATAAAATTTAATAAAGCATAGGATAAACAACATAAATACAATTTAATAAAGCATATGATAAAACAACATAAATACAATTTAATAAAGCATAGGTTAAAACAACATAAATACAATTTAATAAAGCATAGGATAAAACAACATAAATACAATTTAATAAAGCATAGGATAAAACAACATAAATAAAATTTAATATAGCATAGGATAAAACAACATAAATACAATTAAATAAAGCATAGGATAAAACAACATAAATACAATTTAATAAAGCATAGGATAAAACAACATAAATACAATTTAATAAAGCATAGGATAAAACAACATAAATACAATTTAAAAAACCATAGGATAAAACAACATAAATACAATTTAATAAAGCATAGGATAAAACAACATAAATACAATTTAATAAAGGAAAGGATAAAACAACATAAATACAATTTAATAAAGCAAAGGATAAAACAACATGAATAAAATTTAATAAAGCATAGGTTAAAATAACATAAATACAATTTAATAAAGCATAGGACAAAACAACATAAAAACAATTTAATAAAGCATAGTTTAAAACAACATAAATAAAATTTAATAAAGCATAGGATAAAACCACAGGATTACAATTTAATAAAGCATAGGATAAAACAACATAAATACAATTTAATAAAGCATAGGATAAAACAACATAAATAAAATTTAATAAAGCATAGGATAAAACAACATAAATACAATTTAATAAAGCATAGGATAAAACAACATAAATAAAATTTAATAAAGCATAGGTTAAAATAACATAAATACAATTTAATAAAGCATAGGACAAAACAACATAAATACAATTTAATAAAGCATAGGATAAAACAACATAAATACAATTTAATAAAGCATAGGATCAAACAACATAAATACAATTTAATAAAGCATAGGATAAAACAACATAAATACAATTTAATAAAGCATAGGATAAAACAACATAAATACAATTTAATAAAGCATAGGATAAAACAACATAAATACAATTTAATAAAGCATAGGTTAAAACAACATAAATACAATTTAATAAAGCACAGGATAAAACAACATAAATACAATTTAATAAAGCATAGGTTAAAACAACATAAATACAATTTAATAAAGCATAGGATAAAACAACATAAATACAATTTAATAAAGCATAGGATAAAACAACATAAATAAAATGTAATAAAGCATAGGATAAAACAACATAAAAACAATTAAATAAAGCATAGGATAAAACAACATAAATACAATTTAATAAAGCATAGGACAAAACAACATAAATACAATTTAATAAAGCATAGGATAAAACAACATAAATACAATTTAATAAAGCACAGGATAAAACAACATAAATACAATTTAGTAAAGCATAAGTTAAAACAACATAAATACAATTTAATAAAGCATAGGATAAAACAACATAAATTCAATTTAATAAAGCATAGGATAAAACAACATAAATACAATTTAATAAAGCACAGGATAAAACAAAATAAATAAAATTTAATAAAGCATAGGATAAAACAACATAAATAAAATTTAATAAAGCATAGGATAAAACAACATAAATACAATTTAATAAAGCATAGGATAAAAGAACATAAAAATAAAATTTAATAAAGCATAGGATAAACAACATAAATACAATTTAATAAAGCATATGATAAAACAACATAAATACAATTTAATAAAGCATAGGTTAAAACAACATAAATACAATTTAATAAAGCATAGGATAAAACAACATAAATACAATTTAATAAAGCATAGGATAAAACAACATAAATAAAATTTAATATAGCATAGGATAAAACAACATAAATACAATTAAATAAAGCATAGGATAAAACAACATAAATACAATTTAATAAAGCATAGGATAAAACAACATAAATAAAATTTAATATAGCATAGGATAAAACAACATAAATACAATTAAATAAAGCATAGGATAAAACAACATAAATACAATTTAATAAAGCATAGGATAAAACAACATAAATACAATTTAATAAAGCATAGGATAAAAGAACATAAAAATAAAATTTAATAAAGCATAGGATAAACAACATAAATACAATTTAATAAAGCATATGATAAAACAACATAAATACAATTTAATAAAACATAGGTTAAAACAACATAAATACAATTTAATAAAGCATAGGATAAAACAACATAAATACAATTTAATAAAGCATAGGATAAAACAACATAAATAAAATTTAATATAGCATAGGATAAAACAACATAAATACAATTAAATAAAGCATAGGATAAAACAACATAAATACAATTTAATAAAGCATAGGATAAAACAACATAAATACAATTTAATAAAGCATAGGATAAAACAACATAAATACAATTTAATAAAGCATAGGATAAAACAACATAAATACAATTTAATAAAGCATAGGATAAAACAACATAAATACAATTTAATAAAGGAAAGGATAAAACAACATAAATACAATTTAATAAAGCAAAGGATAAAACAACATGAATAAAATTTAATAAAGCATAGGTTAAAATAACATAAATACAATTTAATAAAGCATAGGACAAAACAACATAAAAACAATTTAATAAAGCATAGTTTAAAACAACATAAATAAAATTTAATAAAGCATAGGATAAAACCACAGGATTACAATTTAATAAAGCATAGGATAAAACAACATAAATACAATTTAATAAAGCATAGGATAAAACAACATAAATAAAATTTAATAAAGCATAGGATAAAACAACATAAATACAATTTAATAAAGCATAGGATAAAACAACATAAATAAAATTTAATAAAGCATAGGTTAAAATAACATAAATACAATTTAATAAAGCATAGGACAAAACAACATAAATACAATTTAATAAAGCATAGGATAAAACAACATAAATACAATTTAATAAAGCATAGGATCAAACAACATAAATACAATTTAATAAAGCATAGGATAAAACAACATAAATACAATTTAATAAAGCATAGGTTAAAACAACATAAATACAATTTAATAAAGCACAGGATAAAACAACATAAATACAATTTAGTGAAGCATAAGTTAAAACAACATAAATACAATTTAATAAAGCATAGGATAAAACAACATAAATTCAATTTAATAAAGCATAGGATAAAACAACATAAATACAATTTAATAAAGCACAGGATAAAACAAAATAAATAAAATTTAATAAAGCATAGGATAAAACAACATAAATAAAATTTAATAAAGCATAGGATAAAACAACATAAATACAATTTAATAAAGCATAGGATAAAACAACATAAATACAATTTAATAAAGCATAGGATAAAACAACATAAATACAATTTAATAAAGCATAGGATAAAACAACATAAATACAATTTAATAAAGCATAGGATAAAACAACATAAATACAATTTAATAAAGCATAGGATAAAACAACATAAATAAAATTTAATAAAGCATAGGTTAAAATAACATAAATACAATTTAATAAAGCATAGGACAAAACAACATAAAAACAATTTAATAAAGCATAGTTTAAAACAACATAAATACAATTTAATAAAGCATAGGATAAAACCACAGAATTACAATTTAATAAAGCATAGGATAAAACAACATAAATAGAATTTAATAAAGTATAGGACAAAACAACATAAATACAATTTAATAAAGCATAGGATAAAACAACATAAATACAATTTAATGAAACATAGGATAAACAACATAAATACAATTTAATAAAGCATAGGATAAACAACATAAATACAATTTAATAAAGCATAGGCTAAAACTACATAAATACAATTTAATAAAGCTTAGGATAAAACAAATTAAATACAATATAATAAAGCATAGGATAAAACAACATAAATTCAATTTAATAAAGCATAGGATAAAACAACATAAATACAATTTAATAAAGAATAAGATAAAACAACATGAATACAATTTAATAAAGCATAGGTTAAAACAACATAAATACAATTTAATAAAGCATAGGATAAAACAACATAAATATAATTTAATAAAGCATAGGTTAAAACAACATAAATACAATTTAATAAAGCACAGGATAAAACAACATAAATACAATTTAATAAAGCATAAGACAAAAAAACATAAATACAATTTAATAAAGCATATGTTAAAGCAACATAAATACAATTTAATAAAGCATAGGTTAAAACAACATAAATACAATTTAATAAAGCATAGGATAAAACAACATAAATACAATTTAATAAAGCTTAGGATAAAACAACATAAATACAATTTAATAAAGCATAGGATAAAACAACATAAATACAATTTAATAAAGCATAGCATAAAACAACATAAATACAATTTAATAAAGCATAGGATAAAACAACATAAATAAAATTTAATAAAGCATAGGTTAAAACAACATAAATACAATTTAATAAAGCATATAATAAAACCACAGAAATACAATTTTATAAAGCATAGGATAAAACAACATAAATACAATTTAATAAAGCATAGGACAAAACACCATAAATACAATTTAATAAAGCAGAGGATAAAACAACATAAATACAATTTAATGAAACAGGATAAACAACATAAATACAATTTAATAAAGCATAGGATAAAACAACATAAATACAATTTAATAAAGCATAGGACAAAACACCATAAATACAATTTAATAAAGCAGAGGATAAAACAACATAAATACAATTTAATGAAACAGGATAAACAACATAAATACAATTTAATAAAGCATAGGATGAAACAACATAAATACAATTTAATAAAGCATAGGATAAAACAACATAAATACAATTTAATAAAGCAAAGGATAAAACAACATGAATAAAATTTTATAAAGCATAGGTTAAAATAACATAAATACAATTTAATAAAGCATAGGACAAAACAACATAAAAACAATTTAATAAAGCATAGTTTAAAACAACATAAATACAATTTAATAAAGCATAGGATAAAACCACAGAATTACAATTTAATAAAGCATAGGATAAAACAACATAAATACAATTTAATAAAGCATAGGTTAAAACAACATAAATACAATTTAATAAAGCACAGGATAAAACAACATAAATACAATTTAATAAAGCATAGGTTAAAACAACATAAATACAATTTAATAAAGCATAGGATAAAACAACATAAATACAATTTAATAAAGCATAGGATAAAACAACATAAATAAAATTTAATAAAGCATAGGATAAAACAACATAAAAACAATTAAATAAAGCATAGGATAAAACAACATAAATACAATTTAATAAAGCATAGGATAAAACAACATAAATACAATTTAATAAAGCATAGGATAAAACAACATAAATACAATTTAATAAAGCAAAGGATAAAACAACATGTATAAAATTTAATAAAGCATAGGTTAAAATAACATAAATACAATTTAATAAAGCATAGGACAAAACAACATAAAAACAATTTAATAAAGCATAGTTTAAAACAACATAAATACAATTTAATAAAGCATAGGATAAAACCACAGAATTACAATTTAATAAAGCATAGGATAAAACAACATAAATACAATTTAATAAAGCATAGGATAAAACAACATAAATACAATTTAATAAAGCATAGGATAAAACAACATAAATACAATTTAATAAAGCATAGGATAAAACAACATAAATAAAATTTAATAAAGCATAGGTTAAAATAACATAAATACAATTTAATAAAGCATAGGACAAAACAACATAAATACAATTTAATAAAGCATAGGATAAAACAACATAAATACAATTTAATAAAGCATAGGATCAAACAACATAAATACAATTTAATAAAGCATAGGATAAAACAACATAAATACAATTTAATAAAGCATAGGTTAAAACAACATAAATACAATTTAATAAAGCACAGGACAAAACAACATAAATACAATTTAGTAAAGCATAAGTTAAAACAACATAAATACAATTTAATAAATCATAGTATAAAACAACATAAATTCAATTTAATAAAGCATAGGATAAAACAACATAAATACAATTTAATAAAGCACAGGATAAAACAAAATAAATAAAATTTAATAAAGCATAGGATAAAACAACATAAATAAAATTTAATAAAGCATAGGATAAAACAACATAAATACAATTTAATAAAGCATAGGATAAAAGAACATAAAAATAAAATTTAATAAAGCATAGGATAAAACAACATAAATACAATTTAATAAAGCATATGATAAAACAACATAAATACAATTTAATAAAGCATAGGTTAAAACAACATAAATACAATTTAATAAAGCATAGGATAAAACAACATAAATACAATTTAATAAAGCATAGGATAAAACAACATAAATAAAATTTAATATAGCATAGGATAAAACAACATAAATACAATTAAATAAAGCATAGGATAAAACAACATAAATACAATTTAATAAAGCATAGGATAAAACAACATAAATACAATTTAATAAAGCATAGGATAAAACCACAGAATTACAATTTAATAAAGCATAGGATAAAACAACATAAATACAATTTAATAAAGCATAGGATAAAACAACATAAATACAATTTAATAAAGCATAGGATAAAACAACATAAATACAATTTAATAAAGCATAGGATAAAACAACATAAATACAATTTAATAAAGCATAGGATAAAACAACATAAATACAATTTAATAAAGGAAAGGATAAAACAACATAAATAAAATTTAATAAAGCATAGGTTAAAATAACATAAATACAATTTAATAAAGCATAGGACAAAACAACATAAAACCAATTTAATAAAGCATAGTTTAAAACAACATAAATACAATTTAATAAAGCATAGGATAAAACCACAGAATTACAATTTAATAAAGCATAGGATAAAACAACATAAATACAATTTAATAAAGCATAGGATAAAACAACATAAATACAATTTAATAAAGCATAGGATAAAACAACATAAATACAATTTAATAAAGCATAGGATAAAACAACATAAATACAATTTAATAAAGCATAGGATAAAACAACATAAATTCAATTTAATAAAGCATAGGATAAAACAACATAAATACAATTTAATAAAGAATAAGATAAAACAACATGAATACAATTTAATAAAGCATAGGTTAAAACAACATAAATACAATTTAATAAAGCATAGGATAAAACAACATAAATATAATTTAATAAAGCATAGGTTAAAACAACATAAATACAATTTAATAAAGCACAGGATAAAACAACATAAATACAATTTAATAAAGCATAAGACAAAAAAACATAAATACAATTTAATAAAGCATATGTTAAAGCAACATAAATACAATTTAATAAAGCATAGGTTAAAACAACATAAATACAATTTAATAAAGCATAGGATAAAACAACATAAATACAATTTAATAAAGCATAGGATAAAACACCATAAATACAATTTAATAAAGCAGAGGATAAAACAACATAAATACAATTTAATGAAACAGGATAAACAACATAAATACAATTTAATAAAGCATAGGATGAAACAACATAAATACAATTTAATAAAGCATAGGATAAAACAACATAAATACAATTTAATAAAGCATAGGATAAAACAACATAAATACAATTTAATAAAGCATAGGATAAAACAACATAAATACAATTTAATAAAGCATAGGTTAAAACAACATAAATACAATTTAATAAAGCACAGGATAAAACAACATAAATACAATTTAATAAAGCATAGGTTAAAACAACATAAATACAATTTAATAAAGCATAGGATAAAACAACATAAATACAATTTAATAAAGCAAAGGATAAAACAACATGAATAAAATTTAATAAAGCATAGGTTAAAATAACATAAATACAATTTAATAAAGCATAGGACAAAACAACATAAAAACAATTTAATAAAGCATAGTTTAAAACAACATAAATACAATTTAATAAAGCATAGGATAAAACCACAGAATTACAATTTAATAAAGCATAGGATAAAACAACATAAATACAATTTAATAAAGCATAGGATAAAACAACATAAATACAATTTAATAAAGCATAGGATAAAACAACATAAATACAATTTAATAAAGCATAGGATAAAACAACATAAATACAATTTAATAAAGCATAGGTTAAAACAACATAAATACAATTTAATAAAGCACAGGATAAAACAACATAAATACAATTTAATAAAGCATAGGTTAAAACAACATAAATACAATTTAATAAAGCATAGGATAAAACAACATAAATACAATTTAATAAAGCATAGGATAAAACAACATAAATAAAATTTAATAAAGCATAGGATAAAACAACATAAAAACAATTAAATAAAGCATAGGATAAAACAACATAAATACAATTTAATAAAGCATAGGATAAAACAACATAAATACAATTTAATAAAGCATAGGATAAAACAACATAAATACAATTTAATAAAGCAAAGGATAAAACAACATGAATAAAATTTAATAAAGCATAGGTTAAAATAACATAAATACAATTTAATAAAGCATAGGACAAAACAACATAAAAACAATTTAATAAAGCATAGTTTAAAACAACATAAATACAATTTAATAAAGCATAGGATAAAACCACAGAATTACAATTTAATAAAGCATAGGATAAAACAACATAAATACAATTTAATAAAGCATAGGATAAAACAACATAAATACAATTTAATAAAGCATAGGATAAAACAACATAAATACAATTTAATAAAGCATAGGATAAAACAACATAAATAAAATTTAATAAAGCATAGGTTAAAATAACATAAATACAATTTAATAAAGCATAGGACAAAACAACATAAATACAATTTAATAAAGCATAGGATAAAACAACATAAATACAATTTAATAAAGCATATGATCAAACAACATAAATACAATTTAATAAAGCATAGGATAAAACAACATAAATACAATTTAATAAAGCATAGGTTAAAACAACATAAATACAATTTAATAAAGCACAGGATAAAACAACATAAATACAATTTAGTAAAGCATAAGTTAAAACAACATAAATACAATTTAATAAAGCATAGGATAAAACAACATAAATTCAATTTAATAAAGCATAGGATAAAACAACATAAATACAATTTAATAAAGCACAGGATAAAACAAAATAAATAAAATTTAATAAAGCATAGGATAAAACAACATAAATAAAATTTAATAAAGCATAGGATAAAACAACATAAATACAATTTAATAAAGCATAGGATAAAAGAACATAAAAATAAAATTTAATAAAGCATAGGATAAAACAACATAAATACAATTTAATAAAGCATATGATAAAACAACATAAATACAATTTAATAAAGCATAGGTTAAAACAACATAAATACAATTTAATAAAGCATAGGATAAAACAACATAAATACAATTTAATAAAGCATCGGATAAAACAACATAAATAAAATTTAATATAGCATAGGATAAAACAACATAAATACAATTAAATAAAGCATAGGATAAAACAACATAAATACAATTTAATAAAGCATAGGATAAAACAACATAAATACAATTTAATAAAGCATAGGATAAAACCACAGAATTACAATTTAATAAAGCATAGGATAAAACAACATAAATACAATTTAATAAAGCATAGGATAAAACAACATAAATACAATTTAATAAAGCATAGGATAAAACAACATAAATACAATTTAATAAAGCATAGGATAAAACAACATAAATACAATTTAATAAAGCATAGGATAAAACAACATAAATACAATTTAATAAAGCAAAGGATAAAACAACATAAATAAAATTTAATAAAGCATAGGTTAAAATAACATAAATACAATTTAATAAAGCATAGGACAAAACAACATAAAAACAATTTAATAAAGCATAGTTTAAAACAACATAAATACAATTTAATAAAGCATAGGATAAAACCACAGAATTACAATTTAATAAAGCATAGGATAAAACAACATAAATACAATTTAATAAAGCTTAGGATAAAACAACATAAATACAATTTAATAAAGCATAGGATAAAACAACATAAATACAATTTAATAAAGCATAGCATAAAACAACATAAATACAATTTAATAAAGCATAGGATAAAACAACATAAATAAAATTTAATAAAGCATAGGTTAAAACAACATAAATACAATTTAATAAAGCATATAATAAAACCACAGAAATACAATTTTATAAAGCATAGGATAAAACAACATAAATACAATTTAATAAAGCATAGGACAAAACACCATAAATACAATTTAATAAAGCAGAGGATAAAACAACATAAATACAATTTAATGAAACAGGATAAACAACATAAATACAATTTAATAAAGCATAGGATAAAACAACATAAATACAATTTAATAAAGCATAGGACAAAACACCATAAATACAATTTAATAAAGCAGAGGATAAAACAACATAAATACAATTTAATGAAACAGGATAAACAACATAAATACAATTTAATAAAGCATAGGATGAAACAACATAAATACAATTTAATAAAGCATAGGATAAAACAACATAAATACAATTTAATAAAGCAAAGGATAAAACAACATGAATAAAATTTTATAAAGCATAGGTTAAAATAACATAAATACAATTTAATAAAGCATAGGACAAAACAACATAAAAACAATTTAATAAAGCATAGTTTAAAACAACATAAATACAATTTAATAAAGCATAGGATAAAACCACAGAATTACAATTTAATAAAGCATAGGATAAAACAACATAAATACAATTTAATAAAGCATAGGTTAAAACAACATAAATACAATTTAATAAAGCACAGGATAAAACAACATAAATACAATTTAATAAAGCATAGGTTAAAACAACATAAATACAATTTAATAAAGCATAGGATAAAACAACATAAATACAATTTAATAAAGCATAGGATAAAACAACATAAATAAAATTTAATAAAGCATAGGATAAAACAACATAAAAACAATTAAATAAAGCATAGGATAAAACAACATAAATACAATTTAATAAAGCATAGGATAAAACAACATAAATACAATTTAATAAAGCATAGGATAAAACAACATAAATACAATTTAATAAAGCAAAGGATAAAACAACATGTATAAAATTTAATAAAGCATAGGTTAAAATAACATAAATACAATTTAATAAAGCATAGGACAAAACAACATAAAAACAATTTAATAAAGCATAGTTTAAAACAACATAAATACAATTTAATAAAGCATAGGATAAAACCACAGAATTACAATTTAATAAAGCATAGGATAAAACAACATAAATACAATTTAATAAAGCATAGGATAAAACAACATAAATACAATTTAATAAAGCATAGGATAAAACAACATAAATACAATTTAATAAAGCATAGGATAAAACAACATAAATAAAATTTAATAAAGCATAGGTTAAAATAACATAAATACAATTTAATAAAGCATAGGACAAAACAACATAAATACAATTTAATAAAGCATAGGATAAAACAACATAAATACAATTTAATAAAGCATAGGATCAAACAACATAAATACAATTTAATAAAGCATAGGATAAAACAACATAAATACAATTTAATAAAGCATAGGTTAAAACAACATAAATACAATTTAATAAAGCACAGGACAAAACAACATAAATACAATTTAGTAAAGCATAAGTTAAAACAACATAAATACAATTTAATAAATCATAGTATAAAACAACATAAATTCAATTTAATAAAGCATAGGATAAAACAACATAAATACAATTTAATAAAGCACAGGATAAAACAAAATAAATAAAATTTAATAAAGCATAGGATAAAACAACATAAATAAAATTTAATAAAGCATAGGATAAAACAACATAAATACAATTTAATAAAGCATAGGATAAAAGAACATAAAAATAAAATTTAATAAAGCATAGGATAAAACAACATAAATACAATTTAATAAAGCATATGATAAAACAACATAAATACAATTTAATAAAGCATAGGTTAAAACAACATAAATACAATTTAATAAAGCATAGGATAAAACAACATAAATACAATTTAATAAAGCATAGGATAAAACAACATAAATAAAATTTAATATAGCATAGGATAAAACAACATAAATACAATTAAATAAAGCATAGGATAAAACAACATAAATACAATTTAATAAAGCATAGGATAAAACAACATAAATACAATTTAATAAAGCATAGGATAAAACCACAGAATTACAATTTAATAAAGCATAGGATAAAACAACATAAATACAATTTAATAAAGCATAGGATAAAACAACATAAATACAATTTAATAAAGCATAGGATAAAACAACATAAATACAATTTAATAAAGCATAGGATAAAACAACATAAATACAATTTAATAAAGCATAGGATAAAACAACATAAATACAATTTAATAAAGGAAAGGATAAAACAACATAAATAAAATTTAATAAAGCATAGGTTAAAATAACATAAATACAATTTAATAAAGCATAGGACAAAACAACATAAAACCAATTTAATAAAGCATAGTTTAAAACAACATAAATACAATTTAATAAAGCATAGGATAAAACCACAGAATTACAATTTAATAAAGCATAGGATAAAACAACATAAATACAATTTAATAAAGCATAGGATAAAACAACATAAATACAATTTAATAAAGCATAGGATAAAACAACATAAATACAATTTAATAAAGCATAGGATAAAACAACATAAATACAATTTAATAAAGCATAGGATAAAACAACATAAATTCAATTTAATAAAGCATAGGATAAAACAACATAAATACAATTTAATAAAGAATAAGATAAAACAACATGAATACAATTTAATAAAGCATAGGTTAAAACAACATAAATACAATTTAATAAAGCATAGGATAAAACAACATAAATATAATTTAATAAAGCATAGGTTAAAACAACATAAATACAATTTAATAAAGCACAGGATAAAACAACATAAATACAATTTAATAAAGCATAAGACAAAAAAACATAAATACAATTTAATAAAGCATATGTTAAAGCAACATAAATACAATTTAATAAAGCATAGGTTAAAACAACATAAATACAATTTAATAAAGCATAGGATAAAACAACATAAATACAATTTAATAAAGCATAGGATAAAACACCATAAATACAATTTAATAAAGCAGAGGATAAAACAACATAAATACAATTTAATGAAACAGGATAAACAACATAAATACAATTTAATAAAGCATAGGATGAAACAACATAAATACAATTTAATAAAGCATAGGATAAAACAACATAAATACAATTTAATAAAGCATAGGATAAAACAACATAAATACAATTTAATAAAGCATAGGATAAAACAACATAAATACAATTTAATAAAGCATAGGTTAAAACAACATAAATACAATTTAATAAAGCACAGGATAAAACAACATAAATACAATTTAATAAAGCATAGGTTAAAACAACATAAATACAATTTAATAAAGCATAGGATAAAACAACATAAATACAATTTAATAAAGCAAAGGATAAAACAACATGAATAAAATTTAATAAAGCATAGGTTAAAATAACATAAATACAATTTAATAAAGCATAGGACAAAACAACATAAAAACAATTTAATAAAGCATAGTTTAAAACAACATAAATACAATTTAATAAAGCATAGGATAAAACCACAGAATTACAATTTAATAAAGCATAGGATAAAACAACATAAATACAATTTAATAAAGCATAGGATAAAACAACATAAATACAATTTAATAAAGCATAGGATAAAACAACATAAATACAATTTAATAAAGCATAGGATAAAACAACATAAATACAATTTAATAAAGCATAGGTTAAAACAACATAAATACAATTTAATAAAGCACAGGATAAAACAACATAAATACAATTTAATAAAGCATAGGTTAAAACAACATAAATACAATTTAATAAAGCATAGGATAAAACAACATAAATACAATTTAATAAAGCATAGGATAAAACAACATAAATAAAATTTAATAAAGCATAGGATAAAACAACATAAAAACAATTAAATAAAGCATAGGATAAAACAACATAAATACAATTTAATAAAGCATAGGATAAAACAACATAAATACAATTTAATAAAGCATAGGATAAAACAACATAAATACAATTTAATAAAGCAAAGGATAAAACAACATGAATAAAATTTAATAAAGCATAGGTTAAAATAACATAAATACAATTTAATAAAGCATAGGACAAAACAACATAAAAACAATTTAATAAAGCATAGTTTAAAACAACATAAATACAATTTAATAAAGCATAGGATAAAACCACAGAATTACAATTTAATAAAGCATAGGATAAAACAACATAAATACAATTTAATAAAGCATAGGATAAAACAACATAAATACAATTTAATAAAGCATAGGATAAAACAACATAAATACAATTTAATAAAGCATAGGATAAAACAACATAAATAAAATTTAATAAAGCATAGGTTAAAATAACATAAATACAATTTAATAAAGCATAGGACAAAACAACATAAATACAATTTAATAAAGCATAGGATAAAACAACATAAATACAATTTAATAAAGCATATGATCAAACAACATAAATACAATTTAATAAAGCATAGGATAAAACAACATAAATACAATTTAATAAAGCATAGGTTAAAACAACATAAATACAATTTAATAAAGCACAGGATAAAACAACATAAATACAATTTAGTAAAGCATAAGTTAAAACAACATAAATACAATTTAATAAAGCATAGGATAAAACAACATAAATTCAATTTAATAAAGCATAGGATAAAACAACATAAATACAATTTAATAAAGCACAGGATAAAACAAAATAAATAAAATTTAATAAAGCATAGGATAAAACAACATAAATAAAATTTAATAAAGCATAGGATAAAACAACATAAATACAATTTAATAAAGCATAGGATAAAAGAACATAAAAATAAAATTTAATAAAGCATAGGATAAAACAACATAAATACAATTTAATAAAGCATATGATAAAACAACATAAATACAATTTAATAAAGCATAGGTTAAAACAACATAAATACAATTTAATAAAGCATAGGATAAAACAACATAAATACAATTTAATAAAGCATCGGATAAAACAACATAAATAAAATTTAATATAGCATAGGATAAAACAACATAAATACAATTAAATAAAGCATAGGATAAAACAACATAAATACAATTTAATAAAGCATAGGATAAAACAACATAAATACAATTTAATAAAGCATAGGATAAAACCACAGAATTACAATTTAATAAAGCATAGGATAAAACAACATAAATACAATTTAATAAAGCATAGGATAAAACAACATAAATACAATTTAATAAAGCATAGGATAAAACAACATAAATACAATTTAATAAAGCATAGGATAAAACAACATAAATACAATTTAATAAAGCATAGGATAAAACAACATAAATACAATTTAATAAAGCAAAGGATAAAACAACATAAATAAAATTTAATAAAGCATAGGTTAAAATAACATAAATACAATTTAATAAAGCATAGGACAAAACAACATAAAAACAATTTAATAAAGCATAGTTTAAAACAACATAAATACAATTTAATAAAGCATAGGATAAAACCACAGAATTACAATTTAATAAAGCATAGGATAAAACAACATAAATACAATTTAATAAAGCATAGGATAAAACAACATAAATACAATTTAATAAAGCATAGGATAAAACAACATAAATACAATTTAATAAAGCATAGGATAAAACAACATAAATACAATTTAATAAAGCATAGGATAAAACAACATAAATACAATTTAATAAAGCATAGGATAAAACAACATAAATAAAATTTAATAAAGCATAGGTTAAAAAAACATAAATACAATTTAATAAAGCATAGGACAAAACAACATAAAAACAATTTAATAAAGCATAGTTTAAAACAACATAAATACAATTTAATAAAGCATAGGATAAAACCACAGAATTACAATTTAATAAAGCATAGGATAAAACAACATAAATACAATTTAATAAAGTATAGGACAAAACAACATAAATACAATTTAATAAAGCATAGGATAAAACAACATAAATACAATTTAATGAAACATAGGATAAACAACATAAATACAATTTAATAAAGCATAGGCTAAAACTACATAAATACAATTTAATAAAGCTTAGGATAAAACAAATTAAATACAATATAATAAAGCATAGGATAAAACAACATAAATTCAATTTAATAAAGCATAGGATAAAACAACATAAATACAATTTAATAAAGCATAAGATAAAACAACATGAATACAATTTAATAAAGCATAGGTTAAAACAACATAAATACAATTTAATAAAGCATAGGATAAAACAACATAAATATAATTTAATAAAGCATAGGTTAAAACAACATAAATACAATTTAATAAAGCACAGGATAAAACAACATAAATACAATTTAATAAAGCATAAGACAAAAAAACATAAATACAATTTAATAAAGCATATGTTAAAGCAACATAAATACAATTTAATAAAGCATAGGTTAAAACAACATAAATACAATTTAATAAAGCATAGGATAAAACAACATAAATACAATTTAATAAAGCTTAGGATAAAACAACATAAATACAATTTAATAAAGCATAGGATAAAACAACATAAATACAATTTAATAAAGCATAGCAAAAAACAACATAAATACAATTTAATAAAGCATAGGATAAAACAACATAAATAAAATTTAATAAAGCATAGGTTAAAACAACATAAATACAATTTAATAAAGCATATAATAAAACCACATAAATACAATTTTATAAAGCATAGGATAAAACAACATAAATACAATTTAATAAAGCATAGGATAAAACAACATAAATACAATTTAATAAAGCATAGGTTAAAACAACATAAATACAATTTAATAAAGCACAGGATAAAACAACATAAATACAATTTAATAAAGCATAGGTTAAAACAACATAAATACAATTTAATAAAGCATAGGATAAAACAACATAAATACAATTTAATAAAGCATAGGATAAAACAACATAAATAAAATTTAATAAAGCATAGGATAAAACAACATAAAAACAATTAAATAAAGCATAGGATAAAACAACATAAATACAATTTAATAAAGCATAGGATAAAACAACATAAATACAATTTAATAAAGCATAGGATAAAACAACATAAATACAATTTAATAAAGCAAAGGATAAAACAACATGAATAAAATTTAATAAAGCATAGGTTAAAATAACATAAATACAATTTAATAAAGCATAGGACAAAACAACATAAAAACAATTTAATAAAGCATAGTTTAAAACAACATAAATACAATTTAATAAAGCATAGGATAAAACCACAGAATTACAATTTAATAAAGCATAGGATAAAACAACATAAATACAATTTAATAAAGCATAGGATAAAACAACATAAATACAATTTAATAAAGCATAGGATAAAACAACATAAATACAATTTAATAAAGCATAGGATAAAACAACATAAATACAATTTAATAAAGCATAGGTTAAAACAACATAAATACAATTTAATAAAGCACAGGATAAAACAACATAAATACAATTTAGTAAAGCATAAGTTAAAACAACATAAATACAATTTAATAAAGCATAGGATAAAACAACATAAATTCAATTTAATAAAGCATAGGATAAAACAACATAAATACAATTTAATAAAGCACAGGATAAAACAAAATAAATAAAATTTAATAAAGCATAGGATAAAACAACATAAATAAAATTTAATAAAGCATAGGATAAAACAACATAAATACAATTTAATAAAGCATAGGATAAAAGAACATAAAAATAAAATTTAATAAAGCATAGGATAAAACAACATAAATACAATTTAATAAAGCATATGATAAAACAACATAAATACAATTTAATAAAGCATAGGTTAAAACAACATAAATACAATTTAATAAAGCATAGGATAAAACAACATAAATACAATTTAATAAAGCATCGGATAAAACAACATAAATAAAATTTAATATAGCATAGGATAAAACAACATAAATACAATTAAATAAAGCATAGGATAAAACAACATAAATACAATTTAATAAAGCATAGGATAAAACAACATAAATACAATTTAATAAAGCATAGGATAAAACCACAGAATTACAATTTAATAAAGCATAGGATAAAACAACATAAATACAATTTAATAAAGCATAGGATAAAACAACATAAATACAATTTAATAAAGCATAGGATAAAACAACATAAATACAATTTAATAAAGCATAGGATAAAACAACATAAATACAATTTAATAAAGCATAGGATAAAACAACATAAATACAATTTAATAAAGCAAAGGATAAAACAACATTAATAAAATTTAATAAAGCATAGGTTAAAATAACATAAATACAATTTAATAAAGCATAGGACAAAACAACATAAAAACAATTTAATAAAGCATAGTTTAAAACAACATAAATACAATTTAATAAAGCATAGGATAAAACCACAGAATTACAATTTAATAAAGCATAGGATAAAACAACATAAATACAATTTAATAAAGCATAGGATAAAACAACATAAATACAATTTAATAAAGCATAGGATAAAACAACATAAATACAATTTAATAAAGCATAGGATAAAACAACATAAATACAATTTAATAAAGCATAGGATAAAACAACATAAATACAATTTAATAAAGCATAGGATAAAACAACATAAATAAAATTTAATAAAGCATAGGTTAAAAAAACATAAATACAATTTAATAAAGCATAGGACAAAACAACATAAAAACAATTTAATAAAGCATAGTTTAAAACAACATAAATACAATTTAATAAAGCATAGGATAAAACCACAGAATTACAATTTAATAAAGCATAGGATAAAACAACATAAATTCAATTTAATAAAGCATAGGATAAAACAACATAAATACAATTTAATAAAGCATAAGATAAAACAACATGAATACAATTTAATAAAGCATAGGTTAAAACAACATAAATACAATTTAATAAAGCATAGGATAAAACAACATAAATATAATTTAATAAAGCATAGGTTAAAACAACATAAATACAATTTAATAAAGCACAGGATAAAACAACATAAATACAATTTAATAAAGCATAAGACAAAAAAACATAAATACAATTTAATAAAGCATATGTTAAAGCAACATAAATACAATTTAATAAAGCATAGGTTAAAACAACATAAATACAATTTAATAAAGCATAGGATAAAACAACATAAATACAATTTAATAAAGCTTAGGATAAAACAACATAAATACAATTTAATAAAGCATAGGATAAAACAACATAAATACAATTTAATAAAGCATAGCAAAAAACAACATAAATACAATTTAATAAAGCATAGGATAAAACAACATAAATAAAATTTAATAAAGCATAGGTTAAAACAACATAAATACAATTTAATAAAGCATATAATAAAACCACATAAATACAATTTTATAAAGCATAGGATAAAACAACATAAATACAATTTAATAAAGCATAGGACAAAACACCATAAATACAATTTAATAAAGCAGAGGATAAAACAACATAAATACAATTTAATGAAACAGGATAAAAAACATAAATACAATTTAATAAAGCATAGGATAAAACAACATAAATACAATTTAATAAAGCATAGGACAAAACACCATAAATACAATTTAATAAAGCAGAGGATAAAACAACATAAATACAATTTAATGAAACAGGATAAACAACATAAATACAATTTAATAAAGCATAGGATGAAACAACATAAATACAATTTAATAAAGCATAGGATAAAACAACATAAATACAATTTAATAAAGCAAAGGATAAAACAACATGAATAAAATTTAATAAAGCATAGGTTAAAATAACATAAATACAATTTAATAAAGCATAGGACAAAACAACATAAAAACAATTTAATAAAGCATAGTTTAAAACAACATAAATACAATTTAATAAAGCATAGGATAAAACCACAGAATTACAATTTAATAAAGCATAGGATAAAACAACATAAATACAATTTAATAAAGCATAGGATAAAACAACATAAATACAATTTAATAAAGCATAGGATAAAACAACATAAATACAATTTAATAAAGCATAGGTTAAAATAACATAAATACAATTTAATAAAGCATAGGACAAAACAACATAAATACAATTTAATAAAGCATAGGATAAAACAACATAAATACAATTTAATAAAGCATAGGATCAAACAACATAAATACAATTTAATAAAGCATAGGATAAAACAACATAAATACAATTTAATAAAGCATAGGTTAAAACAACATAAATACAATTTAATAAAGCACAGGATAAAACAACATAAATACAATTTAGTAAAGCATAAGTTAAAACAACATAAATACAATTTAATAAAGCATAGGATAAAACAACATAAATTCAATTTAATAAAGCATAGGATAAAACAACATAAATACAATTTAATAAAGCACAGGATAAAACAACATAAATACAATTTAGTAAAGCATAAGTTAAAACAACATAAATACAATTTAATAAAGCATAGGATAAAACAACATAAATTCAATTTAATAAAGCATAGGACAAAACAACATAAAAACAATTTAATAAAGCATAGTTTAAAACAACATAAATACAATTTAATAAAGCATAGGATAAAACCACAGAATTACAATTTAATAAAGCATAGGATAAAACAACATAAATACAATTTAATAAAGTATAGGACAAAACAACATAAATACAATTTAATAAAGCATAGGATAAAACAACATAAATACAATTTAATGAAACATAGGATAAACAACATAAATACAATTTAATAAAGCATAGGATAAACAACATAAATACAATTTAATAAAGCATAGGCTAAAACTACATAAATACAATTTAATAAAGCTTAGGATAAAACAAATTAAATACAATATAATAAAGCATAGGATAAAACAACATAAATTCAATTTAATAAAGCATAGGATAAAACAACATAAATACAATTTAATAAAGCACAGGATAAAACAAAATAAATAAAATTTAATAAAGCATAGGATAAAACAACATAAATAAAATTTAATAAAGCATAGGATAAAACAACATAAATACAATTTAATAAAGCATAGGATAAAAGAACATAAAAATAAAATTTAATAAAGCATAGGATAAAACAACATAAATACAATTTAATAAAGCATATGATAAAACAACATAAATACAATTTAATAAAGCATAGGTTAAAACAACATAAATACAATTTAATAAAGCATAGGATAAAACAACATAAATACAATTTAATAAAGCATCGGATAAAACAACATAAATAAAATTTAATATAGCATAGGATAAAACAACATAAATACAATTAAATAAAGCATAGGATAAAACAACATAAATACAATTTAATAAAGCATAGGATAAAACAACATAAATACAATTTAATAAAGCATAGGATAAAACCACAGAATTACAATTTAATAAAGCATAGGATAAAACAACATAAATACAATTTAATAAAGCATAGGATAAAACAACATAAATACAATTTAATAAAGCATAGGATAAAACAACATAAATACAATTTAATAAAGCATAGGATAAAACAACATAAATACAATTTAATAAAGCATAGGATAAAACAACATAAATACAATTTAATAAAGCAAAGGATAAAACAACATTAATAAAATTTAATAAAGCATAGGTTAAAATAACATAAATACAATTTAATAAAGCATAGGACAAAACAACATAAAAACAATTTAATAAAGCATAGTTTAAAACAACATAAATACAATTTAATAAAGCATAGGATAAAACCACAGAATTACAATTTAATAAAGCATAGGATAAAACAACATAAATACAATTTAATAAAGCATAGGATAAAACAACATAAATACAATTTAATAAAGCATAGGATAAAACAACATAAATACAATTTAATAAAGCATAGGATAAAACAACATAAATACAATTTAATAAAGCATAGGATAAAACAACATAAATACAATTTAATAAAGCATAGGATAAAACAACATAAATAAAATTTAATAAAGCATAGGTTAAAAAAACATAAATACAATTTAATAAAGCATAGGACAAAACAACATAAAAACAATTTAATAAAGCATAGTTTAAAACAACATAAATACAATTTAATAAAGCATAGGATAAAACCACAGAATTACAATTTAATAAAGCATAGGATAAAACAACATAAATACAATTTAATAAAGTATAGGACAAAACAACATAAATACAATTTAATAAAGCATAGGATAAAACAACATAAATACAATTTAATGAAACATAGGATAAACAACATAAATACAATTTAATAAAGCATAGGCTAAAACTACATAAATACAATTTAATAAAGCTTAGGATAAAACAAATTAAATACAATATAATAAAGCATAGGATAAAACAACATAAATTCAATTTAATAAAGCATAGGATAAAACAACATAAATACAATTTAATAAAGCATAAGATAAAACAACATGAATACAATTTAATAAAGCATAGGTTAAAACAACATAAATACAATTTAATAAAGCATAGGATAAAACAACATAAATATAATTTAATAAAGCATAGGTTAAAACAACATAAATACAATTTAATAAAGCACAGGATAAAACAACATAAATACAATTTAATAAAGCATAAGACAAAAAAACATAAATACAATTTAATAAAGCATATGTTAAAGCAACATAAATACAATTTAATAAAGCATAGGTTAAAACAACATAAATACAATTTAATAAAGCATAGGATAAAACAACATAAATACAATTTAATAAAGCTTAGGATAAAACAACATAAATACAATTTAATAAAGCATAGGATAAAACAACATAAATACAATTTAATAAAGCATAGCAAAAAACAACATAAATACAATTTAATAAAGCATAGGATAAAACAACATAAATAAAATTTAATAAAGCATAGGTTAAAACAACATAAATACAATTTAATAAAGCATATAATAAAACCACATAAATACAATTTTATAAAGCATAGGATAAAACAACATAAATACAATTTAATAAAGCATAGGACAAAACACCATAAATACAATTTAATAAAGCAGAGGATAAAACAACATAAATACAATTTAATGAAACAGGATAAAAAACATAAATACAATTTAATAAAGCATAGGATAAAACAACATAAATACAATTTAATAAAGCATAGGACAAAACACCATAAATACAATTTAATAAAGCAGAGGATAAAACAACATAAATACAATTTAATGAAACAGGATAAACAACATAAATACAATTTAATAAAGCATAGGATGAAACAACATAAATACAATTTAATAAAGCATAGGATAAAACAACATAAATACAATTTAATAAAGCAAAGGATAAAACAACATGAATAAAATTTAATAAAGCATAGGTTAAAATAACATAAATACAATTTAATAAAGCATAGGACAAAACAACATAAAAACAATTTAATAAAGCATAGTTTAAAACAACATAAATACAATTTAATAAAGCATAGGATAAAACCACAGAATTACAATTTAATAAAGCATAGGATAAAACAACATAAATACAATTTAATAAAGCATAGGATAAAACAACATAAATACAATTTAATAAAGCATAGGATAAAACAACATAAATACAATTTAATAAAGCATAGGTTAAAATAACATAAATACAATTTAATAAAGCATAGGACAAAACAACATAAATACAATTTAATAAAGCATAGGATAAAACAACATAAATACAATTTAATAAAGCATAGGATCAAACAACATAAATACAATTTAATAAAGCATAGGATAAAACAACATAAATACAATTTAATAAAGCATAGGTTAAAACAACATAAATACAATTTAATAAAGCACAGGATAAAACAACATAAATACAATTTAGTAAAGCATAAGTTAAAACAACATAAATACAATTTAATAAAGCATAGGATAAAACAACATAAATTCAATTTAATAAAGCATAGGATAAAACAACATAAATACAATTTAATAAAGCACAGGATAAAACAACATAAATACAATTTAGTAAAGCATAAGTTAAAACAACATAAATACAATTTAATAAAGCATAGGATAAAACAACATAAATTCAATTTAATAAAGCATAGGACAAAACAACATAAAAACAATTTAATAAAGCATAGTTTAAAACAACATAAATACAATTTAATAAAGCATAGGATAAAACCACAGAATTACAATTTAATAAAGCATAGGATAAAACAACATAAATACAATTTAATAAAGTATAGGACAAAACAACATAAATACAATTTAATAAAGCATAGGATAAAACAACATAAATACAATTTAATGAAACATAGGATAAACAACATAAATACAATTTAATAAAGCATAGGATAAACAACATAAATACAATTTAATAAAGCATAGGCTAAAACTACATAAATACAATTTAATAAAGCTTAGGATAAAACAAATTAAATACAATATAATAAAGCATAGGATAAAACAACATAAATTCAATTTAATAAAGCATAGGATAAAACAACATAAATACAATTTAATAAAGCACAGGATAAAACAAAATAAATAAAATTTAATAAAGCATAGGATAAAACAACATAAATAAAATTTAATAAAGCATAGGATAAAACAACATAAATACAATTTAATAAAGCATAGGATAAAAGAACATAAAAATAAAATTTAATAAAGCATAGGATAAAACAACATAAATACAATTTAATAAAGCATATGATAAAACAACATAAATACAATTTAATAAAGCATAGGTTAAAACAACATAAATACAATTTAATAAAGCATAGGATAAAACAACATAAATACAATTTAATAAAGCATCGGATAAAACAACATAAATAAAATTTAATATAGCATAGGATAAAACAACATAAATACAATTAAATAAAGCATAGGATAAAACAACATAAATACAATTTAATAAAGCATAGGATAAAACAACATAAATACAATTTAATAAAGCATAGGATAAAACCACAGAATTACAATTTAATAAAGCATAGGATAAAACAACATAAATACAATTTAATAAAGCATAGGATAAAACAACATAAATACAATTTAATAAAGCATAGGATAAAACAACATAAATACAATTTAATAAAGCATAGGATAAAACAACATAAATACAATTTAATAAAGCATAGGATAAAACAACATAAATACAATTTAATAAAGCAAAGGATAAAACAACATTAATAAAATTTAATAACGCATAGGTTAAAATAACATAAATACAATTTAATAAAGCATAGGACAAAACAACATAAAAACAATTTAATAAAGCATAGTTTAAAACAACATAAATACAATTTAATAAAGCATAGGATAAAACCACAGAATTACAATTTAATAAAGCATAGGATAAAACAACATAAATACAATTTAATAAAGCATAGGATAAAACAACATAAATACAATTTAATAAAGCATAGGATAAAACAACATAAATACAATTTAATAAAGCATAGGATAAAACAACATAAATACAATTTAATAAAGCATAGGATAAAACAACATAAATACAATTTAATAAAGCATAGGATAAAACAACATAAATAAAATTTAATAAAGCATAGGTTAAAAAAACATAAATACAATTTAATAAAGCATAGGACAAAACAACATAAAAACAATTTAATAAAGCATAGTTTAAAACAACATAAATACAATTTAATAAAGCATAGGATAAAACCACAGAATTACAATTTAATAAAGCATAGGATAAAACAACATAAATACAATTTAATAAAGTATAGGACAAAACAACATAAATACAATTTAATAAAGCATAGGATAAAACAACATAAATACAATTTAATGAAACATAGGATAAACAACATAAATACAATTTAATAAAGCATAGGCTAAAACTACATAAATACAATTTAATAAAGCTTAGGATAAAACAAATTAAATACAATATAATAAAGCATAGGATAAAACAACATAAATTCAATTTAATAAAGCATAGGATAAAACAACATAAATACAATTTAATAAAGCATAAGATAAAACAACATGAATACAATTTAATAAAGCATAGGTTAAAACAACATAAATACAATTTAATAAAGCATAGGATAAAACAACATAAATATAATTTAATAAAGCATAGGTTAAAACAACATAAATACAATTTAATAAAGCACAGGATAAAACAACATAAATACAATTTAATAAAGCATAAGACAAAAAAACATAAATACAATTTAATAAAGCATATGTTAAAGCAACATAAATACAATTTAATAAAGCATAGGTTAAAACAACATAAATACAATTTAATAAAGCATAGGATAAAACAACATAAATACAATTTAATAAAGCTTAGGATAAAACAACATAAATACAATTTAATAAAGCATAGGATAAAACAACATAAATACAATTTAATAAAGCATAGCAAAAAACAACATAAATACAATTTAATAAAGCATAGGATAAAACAACATAAATAAAATTTAATAAAGCATAGGTTAAAACAACATAAATACAATTTAATAAAGCATATAATAAAACCACATAAATACAATTTTATAAAGCATAGGATAAAACAACATAAATACAATTTAATAAAGCATAGGACAAAACACCATAAATACAATTTAATAAAGCAGAGGATAAAACAACATAAATACAATTTAATGAAACAGGATAAAAAACATAAATACAATTTAATAAAGCATAGGATAAAACAACATAAATACAATTTAATAAAGCATAGGACAAAACACCATAAATACAATTTAATAAAGCAGAGGATAAAACAACATAAATACAATTTAATGAAACAGGATAAACAACATAAATACAATTTAATAAAGCATAGGATGAAACAACATAAATACAATTTAATAAAGCATAGGATAAAACAACATAAATACAATTTAATAAAGCAAAGGATAAAACAACATGAATAAAATTTAATAAAGCATAGGTTAAAATAACATAAATACAATTTAATAAAGCATAGGACAAAACAACATAAAAACAATTTAATAAAGCATAGTTTAAAACAACATAAATACAATTTAATAAAGCATAGGATAAAACCACAGAATTACAATTTAATAAAGCATAGGATAAAACAACATAAATACAATTTAATAAAGCATAGGATAAAACAACATAAATACAATTTAATAAAGCATAGGATAAAACAACATAAATACAATTTAATAAAGCATAGGTTAAAATAACATAAATACAATTTAATAAAGCATAGGACAAAACAACATAAATACAATTTAATAAAGCATAGGATAAAACAACATAAATACAATTTAATAAAGCATAGGATCAAACAACATAAATACAATTTAATAAAGCATAGGATAAAACAACATAAATACAATTTAATAAAGCATAGGTTAAAACAACATAAATACAATTTAATAAAGCACAGGATAAAACAACATAAATACAATTTAGTAAAGCATAAGTTAAAACAACATAAATACAATTTAATAAAGCATAGGATAAAACAACATAAATTCAATTTAATAAAGCATAGGATAAAACAACATAAATACAATTTAATAAAGCACAGGATAAAACAACATAAATACAATTTAGTAAAGCATAAGTTAAAACAACATAAATACAATTTAATAAAGCATAGGATAAAACAACATAAATTCAATTTAATAAAGCATAGGACAAAACAACATAAAAACAATTTAATAAAGCATAGTTTAAAACAACATAAATACAATTTAATAAAGCATAGGATAAAACCACAGAATTACAATTTAATAAAGCATAGGATAAAACAACATAAATACAATTTAATAAAGTATAGGACAAAACAACATAAATACAATTTAATAAAGCATAGGATAAAACAACATAAATACAATTTAATGAAACATAGGATAAACAACATAAATACAATTTAATAAAGCATAGGATAAACAACATAAATACAATTTAATAAAGCATAGGCTAAAACTACATAAATACAATTTAATAAAGCTTAGGATAAAACAAATTAAATACAATATAATAAAGCATAGGATAAAACAACATAAATTCAATTTAATAAAGCATAAGATAAAACAACATGAATACAATTTAATAAAGCATAGGTTAAAACAACATAAATACAATTTAATAAAGCATAGGATAAAACAACATAAATATAATTTAATAAGCATAGGCTAAAACAACATAAATACAATTTAATAAAGCACAGGATAAGACAATATAAATACAATTTAATAAAGCATAAGACAAAAAAACATAAATACAATTTAATAAAGCATATGTTAAAGCAACATAAATACAATTTAATAAAGCATAGGTTAAAACAACATAAATACAATTTAATAAAGCATAGGATAAAACAACATAAATACAATTTAATAAAGCTTAGGATAAAACAACATAAATACAATTTAATAAAGCATAGGATAAAACAACATAAATACAATTTAATAAAGCATAGCAAAAAACAACATAAATACAATTTAATAAAGCATAGGATAAAACAACATAAATAAAATTTAATAAAGCATAGGTTAAAACAACATAAATACAATTTAATAAAGCATATAATAAAACCACATAAATACAATTTTATAAAGCATAGGATAAAACAACATAAATACAATTTAATAAAGCATAGGACAAAACACCATAAATACAATTTAATAAAGCAGAGGATAAAACAACATAAATACAATTTAATGAAACAGGATAAAAAACATAAATACAATTTAATAAAGCATAGGATAAAACAACATAAATACAATTTAATAAAGCATAGGACAAAACACCATAAATACAATTTAATAAAGCAGAGGATAAAACAACATAAATACAATTTAATGAAACAGGATAAACAACATAAATACAATTTAATAAAGCATAGGATGAAACAACATAAATACAATTTAATAAAGCATAGGATAAAACAACATAAATACAATTTAATAAAGCAAAGGATAAAACAACATGAATAAAATTTAATAAAGCATAGGTTAAAATAACATAAATACAATTTAATAAAGCATAGGACAAAACAACATAAAAACAATTTAATAAAGCATAGTTTAAAACAACATAAATACAATTTAATAAAGCATAGGATAAAACCACAGAATTACAATTTAATAAAGCATAGGATAAAACAACATAAATACAATTTAATAAAGCATAGGATAAAACAACATAAATACAATTTAATAAAGCATAGGATAAAACAACATAAATACAATTTAATAAAGCATAGGTTAAAATAACATAAATACAATTTAATAAAGCATAGGACAAAACAACATAAATACAATTTAATAAAGCATAGGATAAAACAACATAAATACAATTTAATAAAGCATAGGATCAAACAACATAAATACAATTTAATAAAGCATAGGATAAAACAACATAAATACAATTTAATAAAGCATAGGATAAAACCACAGAATTACAATTTAATAAAGCATAGGATAAAACAACATAAATACAATTTAATAAAGCATAGGATAAAACAACATAAATACAATTTAATAAAGCATAGGATAAAACAACATAAATACAATTTAATAAAGCATAGGATAAAACAACATAAATACAATTTAATAAAGCATAGGATAAAACAACATAAATACAATTTAATAAAGCAAAGGATAAAACAACATTAATAAAATTTAATAAAGCATAGGTTAAAATAACATAAATACAATTTAATAAAGCATAGGACAAAACAACATAAAAACAATTTAATAAAGCATAGTTTAAAACAACATAAATACAATTTAATAAAGCATAGGATAAAACCACAGAATTACAATTTAATAAAGCATAGGATAAAACAACATAAATACAATTTAATAAAGCATAGGATAAAACAACATAAATACAATTTAATAAAGCATAGGATAAAACAACATAAATACAATTTAATAAAGCATAGGATAAAACAACATAAATACAATTTAATAAAGCATAGGATAAAACAACATAAATACAATTTAATAAAGCATAGGATAAAACAACATAAATAAAATTTAATAAAGCATAGGTTAAAAAAACATAAATACAATTTAATAAAGCATAGGACAAAACAACATAAAAACAATTTAATAAAGCATAGTTTAAAACAACATAAATACAATTTAATAAAGCATAGGATAAAACCACAGAATTACAATTTAATAAAGCATAGGATAAAACAACATAAATACAATTTAATAAAGTATAGGACAAAACAACATAAATACAATTTAATAAAGCATAGGATAAAACAACATAAATACAATTTAATGAAACATAGGATAAACAACATAAATACAATTTAATAAAGCATAGGCTAAAACTACATAAATACAATTTAATAAAGCTTAGGATAAAACAAATTAAATACAATATAATAAAGCATAGGATAAAACAACATAAATTCAATTTAATAAAGCATAGGATAAAACAACATAAATACAATTTAATAAAGCATAAGATAAAACAACATGAATACAATTTAATAAAGCATAGGTTAAAACAACATAAATACAATTTAATAAAGCATAGGATAAAACAACATAAATATAATTTAATAAAGCATAGGTTAAAACAACATAAATACAATTTAATAAAGCACAGGATAAAACAACATAAATACAATTTAATAAAGCATAAGACAAAAAAACATAAATACAATTTAATAAAGCATATGTTAAAGCAACATAAATACAATTTAATAAAGCATAGGTTAAAACAACATAAATACAATTTAATAAAGCATAGGATAAAACAACATAAATACAATTTAATAAAGCTTAGGATAAAACAACATAAATACAATTTAATAAAGCATAGGATAAAACAACATAAATACAATTTAATAAAGCATAGCAAAAAACAACATAAATACAATTTAATAAAGCATAGGATAAAACAACATAAATAAAATTTAATAAAGCATAGGTTAAAACAACATAAATACAATTTAATAAAGCATATAATAAAACCACATAAATACAATTTTATAAAGCATAGGATAAAACAACATAAATACAATTTAATAAAGCATAGGACAAAACACCATAAATACAATTTAATAAAGCAGAGGATAAAACAACATAAATACAATTTAATGAAACAGGATAAAAAACATAAATACAATTTAATAAAGCATAGGATAAAACAACATAAATACAATTTAATAAAGCATAGGACAAAACACCATAAATACAATTTAATAAAGCAGAGGATAAAACAACATAAATACAATTTAATGAAACAGGATAAACAACATAAATACAATTTAATAAAGCATAGGATGAAACAACATAAATACAATTTAATAAAGCATAGGATAAAACAACATAAATACAATTTAATAAAGCAAAGGATAAAACAACATGAATAAAATTTAATAAAGCATAGGTTAAAATAACATAAATACAATTTAATAAAGCATAGGACAAAACAACATAAAAACAATTTAATAAAGCATAGTTTAAAACAACATAAATACAATTTAATAAAGCATAGGATAAAACCACAGAATTACAATTTAATAAAGCATAGGATAAAACAACATAAATACAATTTAATAAAGCATAGGATAAAACAACATAAATACAATTTAATAAAGCATAGGATAAAACAACATAAATACAATTTAATAAAGCATAGGTTAAAATAACATAAATACAATTTAATAAAGCATAGGACAAAACAACATAAATACAATTTAATAAAGCATAGGATAAAACAACATAAATACAATTTAATAAAGCATAGGATCAAACAACATAAATACAATTTAATAAAGCATAGGATAAAACAACATAAATACAATTTAATAAAGCATAGGTTAAAACAACATAAATACAATTTAATAAAGCACAGGATAAAACAACATAAATACAATTTAGTAAAGCATAAGTTAAAACAACATAAATACAATTTAATAAAGCATAGGATAAAACAACATAAATTCAATTTAATAAAGCATAGGATAAAACAACATAAATACAATTTAATAAAGCACAGGATAAAACAACATAAATACAATTTAGTAAAGCATAAGTTAAAACAACATAAATACAATTTAATAAAGCATAGGATAAAACAACATAAATTCAATTTAATAAAGCATAGGACAAAACAACATAAAAACAATTTAATAAAGCATAGTTTAAAACAACATAAATACAATTTAATAAAGCATAGGATAAAACCACAGAATTACAATTTAATAAAGCATAGGATAAAACAACATAAATACAATTTAATAAAGTATAGGACAAAACAACATAAATACAATTTAATAAAGCATAGGATAAAACAACATAAATACAATTTAATGAAACATAGGATAAACAACATAAATACAATTTAATAAAGCATAGGATAAACAACATAAATACAATTTAATAAAGCATAGGCTAAAACTACATAAATACAATTTAATAAAGCTTAGGATAAAACAAATTAAATACAATATAATAAAGCATAGGATAAAACAACATAAATTCAATTTAATAAAGCATAAGATAAAACAACATGAATACAATTTAATAAAGCATAGGTTAAAACAACATAAATACAATTTAATAAAGCATAGGATAAAACAACATAAATATAATTTAATAAGCATAGGCTAAAACAACATAAATACAATTTAATAAAGCACAGGATAAGACAATATAAATACAATTTAATAAAGCATAAGACAAAAAAACATAAATACAATTTAATAAAGCATATGTTAAAGCAACATAAATACAATTTAATAAAGCATAGGTTAAAACAACATAAATACAATTTAATAAAGCATAGGATAAAACAACATAAATACAATTTAATAAAGCTTAGGATAAAACAACATAAATACAATTTAATAAAGCATAGGATAAAACAACATAAATACAATTTAATAAAGCATAGCAAAAAACAACATAAATACAATTTAATAAAGCATAGGATAAAACAACATAAATAAAATTTAATAAAGCATAGGTTAAAACAACATAAATACAATTTAATAAAGCATATAATAAAACCACATAAATACAATTTTATAAAGCATAGGATAAAACAACATAAATACAATTTAATAAAGCATAGGACAAAACACCATAAATACAATTTAATAAAGCAGAGGATAAAACAACATAAATACAATTTAATGAAACAGGATAAAAAACATAAATACAATTTAATAAAGCATAGGATAAAACAACATAAATACAATTTAATAAAGCATAGGACAAAACACCATAAATACAATTTAATAAAGCAGAGGATAAAACAACATAAATACAATTTAATGAAACAGGATAAACAACATAAATACAATTTAATAAAGCATAGGATGAAACAACATAAATACAATTTAATAAAGCATAGGATAAAACAACATAAATACAATTTAATAAAGCAAAGGATAAAACAACATGAATAAAATTTAATAAAGCATAGGTTAAAATAACATAAATACAATTTAATAAAGCATAGGACAAAACAACATAAAAACAATTTAATAAAGCATAGTTTAAAACAACATAAATACAATTTAATAAAGCATAGGATAAAACCACAGAATTACAATTTAATAAAGCATAGGATAAAACAACATAAATACAATTTAATAAAGCATAGGATAAAACAACATAAATACAATTTAATAAAGCATAGGATAAAACAACATAAATACAATTTAATAAAGCATAGGTTAAAATAACATAAATACAATTTAATAAAGCATAGGACAAAACAACATAAATACAATTTAATAAAGCATAGGATAAAACAACATAAATACAATTTAATAAAGCATAGGATCAAACAACATAAATACAATTTAATAAAGCATAGGATAAAACAACATAAATACAATTTAATAAAGCATAGGTTAAAACAACATAAATACAATTTAATAAAGCACAGGATAAAACAACATAAATACAATTTAGTAAAGCATAAGTTAAAACAACATAAATACAATTTAATAAAGCATAGGATAAAACAACATAAATTCAATTTAATAAAGCATAGGATAAAACAACATAAATACAATTTAATAAAGCACAGGATAAAACAACATAAATACAATTTAGTAAAGCATAAGTTAAAACAACATAAATACAATTTAATAAAGCATAGGATAAAACAACATAAATTCAATTTAATAAAGCATAGGACAAAACAACATAAAAACAATTTAATAAAGCATAGTTTAAAACAACATAAATACAATTTAATAAAGCATAGGATAAAACCACAGAATTACAATTTAATAAAGCATAGGATAAAACAACATAAATACAATTTAATAAAGTATAGGACAAAACAACATAAATACAATTTAATAAAGCATAGGATAAAACAACATAAATACAATTTAATGAAACATAGGATAAACAACATAAATACAATTTAATAAAGCATAGGATAAACAACATAAATACAATTTAATAAAGCATAGGCTAAAACTACATAAATACAATTTAATAAAGCTTAGGATAAAACAAATTAAATACAATATAATAAAGCATAGGATAAAACAACATAAATTCAATTTAATAAAGCATAAGATAAAACAACATGAATACAATTTAATAAAGCATAGGTTAAAACAACATAAATACAATTTAATAAAGCATAGGATAAAACAACATAAATATAATTTAATAAGCATAGGCTAAAACAACATAAATACAATTTAATAAAGCACAGGATAAGACAATATAAATACAATTTAATAAAGCATAAGACAAAAAAACATAAATACAATTTAATAAAGCATATGTTAAAGCAACATAAATACAATTTAATAAAGCATAGGTTAAAACAACATAAATACAATTTAATAAAGCATAGGATAAAACAACATAAATACAATTTAATAAAGCTTAGGATAAAACAACATAAATACAATTTAATAAAGCATAGGATAAAACAACATAAATACAATTTAATAAAGCATAGCATAAAACAACATAAATACAATTTAATAAAGCATAGGTTAAAACAACATAAATACAATTTAATAAAGCATAGGATAAAACAACATAAATACAATTTAATAAAGCATAGGATAAAACAACATAAATAAAATTTAATATAGCATAGGATAAAACAACATAAATACAATTAAATAAAGCATAGGATAAAACAACATAAATACAATTTAATAAAGCATAGGATAAAACCACAGAATTACAATTTAATAAAGCATAGGATAAAACAACATAAATACAATTTAATAAAGCATAGGATAAAACAACATAAATACAATTTAATAAAGCATAGGATAAAACAACATAAATACAATTTAATAAAGCATAGGATAAAACAACATAAATACAATTTAATAAAGCATAGGATAAAACAACATAAATACAATTTAATAAAGCATAGGATAAAACAACATAAATAAAATTTAATAAAGCATAGGTTAAAAAAACATAAATACAATTTAATAAAGCATAGGACAAAACAACATAAAACAATTAAATAAAGCATAGTTTAAAACAACATAAATACAATTTAATAAAGCATAGGATAAAACCACAGAATTACAATTTAATAAAGCATAGGATAAAACAACATAAATACAATTTAATAAAGTATAGGACAAAACAACATAAATACAATTTAATAAAGCATAGGATAAAACAACATAAATACAATTTAATGAAACATAGGATAAACAACATAAATACAATTTAATAAAGCATAGGATAAACAACATAAATACAATTTAATAAAGCATAGGCTAAAACTACATAAATACAATTTAATAAAGCTTAGGATAAAACAAATTAAATACAATATAATAAAGCATAGGATAAAACAACATAAATTCAATTTAATAAAGCATAGGATAAAACAACATAAATACAATTTAATAAAGCATAAGATAAAACAACATGAATACAATTTAATAAAGCATAGGTTAAAACAACATAAATACAATTTAATAAAGCATAGGATAAAACAACATAAATATAATTTAATAAAGCATAGGTTAAAACAACATAAATACAATTTAATAAAGCACAGGATAAAACAACATAAATACAATTTAATAAAGCATAAGACAAAAAAACATAAATACAATTTAATAAAGCATATGTTAAAGCAACATAAATACAATTTAATAAAGCATAGGTTAAAACAACATAAAAACAATTTAATAAAGCATAGGATAAAACAACATAAATACAATTTAATAAAGCATAGCATAAAACAACATAAATACAATTTAATAAAGCATAGGATAAAACAACATAAATAAAATTTAATAAAGCATAGGTTAAAACAACATAAATACAATTTAATAAAGCATATAATAAAACCACAGAAATACAATTTTATAAAGCATAGGATAAAACAACATAAATACAATTTAATAAAGCATAGGACAAAACACCATAAATACAATTTAATAAAGCAGAGGATAAAACAACATAAATACAATTTAATGAAACAGGATAAACAACATAAATACAATTTAATAAAGCATAGGATAAAACAACATAAATACAATTTAATAAAGCATAGGACAAAACACCATAAATACAATTTAATAAAGCAGAGGATAAAACAACATAAATACAATTTAATGAAACAGGATAAACAACATAAATACAATTTGATAAAGCATAGGATGAAACAACATAAATACAATTTAATAAAGCATAGGATAAAACAACATAAATACAATTTAATAAAGCAAAGGATAAAACAACATGAATAAAATTTAATAAAGCATAGGTTAAAATAACATAAATACAATTTAATAAAGCATAGGACAAAACAACATAAATACAGTTAAATAAAGCATAGGATAAAACAACATAAATACAATTTAATAAAGCATAGGATAAAACAACATAAATACAATTTAATAAAGCATAGGATAAAACCACAGAATTACAATTTAATAAAGCATAGGATAAAACAACATAAATACAATTTAATAAAGCATAGGATAAAACAACATAAATACAATTTAATAAAGCATAGGATAAAACAACATAAATACAATTTAATAAAGCATAGGATAAAACAACATAAATACAATTTAATAAAGCATAGGATAAAACAACATAAATAAAATTTAATAAAGCATAGGTTAAAATAACATAAATACAATTTAATAAAGCATAGGACAAAACAACATAAAAACAATTTAATAAAGCATAGTTTAAAACAACATAAATACAATTTAATAAAGCATAGGATAAAACAACATAAATACAATTTAATAAAGCATAGGATAAAACAACATAAATACAATTTAATAAAGCATAGGATAAAACAACATAAATACAATTTAATAAAGCATAGGATAAAACAACATAAATAAAATTTAATAAAGCATAGGTTAAAATAACATAAATACAATTTAATAAAGCATAGGACAAAACAACATAAAAACAATTTAATAAAGCATAGTTTAAAACAACATAAATGCAAGTTAATAAAGCATAGGATAAAACAACATAAATACAATTTAATAAAGCATAGGATAAAACAATATAAATAAAATTTAATAAAGCATAGGATAAAACAACATAAATAAAAATTTAATAAAGCATAGGATAAAACAAATTAAATACAATATAATAAAGCATAGGATAAAACAACATAAATTCAATTTAATAAAGCATAGGATAAAACAACATAAATACAATTTAATAAAGCATAAGATAAAACAACATGAATACAATTTAATAGAGCATAGGATAAAACAACATAAATACAATTTAATAAAGCATAGGATAAAACAACATAAATACAATTTAATAAAGCATAGGATAAATCAACCTAAATACAATTTAATAAAGCATAGGTTAAAACAACATAAATACAATTTAATAAAGCATAGGATAAAACAACATAAATTCAATTTAATAAAGCATAGGATAAAACAACATAAATACAATTTAATAAAGCACAGGATAAAACAAAATAAATAAAATTTAATAAAGCATAGGATAAAACAACATAAATAAAATTTAATAAAGCATAGGATAAAACAACATAAATACAATTTAATAAAGCTTAGGATAAAACAACATAAATAAAATTTAATAAAGCATAGGATAAAACAACATGAATACAATTTAATAAAGCATATGATAAAACAACATAAATACAATTTAATAAAGCATAGGTTAAAACAACATAAATACAATTTAATAAAGCATAGGATAAAACAACATAAATACAATTTAATAAAGCATAGGATAAAACAACATAAATAAAATTTAATAAAGCATAGGATAAAACAACATAAATACAATTTAATAAAGCATAGGATAAAACAACATAAATACAATTTAATAAAGCATAGGATAAAACAACATAAATACAATTTAATAAAGCATAGGATAAAACAACATAAATACAATTTAATAAAGCATAGGATAAAACAACATAAATAAAATTTAATAAAGCATAAGTTAAAATAACATAAATACAATTTAATAAAGCATAGGACAAAACAACATAAAAACAATTTAATAAAGCATAGTTTAAAACAACATAAATACAATTTAATAAAGCATAGGATAAAACCACAGAATTACAATTTAATAAAGCATAGGATAAAACAACATAAAAACAATTTAATAAAGCATAGTTTAAAATAACATAAATACAATTTAATAAACATAGGACAAAACAACATAAATACAATTTAATAAAGCATAGGATAAAACAACATAAATACAATTTAATAAAGCATAGGATCAAACAACATAAATACAATTTAATAAAGCATAGGATAAAACAACATAAATACAATTTAATAAAGCATAGGTTAAAACAACATAAATACAATTTAATAAAGCACAGGATAAAACAACATAAATACAATTTAGTAAAGCATAAGTTAAAACAACATAAATACAATTTAATAAAGCATAGGATAAAACAACATAAATTCAATTTAATAAAGCATAGGATAAAACAACATAAATACAATTTAATAAAGCACAGGATAAAACAAAATAAATAAAATTTAATAAAGCATAGGATAAAACAACATAAATAAAATGTAATAAAGCATAGGATAAAACAACATAAATACATTTTAATAAAGCATAGGATAAAACAACATAAATAAAATTTAATAAAGCATAGGATAAAACAACATAAATACAATTTAATAAAGCATATGATAAAACAACATAAATACAATTTAATAAAGCATAGGTTAAAACAACATAAATACAATTTAATAAAGCATAGGATAAAACAACATAAATACAATTTAATAAAGCATAGGATAAAACAACATAAATAAAATTTAATATAGCATAGGATAAAACAACATAAATACAATTTAATAAAGCACAGGATAAAACAACATAAATACAATTTAATAAAGCATAGGTTAAAACAACATAAATACAATTTAATAAAGCATAGGATAAAACAACATAAAAACAATTAAATAAAGCATAGGATAAAGCAACATAAATACAATTTAATAAAGCATAGGATAAAACAACATAAATACAATTTAATAAAGCATAGGATAAAACAACATAAATACAATTTAATAAAGCAAAGGATAAAACAACATGAATAAAATTTAATAAAGCATAGGTTAAAATAACATAAATACAATTTAATAAAGCATAGGACAAAACAACATAAAAACAATTTAATAAAGCATAGTTTAAAACAACATAAATACAATTTAATAAAGCATAGGATAAAACCACAGAATTACAATTTAATAAAGCATAGGATAAAACAACATAAATACAATTTAATAAAGCATAGGATAAAACAACATAAATACAATTTAATAAAGCATAGGATAAAACAACATAAATACAATTTAATAAAGCATAGGATAAAACAACATAAATAAAATTTAATAAAGCATAGGTTAAAATAACATAAATACAATTTAATAAAGCATAGGACAAAACAACATAAATACAATTTAATAAAGCATAGGATAAAACAACATAAATACAATTTAATAAAGCATAGGATCAAACAACATAAATACAATTTAATAAAGCATAGGATAAAACAACATAAATACAATTTAATAAAGCATAGGTGAAAACAACATAAATACAATTTAATAAAGCACAGGATAAAACAACATAAATACAATTTAGTAAAGCATAAGTTAAAACAACATAAATACAATTTAATAAAGCATAGGATAAAACAACATAAATACAATTTAATAAAGCATAGGATAAAACAACATAAATACAATTTAATAAAGCATATGATAAAACAACATAAATACAATTTAATAAAGCATAGGATAAAACAACATAAATACAATTTAATAAAGCATAGGATAAAACAACATAAATACAATTTAATAAAGCATATGATAAAACAACATAAATACAATTTAATAAAGCATAGGTTAAAACAACATAAATACAATTTAATAAAGCATAGGATAAAACAACATAAATACAATTTAATAAAGCATAGGATAAAACAACATAAATAAAATTTAATATAGCATAGGATAAAACAACATAAATACAATTTAATAAAGCACAGGATAAAACAACATAAATACAATTTAATAAAGCATAGGTTAAAACAACATAAATACAATTTAATAAAGCATAGGATAAAACAACATAAATACAATTTAATAAAGCATAGGATAAAACAACATAAATAAAATTTAATAAAGCATAGGATAAAACAACATAAAAACAATTAAATAAAGCATAGGATAAAACAACATAAATACAATTTAATAAAGCATAGGATAAAACAACATAAATACAATTTAATAAAGCATAGGATAAAACAACATAAATACAATTTAATAAAGCAAAGGATAAAACAACATGAATAAAATTTAATAAAGCATAGGTTAAAATAACATAAATACAATTTAATAAAGCATAGGACAAAACAACATAAAAACAATTTAATAAAGCATAGTTTAAAACAACATAAATACAATTTAATAAAGCATAGGATAAAACCACAGAATTACAATTTAATAAAGCATAGGATAAAACAACATAAATACAATTTAATAAAGCATAGGATAAAACAACATAAATACAATTTAATAAAGCATAGGATAAAACAACATAAATACAATTTAATAAAGCATAGGATAAAACAACATAAATAAAATTTAATAAAGCATAGGTTAAAATAACATAAATACAATTTAATAAAGCATAGGACAAAACAACATAAATACAATTTAATAAAGCATAGGATAAAACAACATAAATACAATTTAATAAAGCATAGGATCAAACAACATAAATACAATTTAATAAAGCATAGGATAAAACAACATAAATACAATTTAATAAAGCATAGGTTAAAACAACATAAATGCAATTTAATAAAGCACAGGATAAAACAACATAAATACAATTTAGTAAAGCATAAGTTAAAACAACATAAATACAATTTAATAAAGCATAGGATAAAACAACATAAATAAAATTTAATAAAGCATAGGATAAAACAACATAAATACAATTTAATAAAGCACAAGATAAAACAAAATAAATAAAATTTAATAAAGCATAGGATAAAACAACATAAATAAAATTTAATAAAGCATAGGATAAAACAACATAAATACATTTTAATAAAGCATAGGATAAAACAACATAAATAAAATTTAATAAAGCATAGGATAAAACAACATAAATACAATTTAATAAAGCATATGATAAAACAACATAAATACAATTTAATAAAGCATAGGTTAAAACAACATAAATACAATTTAATAAAGCATAGGATAAAACAACATAAATACAATTTAATAAAGCATAGGATAAAACAACATAAATAAAATTTAATAAAGCATAGGATAAAACAACATAAATAAAATTTAATAAAGCATAGGATAAAACAACATAAAAACAATTAAATAAAGCATAGGATAAAGCAACATAAATACAATTTAATAAAGCATAGGATAAAACAACATAAATACAATTTAATAAAGCATAGGATAAAACAACATAAATACAATTTAATAAAGCAAAGGATAAAACAACATGATTAAAATTTAATAAAGCATAGGTTAAAATAACATAAATACAATTTAATAAAGCATAGGACAAAACAACATAAAAACAATTTAATAAAGCATAGTTTAAAACAACATAAATACAATTTAATAAAGCATAGGATAAAACCACAGAATTACAATTTAATAAAGCATAGGATAAAACAACATAAATACAATTTAATAAAGCATAGGATAAAACAACATAAATACAATTTAATAAAGCATAGGATAAAACAACATAAATACAATTTAATAAAGCATAGGATAAAACAACATAAATAAAATTTAATAAAGCATAGGTTAAAATAACATAAATACAATTTAATAAAGCATAGGACAAAACAACATAAATACAATTTAATAAAGCATAGGATAAAACAACATAAATACAATTTAATAAAGCATAGGATCAAACAACATAAATACAATTTAATAAAGCATAGGATAAAACAACATAAATACAATTTAATAAAGCATAGGTTAAAACAACATAAATACAATTTAATAAAGCACAGGATAAAACAACATAAATACAATTTAGTAAAGCATAAGTTAAAACAACATAAATACAATTTAATAAAGCATAGGATAAAACAACATAAATTCAATTTAATAAAGCATAGGATAAAACAACATAAATACAATTTAATAAAGCACAGGATAAAACAAAATAAATAAAATTTAATAAAGCATAGGATAAAACAACATAAATAAAATTTAATAAAGCATAGGATAAAACAACATAAATACAATTTAATAAAGCATAGGATAAAACAACATAAATAAAATTTAATAAAGCATAGGATAAAACAACATAAATACAATTTAATAAAGCATATGATAAAACAACATAAATACAATTTAATAAAGCATAGGTTAAAACAACATAAATACAATTTAATAAAGCATAGGATAAAACAACATAAATACAATTTAATAAAGCATAGGATAAAACAACATAAATAAAATTTAATATAGCATAGGATAAAACAACATAAATACAATTAAATAAAGCATAGGATAAAACAACATAAATACAATTTAATAAAGCATAGGATAAAACAACATAAATACAATTTAATAAAGCATAGGATAAAACCACAGAATTACAATTTAATAAAGCATAGGATAAAACAACATAAATACAATTTAATAAAGCATAGGATAAAACAACATAAATACAATTTAATAAAGCATAGGATAAAACAACATAAATACAATTTAATAAAGCATAGGATAAAACAACATAAATACAATTTAATAAAGCATAGGATAAAACAACATAAATAAAATTTAATAAAGCATAGGTTAAAATAACATAAATACAATTTAATAAAGCATAGGACAAAACAACATAAAAACAATTTAATAAAGCATAGTTTAAAACAACATAAATACAATTTAATAAAGCATAGGATAAAACCACAGAATTACAATTTAATAAAGCATAGGATAAAACAACATAAAAACAATTTAATAAAGTATAGGACAAAACAACATAAATACAATTTAATAAAGCATAGGATAAAACAACATAAATACAATTTAATGAAACATAGGATAAACAACATAAATACAATTTAATAAAGCATAGGATAAACAACATAAATACAATTTAATAAAGCATAGGCTAAAACTACATAAATACAATTTAATAAAGCTTAGGATAAAACAAATTAAATACAATATAATAAAGCATAGGATAAAACAACATAAATTCAATTTAATAAAGCATAGGATAAAACAACATGAATACAATTTAATAAAGCATAAGATAAAACAACATGAATACAATTTAATAAAGCATAGGTTAAAACAACATAAATACAATTTAATAAAGCATAGGATAAAACAACATAAATATAATTTAATAAGCATAGGCTAAAACAACATAAATACAATTTAATAAAGCACAGGATAAAACAACATAAATACAATTTAATAAAGCATAAGACAAAAAAACATAAATACAATTTAATAAAGCATATGTTAAAGCAACATAAATACAATTTAATAAAGCATAGGTTAAAACAACATAAATACAATTTAATAAAGCATAGGATAAAACAACATAAATACAATTTAATAAAGCATAGGATAAAACAACATAAATACAATTTAATAAAGCATAGCATAAAACAACATAAATACAATTTAATAAAGCATAGGTTAAAACAACATAAATACAATTTAATAAAGCATAGGATAAAACAACATAAATACAATTTAATAAAGCATAGGATAAAACAACATAAATAAAATTTAATATAGCATAGGATAAAACAACATAAATACAATTAAATAAAGCATAGGATAAAACAACATAAATACAATTTAATAAAGCATAGGATAAAACCACAGAATTACAATTTAATAAAGCATAGGATAAAACAACATAAATACAATTTAATAAAGCATAGGATAAAACAACATAAATACAATTTAATAAAGCATAGGATAAAACAACATAAATACAATTTAATAAAGCATAGGATAAAACAACATAAATACAATTTAATAAAGCATAGGATAAAACAACATAAATACAATTTAATAAAGCATAGGATAAAACAACATAAATAAAATTTAATAAAGCATAGGTTAAAAAAACATAAATACAATTTAATAAAGCATAGGACAAAACAACATAAATACAATTTAATAAAGCATAAGATAAAACAACATGAATACAATTTAATAAAGCATAGGTTAAAACAACATAAATACAATTTAATAAAGCATAGGATAAAACAACATAAATATAATTTAATAAAGCATAGGTTAAAACAACATAAATACAATTTAATAAAGCACAGGATAAAACAACATAAATACAATTTAATAAAGCATAAGACAAAAAAACATAAATACAATTTAATAAAGCATATGTTAAAGCAACATAAATACAATTTAATAAAGCATAGGTTAAAACAACATAAATACAATTTAATAAAGCATAGGATAAAACAACATAAATACAATTTAATAAAGCTTAGGATAAAACAACATAAATACAATTTAATAAAGCATAGGATAAAACAACATAAATACAATTTAATAAAGCATAGCATAAAACAACATAAATACAATTTAATAAAGCATAGGATAAAACAACATAAATAAAATTTAATAAAGCATAGGTTAAAACAACATAAATACAATTTAATAAAGCATATAATAAAACCACAGAAATACAATTTTATAAAGCATAGGATAAAACAACATAAATACAATTTAATAAAGCATAGGACAAAACACCATAAATACAATTTAATAAAGCAGAGGATAAAACAACATAAATACAATTTAATGAAACAGGATAAACAACATAAATACAATTTAATAAAGCATAGGATAAAACAACATAAATACAATTTAATAAAGCATAGGACAAAACACCATAAATACAATTTAATAAAGCAGAGGATAAAACAACATAAATACAATTTAATGAAACAGGATAAACAACATAAATACAATTTGATAAAGCATAGGATGAAACAACATAAATACAATTTAATAAAGCATAGGATAAAACAACATAAATACAATTTAATAAAGCAAAGGATAAAACAACATGAATAAAATTTAATAAAGCATAGGTTAAAATAACATAAATACAATTTAATAAAGCATAGGACAAAACAACATAAAAACAATTTAATAAAGCATAGTTTAAAACAACATAAATACAATTTAATAAAGCATAGGATAAAACCACAGAATTACAATTTAATAAAGCATAGGATAAAACAACATAAATACAATTTAATAAAGCATAGGATAAAACAACATAAATACAATTTAATAAAGCATAGGATAAAACAACATAAATACAATTTAATAAAGCATAGGATAAAACAACATAAATACAATTTAATAAAGCATAGGTTAAAACAACATAAATACAATTTAATAAAGCACAGGATAAAACAACATAAATACAATTTAATAAAGCATAGGTTAAAACAACATAAATACAATTTAATAAAGCATAGGATAAAACAACATAAATACAATTTAATAAAGCATAGGATAAAACAACATAAATACAATTTAATAAAGCATAGGATAAAACAACATAAATAAAATTTAATATAGCATAGGATAAAACAACATAAATACAATTAAATAAAGCATAGGATAAAACAACATAAATACAATTTAATAAAGCATAGGATAAAACAACATAAATACAATTTAATAAAGCATAGGTTAAAACAACATAAATACAATTTAATAAAGCACAGGATAAAACAACATAAATACAATTTAGTAAAGCATAAGTTAAAACAACATAAATACAATTTAATAAAGCATAGGATAAAACAACATAAATTCAATTTAATAAAGCATAGGATAAAACAACATAAATAAAATTTAATATAGCATAGGATAAAACAACATAAATACAATTAAATAAAGCATAGGATAAAACAACATAAATACAATTTAATAAAGCATAGGATAAAACAACATAAATACAATTTAATAAAGCATAGGATAAAACCACAGAATTACAATTTAATAAAGCATAGGATAAAACAACATAAATACAATTTAATAAAGCATAGGATAAAACAACATAAATACAATTTAATAAAGCAAAGGATAAAACAACATGAATAAAATTTAATAAAGCATAGGTTAAAATAACATAAATACAATTTAATAAAGCATAGGACAAAACAACATAAAAACAATTTAATAAAGCATAGTTTAAAACAACATAAATACAATTTAATAAAGCATAGGATAAAACCACAGAATTACAATTTAATAAAGCATAGGATAAAACAACATAAATACAATTTAATAAAGCATAGGATAAAACAACATAAATACAATTTAATAAAGCATAGGATAAAACAACATAAATACAATTTAATAAAGCATAGGATAAAACAACATAAATAAAATTTAATAAAGCATAGGTTAAAATAACATAAATACAATTTAATAAAGCATAGGACAAAACAACATAAATACAATTTAATAAAGCATAGGATAAAACAACATAAATACAATTTAATAAAGCATAGGATCAAACAACATAAATACAATTTAATAAAGCATAGGATAAAACAACATAAATACAATTTAATAAAGCATAGGTTAAAACAACATAAATTCAATTTAATAAAGCACAGGATAAAACAACATAAATACAATTTAGTAAAGCATAAGTTAAAACAACATAAATGCAATTTAATAAAGCATAGGATAAAACAACATAAATTCAATTTAATAAAGCATAGGATAAAACAACATAAATACAATTTAATAAAGCACAGGATAAAACAAAATAAATAAAATTTAATAAAGCATAGGATAAAACAACATAAATAAAATTTAATAAAGCATAGGATAAAACAACATAAATACAATTTAATAAAGCATAGGATGAAACAACATAAATAAAATTTAATAAAGCATAGGATAAAACAACATAAATACAATTTAATAAAGCATATGATAAAACAACATAAATACAATTTAATAAAGCATAGGTTAAAACAACATAAATACAATTTAATAAAGCATAGGATAAAACAACATAAATACAATTTAATAAAGCATAGGATAAAACAACATAAATAAAATTTAATAAAGCATAGGATAAAACAACATAAAAACAATTAAATAAAGCATAGGATAAAACAACATAAATACAATTTAATAAAGCATAGGATAAAACAACATAAATACAATTTAATAAAGCATAGGATAAAACAACATAAATACAATTTAATAAAGCAAAGGATAAAACAACATGAATAAAATTTAATAAAGCATAGGTTAAAATAACATAAATACAATTTAATAAAGCATAGGACAAAACAACATAAAAACAATTTAATAAAGCATAGTTTAAAACAACATAAATACAATTTAATAAAGCATAGGATAAAACCACAGAATTACAATTTAATAAAGCATAGGATAAAACAACATAAATACAATTTAATAAAGCATAGGATAAAACAACATAAATACAATTTAATAAAGCATAGGATAAAACAACATAAATACAATTTAATAAAGCATAGGATAAAACAACATAAATAAAATTTAATAAAGCATAGGTTAAAATAACATAAATACAATTTAATAAAGCATAGGACAAAACAACATAAATACAATTTAATAAAGCATAGGATAAAACAACATAAATACAATTTAATAAAGCATAGGATCAAACAACATAAATACAATTTAATAAAGCATAGGATAAAACAACATAAATACAATTTAATAAAGCATAGGTTAAAACAACATAAATACAATTGAATAAAGCACAGGATAAAACAACATAAATACAATTTAGTAAAGCATAAGTTAAAACAACATAAATACAATTTAATAAAGCATAGGATAAAACAACATAAATTCAATTTAATAAAGCATAGGATAAAACAACATAAATACAATTTAATAAAGCACAGGATAAAACAAAATAAATAAAATTTAATAAAGCATAGGATAAAACAACATAAATAAAATTTAATAAAGCATAGGATAAAACAACATAAATACATTTTAATAAAGCATAGGATAAAACAACATAAATACAATTTAATAAAGCATAGGATCAAACAACATAAATACAATTTAATAAAGCATAGGATAAAACAACATAAATACAATTTAATAAAGCATAGGTTAAAACAACATAAATGCAATTTAATAAAGCACAGGATAAAACAACATAAATACAATTTAGTAAAGCATAAGTTAAAACAACATAAATACAATTTAATAAAGCATAGGATAAAACAACATAAATAAAATTTAATAAAGCATAGGATAAAACAACATAAATACAATTTAATAAAGCACAAGATAAAACAAAATAAATAAAATTTAATAAAGCATAGGATAAAACAACATAAATAAAATTTAATAAAGCATAGGATAAAACAACATAAATACATTTTAATAAAGCATAGGATAAAACAACATAAATAAAATTTAATAAAGCATAGGATAAAACAACATAAATACAATTTAATAAAGCATATGATAAAACAACATAAATACAATTTAATAAAGCATAGGTTAAAACAACATAAATACAATTTAATAAAGCATAGGATAAAACAACATAAATACAATTTAATAAAGCATAGGATAAAACAACATAAATAAAATTTAATAAAGCATAGGATAAAACAACATAAATAAAATTTAATAAAGCATAGGATAAAACAACATAAAAACAATTAAATAAAGCATAGGATAAAGCAACATAAATACAATTTAATAAAGCATAGGATAAAACAACATAAATACAATTTAATAAAGCATAGGATAAAACAACATAAATACAATTTAATAAAGCAAAGGATAAAACAACATGAATAAAATTTAATAAAGCATAGGTTAAAATAACATAAATACAATTTAATAAAGCATAGGACAAAACAACATAAAAACAATTTAATAAAGCATAGTTTAAAACAACATAAATACAATTTAATAAAGCATAGGATAAAACCACAGAATTACAATTTAATAAAGCATAGGATAAAACAACATAAATACAATTTAATAAAGCATAGGATAAAACAACATAAATACAATTTAATAAAGCATAGGATAAAACAACATAAATACAATTTAATAAAGCATAGGATAAAACAACATAAATAAAATTTAATAAAGCATAGGTTAAAATAACATAAATACAATTTAATAAAGCATAGGACAAAACAACATAAATACAATTTAATAAAGCATAGGATAAAACAACATAAATACAATTTAATAAAGCATAGGATCAAACAACATAAATACAATTTAATAAAGCATAGGATAAAACAACATAAATACAATTTAATAAAGCATAGGTTAAAACAACATAAATACAATTTAATAAAGCACAGGATAAAACAACATAAATACAATTTAGTAAAGCATAAGTTAAAACAACATAAATACAATTTAATAAAGCATAGGATAAAACAACATAAATTCAATTTAATAAAGCATAGGATAAAACAACATAAATACAATTTAATAAAGCACAGGATAAAACAAAATAAATAAAATTTAATAAAGCATAGGATAAAACAACATAAATAAAATTTAATAAAGCATAGGATAAAACAACATAAATACAATTTAATAAAGCATAGGATAAAACAACATAAATAAAATTTAATAAAGCATAGGATAAAACAACATAAATACAATTTAATAAAGCATATGATAAAACAACATAAATACAACTTAATAAAGCATAGGTTAAAACAACATAAATACAATTTAATAAAGCATAGGATAAAACAACATAAATACAATTTAATAAAGCATAGGATAAAACAACATAAATAAAATTTAATATAGCATAGGATAAAACAACATAAATACAATTAAATAAAGCATAGGATAAAACAACATAAATACAATTTAATAAAGCATAGGATAAAACAACATAAATACAATTTAATAAAGCATAGGATAAAACCACAGAATTACAATTTAATAAAGCATAGGATAAAACAACATAAATACAATTTAATAAAGCATAGGATAAAACAACATAAATACAATTTAATAAAGCATAGGATAAAACAACATAAATACAATTTAATAAAGCATAGGATAAAACAACATAAATACAATTTAATAAAGCATAGGATAAAACAACATAAATAAAATTTAATAAAGCAAAGGTTAAAATAACATAAATACAATTTAATAAAGCATAGGACAAAACAACATAAAAACAATTTAATAAAGCATAGTTTAAAACAACATAAATACAATTTAATAAAGCATAGGATAAAACCACAGAATTACAATTTAATAAAGCATAGGATAAAACAACATAAAAACAATTTAATAAAGTATAGGACAAAACAACATAAATACAATTTAATAAAGCATAGGATAAAACAACATAAATACAATTTAATGAAACATAGGATAAACAACATAAATACAATTTAATAAAGCATAGGATAAACAACATAAATACAATTTAATAAAGCATAGGCTAAAACTACATAAATACAATTTAATAAAGCTTAGGATAAAACAAATTAAATACAATATAATAAAGCATAGGATAAAACAACATAAATTCAATTTAATAAAGCATAGGATAAAACAACATGAATACAATTTAATAAAGCATAAGATAAAACAACATGAATACAATTTAATAAAGCATAGGATAAAACAACATAAATACAATTTAATAAAGCATAGGATAAAACAACATAAATATAATTTAATAAGCATAGGCTAAAACAACATAAATACAATTTAATAAAGCACAGGATAAAACAACATAAATACAATTTAATAAAGCATAAGACAAAAAAACATAAATACAATTTAATAAAGCATATGTTAAAGCAACATAAATACAATTTAATAAAGCATAGGTTAAAACAACATAAATACAATTTAATAAAGCATAGGATAAAACAACATAAATACAATTTAATAAAGCATAGGATAAAACAACATAAATACAATTTAATAAAGCATAGCATAAAACAACATAAATACAATTTAATAAAGCATAGGTTAAAACAACATAAATACAATTTAATAAAGCATAGGATAAAACAACATAAATACAATTTAATAAAGCATAGGATAAAACAACATAAATAAAATTTAATATAGCATAGGATAAAACAACATAAATACAATTAAATAAAGCATAGGATAAAACAACATAAATACAATTTAATAAAGCATAGGATAAAACCACAGAATTACAATTTAATAAAGCATAGGATAAAACAACATAAATACAATTTAATAAAGCATAGGATAAAACAACATAAATACAATTTAATAAAGCATAGGATAAAACAACATAAATACAATTTAATAAAGCATAGGATAAAACAACATAAATACAATTTAATAAAGCATAGGATAAAACAACATAAATACAATTTAATAAAGCATAGGATAAAACAACATAAATAAAATTTAATAAAGCATAGGTTAAAAAAACATAAATACAATTTAATAAAGCATAGGACAAAACAACATAAATACAATTTAATAAAGCATAAGATAAAACAACATGAATACAATTTAATAAAGCATAGGTTAAAACAACATAAATACAATTTAATAAAGCATAGGATAAAACAACATAAATATAATTTAATAAAGCATAGGTTAAAACAACATAAATACAATTTAATAAAGCACAGGATAAAACAACATAAATACAATTTAATAAAGCATAAGACAAAAAAACATAAATACAATTTAATAAAGCATATGTTAAAGCAACATAAATACAATTTAATAAAGCATAGGTTAAAACAACATAAATACAATTTAATAAAGCATAGGATAAAACAACATAAATACAATTTAATAAAGCTTAGGATAAAACAACATAAATACAATTTAATAAAGCATAGGATAAAACAACATAAATACAATTTAATAAAGCATAGCATAAAACAACATAAATACAATTTAATAAAGCATAGGATAAAACAACATAAATAAAATTTAATAAAGCATAGGTTAAAACAACATAAATACAATTTAATAAAGCATATAATAAAACCACAGAAATACAATTTTATAAAGCATAGGATAAAACAACATAAATACAATTTAATAAAGCATAGGACAAAACACCATAAATACAATTTAATAAAGCAGAGGATAAAACAACATAAATACAATTTAATGAAACAGGATAAACAACATAAATACAATTTAATAAAGCATAGGATAAAACAACATAAATACAATTTAATAAAGCATAGGACAAAACACCATAAATACAATTTAATAAAGCAGAGGATAAAACAACATAAATACAATTTAATGAAACAGGATAAACAACATAAATACAATTTGATAAAGCATAGGATGAAACAACATAAATACAATTTAATAAAGCATAGGATAAAACAACATAAATACAATTTAATAAAGCAAAGGATAAAACAACATGAATAAAATTTAATAAAGCATAGGTTAAAATAACATAAATACAATTTAATAAAGCATAGGACAAAACAACATAAAAACAATTTAATAAAGCATAGTTTAAAACAACATAAATACAATTTAATAAAGCATAGGATAAAACCACAGAATTACAATTTAATAAAGCATAGGATAAAACAACATAAATACAATTTAATAAAGCATAGGATAAAACAACATAAATACAATTTAATAAAGCATAGGATAAAACAACATAAATACAATTTAATAAAGCATAGGATAAAACAACATAAATACAATTTAATAAAGCATAGGTTAAAACAACATAAATACAATTTAATAAAGCACAGGATAAAACAACATAAATACAATTTAATAAAGCATAGGTTAAAACAACATAAATACAATTTAATAAAGCATAGGATAAAACAACATAAATACAATTTAATAAAGCATAGGATAAAACAACATAAATACAATTTAATAAAGCATAGGATAAAACAACATAAATAAAATTTAATATAGCATAGGATAAAACAACATAAATACAATTAAATAAAGCATAGGATAAAACAACATAAATACAATTTAATAAAGCATAGGATAAAACAACATAAATACAATTTAATAAAGCATAGGATCAAACAACATAAATACAATTTAATAAAGCATAGGATAAAACAACATAAATACAATTTAATAAAGCATAGGTTAAAACAACATAAATACAATTTAATAAAGCACAGGATAAAACAACATAAATACAATTTAGTAAAGCATAAGTTAAAACAACATAAATACAATTTAATAAAGCATAGGATAAAACAACATAAATTCAATTTAATAAAGCATAGGATAAAACAACATAAATAAAATTTAATATAGCATAGGATAAAACAACATAAATACAATTAAATAAAGCATAGGATAAAACAACATAAATACAATTTAATAAAGCATAGGATAAAACAACATAAATACAATTTAATAAAGCATAGGATAAAACCACAGAATTACAATTTAATAAAGCATAGGATAAAACAACATAAATACAATTTAATAAAGCATAGGATAAAACAACATAAATACAATTTAATAAAGCAAAGGATAAAACAACATGAATAAAATTTAATAAAGCATAGGTTAAAATAACATAAATACAATTTAATAAAGCATAGGACAAAACAACATAAAAACAATTTAATAAAGCATAGTTTAAAACAACATAAATACAATTTAATAAAGCATAGGATAAAACCACAGAATTACAATTTAATAAAGCATAGGATAAAACAACATAAATACAATTTAATAAAGCATAGGATAAAACAACATAAATACAATTTAATAAAGCATAGGATAAAACAACATAAATACAATTTAATAAAGCATAGGATAAAACAACATAAATAAAATTTAATAAAGCATAGGTTAAAATAACATAAATACAATTTAATAAAGCATAGGACAAAACAACATAAATACAATTTAATAAAGCATAGGATAAAACAACATAAATACAATTTAATAAAGCATAGGATCAAACAACATAAATACAATTTAATAAAGCATAGGATAAAACAACATAAATACAATTTAATAAAGCATAGGTTAAAACAACATAAATTCAATTTAATAAAGCACAGGATAAAACAACATAAATACAATTTAGTAAAGCATAAGTTAAAACAACATAAATGCAATTTAATAAAGCATAGGATAAAACAACATAAATTCAATTTAATAAAGCATAGGATAAAACAACATAAATACAATTTAATAAAGCACAGGATAAAACAAAATAAATAAAATTTAATAAAGCATAGGATAAAACAACATAAATAAAATTTAATAAAGCATAGGATAAAACAACATAAATACAATTTAATAAAGCATAGGATGAAACAACATAAATAAAATTTAATAAAGCATAGGATAAAACAACATAAATACAATTTAATAAAGCATATGATAAAACAACATAAATACAATTTAATAAAGCATAGGTTAAAACAACATAAATACAATTTAATAAAGCATAGGATAAAACAACATAAATACAATTTAATAAAGCATAGGATAAAACAACATAAATAAAATTTAATAAAGCATAGGATAAAACAACATAAAAACAATTAAATAAAGCATAGGATAAAACAACATAAATACAATTTAATAAAGCATAGGATAAAACAACATAAATACAATTTAATAAAGCATAGGATAAAACAACATAAATACAATTTAATAAAGCAAAGGATAAAACAACATGAATAAAATTTAATAAAGCATAGGTTAAAATAACATAAATACAATTTAATAAAGCATAGGACAAAACAACATAAAAACAATTTAATAAAGCATAGTTTAAAACAACATAAATACAATTTAATAAAGCATAGGATAAAACCACAGAATTACAATTTAATAAAGCATAGGATAAAACAACATAAATACAATTTAATAAAGCATAGGATAAAACAACATAAATACAATTTAATAAAGCATAGGATAAAACAACATAAATACAATTTAATAAAGCATAGGATAAAACAACATAAATAAAATTTAATAAAGCATAGGTTAAAATAACATAAATACAATTTAATAAAGCATAGGACAAAACAACATAAATACAATTTAATAAAGCATAGGATAAAACAACATAAATACAATTTAATAAAGCATAGGATCAAACAACATAAATACAATTTAATAAAGCATAGGATAAAACAACATAAATACAATTTAATAAAGCATAGGTTAAAACAACATAAATACAATTGAATAAAGCACAGGATAAAACAACATAAATACAATTTAGTAAAGCATAAGTTAAAACAACATAAATACAATTTAATAAAGCATAGGATAAAACAACATAAATTCAATTTAATAAAGCATAGGATAAAACAACATAAATACAATTTAATAAAGCACAGGATAAAACAAAATAAATAAAATTTAATAAAGCATAGGATAAAACAACATAAATAAAATTTAATAAAGCATAGGATAAAACAACATAAATACATTTTAATAAAGCATAGGATAAAACAACATAAATAAAATTTAATAAAGCATAGGATAAAACAACATAAATACAATTTAATAAAGCATATGATAAAACAACATAAATACAATTTAATAAAGCATAGGTTAAAACAACATAAATACAATTTAATAAAGCATAGGATAAAACAACATAAATACAATTTAATAAAGCATAGGATAAAACAACATAAATAAAATTTAATATAGCATAGGATAAAACAACATAAATACAATTTAATAAAGCACAGGATAAAACAACATAAATACAATTTAATAAAGCATAGGTTAAAACAACATAAATACAATTTAATAAAGCATAGGATAAAACAACATAAATACAATTTAATAAAGCATAGGATAAAACAACATAAATAAAATTTAATAAAGCATAGGATAAAACAACATAAAAACAATTAAATAAAGCATAGGATAAAGCAACATAAATACAATTTAATAAAGCATAGGATAAAACAACATAAATACAATTTAATAAAGCATAGGATAAAACAACATAAATACAATTTAATAAAGCAAAGGATAAAACAACATGAATAAAATTTAATAAAGCATAGGTTAAAATAACATAAATACAATTTAATAAAGCATAGGACAAAACAACATAAAAACAATTTAATAAAGCATAGTTTAAAACAACATAAATACAATTTAATAAAGCATAGGATAAAACCACAGAATTACAATTTAATAAAGCATAGGATAAAACAACATAAATACAATTTAATAAAGCATAGGATAAAACAACATAAATACAATTTAATAAAGCATAGGATAAAACAACATAAATACAATTTAATAAAGCATAGGATAAAACAACATAAATAAAATTTAATAAAGCATAGGTTAAAATAACATAAATACAATTTAATAAAGCATAGGACAAAACAACATAAATACAATTTAATAAAGCATAGGATAAAACAACATAAATACAATTTAATAAAGCATAGGATCAAACAACATAAATACAATTTAATAAAGCATAGGATAAAACAACATAAATACAATTTAATAAAGCATAGGTGAAAACAACATAAATACAATTTAATAAAGCACAGGATAAAACAACATAAATACAATTTAGTAAAGCATAAGTTAAAACAACATAAATACAATTTAATAAAGCATAGGATAAAACAACATAAATTCAATTTAATAAAGCATAGGATAAAACAACATAAATACAATTTAATAAAGCACAGGATAAAACAAAATAAATAAAATTTAATAAAGCATAGGATAAAACAACATAAATAAAATTTAATAAAGCATAGTATAAAACAACATAAATACAATTTAATAAAGCATAGGATAAAACAACATGAATAAAATTTAATAAAGCATAGGATAAAACAACATAAATACAATTTAATAAAGCATATGATAAAACAACATAAATACAATTTAATAAAGCATAGGTTAAAACAACATAAATACAATTTAATAAAGCATAGGATAAAACAACATAAATACAATTTAATAAAGCATAGGATAAAACAACATAAATAAAATTTAATATAGCATAGGATAAAACAACATAAATACAATTTAATAAAGCACAGGATAAAACAACATAAATACAATTTAATAAAGCATAGGTTAAAACAACATAAATACAATTTAATAAAGCATAGGATAAAACAACATAAATACAATTTAATAAAGCATAGGATAAAACAACATAAATAAAATTTAATAAAGCATAGGATAAAACAACATAAAAACAATTAAATAAAGCATAGGATAAAACAACATAAATACAATTTAATAAAGCATAGGATAAAACAACATAAATACAATTTAATAAAGCATAGGATAAAACAACATAAATACAATTTAATAAAGCAAAGGATAAAACAACATGAATAAAATTTAATAAAGCATAGGTTAAAATAACATAAATACAATTTAATAAAGCATAGGACAAAACAACATAAAAACAATTTAATAAAGCATAGTTTAAAACAACATAAATACAATTTAATAAAGCATAGGATAAAACCACAGAATTACAATTTAATAAAGCATAGGATAAAACAACATAAATACAATTTAATAAAGCATAGGATAAAACAACATAAATACAATTTAATAAAGCATAGGATAAAACAACATAAATACAATTTAATAAAGCATAGGATAAAACAACATAAATAAAATTTAATAAAGCATAGGTTAAAATAACATAAATACAATTTAATAAAGCATAGGACAAAACAACATAAATACAATTTAATAAAGCATAGGATAAAACAACATAAATACAATTTAATAAAGCATAGGATCAAACAACATAAATACAATTTAATAAAGCATAGGATAAAACAACATAAATACAATTTAATAAAGCATAGGTTAAAACAACATAAATACAATTTAATAAAGCACAGGATAAAACAACATAAATACAATTTAGTAAAGCATAAGTTAAAACAACATAAATACAATTTAATAAAGCATAGGATAAAACAACATAAATTCAATTTAATAAAGCATAGGATAAAACAACAAAAATACAATTTAATAAAGCACAGGATAAAACAAAATAAATAAAATTTAATAAAGCATAGGATAAAACAACATAAATAAAATTTAATAAAGCATAGGATAAAACAACATAAATACATTTTAATAAAGCATAGGATAAAACAACATAAATAAAATTTAATAAAGCATAGGATAAAACAACATAAATACAATTTAATAAAGCATATGATAAAACAACATAAATACAATTTAATAAAGCATAGGTTAAAACAACATAAATACAATTTAATAAAGCATAGGATAAAACAACATAAATACATTTTAATAAAGCATAGGATAAAACAACATAAATAAAATTTAATATAGCATAGGATAAAACAACATAAATACAATTTAATAAAGCACAGGATAAAACAACATAAATACAATTTAATAAAGCATAGGTTAAAACAACATAAATACAATTTAATAAAGCATAGGATAAAACAACATAAATACACTTTAATAAAGCATAGGATAAAACAACATAAATAAAATTTAATAAAGCATAGGATAAAACAACATAAAAACAATTAAATAAAGCATAGGATAAAGCAACATAAATACAATTTAATAAAGCATAGGATAAAACAACATAAATACAATTTAATAAAGCATAGGATAAAACAACATAAATACAATTTAATAAAGCAAAGGATAAAACAACATGAATAAAATTTAATAAAGCATAGGATAAAACAACATAAATACAATTTAATAAAGCATAGGATAAAACAACATAAATACAATTTAATAAAGCATAGGATAAAACAACATAAATAAAATTTAATAAAGCATAGGTTAAAATAACATAAATACAATTTAATAAAGCATAGGACAAAACAACATAAATACAATTTAATAAAGCATAGGATAAAACAACATAAATACAATTTAATAAAGCATAGGATCAAACAACATAAATACAATTTAATAAAGCATAGGATAAAACAACATAAATACAATTTAATAAAGCATAGGTTAAAACAACATAAATACAATTTAATAAAGCACAGGATAAAACAACATAAATACAATTTAGTAAAGCATAAGTTAAAACAACATAAATACAATTTAATAAAGCATAGGATAAAACAACATAAATTCAATTTAATAAAGCATAGGATAAAACAACAAAAATACAATTTAATAAAGCACAGGATAAAACAAAATAAATAAAATTTAATAAAGCATAGGATAAAACAACATAAATAAAATTTAATAAAGCATAGGATAAAACAACATAAATACATTTTAATAAAGCATAGGATAAAACAACATAAATAAAATTTAATAAAGCATAGGATAAAACAACATAAATACAATTTAATAAAGCATATGATAAAACAACATAAATACAATTTAATAAAGCATAGGTTAAAACAACATAAATACAATTTAATAAAGCATAGGATAAAACAACATAAATACAATTTAATAAAGCATAGGATAAAACAACATAAATAAAATTTAATATAGCATAGGATAAAACAACATAAATACAATTTAATAACGCACAGGATAAAACAACATAAATACAATTTAATAAAGCATAGGTTAAAACAACATAAATACAATTTAATAAAGCATAGGATAAAACAACATAAATACAATTTAATAAAGCATAGGATAAAACAACATAAATAAAATTTAATAAAGCATAGGATAAAACAACATAAAAACAATTAAATAAAGCATAGGATAAAGCAACATAAATACAATTTAATAAAGCATAGGATAAAACAACATAAATACAATTTAATAAAGCATAGGATAAAACAACATAAATACAATTTAATAAAGCAAAGGATAAAACAACATGAATAAAATTTAATAAAGCATAGGTTAAAATAACATAAATACAATTTAATAAAGCATAGGACAAAACAACATAAAAACAATTTAATAAAGCATAGTTTAAAACAACATAAATACAATTTAATAAAGCATAGGATAAAACCACAGAATTACAATTTAATAAAGCATAGGATAAAACAACATAAATACAATTTAATAAAGCATAGGATAAAACAACATAAATACAATTTAATAAAGCATAGGATAAAACAACATAAATACAATTTAATAAAGCATAGGATAAAACAACATAAATAAAATTTAATAAAGCATAGGTTAAAATAACATAAATACAATTTAATAAAGCATAGGACAAAACAACATAAATACAATTTAATAAAGCATAGGATAAAACAACATAAATACAATTTAATAAAGCATAGGATCAAACAACATAAATACAATTTAATAAAGCATAGGATAAAACAACATAAATACAATTTAATAAAGCATAGGTTAAAACAACATAAATACAATTTAATAAAGCACAGGATAAAACAACATAAATACAATTTAGTAAAGCATAAGTTAAAACAACATAAATACAATTTAATAAAGCATAGGATAAAACAACATAAATTCAATTTAATAAAGCATAGGATAAAACAACATAAATACAATTTAATAAAGCACAGGATAAAACAAAATAAATAAAATTTAATAAAGCATAGGATAAAACAACATAAATAAAATTTAATAAAGCATAGGATAAAACAACATAAATACAATTTAATAAAGCATAGGATAAAACAACATAAATAAAATTTAATAAAGCATAGGATAAAACAACATAAATACAATTTAATAAAGCATATGATAAAACAACATAAATACAATTTAATAAAGCATAGGTTAAAACAACATAAATACAATTTAATAAAGCATAGGATAAAACAACATAAATACAATTTAATAAAGCATAGGATAAAACAACATAAATAAAATTTAATATAGCATAGGATAAAACCACATAAATACAATTAAATAAAGCATAGGATAAAACAACATAAATACAATTTAATAAAGCATAGGATAAAACAACATAAATACAATTTAATAAAGCATAGGATAAAACCACAGAATTACAATTTAATAAAGCATAGGATAAAACAACATAAATACAATTTAATAAAGCATAGGATAAAACAACATAAATACAATTTAATAAAGCATAGGATAAAACAACATAAATACAATTTAATAAAGCATAGGATAAAACAACATAAATACAATTTAATAAAGCATAGGATAAAACAACATAAATAAAATTTAATAAAGCATAGGTTAAAATAACATAAATACAATTTAATAAAGCATAGGACAAAACAACATAAAAACAATTTAATAAAGCATAGTTTAAAACAACATAAATACAATTTAATAAAGCATAGGATAAAACCACAGAATTACAATTTAATAAAGCATAGGATAAAACAACATAAATACAATTTAATAAAGTATAGGACAAAACAACATAAATACAATTTAATAAAGCATAGGATAAAACAACATAAATACAATTTAATGAAACATAGGATAAACAACATAAATACAATTTAATAAAGCATAGGATAAACAACATAAATACAATTTAATAAAGCATAGGCTAAAACTACATAAATACAATTTAATAAAGCTTAGGATAAAACAAATTAAATACAATATAATAAAGCATAGGATAAAACAACATAAATTCAATTTAATAAAGCATAGGATAAAACAACATGAATACAATTTAATAAAGCATAAGATAAAACAACATGAATACAATTTAATAAAGCATAGGTTAAAACAACATAAATACAATTTAATAAAGCATAGGATAAAACAACATAAATATAATTTAATAAGCATAGGCTAAAACAACATAAATACAATTTAATAAAGCACAGGATAAAACAACATAAATACAATTTAATAAAGCATAAGACAAAAAAACATAAATACAATTTAATAAAGCATATGTTAAAGCAACATAAATACAATTTAATAAAGCATAGGTTAAAACAACATAAATACAATTTAATAAAGCATAGGATAAAACAACATAAATACAATTTAATAAAGCTTAGGATAAAACAACATAAATACAATTTAATAAAGCATAGGATAAAACAACATAAATACAATTTAATAAAGCATAGCATAAAACAACATAAATACAATTTAATAAAGCATAGGTTAAAACAACATAATACAATTTAATAAAGCATAGGATAAAACAACATAAATACAATTTAATAAAGCATAGGATAAAACAACATAAATAAAATTTAATATAGCATAGGATAAAACAACATAAATACAATTAAATAAAGCATAGGATAAAACAACATAAATACAATTTAATAAAGCATAGGATAAAACAACATAAATACAATTTAATAAAGCATAGGATAAAACAACATAAATAAAATTTAATAAAGCATAGGTTAAAAAAACATAAATACAATTTAATAAAGCATAGGACAAAACAACATAAAAACAATTTAATAAAGCATAGTTTAAAACAACATAAATACAATTTAATAAAGCATAGGATAAAACCACAGAATTACAATTTAATAAAGCATAGGATAAAACAACATAAATACAATTTAATAAAGTATAGGACAAAACAACATAAATACAATTTAATAAAGCATAGGATAAAACAACATAAATACAATTTAATGAAACATAGGATAAACAACATAAATACAATTTAATAAAGCATAGGATAAACAACATAAATACAATTTAATAAAGCATAGGCTAAAACTACATAAATACAATTTAATAAAGCTTAGGATAAAACAAATTAAATACAATATAATAAAGCATAGGATAAAACAACATAAATTCAATTTAATAAAGCATAGGATAAAACAACATAAATACAATTTAATAAAGCATAAGATAAACAACATGAATACAATTTAATAAAGCATAGGTTAAAACAACATAAATACAATTTAATAAAGCATAGGATAAAACAACATAAATATAATTTAATAAAGCATAGGTTAAAACAACATAAATACAATTTAATAAAGCACAGGATAAAACAACATAAATACAATTTAATAAAGCATAAGACAAAAAAACATAAATACAATTTAATAAAGCATATGTTAAAGCAACATAAATACAATTTAATAAAGCATAGGTTAAAACAACATAAATACAATTTAATAAAGCATAGGATAAAACAACATAAATACAATTTAATAAAGCTTAGGATAAAACAACATAAATACAATTTAATAAAGCATAGGATAAAACAACATAAATACAATTTAATAAAGCATAGCATAAAACAACATAAATACAATTTAATAAAGCATAGGATAAAACAACATAAATAAAATTTAATAAAGCATAGGTTAAAACAACATAAATACAATTTAATAAAGCATATAATAAAACCACAGAAATACAATTTTATAAAGCATAGGATAAAACAACATAAATACAATTTAATAAAGCATAGGACAAAACACCATAAATACAATTTAATAAAGCAGAGGATAAAACAACATAAATACAATTTAATGAAACAGGATAAACAACATAAATACAATTTAATAAAGCATAGGATAAAACAACATAAATACAATTTAATAAAGCATAGGACAAAACACCATAAATACAATTTAATAAAGCAGAGGATAAAACAACATAAATACAATTTAATGAAACAGGATAAACAACATAAATACAATTTGATAAAGCATAGGATGAAACAACATAAATACAATTTAATAAAGCATAGGATAAAACAACATAAATACAATTTAATAAAGCAAAGGATAAAACAACATGAATAAAATTTAATAAAGCATAGGTTAAAATAACATAAATACAATTTAATAAAGCATAGGACAAAACAACATAAAAACAATTTAATAAAGCATAGTTTAAAACAACATAAATACAATTTAATAAAGCATAGGATAAAACCACAGAATTACAATTTAATAAAGCATAGGATAAAACAACATAAATACAATTTAATAAAGCATAGGATAAAACAACATAAATACAATTTAATAAAGCATAGGATAAAACAACATAAATACAGTTTAATAAAGCATAGGATAAAACAACATAAATACAATTTAATAAAGCATAGGTTAAAACAACATAAATACAATTTAATAAAGCACAGGATAAAACAACATAAATACAATTTAATAAAGCATAGGTTAAAACAACATAAATACAATTTAATAAAGCATAGGATAAAACAACATAAATACAATTTAATAAAGCATAGGATAAAACAACATAAATAAAATTTAATAAAGCATAGGATAAAACAACATAAAAACAATTAAATAAAGCATAGGATAAAACAACACAAATACAATTTAATAAAGCATAGGATAAAACAACATAAATACAATTTAATAAAGCATAGGATAAAACAACATAAATACAATTTAATAAAGCAAAGGATAAAACAACATGAATAAAATTTAATAAAGCATAGGTTAAAATAACATAAATACAATTTAATAAAGCATAGGACAAAACAACATAAAAACAATTTAATAAAGCATAGTTTAAAACAACATAAATACAATTTAATAAAGCATAGGATAAAACCACAGAATTACAATTTAATAAAGCATAGGATAAAACAACATAAATACAATTTAATAAAGCATAGGATAAAACAACATAAATACAATTTAATAAAGCATAGGATAAAACAACATAAATACAATTTAATAAAGCATAGGATAAAACAACATAAATAAAATTTAATAAAGCATAGGTTAAAATAACATAAATACAATTTAATAAAGCATAGGATAAAACAACATAAATACAATTTAATAAAGCATAGGATAAAACAACATAAATACAATTTAATAAAGCATATTATCAAACAACATAAATACAATTTAATAAAGCATAGGATAAAACAACATAAATACAATTTAATAAAGCATAGGTTAAAACAACATAAATACAATTTAATAAAGCATAGGATCAAACAACATAAATACAATTTAATAAAGCATAGGATAAAACAACATAAATACAATTTAATAAAGCATAGGTTAAAACAACATAAATACAATTTAATAAAGCACAGGATAAAACAACATAAATACAATTTAGTAAAGCATAAGTTAAAACAACATAAATACAATTTAATAAAGCATATGATAAAACAACATAAATACAATTTAATAAAGCATAGGTTAAAACAACATAAATACAATTTAATAAAGCATAGGATAAAACAACATAAATACAATTTAATAAAGCATAGGATAAAACAACATAAATAAAATTTAATATAGCATAGGATAAAACAACATAAATACAATTAAATAAAGCATAGGATAAAACAACATAAATACAATTTAATAAAGCATAGGATAAAACAACATAAATACAATTTAATAAAGCATAGGATAAAACCACAGAATTACAATTTAATAAAGCATAGGGTAAAACAACATAAATACAATTTAATAAAGCATAGGATAAAACAACATAAATACAATTTAATAAAGCATAGGATAAAACAACATAAATACAATTTAATAAAGCATAGGATAAAACAACATAAATACAATTTAATAAAGCATAGGATAAAACAACATAAATAAAATTTAATAAAGCATGGGTTAAAATAACATAAATACAATTTAATAAAGCATAGGACAAAACAACATAAATACAATTTAATAAAGCATAGGATAAAACAACATAAATACAATTTAATAAAGCATAGGATCAAACAACATAAATACAATTTAATAAAGCATAGGATAAAACAACATAAATACAATTTAATAAAGCATAGGTTAAAACAACATAAATACAATTTAATAAAGCACAGGATAAAACAACATAAATACAATTTAGTAAAGCATAAGTTAAAACAACATAAATACAATTTAATAAAGCATAGGATAAAACAACATAAATTCAATTTAATAAAGCATAGGATAAAACAACATAAATACAATTTAATAAAGCACAGGATAAAACAAAATAAATAAAATTTAATAAAGCATAGGATAAAACAACATAAATAAAATTTAATAAAGCATAGGATAAAACAACATAAATACAATTTAATAAAGCATAGGATAAAACAACATAAATAAAATTTAATAAAGCATAGGATAAAACAACATAAATACAATTTAATAAAGCATATGATAAAACAACATAAATACAATTTAATAAAGCATAGGTTAAAACAACATAAATACAATTTAATAAAGCATAGGATAAAACAACATAAATACAATTTAATAAAGCATAGGATAAAACAACATAAATAAAATTTAATATAGCATAGGATAAAACAACATAAATGCAATTTAATAAAGCACAGGATAAAACAACATAAATACAATTTAATAAAGCATAGGTTAAAACAACATAAATACAATTTAATAAAGCATAGGATAAAACAACATAAATACAATTTAATAAAGCATAGGATAAAACAACATAAATAAAATTTAATAAAGCATAGGATAAAACAACATAAAAACAATTAAATAAAGCATAGGATAAAACAACACAAATACAATTTAATAAAGCATAGGATAAAACAACATAAATACAATTTAATAAAGCATAGGATAAAACAACATAAATACAATTTAATAAAGCAAAGGATAAAACAACATGAATAAAATTTAATAAAGCATAGGTTAAAATAACATAAATACAATTTAATAAAGCATAGGACAAAACAACATAAAAACAATTTAATAAAGCATAGTTTAAAACAACATAAATACAATTTAATAAAGCATAGGATAAAACCACAGAATTACAATTTAATAAAGCATAGGATAAAACAACATAAATACAATTTAATAAAGCATAGGATAAAACAACATAAATACAATTTAATAAAGCATAGGATAAAACAACATAAATACAATTTAATAAAGCATAGGATAAAACAACATAAATAAAATTTAATAAAGCATAGGTTAAAATAACATAAATACAATTTAATAAAGCATAGGATAAAACAACATAAATACAATTTAATAAAGCATAGGATAAAACAACATAAATACAATTTAATAAAGCATATTATCAAACAACATAAATACAATTTAATAAAGCATAGGATAAAACAACATAAATACAATTTAATAAAGCATAGGTTAAAACAACATAAATACAATTTAATAAAGCATAGGATCAAACAACATAAATACAATTTAATAAAGCATAGGATAAAACAACATAAATACAATTTAATAAAGCATAGGTTAAAACAACATAAATACAATTTAATAAAGCACAGGATAAAACAACATAAATACAATTTAGTAAAGCATAAGTTAAAACAACATAAATACAATTTAATAAAGCATATGATAAAACAACATAAATACAATTTAATAAAGCATAGGTTAAAACAACATAAATACAATTTAATAAAGCATAGGATAAAACAACATAAATACAATTTAATAAAGCATAGGATAAAACAACATAAATAAAATTTAATATAGCATAGGATAAAACAACATAAATACAATTAAATAAAGCATAGGATAAAACAACATAAATACAATTTAATAAAGCATAGGATAAAACAACATAAATACAATTTAATAAAGCATAGGATAAAACCACAGAATTACAATTTAATAAAGCATAGGGTAAAACAACATAAATACAATTTAATAAAGCATAGGATAAAACAACATAAATACAATTTAATAAAGCATAGGATAAAACAACATAAATACAATTTAATAAAGCATAGGATAAAACAACATAAATACAATTTAATAAAGCATAGGATAAAACAACATAAATAAAATTTAATAAAGCATGGGTTAAAATAACATAAATACAATTTAATAAAGCATAGGACAAAACAACATAAATACAATTTAATAAAGCATAGGATAAAACAACATAAATACAATTTAATAAAGCATAGGATCAAACAACATAAATACAATTTAATAAAGCATAGGATAAAACAACATAAATACAATTTAATAAAGCATAGGTTAAAACAACATAAATACAATTTAATAAAGCACAGGATAAAACAACATAAATACAATTTAGTAAAGCATAAGTTAAAACAACATAAATACAATTTAATAAAGCATAGGATAAAACAACATAAATTCAATTTAATAAAGCATAGGATAAAACAACATAAATACAATTTAATAAAGCACAGGATAAAACAAAATAAATAAAATTTAATAAAGCATAGGATAAAACAACATAAATAAAATTTAATAAAGCATAGGATAAAACAACATAAATACAATTTAATAAAGCATAGGATAAAACAACATAAATAAAATTTAATAAAGCATAGGATAAAACAACATAAATACAATTTAATAAAGCATATGATAAAACAACATAAATACAATTTAATAAAGCATAGGTTAAAACAACATAAATACAATTTAATAAAGCATAGGATAAAACAACATAAATACAATTTAATAAAGCATAGGATAAAACAACATAAATAAAATTTAATATAGCATAGGATAAAACAACATAAATGCAATTTAATAAAGCACAGGATAAAACAACATAAATACAATTTAATAAAGCATAGGTTAAAACAACATAAATACAATTTAATAAAGCATAGGATAAAACAACATAAATACAATTTAATAAAGCATAGGATAAAACAACATAAATAAAATTTAATAAAGCATAGGATAAAACAACATAAAAACAATTAAATAAAGCATAGGATAAAACAACATAAATACAATTTAATAAAGCATAGGATAAAACAACATAAATACAATTTAATAAAGCATAGGATAAAACAACATAAATACAATTTAATAAAGCAAAGGATAAAACAACATGAATAAAATTTAATAAAGCATAGGTTAAAATAACATAAATACAATTTAATAAAGCATAGGACAAAACAACATAAAAACAATTTAATAAAGCATAGTTTAAAACAACATAAATACAATTTAATAAAGCATAGGATAAAACCACAGAATTACAATTTAATAAAGCATAGGATAAAACAACATAAATACAATTTAATAAAGCATAGGATAAAACAACATAAATACAATTTAATAAAGCATAGGATAAAACAACATAAATACAATTTAATAAAGCATAGGATAAAACAACATAAATAAAATTTAATAAAGCATAGGTTAAAATAACATAAATACAATTTAATAAAGCATAGGACAAAACAACATAAATACAATTTAATAAAGCATAGGATAAAACAACATAAATACAATTTAAAAAAGCACAGGATAAAACAACATAAATACAATTTAATAAAGCATAAGACAAAAAAACATAAATACAATTTAATAAAGCATATGTTAAAGCAACATAAATACAATTTAATAAAGCATAGGTTAAAACAACATAAATACAATTTAATAAAGCATAGGATAAAACAACATAAATACAATTTAATAAAGCTTAGGATAAAACAACATAAATACAATTTAATAAAGCATAGGATAAAACAACATAAATACAATTTAATAAAGCATAGCATAAAACAACATAAATACAATTTAATAAAGCATAGGTTAAAACAACATAATACAATTTAATAAAGCATAGGATAAAACAACATAAATACAATTTAATAAAGCATAGGATAAAACAACATAAATAAAATTTAATATAGCATAGGATAAAACAACATAAATACAATTAAATAAAGCATAGGATAAAACAACATAAATACAATTTAATAAAGCATAGGATAAAACAACATAAATACAATTTAATAAAGCATAGGATAAAACAACATAAATAAAATTTAATAAAGCATAGGTTAAAAAAACATAAATACAATTTAATAAAGCATAGGACAAAACAACATAAAAACAATTTAATAAAGCATAGTTTAAAACAACATAAATACAATTTAATAAAGCATAGGATAAAACCACAGAATTACAATTTAATAAAGCATAGGATAAAACAACATAAATACAATTTAATAAAGTATAGGACAAAACAACATAAATACAATTTAATAAAGCATAGGATAAAACAACATAAATACAATTTAATGAAACATAGGATAATCAACATAAATACAATTTAATAAAGCATAGGATAAACAACATAAATACAATTTAATAAAGCATAGGCTAAAACTACATAAATACAATTTAATAAAGCTTAGGATAAAACAAATTAAATACAATATAATAAAGCATAGGATAAAACAACATAAATTCAATTTAATAAAGCATAGGATAAAACAACATAAATACAATTTAATAAAGCATAAGATAAAACAACATGAATACAATTTAATAAAGCATAGGTTAAAACAACATAAATACAATTTAATAAAGCATAGGATAAAACAACATAAATATAATTTAATAAAGCATAGGTTAAAACAACATAAATACAATTTAATAAAGCACAGGATAAAACAACATAAATACAATTTAATAAAGCATAAGACAAAAAAACATAAATACAATTTAATAAAGCATATGTTAAAGCAACATAAATACAATTTAATAAAGCATAGGTTAAAACAACATAAATACAATTTAATAAAGCATAGGATAAAACAACATAAATACAATTTAATAAAGCTTAGGATAAAACAACATAAATACAATTTAATAAAGCATAGGATAAAACAACATAAATACAATTTAATAAAGCATAGCATAAAACAACATAAATACAATTTAATAAAGCATAGGATAAAACAACATAAATAAAATTTAATAAAGCATAGGTTAAAACAACATAAATACAATTTAATAAAGCATATAATAAAACCACAGAAATACAATTTTATAAAGCATAGGATAAAACAACATAAATACAATTTAATAAAGCATAGGACAAAACACCATAAATACAATTTAATAAAGCAGAGGATAAAACAACATAAATACAATTTAATGAAACAGGATAAACAACATAAATACAATTTAATAAAGCATAGGATAAAACAACATAAATACAATTTAATAAAGCATAGGACAAAACACCATAAATACAATTTAATAAAGCAGAGGATAAAACAACATAAATACAATTTAATGAAACAGGATAAACAACATAAATACAATTTGATAAAGCATAGGATGAAACAACATAAATACAATTTAATAAAGCATAGGATAAAACAACATAAATACAATTTAATAAAGCAAAGGATAAAACAACATGAATAAAATTTAATAAAGCATAGGTTAAAATAACATAAATACAATTTAATAAAGCATAGGACAAAACAACATAAAAACAATTTAATAAAGCATAGTTTAAAACAACATAAATACAATTTAATAAAGCATAGGATAAAACCACAGAATTACAATTTAATAAAGCATAGGATAAAACAACATAAATACAATTTAATAAAGCATAGGATAAAACAACATAAATACAATTTAATAAAGCATAGGATAAAACAACATAAATACAGTTTAATAAAGCATAGGATAAAACAACATAAATACAATTTAATAAAGCATAGGTTAAAACAACATAAATACAATTTAATAAAGCACAGGATAAAACAACATAAATACAATTTAATAAAGCATAGGTTAAAACAACATAAATACAATTTAATAAAGCATAGGATAAAACAACATAAATACAATTTAATAAAGCATAGGATAAAACAACATAAATAAAATTTAATAAAGCATAGGATAAAACAACATAAAAACAATTAAATAAAGCATAGGATAAAACAACACAAATACAATTTAATAAAGCATAGGATAAAACAACATAAATACAATTTAATAAAGCATAGGATAAAACAACATAAATACAATTTAATAAAGCAAAGGATAAAACAACATGAATAAAATTTAATAAAGCATAGGTTAAAATAACATAAATACAATTTAATAAAGCATAGGACAAAACAACATAAAAACAATTTAATAAAGCATAGTTTAAAACAGCATAAATACAATTTAATAAAGCATAGGATAAAACCACAGAATTACAATTTAATAAAGCATAGGATAAAACAACATAAATACAATTTAATAAAGCATAGGATAAAACAACATAAATACAATTTAATAAAGCATAGGATAAAACAACATAAATACAATTTAATAAAGCATAGGATAAAACAACATAAATAAAATTTAATAAAGCATAGGTTAAAATAACATAAATACAATTTAATAAAGCATAGGATAAAACAACATAAATACAATTTAATAAAGCATAGGTTAAAACAACATAAATACAATTTAATAAAGCACAGGATAAAACAACATAAATACAATTTAGTAAAGCATAAGTTAAAACAACATAAATACAATTTAATAAAGCATAGGATAAAACAACATAAATTCAATTTAATAAAGCATAGGATAAAACAACATAAATACAATTTAATAAAGCACAGGATAAAACAAAATAAATAAAATTTAATAAAGCATAGGATAAAACAACATAAATAAAATTTAATAAAGCATAGGATAAAACAACATAAATACAATTTAATAAAGCATAGGATAAAACAACATAAATAAAATTTAATAAAGCATAGGATAAAACAACATAAATACAATTTAATAAAGCATATGATAAAACAACATAAATACAATTTAATAAAGCATAGGTTAAAACAACATAAATACAATTTAATAAAGCATAGGATAAAACAACATAAATACAATTTAATAAAGCATAGGATAAAACAACATAAATAAAATTTAATATAGCATAGGATAAAACAACATAAATGCAATTTAATAAAGCACAGGATAAAACAACATAAATACAATTTAATAAAGCATAGGTTAAAACAACATAAATACAATTTAATAAAGCATAGGATAAAACAACATAAATACAATTTAATAAAGCATAGGATAAAACAACATAAATAAAATTTAATAAAGCATAGGATAAAACAACATAAAAACAATTAAATAAAGCATAGGATAAAACAACATAAATACAATTTAATAAAGCATAGGATAAAACAACATAAATACAATTTAATAAAGCATAGGATAAAACAACATAAATACAATTTAATAAAGCAAAGGATAAAACAACATGAATAAAATTTAATAAAGCATAGGTTAAAATAACATAAATACAATTTAATAAAGCATAGGACAAAACAACATAAAAACAATTTAATAAAGCATAGTTTAAAACAACATAAATACAATTTAATAAAGCATAGGATAAAACCACAGAATTACAATTTAATAAAGCATAGGATAAAACAACATAAATACAATTTAATAAAGCATAGGATAAAACAACATAAATACAATTTAATAAAGCATAGGATAAAACAACATAAATACAATTTAATAAAGCATAGGATAAAACAACATAAATAAAATTTAATAAAGCATAGGTTAAAATAACATAAATACAATTTAATAAAGCATAGGACAAAACAACATAAATACAATTTAATAAAGCATAGGATAAAACAACATAAATACAATTTAATAAAGCATAGGATCAAACAACATAAATACAATTTAATAAAGCATAGGATAAAACAACATAAATACAATTTAATAAAGCATAGGTTAAAACAACATAAATACAATTTAATAAAGCACAGGATAAAACAACATAAATACAATTTAGTAAAGCATAAGTTAAAACAACATAAATACAATTTAATAAAGCATAGGATAAAACAACATAAATTCAATTTAATAAAGCATAGGATAAAACAACATAAATACAATTTAATAAAGCACAGGATAAAACAAAATAAATAAAATTTAATAAAGCATAGGATAAAACAACATAAATAAAATTTAATAAAGCATAGGATAAAACAACATAAATACATTTTAATAAAGCATAGGATAAAACAACATAAATAAAATTTAATAAAGCATAGGATAAAACAACATAAATACAATTTAATAAAGCATATGATAAAACAACATAAATACAATTTAATAAAGCATAGGTTAAAACAACATAAATACAATTTAATAAAGCATAGGATAAAACAACATAAATACAATTTAATAAAGCATAGGATAAAACAACATAAATAAAATTTAATATAGCATAGGATAAAACAACATAAATACAATTTAATAAAGCACAGGATAAAACAACATAAATACAATTTAATAAAGCATAGGTTAAAACAACATAAATACAATTTAATAAAGCATAGGATAAAACAACATAAATACAATTTAATAAAGCATAGGATAAAACAACATAAATAAAATTTAATAAAGCATAGGATAAAACAACATAAAAACAATTAAATAAAGCATAGGATAAAGCAACATAAATACAATTTAATAAAGCATAGGATAAAACAACATAAATACAATTTAATAAAGCATAGGATAAAACAACATAAATACAATTTAATAAAGCAAAGGATAAAACAACATGAATAAAATTTAATAAAGCATAGGTTAAAATAACATAAATACAATTTAATAAAGCATAGGACAAAACAACATAAAAACAATTTAATAAAGCATAGGATAAAACAACATAAATACAATTTAATAAAGCATAGGATCAAACAACATAAATACAATTTAATAAAGCATAGGATAAAACAACATAAATACAATTTAATAAAGCATAGGTGAAAACAACATAAATACAATTTAATAAAGCACAGGATAAAACAACATAAATACAATTTAGTAAAGCATAAGTTAAAACAACATAAATACAATTTAATAAAGCATAGGATAAAACAACATAAATACAATTTAATAAAGCAAAGGATAAAACAACATGAATAAAATTTAATAAAGCATAGGTTAAAATAACATAAATACAATTTAATAAAGCATAGGACAAAACAACATAAAAACAATTTAATAAAGCATAGTTTAAAACAACATAAATACAATTTAATAAAGCATAGGATAAAACCACAGAATTACAATTTAATAAAGCATAGGATAAAACAACATAAATACAATTTAATAAAGCATAGGATAAAACAACATAAATACAATTTAATAAAGCATAGGATAAAACAACATAAATACAATTTAATAAAGCATAGGATAAAACAACATAAATAAAATTTAATAAAGCATAGGTTAAAATAACATAAATACAATTTAATAAAGCATAGGATAAAACAACATAAATACAATTTAATAAAGCATAGGATAAAACAACATAAATACAATTTAATAAAGCATATTATCAAACAACATAAATACAATTTAATAAAGCATAGGATAAAACAACATAAATACAATTTAATAAAGCATAGGTTAAAACAACATAAATACAATTTAATAAAGCATAGGATCAAACAACATAAATACAATTTAATAAAGCATAGGATAAAACAACATAAATACAATTTAATAAAGCATAGGTTAAAACAACATAAATACAATTTAATAAAGCACAGGATAAAACAACATAAATACAATTTAGTAAAGCATAAGTTAAAACAACATAAATACAATTTAATAAAGCATATGATAAAACAACATAAATACAATTTAATAAAGCATAGGTTAAAACAACATAAATACAATTTAATAAAGCATAGGATAAAACAACATAAATACAATTTAATAAAGCATAGGATAAAACAACATAAATAAAATTTAATATAGCATAGGATAAAACAACATAAATACAATTAAATAAAGCATAGGATAAAACAACATAAATACAATTTAATAAAGCATAGGATAAAACAACATAAATACAATTTAATAAAGCATAGGATAAAACCACAGAATTACAATTTAATAAAGCATAGGGTAAAACAACATAAATACAATTTAATAAAGCATAGGATAAAACAACATAAATACAATTTAATAAAGCATAGGACAAAACAACATAAATACAATTTAATAAAGCATAGGATAAAACAACATAAATACAATTTAATAAAGCAAAGGATAAAACAACATGAATAAAATTTAATAAAGCATAGGTTAAAATAACATAAATACAATTTAATAAAGCATAGGACAAAACAACATAAAAACAATTTAATAAAGCATAGGATAAAACAACATAAATACAATTTAATAAAGCATAGGATCAAACAACATAAATACAATTTAATAAAGCATAGGATAAAACAACATAAATACAATTTAATAAAGCATAGGTGAAAACAACATAAATACAATTTAATAAAGCACAGGATAAAACAACATAAATACAATTTAGTAAAGCATAAGTTAAAACAACATAAATACAATTTAATAAAGCATAGGATAAAACAACATAAATACAATTTAATAAAGCAAAGGATAAAACAACATGAATAAAATTTAATAAAGCATAGGTTAAAATAACATAAATACAATTTAATAAAGCATAGGACAAAACAACATAAAAACAATTTAATAAAGCATAGTTTAAAACAACATAAATACAATTTAATAAAGCATAGGATAAAACCACAGAATTACAATTTAATAAAGCATAGGATAAAACAACATAAATACAATTTAATAAAGCATAGGATAAAACAACATAAATACAATTTAATAAAGCATAGGATAAAACAACATAAATACAATTTAATAAAGCATAGGATAAAACAACATAAATAAAATTTAATAAAGCATAGGTTAAAATAACATAAATACAATTTAATAAAGCATAGGATAAAACAACATAAATACAATTTAATAAAGCATAGGATAAAACAACATAAATACAATTTAATAAAGCATATTATCAAACAACATAAATACAATTTAATAAAGCATAGGATAAAACAACATAAATACAATTTAATAAAGCATAGGTTAAAACAACATAAATACAATTTAATAAAGCATAGGATCAAACAACATAAATACAATTTAATAAAGCATAGGATAAAACAACATAAATACAATTTAATAAAGCATAGGTTAAAACAACATAAATACAATTTAATAAAGCACAGGATAAAACAACATAAATACAATTTAGTAAAGCATAAGTTAAAACAACATAAATACAATTTAATAAAGCATATGATAAAACAACATAAATACAATTTAATAAAGCATAGGTTAAAACAACATAAATACAATTTAATAAAGCATAGGATAAAACAACATAAATACAATTTAATAAAGCATAGGATAAAACAACATAAATAAAATTTAATATAGCATAGGATAAAACAACATAAATACAATTAAATAAAGCATAGGATAAAACAACATAAATACAATTTAATAAAGCATAGGATAAAACAACATAAATACAATTTAATAAAGCATAGGATAAAACCACAGAATTACAATTTAATAAAGCATAGGGTAAAACAACATAAATACAATTTAATAAAGCATAGGATAAAACAACATAAATACAATTTAATAAAGCATAGGACAAAACAACATAAATACAATTTAATAAAGCATAGGATAAAACAACATAAATACAATTTAATAAAGCATAGGATCAAACAACATAAATACAATTTAATAAAGCATAGGATAAAACAACATAAATACAATTTAATAAAGCATAGGTTAAAACAACATAAATACAATTTAATAAAGCACAGGATAAAACAACATAAATACAATTTAGTAAAGCATAAGTTAAAACAACATAAATACAATTTAATAAAGCATAGGATAAAACAACATAAATTCAATTTAATAAAGCATAGGATAAAACAACATAAATACAATTTAATAAAGCACAGGATAAAACAAAATAAATAAAATTTAATAAAGCATAGGATAAAACAACATAAATAAAATTTAATAAAGCATAGGATAAAACAACATAAATACAATTTAATAAAGCATAGGATAAAACAACATAAATAAAATTTAATAAAGCATAGGATAAAACAACATAAATACAATTTAATAAAGCATATGATAAAACAACATAAATACAATTTAATAAAGCATAGGTTAAAACAACATAAATACAATTTAATAAAGCATAGGATAAAACAACATAAATACAATTTAATAAAGCATAGGATAAAACAACATAAATAAAATTTAATATAGCATAGGATAAAACAACATAAATGCAATTTAATAAAGCACAGGATAAAACAACATAAATACAATTTAATAAAGCATAGGTTAAAACAACATAAATACAATTTAATAAAGCATAGGATAAAACAACATAAATACAATTTAATAAAGCATAGGATAAAACAACATAAATAAAATTTAATAAAATAAAGAATAAAACAACATAAAAACAATTAAATAAAGCATAGGATAAAACAACATAAATACAATTTAATAAAGCATAGGATAAAACAACATAAATACAATTTAATAAAGCATAGGATAAAACAACATAAATACAATTTAATAAAGCAAAGGATAAAACAACATGAATAAAATTTAATAAAGCATAGGTTAAAATAACATAAATACAATTTAATAAAGCATAGGACAAAACAACATAAAAACAATTTAATAAAGCATAGTTTAAAACAACATAAATACAATTTAATAAAGCATAGGATAAAACCACAGAATTACAATTTAATAAAGCATAGGATAAAACAACATAAATACAATTTAATAAAGCATAGGATAAAACAACATAAATACAATTTAATAAAGCATAGGATAAAACAACATAAATACAATTTAATAAAGCATAGGATAAAACAACATAAATAAAATTTAATAAAGCATAGGTTAAAATAACATAAATACAATTTAATAAAGCATAGGACAAAACAACATAAATACAATTTAATAAAGCATAGGATAAAACAACATAAATACAATTTAATAAAGCATAGGATCAAACAACATAAATACAATTTAATAAAGCATAGGATAAAACAACATAAATACAATTTAATAAAGCATAGGTTAAAACAACATAAATACAATTTAATAAAGCACAGGATAAAACAACATAAATACAATTTAGTAAAGCATAAGTTAAAACAACATAAATACAATTTAATAAAGCATAGGATAAAACAACATAAATTCAATTTAATAAAGCATAGGATAAAACAACATAAATACAATTTAATAAAGCACAGGATAAAACAAAATAAATAAAATTTAATAAAGCATAGGATAAAACAACATAAATAAAATTTAATAAAGCATAGGATAAAACAACATAAATACATTTTAATAAAGCATAGGATAAAACAACATAAATAAAATTTAATAAAGCATAGGATAAAACAACATAAATACAATTTAATAAAGCATATGATAAAACAACATAAATACAATTTAATAAAGCATAGGTTAAAACAACATAAATACAATTTAATAAAGCATAGGATAAAACAACATAAATACAATTTAATAAAGCATAGGATAAAACAACATAAATAAAATTTAATATAGCATAGGATAAAACAACATAAATACAATTTAATAAAGCACAGGATAAAACAACATAAATACAATTTAATAAAGCATAGGTTAAAACAACATAAATACAATTTAATAAAGCATAGGATAAAACAACATAAATACAATTTAATAAAGCATAGGATAAAACAACATAAATAAAATTTAATAAAGCATAGGATAAAACAACATAAAAACAATTAAATAAAGCATAGGATAAAGCAACATAAATACAATTTAATAAAGCATAGGATAAAACAACATAAATACAATTTAATAAAGCATAGGATAAAACAACATAAATACAATTTAATAAAGCAAAGGATAAAACAACATGAATAAAATTTAATAAAGCATAGGTTAAAATAACATAAATACAATTTAATAAAGCATAGGACAAAACAACATAAAAACAATTTAATAAAGCATAGTTTAAAACAACATAAATACAATTTAATAAAGCATAGGATAAAACCACAGAATTACAATTTAATAAAGCATAGGATAAAACAACATAAATACAATTTAATAAAGCATAGGATAAAACAACATAAATACAATTTAATAAAGCATAGGATAAAACAACATAAATACAATTTAATAAAGCATAGGATAAAACAACATAAATAAAATTTAATAAAGCATAGGTTAAAATAACATAAATACAATTTAATAAAGCATAGGACAAAACAACATAATACAATTTAATAAAGCATAGGATAAAACAACATAAATACAATTTAATAAAGCATAGGATCAAACAACATAAATACAATTTAATAAAGCATAGGATAAAACAACATAAATACAATTTAATAAAGCATAGGTGAAAACAACATAAATACAATTTAATAAAGCACAGGATAAAACAACATAAATACAATTTAGTAAAGCATAAGTTAAAACAACATAAATACAATTTAATAAAGCATAGGATAAAACAACCTAAATTCAATTTAATAAAGCATAGGATAAAACAACATAAATACAATTTAATAAAGCACAGGATAAAACAAAATAAATAAAATTTAATAAAGCATAGGATAAAACAACATAAATAAAATTTAATAAAGCATAGTATAAAACAACATAAATACAATTTAATAAAGCATAGGATAAAACAACATAAATAAAATTTAATAAAGCATAGGATAAAACAACATAAATACAATTTAATAAAGCATATGATAAAACAACATAAATACAATTTAATAAAGCATAGGTTAAAACAACATAAATACAATTTAATAAAGCATAGGATAAAACAACATAAATACAATTTAATAAAGCATAGGATAAAACAACATAAATAAAATTTAATATAGCATAGGATAAAACAACATAAATACAATTTAATAAAGCACAGGATAAAACAACATAAATACAATTTAATAAAGCATAGGTTAAAACAACATAAATACAATTTAATAAAGCATAGGATAAAACAACATAAATACAATTTAATAAAGCATAGGATAAAACAACATAAATAAAATTTAATAAAGCATAGGATAAAACAACATAAAAACAATTAAATAAAGCATAGGATAAAGCAACATAAATACAATTTAATAAAGCATAGGATAAAACAACATAAATACAATTTAATAAAGCATAGGATAAAACAACATAAATACAATTTAATAAAGCAAAGGATAAAACAACATGAATAAAATTTAATAAAGCATAGGTTAAAATAACATAAATACAATTTAATAAAGCATAGGACAAAACAACATAAAAACAATTTAATAAAGCATAGTTTAAAACAACATAAATACAATTTAATAAAGCATAGGATAAAACCACAGAATTACAATTTAATAAAGCATAGGATAAAACAACATAAATACAATTTAATAAAGCATAGGATAAAACAACATGAATACAATTTAATAAAGCATAGGATAAAACAACATAAATACAATTTAATAAAGCATAGGATAAAACAACATAAATAAAATTTAATAAAGCATAGGTTAAAATAACATAAATACAATTTAATAAAGCATAGGACAAAACAACATAAATACAATTTAATAAAGCATAGGATAAAACAACATAAATACAATTTAATAAAGCATAGGATCAAACAACATAAATACAATTTAATAAAGCATAGGATAAAACAACATAAATACAATTTAATAAAGCATAGGTTAAAACAACATAAATACAATTTAATAAAGCACAGGATAAAACAACATAAATACAATTTAGTAAAGCATAAGTTAAAACAACATAAATACAATTTAATAAAGCATAGGATAAAACAACATAAATTCAATTTAATAAAGCAGAGGATAAAACAACATAAATACAATTTAATAAAGCACAGGATAAAACAAAATAAATAAAATTTAATAAAGCATAGGATAAAACAACATAAATAAAATTTAATAAAGCATAGGATAAAACAACATAAATACAATTTAATAAAGCATAGGATAAAACAACATAAATAAAATTTAATAAAGCATAGGATAAAACAACATAAATACAATTTAATAAAGCATATGATAAAACAACATAAATACAAATTAATAAAGCATAGGTTAAAACAACATAAATACAATTTAATAAAGCATAGGATAAAACAACATAAATACAATTTAATAAAGCATAGGATAAAACAACATAAATAAAATTTAATATAGCATAGGATAAAACAACATAAATACAATTAAATAAAGCATAGGATAAAACAACATAAATACAATTTAATAAAGCATAGGATAAAACAACATAAATACAATTTAATAAAGCATAGGATAAAACCACAGAATTACAATTTAATAAAGCATAGGATAAAACAACATAAATACAATTTAATAAAGCATAGGATAAAACAACATAAATACAATTTAATAAAGCATAGGATAAAACAACATAAATACAATTTAATAAAGCATAGGATAAAACAACATAAATACAATTTAATAAAGCATAGGATAAAACAACATAAATAAAATTTAATAAAGCATAGGTTAAAATAACATAAATACAATTTAATAAAGCATAGGACAAAACAACATAAAAACAATTTAATAAAGCATAGTTTAAAACAACATAAATACAATTTAATAAAGCATAGGATAAAACCACAGAATTACAATTTAATAAAGCATAGGATAAAACAACATAAATACAATTTAATAAAGTATAGGACAAAACAACATAAATACAATTTAATAAAGCATAGGATAAAACAACATAAATACAATTTAATGAAACATAGGATAAACAACATAAATACAATTTAATAAAGCATAGGATAAACAACATAAATACAATTTAATAAAGCATAGGCTAAAACTACATAAATACAATTTAATAAAGCATATAATAAAACCACAGAAATACAATTTTATAAAGCATAGGATAAAACAACATAAATACAATTTAATAAAGCATAGGACAAAACACCATAAATACAATTTAATAAAGCAGAGGATAAAACAACATAAATACAATTTAATGAAACAGGATAAACAACATAAATACAATTTAATAAAGCATAGGATAAAACAACATAAATACAATTTAATAAAGCATAGGACAAAACACCATAAATACAATTTAATAAAGCAGAGGATAAAACAACATAAATACAATTTAATGAAACAGGATAAACAACATAAATACAATTTGATAAAGCATAGGATGAAACAACATAAATACAATTTAATAAAGCATAGGATAAAACAACATAAATACAATTTAATAAAGCAAAGGATAAAACAACATGAATAAAATTTAATAAAGCATAGGTTAAAATAACATAAATACAATTTAATAAAGCATAGGACAAAACAACATAAAAACAATTTAATAAAGCATAGTTTAAAACAACATAAATACAATTTAATAAAGCATAGGATAAAACCACAGAATTACAATTTAATAAAGCATAGGATAAAACAACATAAATACAATTTAATAAAGCATAGGATAAAACAACATAAATACAATTTAATAAAGCATAGGATAAAACAACATAAATACAATTTAATAAAGCATAGGATAAAACAACATAAATACAATTTAATAAAGCATAGGTTAAAACAACATAAATACAATTTAATAAAGCACAGGATAAAACAACATAAATACAATTTAATAAAGCATAGGTTAAAACAACATAAATACAATTTAATAAAGCATAGGATAAAACAACATAAATACAATTTAATAAAGCATAGGATAAAACAACATAAATAAAATTTAATAAAGCATAGGATAAAACAACATAAAAACAATTAAATAAAGCATAGGATAAAACAACACAAATACAATTTAATAAAGCATAGGATAAAACAACATAAATACAATTTAATAAAGCATAGGATAAAACAACATAAATACAATTTAATAAAGCAAAGGATAAAACAACATGAATAAAATTTAATAAAGCATAGGTTAAAATAACATAAATACAATTTAATAAAGCATAGGACAAAACAACATAAAAACAATTTAATAAAGCATAGTTTAAAACAACATAAATACAATTTAATAAAGCATAGGATAAAACCACAGAATTACAATTTAATAAAGCATAGGATAAAACAACATAAATACAATTTAATAAAGCATAGGATAAAACAACATAAATACAATTTAATAAAGCATAGGATAAAACAACATAAATACAATTTAATAAAGCATAGGATAAAACAACATAAATAAAATTTAATAAACTATAGGTTAAAATAACATAAATACAATTTAATAAAGCATAGGATAAAACAACATAAATACAATTTAATAAAGCATAGGATAAAACAACATAAATACAATTTAATAAAGCATATTATCAAACAACATAAATACAATTTAATAAAGCATAGGATAAAACAACATAAATACAATTTAATAAAGCATAGGTTAAAACAACATAAATACAATTTAATAAAGCATAGGATCAAACAACATAAATACAATTTAATAAAGCATAGGATAAAACAACATAAATACAATTTAATAAAGCATAGGTTAAAACAACATAAATACAATTTAATAAAGCACAGGATAAAACAACATAAATACAATTTAGTAAAGCATAAGTTAAAACAACATAAATACAATTTAATAAAGCATATGATAAAACAACATAAATACAATTTAATAAAGCATAGGTTAAAACAACATAAATACAATTTAATAAAGCATAGGATAAAACAACATAAATACAATTTAATAAAGCATAGGATAAAACAACATAAATAAAATTTAATATAGCATAGGATAAAACAACATAAATACAATTAAATAAAGCATAGGATAAAACAACATAAATACAATTTAATAAAGCATAGGATAAAACAACATAAATACAATTTAATAAAGCATAGGATAAAACCACAGAATTACAATTTAATAAAGCATAGGGTAAAACAACATAAATACAATTTAATAAAGCATAGGATAAAACAACATAAATACAATTTAATAAAGCATAGGATAAAACAACATAAATACAATTTAATAAAGCATAGGATAAAACAACATAAATACAATTTAATAAAGCATAGGATAAAACAACATAAATAAAATTTAATAAAGCATAGGTTAAAATAACATAAATACAATTTAATAAAGCATAGGACAAAACAACATAAAAACAATTTAATAAAGCATAGGATAAAACAACATAAATACAATTTAATAAAGCATAGGATCAAACAACATAAATACAATTTAATAAAGCATAGGATAAAACAACATAAATACAATTTAATAAAGCATAGGTTAAAACAACATAAATACAATTTAATAAAGCACAGGATAAAACAACATAAATACAATTTAGTAAAGCATAAGTTAAAACAACATAAATACAATTTAATAAAGCATAGGATAAAACAACATAAATTCAATTTAATAAAGCATAGGATAAAACAACATAAATACAATTTAATAAAGCACAGGATAAAACAAAATAAATAAAATTTAATAAAGCATAGGATAAAACAACATAAATAAAATTTAATAAAGCATAGGATAAAACAACATAAATACAATTTAATAAAGCATAGGATAAAACAACATAAATAAAATTTAATAAAGCATAGGATAAAACAACATAAATACAATTTAATAAAGCATATGATATAACAACATAAATACAATTTAATAAAGCATAGGTTAAAACAACATAAATACAATTTAATAAAGCATAGGATAAAACAACATAAATACAATTTAATAAAGCATAGGATAAAACAACATAAATAAAATTTAATATAGCATAGGATAAAACAACATAAATGCAATTTAATAAAGCACAGGATAAAACAACATAAATACAATTTAATAAAGCATAGGTTAAAACAACATAAATACAATTTAATAAAGCATAGGATAAAACAACATAAATACAATTTAATAAAGCATAGGATAAAACAACATAAATAAAATTTAATAAAGCATAGGATAAAACAACATAAAAACAATTAAATAAAGCATAGGATAAAACAACATAAATACAATTTAATAAAGCATAGGATAAAACAACATAAATACAATTTAATAAAGCATAGGATAAAACAACATAAATACAATTTAATAAAGCAAAGGATAAAACAACATGAATAAAATTTAATAAAGCATAGGTTAAAATAACATAAATACAATTTAATAAAGCATAGGACAAAACAACATAAAAACAATTTAATAAAGCATAGTTTAAAACAACATAAATACAATTTAATAAAGCATAGGATAAAACCACAGAATTACAATTTAATAAAGCATAGGATAAAACAACATAAATACAATTTAATAAAGCATAGGATAAAACAACATAAATACAATTTAATAAAGCATAGGATAAAACAACATAAATACAATTTAATAAAGCATAGGATAAAACAACATAAATAAAATTTAATAAAGCATAGGTTAAAATAACATAAATACAATTTAATAAAGCATAGGACAAAACAACATAAATACAATTTAATAAAGCATAGGATAAAACAACATAAATACAATTTAATAAAGCATAGGATCAAACAACATAAATACAATTTAATAAAGCATAGGATAAAACAACATAAATACAATTTAATAAAGCATAGGTTAAAACAACATAAATACAATTTAATAAAGCACAGGATAAAACAACATAAATACAATTTAGTAAAGCATAAGTTAAAACAACATAAATACAATTTAATAAAGCATAGGATAAAACAACATAAATTCAATTTAATAAAGCATAGGATAAAACAACATAAATACAATTTAATAAAGCACAGGATAAAACAAAATAAATAAAATTTAATAAAGCATAGGATAAAACAACATAAATAAAATTTAATAAAGCATAGGATAAAACAACATAAATACATTTTAATAAAGCATAGGATAAAACAACATAAATAAAATTTAATAAAGCATAGGATAAAACAACATAAATACAATTTAATAAAGCATATGATAAAACAACATAAATACAATTTAATAAAGCATAGGTTAAAACAACATAAATACAATTTAATAAAGCATAGGATAAAACAACATAAATACAATTTAATAAAGCATAGGATAAAACAACATAAATACAATTTAATAAAGCATAGGTTAAAACAACATAAATACAATTTAATAAAGCACAGGATAAAACAACATAAATACAATTTAGTAAAGCATAAGTTAAAACAACATAAATACAATTTAATAAAGCATAGGATAAAACAACATAAATTCAATTTAATAAAGCATAGGATAAAACAACATAAATACAATTTAATAAAGCACAGGATAAAACAAAATAAATAAAATTTAATAAAGCATAGGATAAAACAACATAAATAAAATTTAATAAAGCATAGGATAAAACAACATAAATACAATTTAATAAAGCATAGGATAAAACAACATAAATAAAATTTAATAAAGCATAGGATAAAACAACATAAATACAATTTAATAAAGCATATGATAAAACAACATAAATACAATTTAATAAAGCATAGGTTAAAACAACATAAATACAATTTAATAAAGCATAGGATAAAACAACATAAATACAATTTAATAAAGCATAGGATAAAACAACATAAATAAAATTTAATATAGCATAGGATAAAACAACATAAATGCAATTTAATAAAGCACAGGATAAAACAACATAAATACAATTTAATAAAGCATAGGTTAAAACAACATAAATACAATTTAATAAAGCATAGGATAAAACAACATAAATACAATTTAATAAAGCATAGGATAAAACAACATAAATAAAATTTAATAAAGCATAGGATAAAACAACATAAAAACAATTAAATAAAGCATAGGATAAAACAACATAAATACAATTTAATAAAGCATAGGATAAAACAACATAAATACAATTTAATAAAGCATAGGATAAAACAACATAAATACAATTTAATAAAGCAAAGGATAAAACAACATGAATAAAATTTAATAAAGCATAGGTTAAAATAACATAAATACAATTTAATAAAGCATAGGACAAAACAACATAAAAACAATTTAATAAAGCATAGTTTAAAACAACATAAATACAATTTAATAAAGCATAGGATAAAACCACAGAATTACAATTTAATAAAGCATAGGATAAAACAACATAAATACAATTTAATAAAGCATAGGATAAAACAACATAAATACAATTTAATAAAGCATAGGATAAAACAACATAAATACAATTTAATAAAGCATAGGATAAAACAACATAAATAAAATTTAATAAAGCATAGGTTAAAATAACATAAATACAATTTAATAAAGCATAGGACAAAACAACATAAATACAATTTAATAAAGCATAGGATAAAACAACATAAATACAATTTAATAAAGCATAGGATCAAACAACATAAATACAATTTAATAAAGCATAGGATAAAACAACATAAATACAATTTAATAAAGCATAGGTTAAAACAACATAAATACAATTTAATAAAGCACAGAATAAAACAACATAAATACAATTTAGTAAAGCATAAGTTAAAACAACATAAATACAATTTAATAAAGCATAGGATAAAACAACATAAATTCAATTTAATAAAGCATAGGATAAAACAACATAAATACAATTTAATAAAGCACAGGATAAAACAAAATAAATAAAATTTAATAAAGCATAGGATAAAACAACATAAATAAAATTTAATAAAGCATAGGATAAAACAACATAAATACATTTTAATAAAGCATAGGATAAAACAACATAAATAAAATTTAATAAAGCATAGGATAAAACAACATAAATACAATTTAATAAAGCATATGATAAAACAACATAAATACAATTTAATAAAGCATAGGTTAAAACAACATAAATACAATTTAATAAAGCATAGGATAAAACAACATAAATACAATTTAATAAAGCATAGGATAAAACAACATAAATAAAATTTAATATAGCATAGGATAAAACAACATAAATACAATTTAATAAAGCACAGGATAAAACAACATAAATACAATTTAATAAAGCATAGGTTAAAACAACATAAATACAATTTAATAAAGCATAGGATAAAACAACATAAATACAATTTAATAAAGCATAGGATAAAACAACATAAATAAAATTTAATAAAGCATAGGATAAAACAACATAAAAACAATTAAATAAAGCATAGGATAAAGCAACATAAATACAATTTAATAAAGCATAGGATAAAACAACATAAATACAATTTAATAAAGCATAGGATAAAACAACATAAATACAATTTAATAAAGCAAAGGATAAAACAACATGAATAAAATTTAATAAAGCATAGGTTAAAATAACATAAATACAATTTAATAAAGCATAGGACAAAGCAACATAAAAACAATTTAATAAAGCATAGTTTAAAACAACATAAATACAATTTAATAAAGCATAGGATAAAACCACAGAATTACAATTTAATAAAGCATAGGATAAAACAACATAAATACAATTTAATAAAGCATAGGATAAAACAACATAAATACAATTTAATAAAGCATAGGATAAAACAACATAAATACAATTTAATAAAGCATAGGATAAAACAACATAAATAAAATTTAATAAAGCATAGGTTAAAATAACATAAATACAATTTAATAAAGCATAGGACAAAACAACATAAATACAATTTAATAAAGCATAGGATAAAACAACATAAATACAATTTAATAAAGCATAGGATCAAACAACATAAATACAATTTAATAAAGCATAGGATAAAACAACATAAATACAATTTAATAAAGCATAGGTGAAAACAACATAAATACAATTTAATAAAGCACAGGATAAAACAACATAAATACAATTTAGTAAAGCATAAGTTAAAACAACATAAATACAATTTAATAAAGCATAGGATAAAACAACATAAATTCAATTTAATAAAGCATAGGATAAAACAACATAAATACAATTTAATAAAGCACAGGATAAAACAAAATAAATAAAATTTAATAAAGCATAGGATAAAACAACATAAATAAAATTTAATAAAGCATAGTATAAAACAACATAAATACAATTTAATAAAGCATAGGATAAAACAACATAAATAAAATTTAATAAAGCATAGGATAAAACAACATAAATACAATTTAATAAAGCATATGATAAAACAACATAAATACAATTTAATAAAGCATAGGTTAAAACAACATAAATACAATTTAATAAAGCATAGGATAAAACAACATAAATACAATTTAATAAAGCATAGGATAAAACAACATAAATAAAATTTAATATAGCATAGGATAAAACAACATAAATACAATTTAATAAAGCACAGGATAAAACAACATAAATACAATTTAATAAAGCATAGGTTAAAACAACATAAATACAATTTAATAAAGCATAGGATAAAACAACATAAATACAATTTAATAAAGCATAGGATAAAACAACATAAATAAAATTTAATAAAGCATAGGATAAAACAACATAAAAACAATTAAATAAAGCATAGGATAAAACAACATAAATACAATTTAATAAAGCATAGGATAAAACAACATAAATACAATTTAATAAAGCATAGGATAAAACAACATAAATACAATTTAATAAAGCAAAGGATAAAACAACATGAATAAAATTTAATAAAGCATAGGTTAAAATAACATAAATACAATTTAATAAAGCATAGGACAAAACAACATAAAAACAATTTAATAAAGCATAGTTTAAAACAACATAAATACAATTTAATAAAGCATAGGATAAAACCACAGAATTACAATTTAATAAAGCATAGGATAAAACAACATAAATACAATTTAATAAAGCATAGGATAAAACAACATAAATACAATTTAATAAAGCATAGGATAAAACAACATAAATACAATTTAATAAAGCATAGGATAAAACAACATAAATAAAATTTAATAAAGCATAGGTTAAAATAACATAAATACAATTTAATAAAGCATAGGACAAAACAACATAAATACAATTTAATAAAGCATAGGATAAAACAACATAAATACAATTTAATAAAGCATAGGATCAAACAACATAAATACAATTTAATAAAGCATAGGATAAAACAACATAAATACAATTTAATAAAGCATAGGTTAAAACAACATAAATACAATTTAATAAAGCACAGGATAAAACAACATAAATACAATTTAGTAAAGCATAAGTTAAAACAACATAAATACAATTTAATAAAGCATAGGATAAAACAACATAAATTCAATTTAATAAAGCATAGGATAAAACAACATAAATACAATTTAATAAAGCACAGGATAAAACAAAATAAATAAAATTTAATAAAGCATAGGATAAAACAACATAAATAAAATTTAATAAAGCATAGGATAAAACAACATAAATACATTTTAATAAAGCATAGGATAGAACAACATAAATAAAATTTAATAAAGCATAGGATAAAACAACATAAATACAATTTAATAAAGCATATGATAAAACAACATAAATACAATTTAATAAAGCATAGGTTAAAACAACATAAATACAATTTAATAAAGCATAGGATAAAACAACATAAATACAATTTAATAAAGCATAGGATAAAACAACATAAATAAAATTTAATATAGCATAGGATAAAACAACATAAATACAATTTAATAAAGCACAGGATAAAACAACATAAATACAATTTAATAAAGCATAGGTTAAAACAACATAAATACAATTTAATAAAGCATAGGATAAAACAACATAAATACAATTTAATAAAGCATAGGATAAAACAACATAAATAAAATTTAATAAAGCATAGGATAAAACAACATAAAAACAATTAAATAAAGCATAGGATAAAGCAACATAAATACAATTTAATAAAGCATAGGATAAAACAACATAAATACAATTTAATAAAGCATAGGATAAAACAACATAAATACAATTTAATAAAGCAAAGGATAAAACAACATGAATAAAATTTAATAAAGCATAGGTTAAAATAACATAAATACAATTTAATAAAGCATAGGACAAAACAACATAAAAACAATTTAATAAAGCATAGTTTAAAACAACATAAATACAATTTAATAAAGCATAGGATAAAACCACAGAATTACAATTTAATAAAGCATAGGATAAAACAACATAAATACAATTTAATAAAGCATAGGATAAAACAACATGAATACAATTTAATAAAGCATAGGATAAAACAACATAAATACAATTTAATAAAGCATAGGATAAAACAACATAAATAAAATTTAATAAAGCATAGGTTAAAATAACATAAATACAATTTAATAAAGCATAGGACAAAACAACATAAATACAATTTAATAAAGCATAGGATAAAACAACATAAATACAATTTAATAAAGCATAGGATCAAACAACATAAATACAATTTAATAAAGCATAGGATAAAACAACATAAATACAATTTAATAAAGCATAGGTTAAAACAACATAAATACAATTTAATAAAGCACAGGATAAAACAACATAAATACAATTTAGTAAAGCATAAGTTAAAACAACATAAATACAATTTAATAAAGCATAGGATAAAACAACATAAATTCAATTTAATAAAGCATAGGATAAAACAACATAAATACAATTTAATAAAGCACAGGATAAAACAAAATAAATAAAATTTAATAAAGCATAGGATAAAACAACATAAATAAAATTTAATAAAGCATAGGATAAAACAACATAAATACAATTTAATAAAGCATAGGATAAAACAACATAAATAAAATTTAATAAAGCATAGGATAAAACAACATAAATACAATTTAATAAAGCATATGATAAAACAACATAAATACAATTTAATAAAGCATAGGTTAAAACAACATAAATACAATTTAATAAAGCATAGGATAAAACAACATAAATACAATTTAATAAAGCATAGGATAAAACAACATAAATAAAATTTAATATAGCATAGGATAAAACAACATAAATACAATTAAATAAAGCATAGGATAAAACAACATAAATACAATTTAATAAAGCATAGGATAAAACAACATAAATACAATTTAATAAAGCATAGGATAAAACCACAGAATTACAATTTAATAAAGCATAGGATAAAACAACATAAATACAATTTAATAAAGCATAGGATAAAACAACATAAATACAATTTAATAAAGCATAGGATAAAACAACATAAATACAATTTAATAAAGCATAGGATAAAACAACATAAATACAATTTAATAAAGCATAGGATAAAACAACATAAATAAAATTTAATAAAGCATAGGTTAAAATAACATAAATACAATTTAATAAAGCATAGGACAAAACAACATAAAAACAATTTAATAAAGCATAGTTTAAAACAACATAAATACAATTTAATAAAGCATAGGATAAAACCACAGAATTACAATTTAATAAAGCATAGGATAAAACAACATAAATACAATTTAATAAAGTATAGGACAAAACAACATAAATACAATTTAATAAAGCATAGGATAAAACAACATAAATACAATTTAATGAAACATAGGATAAACAACATAAATACAATTTAATAAAGCATAGGATAAACAACATAAATACAATTTAATAAAGCATAGGCTAAAACTACATAAATACAATTTAATAAAGCTTAGGATAAAACAAATTAAATACAATATAATAAAGCATAGGATAAAACAACATAAATTCAATTTAATAAAGCATAGAATAAAACAACATGAATACAATTTAATAAAGCATAAGATAAAACAACATGAATACAATTTAATAAAGCATAGGTTAAAACAACATAAATACAATTTAATAAAGCATAGGATAAAACAACATAAATATAATTTAATAAGCATAGGCTAAAACAACATAAATACAATTTAATAAAGCACAGGATAAAACAACATAAATACAATTTAATAAAGCATAAGACAAAAAAACATAAATACAATTTAATAAAGCATATGTTAAAGCAACATAAATACAATTTAATAAAGCATAGGTTAAAACAACATAAATACAATTTAATAAAGCATAGGATAAAACAACATAAATACAATTTAATAAAGCTTAGGATAAAACAACATAAATACAATTTAATAAAGCATAGGATAAAACAACATAAATACAATTTAATAAAGCATAGCATAAAACAACATAAATACAATTTAATAAAGCATAGGTTAAAACAACATAATACAATTTAATAAAGCATAGGATAAAACAACATAAATACAATTTAATAAAGCATAGGATAAAACAACATAAATAAAATTTAATATAGCATAGGATAAAACAACATAAATACAATTAAATAAAGCATAGGATAAAACAACATAAATACAATTTAATAAAGCATAGGATAAAACCACAGAATTACAATTTAATAAAGCATAGGATAAAACAACATAAATACAATTTAATAAAGCATAGGATAAAACAACATAAATACAATTTAATAAAGCATAGGATATAACAACATAAATACAATTTAATAAAGCATAGGATAAAACAACATAAATACAATTTAATAAAGCATAGGATAAAACAACATAAATACAATTTAATAAAGCATAGGATAAAACAACATAAATAAAATTTAATAAAGCATAGGTTAAAAAAACATAAATACAATTTAATAAAGCATAGGACAAAACAACATAAAAACAATTTAATAAAGCATAGTTTAAAACAACATAAATACAATTTAATAAAGCATAGGATAAAACCACAGAATTACAATTTAATAAAGCATAGGATAAAACAACATAAATACAATTTAATAAAGTATAGGACAAAACAACATAAATACAATTTAATAAAGCATAGGATAAAACAACATAAATACAATTTAATGAAACATAGGATAAACAACATAAATACAATTTAATAAAGCATAGGATAAACAACATAAATACAATTTAATAAAGCATAGGCTAAAACTACATAAATACAATTTAATAAAGCTTAGGATAAAACAAATTAAATACAATATAATAAAGCATAGGATAAAACAACATAAATTCAATTTAATAAAGCATAGGATAAAACAACATAAATACAATTTAATAAAGCATAAGATAAAACAACATGAATACAATTTAATAAAGCATAGGTTAAAACAACATAAATACAATTTAATAAAGCATAGGATAAAACAACATAAATATAATTTAATAAAGCATAGGTTAAAACTACATAAATACAATTTAATAAAGCACAGGATAAAACAACATAAATACAATTTAATAAAGCATAAGACAAAAAAACATAAATACAATTTAATAAAGCATATGTTAAAGCAACATAAATACAATTTAATAAAGCATAGGTTAAAACAACATAAATACAATTTAATAAAGCATAGGATAAAACAACATAAATACAATTTAATAAAGCTTAGGATAAAACAACATAAATACAATTTAATAAAGCATAGGATAAAACAACATAAATACAATTTAATAAAGCATAGCATAAAACAACATAAATACAATTTAATAAAGCATAGGATAAAACAACATAAATAAAATTTAATAAAGCATAGGTTAAAACAACATAAATACAATTTAATAAAGCATATAATAAAACCACAGAAATACAATTTTATAAAGCATAGGATAAAACAACATAAATACAATTTAATAAAGCATAGGACAAAACACCATAAATACAATTTAATAAAGCAGAGGATAAAACAACATAAATACAATTTAATGAAACAGGATAAACAACATAAATACAATTTAATAAAGCATAGGATAAAACAACATAAATACAATTTAATAAAGCATAGGACAAAACACCATAAATACAATTTAATAAAGCAGAGGATAAAACAACATAAATACAATTTAATGAAACAGGATAAACAACATAAATACAATTTGATAAAGCATAGGATGAAACAACATAAATACAATTTAATAAAGCATAGGATAAAACAACATAAATACAATTTAATAAAGCAAAGGATAAAACAACATGAATAAAATTTAATAAAGCATAGGTTAAAATAACATAAATACAATTTAATAAAGCATAGGACAAAACAACATAAAAACAATTTAATAAAGCATAGTTTAAAACAACATAAATACAATTTAATAAAGCATAGGATAAAACCACAGAATTACAATTTAATAAAGCATAGGATAAAACAACATAAATACAATTTAATAAAGCATAGGATAAAACAACATAAATACAATTTAATAAAGCATAGGATAAAACAACATAAATACAATTTAATAAAGCATAGGATAAAACAACATAAATACAATTTAATAAAGCATAGGTTAAAACAACATAAATACAATTTAATAAAGCACAGGATAAAACAACATAAATACAATTTAATAAAGCATAGGTTAAAACAACATAAATACAATTTAATAAAGCATAGGATAAAACAACATAAATACAATTTAATAAAGCATAGGATAAAACAACATAAATAAAATTTAATAAAGCATAGGATAAAACAACATAAAAACAATTAAATAAAGCATAGGATAAAACAACACAAATACAATTTAATAAAGCATAGGATAAAACAACATAAATACAATTTAATAAAGCATATTATCAAACAACATAAATACAATTTAATAAAGCATAGGATAAAACAACATAAATACAATTTAATAAAGCATAGGTTAAAACAACATAAATACAATTTAATAAAGCATAGGATCAAACAACATAAATACAATTTAATAAAGCATAGGATAAAACAACATAAATACAATTTAATAAAGCATAGGTTAAAACAACATAAATACAATTTAATAAAGCACAGGATAAAACAACATAAATACAATTTAGTAAAGCATAAGTTAAAACAACATAAATACAATTTAATAAAGCATATGATAAAACAACATAAATACAATTTAATAAAGCATAGGTTAAAACAACATAAATACAATTTAATAAAGCATAGGATAAAACAACATAAATACAATTTAATAAAGCATAGGATAAAACTTCATAAATAAAATTTAATATAGCATAGGATAAAACAACATAAATACAATTAAATAAAGCATAGGATAAAACAACATAAATACAATTTAATAAAGCATAGGATAAAACAACATAAATACAATTTAATAAAGCATAGGATAAAACCACAGAATTACAATTTAATAAAGCATAGGGTAAAACAACATAAATACAATTTAATAAAGCATAGGATAAAACAACATAAATACAATTTAATAAAGCATAGGATAAAACAACATAAATACAATTTAATAAAGCATAGGATAAAACAACATAAATACAATTTAATAAAGCATAGGATAAAACAACATAAATAAAATTTAATAAAGCATAGGTTAAAATAACATAAATACAATTTAATAAAGCATAGGACAAAACAACATAAAAACAATTTAATAAAGCATAGGATAAAACAACATAAATACAATTTAATAAAGCAAAGGATAAAACAACATGCATAAAATTTAATAAAGCATAGGTTAAAATAACATAAATACAATTTAATAAAGCATAGGACAAAACAACATAAAAACAATTTAATAAATCATAGTTTAAAACAACATAAATACAATTTAATAAAGCATAGGATAAAACCACAGAATTACAATTTAATAAAGCTTAGGATAAAACAAATTAAATACAATATAATAAAGCATAGGATAAAACAACATAAATTCAATTTAATAAAGCATAGGATAAAACAACATAAATACAATTTAATAAAGCATAAGATAAAACAACATGAATACAATTTAATAAAGCTTAGGTTAAAACAACATAAATACAATTTAATAAAGCATAGGATAAAACAACATAAATATAATTTAATAAAGCATAGGTTAAAACAACATAAATACAATTTAATAAAGCACAGGATAAAACAACATAAATACAATTTAATAAAGCATAAGACAAAAAAACATAAATACAATTTAATAAAGCATATGTTAAAGCAACATAAATACAATTTAATAAAGCATAGGTTAAAACAACATAAATACAATTTAATAAAGCATAGGATAAAACAACATAAATACAATTTAATAAAGCTTAGGATAAAACAACATAAATACAATTTAATAAAGCATAGGATAAAACAACAGAAATACAATTTAATAAAGCATAGCATAAAACAACATAAATACAATTTAATAAAGCATAGGATAAAACAACATAAATAAAATTTAATAAAGCATAGGTTAAAACAACATAAATACAATTTAATAAAGCATATAATAAAACCACAGAAATACAATTTTATAAAGCATAGGATAAAACAACATAAATACAATTTAATAAAGCATAGGACAAAACACCATAAATACAATTTAATAAAGCAGAGGATAAAACAACATAAATACAATTTAATGAAACAGGATAAACAACATAAATACAATTTAATAAAGCATAGGATAAAACAACATAAATACAATTTAATAAAGCATAGGACAAAACACCATAAATACAATTTAATAAAGCAGAGGATAAAACAACATAAATACAATTTAATGAAACAGGATAAACAACATAAATACAATTTGATAAAGCATAGGATGAAACAACATAAATACAATTTAATAAAGCATAGGATAAAACAACATAAATACAATTTAATAAAGCAAAGGATAAAACAACATGAATAAAATTTAATAAAGCATAGGTTAAAATAACATAAATACAATTTAATAAAGCATAGGACAAAACAACATAAAAACAATTTAATAAAGCATAGTTTAAAACAACATAAATACAATTTAATAAAGCATAGGATAAAACCACAGAATTACAATTTAATAAAGCATAGGATAAAACAACATAAATACAATTTAATAAAGCATAGGATAAAACAACATAAATACAATTTAATAAAGCATAGGATAAAACAACATAAATACAATTTAATAAAGCAAAGGATAAAACAACATAAATACAATTTAATAAAGCATAGGTTAAAACAACATAAATACAATTTAATAAAGCACAGGATAAAACAACATAAATACAATTTAATAAAGCATAGGTTAAAACAACATAAATACAATTTAATAAAGCATAGGATAAAACAACATAAATACAATTTAATAAAGCATAGGATAAAACAACATAAATAAAATTTAATAAAGCATAGGATAAAACAACATAAAAACAATTAAATAAAGCATAGGATAAAACAACATAAATACAATTTAATAAAGCATAGGATAAAACAACATAAATACAATTTAATAAAGCATAGGATAAAACCACAGAATTACAATTTAATAAAGCATAGGATAAAACAACATAAATACAATTTAATAAAGCATAGGATAAAACAACATAAATACAATTTAATAAAGCATAGGATCAAACAACATAAATACAATTTAATAAAGCATAGGATAAAACAACATAAATACAATTTAATAAAGCATAGGTTAAAACAACATAAATACAATTTAATAAAGCATAGGATCAAACAACATAAATACAATTTAATAAAGCATAGGATAAAACAACATAAATACAATTTAATAAAGCATAGGTTAAAACAACATAAATACAATTTAATAAAGCACAGGATAAAACAACATAAATACAATTTAGTAAAGCATAAGTTAAAACAACATAAATACAATTTAATAAAGCATATGATAAAACAACATAAATACAATTTAATAAAGCATAGGTTAAAACAACATAAATACAATTTAATAAAGCATAGGATAAAACAACATAAATACAATTTAATAAAGCATAGGATAAAACAACATAAATAAAATTTAATATAGCATAGGATAAAACAACATAAATACAATTAAATAAAGCATAGGATAAAACAACATAAATACAATTTAATAAAGCATAGGTTAAAACAACATAAATACAATTTAATAAAGCACAGGATAAAACAACATAAATACAATTTAATAAAGCATAGGTTAAAACAACATAAATACAATTTAATAAAGCATAGGATAAAACAACATAAATACAATTTAATAAAGCATAGGATAAAACAACATAAATAAAATTTAATAAAGCATAGGATAAAACAACATAAAAACAATTAAATAAAGCATAGGATAAAACAACATAAATACAATTTAATAAAGCATAGGATAAAACAACATAAATACAATTTAATAAAGCATAGGATAAAACCACAGAATTACAATTTAATAAAGCATAGGATAAAACAACATAAATACAATTTAATAAAGCATAGGATAAAACAACATAAATACAATTTAATAAAGCATAGGATCAAACAACATAAATACAATTTAATAAAGCATAGGATAAAACAACATAAATACAATTTAATAAAGCATAGGTTAAAACAACATAAATACAATTTAATAAAGCATAGGATCAAACAACATAAATACAATTTAATAAAGCATAGGATAAAACAACATAAATACAATTTAATAAAGCATAGGTTAAAACAACATAAATACAATTTAATAAAGCACAGGATAAAACAACATAAATACAATTTAGTAAAGCATAAGTTAAAACAACATAAATACAATTTAATAAAGCATATGATAAAACAACATAAATACAATTTAATAAAGCATAGGTTAAAACAACATAAATACAATTTAATAAAGCATAGGATAAAACAACATAAATACAATTTAATAAAGCATAGGATAAAACAACATAAATAAAATTTAATATAGCATAGGATAAAACAACATAAATACAATTAAATAAAGCATAGGATAAAACAACATAAATACAATTTAATAAAGCATAGGATAAAACAACATAAATACAATTTAATAAAGCATAGGATAAAACCACAGAATTACAATTTAATAAAGCATAGGGTAAAACAACATAAATACAATTTAATAAAGCATAGGATAAAACAACATAAATACAATTTAATAAAGCATAGGATAAAACAACATAAATACAATTTAATAAAGCATAGGATAAAACAACATAAATACAATTTAATAAAGCATAGGATAAAACAACATAAATAAAATTTAATAAAGCAGAGGTTAAAATAACATAAATACAATTTAATAAAGCATAGGACAAAACAACATAAAAACAATTTAATAAAGCATAGGATAAAACAACATAAATACAATTTAATAAAGCAAAGGATAAAACAACATGAATAAAATTTAATAAAGCATAGGTTAAAATAACATAAATACAATTTAATAAAGCATAGGACAAAACAACATAAAAACAATTTAATAAAGCATAGTTTAAAACAACATAAATACAATTTAATAAAGCATAGGATAAAACCACAGAATTACAATTTAATAAAGCATAGGATAAAACAACATAAATACAATTTAATAAAGCATAGGATAAAACAACATAATTACAATTTAATAAAGCATAGGATAAAACAACATAAATACAATTTAATAAAGCATAGGATAAAACAACATAAATACAATTTAATAAAGCATAGGTTAAAACAACATAAATACAATTTAATAAAGCACAGGATAAAACAACATAAATACAATTTAATAAAGCATAGGTTAAAACAACATAAATACAATTTAATAAAGCATAGGATAAAACAACATAAATACAATTTAATAAAGCATAGGATAAAACAACATAAATAAAATTTAATAAAGCATAGGATAAAACAACATAAAAACAATTAAATAAAGCATAGGATAAAACAACATGAATACAATTTAATAAAGCATAGGATAAAACAACATAAATACAATTTAATAAAGCAAAGGATAAAACAACATGAATAAAATTTAATAAAGCATAGGTTAAAATAACATAAATACAATTTAATAAAGCATAGGACAAAACAACATAAAAACAATTTAATAAAGCATAGTTTAAAACAACATAAATACAATTTAATAAAGCATAGGTTAAAACAACATAAATACAATTTAATAAAGCATAGGATAAAACAACATAAATACAATTTAATAAAGCATAGGATAAAACAACATAAATAAAATTTAATATAGCATAGGATAAAACAACATAAATACAATTAAATAAAGCATAGGATAAAACAACATAAATACAATTTAATAAAGCATAGGATAAAACCACAGAATTACAATTTAATAAAGCATAGGATAAAACAACATAAATACAATTTAATAAAGCATAGGATAAAACAACATAAATACAATTTAATAAAGCATAGGATAAAACAACATAAATACAATTTAATAAAGCATAGGATAAAACAACATAAATACAATTTAATAAAGCATAGGATAAAACAACGTAAATAAAATTTAATAAAGCATAGGTTAAAATAACATAAATACAATTTAATAAAGCATAGGACAAAACAACATAAAAACAATTTAATAAAGCATAGTTTAAAACAACATAAATACAATTTAATAAAGCATAGGATAAAACCACAGAATTACAATTTAATAAAGCATAGGATAAAACAACATAAATACAATTTAATGAAACATAGGATAAACAACATAAATACAATTTAATAAAGCATAGGATAAACAACATAAATACAATTTAATAAAGCATAGGCTAAAACTACATAAATACAATTTAATAAAGCTTAGGATAAAACAAATTAAATACAATATAATAAAGCATAGGATAAAACAACATAAATTCAATTTAATAAAGCATAGGATAAAACAACATGAATACAATTTAATAAAGCATAAGATAAAACAACATGAATACAATTTAATAAAGCATAGGTTAAAACAACATAAATACAATTTAATAAAGCATAGGATAAAACAACATAAATATAATTTAATAAGCATAGGCTAAAACAACATAAATACAATTTAATAAAGCATAGGTTAAAACAACATAAATACAATTTAATAAAGCTTAGGATAAAACAACATAAATACAATTTAATAAAGCATAGGATAAAACAACATAAATACAATTTAATAAAGCATAGCATAAAACAACATAAATACAATTTAATAAAGCATAGGTTAAAACAACATAAATACAATTTAATAAAGCATAGGATAAAACAACATAAATACAATTTAATAAAGCATAGGATAAAACAACATAAATAAAATTTAATATAGCATAGGATAAAACAACATAAATACAATTAAATAAAGCATAGGATAAAACAACATAAATACAATTTAATAAAGCATAGGATAAAACCACAGAATTACAATTTAATAAAGCATAGGATAAAACAACATAAATACAATTTAATAAAGCATAGGATAAAACAACATAAATACAATTTAATAAAGCATAGGATAAAACAACATAAATACAATTTAATAAAGCATAGGATAAAACAACATAAATACAATTTAATAAAGCATAGGATAAAACAACAGAAATACAATTTAATAAAGCATAGGATAAAACAACATAAATAAAATTTAATAAAGCATAGGTTAAAAAAACATAAATACAATTTAATAAAGCATAGGACAAAACAACATAAAAACAATTTAATAAAGCATAGTTTAAAACAACATAAATACAATTTAATAAAGCATAGGATAAAACCACAGAATTACAATTTAATAAAGCATAGGATAAAACAACATAAATACAATTTAATAAAGTATAGGACAAAACAACATAAATACAATTTAATAAAGCATAGGATAAAACAACATAAATACAATTTAATGAAACATAGGATAAACAACATAAATACAATTTAATAAAGCATAGGATAAACAACATAAATACAATTTAATAAAGAATAGGCTAAAACTACATAAATACAATTTAATAAAGCTTAGGATAAAACAAATTAAATACAATATAATAAAGCATAGGATAAAACAACATAAATTCAATTTAATAAAGCATAGGATAAAACAACATAAATACAATTTAATAAAGCATAAGATAAAACAACATGAATACAATTTAATAAAGCATAGGTTAAAACAACATAAATACAATTTAATAAAGCATAGGATAAAACAACATAAATATAATTTAATAAAGCATAGGTTAAAACAACATAAATACAATTTAATAAAGCACAGGATAAAACAACATAAATACAATTTAATAAAGCATAAGACAAAAAAACATAAATACAATTTAATAAAGCATATGTTAAAGCAACATAAATACAATTTAATAAAGCATAGGTTAAAACAACATAAATACTATTTAATAAAGCATAGGATAAAACAACATAAATACAATTTAATAAAGCTTAGGATAAAACAACATAAATACAATTTAATAAAGCATAGGATAAAACAACATAAATACAATTTAATAAAGCATAGCATAAAACAACATAAATACAATTTAATAAAGCATAGGATAAAACAACATAAATAAAATTTAATAAAGCATAGGTTAAAACAACATAAATACAATTTAATAAAGCATATAATAAAACCACAGAAATACAATTTTATAAAGCATAGGATAAAACAACATAAATACAATTTAATAAAGCATAGGACAAAACACCATAAATACAATTTAATAAAGCAGAGGATAAAACAACATAAATACAATTTAATGAAACAGGATAAACAACATAAATACAATTTAATAAAGCATAGGATAAAACAACATAAATACAATTTAATAAAGCATAGGACAAAACACCATAAATACAATTTAATAAAGCAGAGGATAAAACAACATAAATACAATTTAATGAAACAGGATAAACAACATAAATACAATTTGATAAAGCATAGGATGAAACAACATAAATACAATTTAATAAAGCATAGGATAAAACAACATAAATACAATTTAATAAAGCAAAGGATAAAACAACATGAATAAAATTTAATAAAGCATAGGTTAAAATAACATAAATACAATTTAATAAAGCATAGGACAAAACAACATAAAAACAATTTAATAAAGCATAGTTTAAAACAACATAAATACAATTTAATAAAGCATAGGATAAAACCACAGAATTACAATTTAATAAAGCATAGGATAAAACAACATAAATACAATTTAATAAAGCATAGGATAAAACAACATAAATACAATTTAATAAAGCATAGGATAAAACAACATAAATACAATTTAATAAAGCATAGGATAAAACAACATAAATACAATTTAATAAAGCATAGGATAAAACAACATAAATACAATTTAATAAAGCATAGGTTAAAACAACATAAATACAATTTAATAAAGCACAGGATAAAACAACATAAATACAATTTAATAAAGCATAGGTTAAAACAACATAAATACAATTTAATAAAGCATAGGATAAAACAACATAAATACAATTTAATAAAGCATAGGATAAAACAACATAAATACAATTTAATAAAGCATAGGATCAAACAACATAAATACAATTTAATAAAGCATAGGATAAAACAACATAAATACAATTTAATAAAGCATAGGTTAAAACAACATAAATACAATTTAATAAAGCACAGGATAAAACAACATAAATACAATTTAGTAAAGCATAAGTTAAAACAACATAAATACAATTTAATAAAGCATAGGATAAAACAACATAAATTCAATTTAATAAAGCATAGGATAAAACAACATAAATACAATTTAATAAAGCACAGGATAAAACAAAATAAATAAATTTAATAAAGCATAGGATAAAACAACATAAATAAAATTTAATAAAGCATAGGATAAAACAACATAAATACAATTTAATAAAGCATAGGATAAAACAACATAAATAAAATTTAATAAAGCATAGGATAAAACAACATAAATACAATTTAATAAAGCATATGATAAAACAACATAAATACAATTTAATAAAGCATAGGTTAAAACAACATAAATACAATTTAATAAAGCATAGGATAAAACAACATAAATACAATTTAATAAAGCATAGGATAAAACAACATAAATAAAATTTAATATAGCATAGGATAAAACAACATAAATACAATTAAATAAAGCATAGGATAAAACAACATAAATACAATTTAATAAAGCATAGGATAAAACAACATAAATACAATTTAATAAAGCATAGGATAAAACCACAGAATTACAATTTAATAAAGCATAGGGTAAAACAACATAAATACAATTTAATAAAGCATAGGATAAAACAACATAAATACAATTTAATAAAGCATAGGATAAAACAACATAAATACAATTTAATAAAGCATAGGATAAAACAACATAAATACAATTTAATAAAGCATAGGATAAAACAACATAAATAAAATTTAATAAAGCATAGGTTAAAATAACATAAATACAATTTAATAAAGCATAGGACAAAACAACATAAAAACAATTTAATAAAGCATAGTTTAAAACAACATAAATACAATTTAATAAAGCATAGGATAAAACCACAGAATTACAATTTAATAAAGCATAGGATAAAACAACATAAATACAATTTAATAAAGTATAGGACAAAACAACATAAATACAATTTAATAAAGCATAGGATAAAACAACATAAATACAATTTAATGAAACATAGGATAAACAACATAAATACAATTTAATAAAGCATAGGATAAACAACATAAATACAATTTAATAAAGCATAGGCTAAAACTACATAAATACAATTTAATAAAGCTTAGGATAAAACAAATTAAATACAATATAATAAAGCATCGGATAAAACAACATAAATTCAATTTAATAAAGCATAGGATAAAACAACATGAATACAATTTAATAAAGCATAAGATAAAACAACATGAATACAATTTAATAAAGCATAGGTTAAAACAACATAAATACAATTTAATAAAGCATAGGATAAAACAACATAAATATAATTTAATAAGCATAGGCTAAAACAACATAAATACAATTTAATAAAGCACAGGATAAAACAACATAAATACAATTTAATAAAGCATAAGACAAAAAAACATAAATACAATTTAATAAAGCATATGTTAAAGCAACATAAATACAATTTAATAAAGCATAGGTTAAAACAACATAAATACAATTTAATAAAGCATAGGATAAAACAACATAAATACAATTTAATAAAGCTTAGGATAAAACAACATAAATACAATTTAATAAAGCATAGGATAAAACAACATAAATACAATTTAATAAAGCATAGCATAAAACAACATAAATACAATTTAATAAAGCATAGGTTAAAACAACATAAATACAATTTAATAAAGCATAGGATAAAACAACATAAATACAATTTAATAAAGCATAGGATAAAACAACATAAATAAAATTTAATATAGCATAGGATAAAACAACATAAATACAATTTAATAAAGCATAGGTTAAAACAACATAAATACAATTTAATAAAGCACAGGATAAAACAACATAAATACAATTTAGTAAAGCATAAGTTAAAACAACATAAATACAATTTAATAAAGCATAGGATAAAACAACATAAATACAATTTAATAAAGCATAGGATAAAACAACATAAATAAAATTTAATATAGCATAGGATAAAACAACATAAATACAATTTAATAAAGCATAGGTTAAAACAACATAAATACAATTTAATAAAGCACAGGATAAAACAACATAAATACAATTTAGTAAAGCATAAGTTAAAACAACATAAATACAATTTAATAAAGCATAGGATAAAACAACATAAATTCAATTTAATAAAGCATAGGATAAAACAACATAAATACAATTTAATAAAGCACAGGATAAAACAAAATAAATAAAATTTAATAAAGCATAGGATAAAACAACATAAATTCAATTTAATAAAGCATAGGATAAAACCACAGAATTACAATTTAATAAAGCATAGGGTAAAACAACATAAATACAATTTAATAAAGCATAGGATAAAACAACATAAATACAATTTAATAAAGCATAGGATAAAACAACATAAATACAATTTAATAAAGCATAGGATAAAACAACATAAATACAATTTAATAAAGCATAGGATAAAACAACATAAATAAAATTTAATAAAGCATAGGTTAAAATAACATAAATACAATTTAATAAAGCATAGGACAAAACAACATAAAAACAATTTAATAAAGCATAGTTTAAAACAACATAAATACAATTTAATAAAGCATAGGATAAAACCACAGAATTACAATTTAATAAAGCATAGGATAAAACAACATAAATACAATTTAATAAAGTATAGGACAAAACAACATAAATACAATTTAATAAAGCATAGGATAAAACAACATAAATACAATTTAATGAAACATAGGATAAACAACATAAATACAATTTAATAAAGCATAGGATAAACAACATAAATACAATTTAATAAAGCATAGGCTAAAACTACATAAATACAATTTAATAAAGCTTAGGATAAAACAAATTAAATACAATATAATAAAGCATAGGATAAAACAACATAAATTCAATTTAATAAAGCATAGGATAAAACAACATGAATACAATTTAATAAAGCATAAGATAAAACAACATGAATACAATTTAATAAAGCATAGGTTAAAACAACATAAATACAATTTAATAAAGCATAGGATAAAACAACATAAATATAATTTAATAAGCATAGGCTAAAACAACATAAATACAATTTAATAAAGCACAGGATAAAACAACATAAATACAATTTAATAAAGCATAAGACAAAAAAACATAAATACAATTTAATAAAGCATATGTTAAAGCAACATAAATACAATTTAATAAAGCATAGGTTAAAACAACATAAATACAATTTAATAAAGCATAGGATAAAACAACATAAATACAATTTAATAAAGCTTAGGATAAAACAACATAAATACAATTTAATAAAGCATAGGATAAAACAACATAAATACAATTTAATAAAGCATAGCATAAAACAACATAAATACAATTTAATAAAGCATAGGTTAAAACAACATAAATACAATTTAATAAAGCATAGGATAAAACAACATAAATACAATTTAATAAAGCATAGGATAAAACAACATAAATAAAATTTAATATAGCATAGGATAAAACAACATAAATACAATTAAATAAAGCATAGGATAAAACAACATAAATACAATTTAATAAAGCATAGGATAAAACAACATAAATACAATTTAATAAAGCATAGGATCAAACAACATAAATACAATTTAATAAAGCATAGGATAAAACAACATAAATACAATTTAATAAAGCATAGGTTAAAACAACATAAATACAATTTAATAAAGCACAGGATAAAACAACATAAATACAATTTAGTAAAGCATAAGTTAAAACAACATAAATAAAATTTAATATAGCATAGGATAAAACAACATAAATACAATCAAATAAAGCATAGGATAAAACAACATAAATACAATTTAATAAAGCATAGGATAAAACAACATAAATACAATTTAATAAAGCGTAGGATAAAACAACATAAATACAATTTAATAAAGCAAAGGATAAAACAACATAAATAAAATTTAATAAAGCATAGGTTAAAATAACATAAATACAATTTAATAAAGCATAGGACAAAACAACATAAAAACAATTTAATAAAGCATAGTTTAAAACAACATAAATACAATTTAATAAAGCATAGGATAAAACCACAGAATTACAATTTAATAAAGCATAGGATAAAACAACATAAATACAATTTAATAAAGCATAGGATAAAACAACATAAATACAATTTAATAAAGCATAGGATAAAACAACATAAATACAATTTAATAAAGCATAGGATAAAACAACATAAATACAATTTAATAAAGCATAGGATAAAACAACATAAATACAATTTAATAAAGCATAGGATAAAACAACAAAAATAAAATTTAATAAAGCATAGGTTAAAAAAGCATAAATACAATTTAATAAAGCATAGGACAAAACAACATAAAAACAATTTAATAAAGCATAGTTTAAAACAACATAAATACAATTTAATAAAGCATAGGATAAAACCACAGAATTACCATTTAATAAAGCATAGGATAAAACAACATAAATACAATTTAATAAAGTATAGGACAAAACAACATAAATACAATTTAATAAAGCATAGGATAAAACAACATAAATACAATTTAATAAAGCATAGGATAAAACAACATAAATACAATTTAATAAAGCATAGGATAAAACAACATAAATACAATTTAATAAAGCATAGGTTAAAACAACATAAATACAATTTAATAAAGCACAGGATAAAACAACATAAATACAATTTAATAAAGCATAGGTTAAAACAACATAAATACAATTTAATAAAGCATAGGATAAAACAACATAAATACAATTTAATAAAGCATAGGATAAAACAACATAAATAAAATTTAATAAAGCATAGGATAAAACAACATAAATACAATTAAATAAAGCATAGGATAAAACAACATAAATACAATTTAATAAAGCATAGGATAAAACAACATAAATACAATTTAATAAAGCATAGGATAAAACAACATAAATACAATTTAATAAAGCAAAGGATAAAACAACATGAATAAAATTTAATAAAGCATAGGTTAAAATAACATAAATACAATTTAATAAAGCATAGGACAAAACAACATAAAAACAATTTAATAAAGCATAGTTTAAAACAACATAAATACAATTTAATAAAGCATAGGATAAAACAACATAAATACAATTTAATAAAGCACAGGATAAAACAAAATAAATAAAATTTAATAAAGCATAGGATAAAACAACATAAATAAAATTTAATAAAGCATAGGATAAAACAACATAAATACAATTTAATAAAGCATAGGATAAAACAACATAAATAAAATTTAATAAAGCATAGGATAAAACAACATAAATACAATTTAATAAAGCATATGATAAAACAACATAAATACAATTTAATAAAGCATAGGTTAAAACAACATAAATACAATTTAATAAAGCATAGGATAAAACAACATAAATACAATTTAATAAAGCATAGGATAAAACAACATAAATAAAATTTAATATAGCATAGGATAAAACAACATAAATACAATTAAATAAAGCATAGGATAAAACAACATAAATACAATTTAATAAAGCATAGGATAAAACAACATAAATACAGTTTAATAAAGCATAGGATAAAACCACAGAATTAAAATTTAATAAAGCATAGGATAAAACAACATAAATACAATTTAATAAAGCATAGGATAAAACAACATAAATACAATTTAATAAAGCATAGGATAAAACAACATAAATACAATTTAATAAAGCATAGGATAAAACAACATAAATACAATTTAATAAAGCATAGTTTAAAACAACATAAATACAATTTAATAAAGCATAGGATAAAACAACATAAATAAAATTTAATATAGCATAGGATAAAACAACATAAATACAATTAAATAAAGCATAGGATAAAACAACATAAATACAATTTAATAAAGCATAGGATAAAACAACATAAATACAATTTAATAAAGCATAGGATAAAACCACAGAATTACAATTTAATAAAGCATAGGGTAAAACAACATAAACACAATTTAATAAAGCATAGGATAAAACAACATAAATACAATTTAATAAAGCATAGGATAAAACAACATAAATACAATTTAATAAAGCATAGGATAAAACAACATAAATACAATTTAATAAAGCATAGGATAAAACAACATAAATAAAATTTAATAAAGCATAGGTTAAAATAACATAAATACAATTTAATAAAGCATAGGACAAAACAACATAAAAACAATTTAATAAAGCATAGTTTAAAACAACATAAATACAATTTAATAAAGCATAGGATAAAACCACAGAATTACAATTTAATAAAGCATAGGATAAAACAACATAAATACAATTTAATAAAGTATAGGACAAAACAACATAAATACAATTTAATAAAGCATAGGATAAAACAACATAAATACAATTTAATGAAACATAGGATAAACAACATAAATACAATTTAATAAAGCATAGGATAAACAACATAAATACAATTTAATAAAGCATAGGCTAAAACTACATAAATACAATTTAAAAAGCTTAGGATAAAACAAATTAAATACAATATAATAAAGCATAGGATAAAACAACATAAATTCAATTTAATAAAGCATAGGATAAAACAACATGAATACAATTTAATAAAGCATAGGTTAAAACAACATAAATACAATTTAATAAAGCATAGGATAAAACAACATAAATATAATTTAATAAGCATAGGCTAAAACAACATAAATACAATTTAATAAAGCACAGGATAAAACAACATAAATACAATTTAATAAAGCATAAGACAAAAAAACATAAATACAATTTAATAAAGCATATGTTAAAGCAACATAAATACAATTTAATAAAGCATAGGTTAAAACAACATAAATACAATTTAATAAAGCATAGGATAAAACAACATAAATACAATTTAATAAAGCTTAGGATAAAACAACATAAATACAATTTAATAAAGCATAGGATAAAACAACATAAATACAATTTAATAAAGCATAGCATAAAACAACATAAATACAATTTAATAAAGCATAGGTTAAAACAACATAAATACAATTTAATAAAGCATAGGATAAAACAACATAAATACAATTTAATAAAGCATAGGATAAAACAACATAAATAAAATTTAATATAGCATAGGATAAAACAACATAAATACAATTTAATAAAGCATAGGTTAAAACAACATAAATACAATTTAATAAAGCACAGGATAAAACAACATAAATACAATTTAGTAAAGCATAAGTTAAAACAACATAAATACAATTTAATAAAGCATAGGATAAAACAACATAAATACAATTTAATAAAGCATAGGATAAAACAACATAAATAAAATTTAATATAGCATAGGATAAAACAACATAAATACAATTTAATAAAGCATAGGTTAAAACAACATAAATACAATTTAATAAAGCACAGGATAAAACAACATAAATACAATTTAGTAAAGCATAAGTTAAAACAACATAAATACAATTTAATAAAGCATAGGATAAAACAACATAAATTCAATTTAATAAAGCATAGGATAAAACAACATAAATACAATTTAATAAAGCACAGGATAAAACAAAATAAATAAAATTTAATAAAGCATAGGATAAAACAACATAAATTCAATTTAATAAAGCATAGGATAAAACCACAGAATTACAATTTAATAAAGCATAGGGTAAAACAACATAAATACAATTTAATAAAGCATAGGATAAAACAACATAAATACAATTTAATAAAGCATAGGATAAAACAACATAAATACAATTTAATAAAGCATAGGATAAAACAACATAAATACAATTTAATAAAGCATAGGATAAAACAACATAAATAAAATTTAATAAAGCATAGGTTAAAATAACATAAATACAATTTAATAAAGCATAGGACAAAACAACATAAAAACAATTTAATAAAGCATAGTTTAAAACAACATAAATACAATTTAATAAAGCATAGGATAAAACCACAGAATTACAATTTAATAAAGCATAGGATAAAACAACATAAATACAATTTAATAAAGTATAGGACAAAACAACATAAATACAATTTAATAAAGCATAGGATAAAACAACATAAATACAATTTAATGAAACATAGGATAAACAACATAAATACAATTTAATAAAGCATAGGATAAACAACATAAATACAATTTAATAAAGCATAGGCTAAAACTACATAAATACAATTTAATAAAGCTTAGGATAAAACAAATTAAATACAATATAATAAAGCATAGGATAAAACAACATAAATTCAATTTAATAAAGCATAGGATAAAACAACATGAATACAATTTAATAAAGCATAAGATAAAACAACATGAATACAATTTAATAAAGCATAGGTTAAAACAACATAAATACAATTTAATAAAGCATAGGATAAAACAACATAAATATAATTTAATAAGCATAGGCTAAAACAACATAAATACAATTTAATAAAGCACAGGATAAAACAACATAAATACAATTTAATAAAGCATAAGACAAAAAAACATAAATACAATTTAATAAAGCATATGTTAAAGCAACATAAATACAATTTAATAAAGCATAGGTTAAAACAACATAAATACAATTTAATAAAGCATAGGATAAAACAACATAAATACAATTTAATAAAGCTTAGGATAAAACAACATAAATACAATTTAATAAAGCATAGGATAAAACAACATAAATACAATTTAATAAAGCATAGCATAAAACAACATAAATACAATTTAATAAAGCATAGGTTAAAACAACATAAATACAATTTAATAAAGCATAGGATAAAACAACATAAATACAATTTAATAAAGCATAGGATAAAACAACATAAATAAAATTTAATATAGCATAGGATAAAACAACATAAATACAATTAAATAAAGCATAGGATAAAACAACATAAATACAATTTAATAAAGCATAGGATAAAACAACATAAATACAATTTAATAAAGCATAGGATCAAACAACATAAATACAATTTAATAAAGCATAGGATAAAACAACATAAATACAATTTAATAAAGCATAGGTTAAAACAACATAAATACAATTTAATAAAGCACAGGATAAAACAACATAAATACAATTTAGTAAAGCATAAGTTAAAACAACATAAATAAAATTTAATATAGCATAGGATAAAACAACATAAATACAATCAAATAAAGCATAGGATAAAACAACATAAATACAATTTAATAAAGCATAGGATAAAACAACATAAATACAATTTAATAAAGCATAGGACAAAACAACATAAAAACAATTTAATAAAGCATAGTTTAAAACAACATAAATACAATTTAATAAAGCATAGGATAAAACAACATAAATACAATTTAATAAAGCACAGGATAAAACAAAATAAATACAATTTAATAAAGCATAGGATAAAACAACATAAATACAATTTAATAAAGCATAGGATCAAACAACATAAATACAATTTAATAAAGCATAGGATAAAACAACATAAATACAATTTAATAAAGCATAGGATAAAACAACATAAATACAATTTAATAAAGCATAGGATAAAACAACATAAATACAATTTAATAAAGCATAGGATAAAACAACATAAATACAATTTAATAAAGCATAGGATAAAACAACATAAATACAATTTAATAAAGCATAGGATAAAACAACATAAATAAAATTTAATAAAGCATAGGTTAAAAAAGCATAAATACAATTTAATAAAGCATAGGACAAAACAACATAAAAACAATTTAATAAAGCATAGTTTAAAACAACATAAATACAATTTAATAAAGCATAGGATAAAACCACAGAATTACCATTTAATAAAGCATAGGATAAAACAACATAAATACAATTTAATAAAGTATAGGACAAAACAACATAAATACAATTTAATAAAGCATAGGATAAAACAACATAAATACAATTTAATAAAGCATAGGATAAAACAACATAAATACAATTTAATAAAGCATAGGATAAAACAACATAAATACAATTTAATAAAGCATAGGTTAAAACAACATAAATACAATTTAATAAAGCACAGGATAAAACAACATAAATACAATTTAATAAAGCATAGGTTAAAACAACATAAATACAATTTAATAAAGCATAGGATAAAACAACATAAATACAATTTAATAAAGCATAGGATAAAACAACATAAATAAAATTTAATAAAGCATAGGATAAAACAACATAAATACAATTAAATAAAGCATAGGATAAAACAACATAAATACAATTTAATAAAGCATAGGATAAAACAACATAAATACAATTTAATAAAGCATAGGATAAAACAACATAAATACAATTTAATAAAGCAAAGGATAAAACAACATGAATAAAATTTAATAAAGCATAGGTTAAAATAACATAAATACAATTTAATAAAGCATAGGACAAAACAACATAAAAACAATTTAATAAAGCATAGTTTAAAACAACATAAATACAATTTAATAAAGCATAGGATAAAACAACATAAATACAATTTAATAAAGCACAGGATAAAACAAAATAAATAAAATTTAATAAAGCATAGGATAAAACAACATAAATAAAATTTAATAAAGCATAGGATAAAACAACATAAATACAATTTAATAAAGCATAGGATAAAACAACATAAATAAAATTTAATAAAGCATAGGATAAAACAACATAAATACAATTTAATAAAGCATATGATAAAACAACATAAATACAATTTAATAAAGCATAGGTTAAAACAACATAAATACAATTTAATAAAGCATAGGATAAAACAACATAAATACAATTTAATAAAGCATAGGATAAAACAACATAAATAAAATTTAATATAGCATAGGATAAAACAACATAAATACAATTAAATAAAGCATAGGATAAAACAACATAAATACAATTTAATAAAGCATAGGATAAAACAACATAAATACAATTTAATAAAGCATAGGATAAAACCACAGAATTACAATTTAATAAAGCATAGGATAAAACAACATAAATACAATTTAATAAAGCATAGGATAAAACAACATAAATACAATTTAATAAAGCATAGGATAAAACAACATAAATACAATTTAATAAAGCATAGGATAAAACAACATAAATACAATTTAATAAAGCATAGTTTAAAACAACATAAATACAATTTAATAAAGCATAGGATAAAACAACATAAATAAAATTTAATATAGCATAGGATAAAACAACATAAATACAATTAAATAAAGCATAGGATAAAACAACATAAATACAATTTAATAAAGCATAGGATAAAACAACATAAATACAATTTAATAAAGCATAGGATAAAACCACAGAATTACAATTTAATAAAGCATAGGGTAAAACAACATAAATACAATTTAATAAAGCATAGGATAAAACAACATAAATACAATTTAATAAAGCATAGGATAAAACAACATAAATACAATTTAATAAAACATAGGATAAAACAACATAAATACAATTTAATAAAGCATAGGATAAAACAACATAAATAAAATTTAATAAAGCATAGGTTAAAATAACATAAATACAATTTAATAAAGCATAGGACAAAACAACATAAAAACAATTTAATAAAGCATAGTTTAAAACAACATAAATACAATTTAATAAAGCATAGGATAAAACCACAGAATTACAATTTAATAAAGCATAAGATAAAACAACATGAATACAATTTAATAAAGCATAGGTTAAAACAACATAAATACAATTTAATAAAGCATAGGATAAAACAACATAAATATAATTTAATAAGCATAGGCTAAAACAACATAAATACAATTTAATAAAGCACAGGATAAAACAACATAAATACAATTTAATAAAGCATAAGACAAAAAAACATAAATACAATTTAATAAAGCATATGTTAAAGCAACATAAATACAATTTAATAAAGCATAGGTTAAAACAACATAAATACAATTTAATAAAGCATAGGATAAAACAACATAAATACAATTTAATAAAGCTTAGGATAAAACAACATAAATACAATTTAATAAAGCATAGGATAAAACAACATAAATACAATTTAATAAAGCATAGCATAAAACAACATAAATACAATTTAATAAAGCATAGGTTAAAACAACATAAATACAATTTAATAAAGCATAGGATAAAACAACATAAATACAATTTAATAAAGCATAGGATAAAACAACATAAATAAAATTTAATATAGCATAGGATAAAACAACATAAATACAATTTAATAAAGCATAGGTTAAAACAACATAAATACAATTTAATAAAGCACAGGATAAAACAACATAAATACAATTTAGTAAAGCATAAGTTAAAACAACATAAATACAATTTAATAAAGCATAGGATAAAACAACATAAATACAATTTAATAAAGCATAGGATAAAACAACATAAATAAAATTTAATATAGCATAGGATAAAACAACATAAATACAATTTAATAAAGCATAGGTTAAAACAACATAAATACAATTTAATAAAGCACAGGATAAAACAACATAAATACAATTTAGTAAAGCATAAGTTAAAACAACATAAATACAATTTAATAAAGCATAGGATAAAACAACATAAATTCAATTTAATAAAGCATAGGATAAAACTACATAAATACAATTTAATAAAGCACAGGATAAAACAAAATAAATAAAATTTAATAAAGCATAGGATAAAACAACATAAATTCAATTTAATAAAGCATAGGATAAAACCACAGAATTACAATTTAATAAAGCATAGGGTAAAACAACATAAATACAATTTAATAAAGCATAGGATAAAACAACATAAATACAATTTAATAAAGCATAGGATAAAACAACATAAATACAATTTAATAAAGCATAGGATAAAACAACATAAATAAAATTTAATAAAGCATAGGTTAAAATAACATAAATACAATTTAATAAAGCATAGGACAAAACAACATAAAAACAATTTAATAAAGCATAGTTTAAAACAACATAAATACAATTTAATAAAGCATAGGATAAAACCACAGAATTACAATTTAATAAAGCATAGGATAAAACAACATAAATACAATTTAATAAAGTATAGGACAAAACAACATAAATACAATTTAATAAAGCATAGGATAAAACAACATAAATACAATTTAATGAAACATAGGATAAACAACATAAATACAATTTAATAAAGCATAGGATAAACAACATAAATACAATTTAATAAAGCATAGGCTAAAACTACATAAATACAATTTAATAAAGCTTAGGATAAAACAAATTAAATACAATATAATAAAGCATAGGATAAAACAACATAAATTCAATTTAATAAAGCATAGGATAAAACAACATGAATACAATTTAATAAAGCATAAGATAAAACAACATGAATACAATTTAATAAAGCATAGGTTAAAACAACATAAATACAATTTAATAAAGCATAGGATAAAACAACATAAATATAATTTAATAAGCATAGGCTAAAACAACATAAATACAATTTAATAAAGCACAGGATAAAACAACATAAATACAATTTAATAAAGCATAAGACAAAAAAACATAAATACAATTTAATAAAGCATATGTTAAAGCAACATAAATACAATTTAATAAAGCATAGGTTAAAACAACATAAATACAATTTAATAAAGCATAGGATAAAACAACATAAATACAATTTAATAAAGCTTAGGATAAAACAACATAAATACAATTTAATAAAGCATAGGATAAAACAACATAAATACAATTTAATAAAGCATAGCATAAAACAACATAAATACAATTTAATAAAGCATAGGTTAAAACAACATAAATACAATTTAATAAAGCATAGGATAAAACAACATAAATACAATTTAATAAAGCATAGGATAAAACAACATAAATAAAATTTAATATAGCATAGGATAAAACAACATAAATACAATTTAATAAAGCATAGGTTAAAACAACATAAATACAATTTAATAAAGCACAGGATAAAACAACATAAATACAATTTAGTAAAGCATAAGTTAAAACAACATAAATACAATTTAATAAAGCATAGGATAAAACAACATAAATACAATTTAATAAAGCATAGGATAAAACAACATAAATAAAATTTAATATAGCATAGGATAAAACAACATAAATACAATTTAATAAAGCATAGGTTAAAACAACATAAATATAATTTAATAAAGCACAGGATAAAACAACATAAATACAATTTAGTAAAGCATAAGTTAAAACAACATAAATACAATTTAATAAAGCATAGGATAAAACAACATAAATTCAATTTAATAAAGCATAGGATAAAACAACATAAATACAATTTAATAAAGCACAGGATAAAACAAAATAAATAAAATTTAATAAAGCATAGGATAAAACAACATAAATTCAATTTAATAAAGCATAGGATAAAACCACAGAATTACAATTTAATAAAGCATAGGGTAAAACAACATAAATACAATTTAATAAAGCATAGGATAAAACAACATAAATACAATTTAATAAAGCATAGGATAAAACAACATAAATACAATTTAATAAAGCATAGGATAAAACAACATAAATACAATTTAATAAAGCATAGGATAAAACAACATAAATAAAATTTAATAAAGCATAGGTTAAAATAACATAAATACAATTTAATAAAGCATAGGACAAAACAACATAAAAACAATTTAATAAAGCATAGTTTAAAACAACATAAATACAATTTAATAAAGCATAGGATAAAACCACAGAATTACAATTTAATAAAGCATAGGATAAAACAACATAAACACAATTTAATAAAGTATAGGACAAAACAACATAAATACAATTTAATAAAGCATAGGATAAAACAACATAAATACAATTTAATGAAACATAGGATAAACAACATAAATACAATTTAATAAAGCATAGGATAAACAACATAAATACAATTTAATAAAGCATAGGCTAAAACTACATAAATACAATTTAATAAAGCTTAGGATAAAACAAATTAAATACAATATAATAAAGCATAGGATAAAACAACATAAATTCAATTTAATAAAGCATAGGATAAAACATCATGAATACAATTTAATAAAGCATAAGATAAAACAACATGAATACAATTTAATAAAGCATAGGTTAAAACAACATAAATACAATTTAATAAAGCATAGGATAAAACAACATAAATATAATTTAATAAGCATAGGCTAAAACAACATAAATACAATTTAATAAAGCACAGGATAAAACAACATAAATACAATTTAATAAAGCATAAGACAAAAAAACATAAATACAATTTAATAAAGCATATGTTAAAGCAACATAAATACAATTTAATAAAGCATAGGTTAAAACAACATAAATACAATTTAATAAAGCATAGGATAAAACAACATAAATACAATTTAATAAAGCTTAGGATAAAACAACATAAATACAATTTAATAAAGCATAGGATAAAACAACATAAATACAATTTAATAAAGCATAGCATAAAACAACATAAATACAATTTAATAAAGCATAGGTTAAAACAACATAAATACAATTTAATAAAGCATAGGATAAAACAACATAAATACAATTTAATAAAGCATAGGATAAAACAACATAAATAAAATTTAATATAGCATAGGATAAAACAACATAAATACAATTAAATAAAGCATAGGATAAAACAACATAAATACAATTTAATAAAGCATAGGATAAAACAACATAAATACAATTTAATAAAGCATAGGATCAAACAACATAAATACAATTTAATAAAGCATAGGATAAAACAACATAAATACAATTTAATAAAGCATAGGTTAAAACAACATAAATACAATTTAATAAAGCACAGGATAAAACAACATAAATACAATTTAGTAAAGCATAAGTTAAAACAACATAAATAAAATTTAATATAGCATAGGATAAAACAACATAAATACAATCAAATAAAGCATAGGATAAAACAACATAAATACAATTTAATAAAGCATAGGATAAAACAACATAAATACAATTTAATAAAGCATAGGATAAAACAACATAAATACAATTTAATAAAGCAAAGGATAAAACAACATAAATAAAATTTAATAAAGCATAGGTTAAAATAACATAAATACAATTTAATAAAGCATAGGACAAAACAACATAAAAACAATTTAATAAAGCATAGTTTAAAACAACATAAATACAATTTAATAAAGCATAGGATAAAACAACATAAATACAATTTAATAAAGCACAGGATAAAACAAAATAAATAAAATTTAATAAAGCATAGGATAAAACAACATAAATAAAATTTAATAAAGCATAGGATAAAACAACATAAATACAATTTAATAAAGCATAGGATAAAACAACATAAATAAAATTTAATAAAGCATAGGATAAAACAACATAAATACAATTTAATAAAGCATATGATAAAACAACATAAATACAATTTAATAAAGCATAGGTTAAAACAACATAAATACAATTTAATAAAGCATAGGATAAAACAACATAAATACAATTTAATAAAGCATAGGATAAAACAACATAAATAAAATTTAATATAGCATAGGATAAAACAACATAAATACAATTAAATAAAGCATAGGATAAAACAACATAAATACAATTTAATAAAGCATAGGATAAAACAACATAAATACAATTTAATAAAGCATAGGATAAAACCACAGAATTACAATTTAATAAAGCATAGGATAAAACAACATAAATACAATTTAATAAAGCATAGGATAAAACAACATAAATACAATTTAATAAAGCATAGGATAAAACAACATAAATACAATTTAATAAAGCATAGGATAAAACAACATAAATACAATTTAATAAAGCATAGTTTAAAACAACATAAATACAATTTAATAAAGCATAGGATAAAACAACATAAATAAAATTTAATATAGCATAGGATAAAACAACATAAATACAATTAAATAAAGCATAGGATAAAACAACATAAATACAATTTAATGAAACATAGGATAAACAACATAAATACAATTTAATAAAGCATAGGATAAACAACATAAATACAATTTAATAAAGCATAGGCTAAAACTACATAAATACAATTTAATAAAGCTTAGGATAAAACAAATTAAATACAATATAATAAAGCATAGGATAAAACAACATAAATTCAATTTAATAAAGCATAGGATAAAACAACATGAATACAATTTAATAAAGCATAAGATAAAACAACATGAATACAATTTAATAAAGCATAGGTTAAAACAACATAAATACAATTTAATAAAGCATAGGATAAAACAACATAAATATAATTTAATAAGCATAGGCTAAAACAACATAAATACAATTTAATAAAGCACAGGATAAAACAACATAAATACAATTTAATAAAGCATAAGACAAAAAAACATAAATACAATTTAATAAAGCATATGTTAAAGCAACATAAATACAATTTAATAAAGCATAGGTTAAAACAACATAAATACAATTTAATAAAGCATAGGATAAAACAACATAAATACAATTTAATAAAGCTTAGGATAAAACAACATAAATACAATTTAATAAAGCATAGGATAAAACAACATAAATACAATTTAATAAAGCATAGCATAAAACAACATAAATACAATTTAATAAAGCATAGGTTAAAACAACATAAATACAATTTAATAAAGCATAGGATAAAACAACATAAATACAATTTAATAAAGCATAGGATAAAACAACATAAATAAAATTTAATATAGCATAGGATAAAACAACATAAATACAATTAAATAAAGCATAGGATAAAACAACATAAATACAATTTAATAAAGCATAGGATAAAACAACATAAATACAATTTAATAAAGCATAGGATCAAACAACATAAATACAATTTAATAAAGCATAGGATAAAACAACATAAATACAATTTAATAAAGCATAGGTTAAAACAACATAAATACAATTTAATAAAGCACAGGATAAAACAACATAAATACAATTTAGTAAAGCATAAGTTAAAACAACATAAATAAAATTTAATATAGCATAGGATAAAACAACATAAATACAATCAAATAAAGCATAGGATAAAACAACATAAATACAATTTAATAAAGCATAGGATAAAACAACATAAATACAATTTAATAAAGCATAGGATAAAACAACATAAATACAATTTAATAAAGCAAAGGATAAAACAACATAAATAAAATTTAATAAAGCATAGGTTAAAATAACATAAATACAATTTAATAAAGCATAGGACAAAACAACATAAAAACAATTTAATAAAGCATAGTTTAAAACAACATAAATACAATTTAATAAAGCATAGGATAAAACAACATAAATACAATTTAATAAAGCACAGGATAAAACAAAATAAATAAAATTTAATAAAGCATAGGATAAAACAACATAAATAAAATTTAATAAAGCATAGGATAAAACAACATAAATACAATTTAATAAAGCATAGGATAAAACAACATAAATAAAATTTAATAAAGCATAGGATAAAACAACATAAATACAATTTAATAAAGCATATGATAAAACAACATAAATACAATTTAATAAAGCATAGGTTAAAACAACATAAATACAATTTAATAAAGCATAGGATAAAACAACATAAATACAATTTAATAAAGCATAGGATAAAACAACATAAATAAAATTTAATATAGCATAGGATAAAACAACATAAATACAATTAAATAAAGCATAGGATAAAACAACATAAATACAATTTAATAAAGCATAGGATAAAACAACATAAATACAATTTAATAAAGCATAGGATAAAACCACAGAATTACAATTTAATAAAGCATAGGATAAAACAACATAAATACAATTTAATAAAGCATAGGATAAAACAACATAAATACAATTTAATAAAGCATAGGATAAAACAACATAAATACAATTTAATAAAGCATAGGATAAAACAACATAAATACAATTTAATAAAGCATAGTTTAAAACAACATAAATACAATTTAATAAAGCATAGGATAAAACAACATAAATAAAATTTAATATAGCATAGGATAAAACAACATAAATACAATTAAATAAAGCATAGGATAAAACAACATAAATACAATTTAATAAAGCATAGGATAAAACAACATAAATACAATTTAATAAAGCATAGGATAAAACCACAGAATTACAATTTAATAAAGCATAGGGTAAAACAACATAAATACAATTTAATAAAGCATAGGATAAAACAACATAAATACAATTTAATAAAGCATAGGATAAAACAACATAAATACAATTTAATAAAGCATAGGATAAAACAACATAAATACAATTTAATAAAGCATAGGATAAAACAACATAAATAAAATTTAATAAAGCATAGGTTAAAATAACATAAATACAATTTAATAAAGCATAGGACAAAACAACATAAAAACAATTTAATAAAGCATAGTTTAAAACAACATAAATACAATTTAATAAAGCATAGGATAAAACCACAGAATTACAATTTAATAAAGCATAGGATAAAACAACATAAATACAATTTAATAAAGTATAGGACAAAACAACATAAATACAATTTAATAAAGCATAGGATAAAACAACATAAATACAATTTAATGAAACATAGGATAAACAACATAAATACAATTTAATAAAGCATAGGATAAACAACATAAATACAATTTAATAAAGCATAGGCTAAAACTACATAAATACAATTTAATAAAGCTTAGGATAAAACAAATTAAATACAATATAATAAAGCATAGGATAAAACAACATAAATTCAATTTAATAAAGCATAGGATAAAACAACATGAATACAATTTAATAAAGCATAAGATAAAACAACATGAATACAATTTAATAAAGCATAGGTTAAAACAACATAAATACAATTTAATAAAGCATAGGATAAAACAACATAAATATAATTTAATAAGCATAGGCTAAAACAACATAAATACAATTTAATAAAGCACAGGATAAAACAACATAAATACAATTTAATAAAGCATAAGACAAAAAAAGATAAATACAATTTAATAAAGCATATGTTAAAGCAACATAAATACAATTTAATAAAGCATAGGTTAAAACAACATAAATACAATTTAATAAAGCATAGGATAAAACAACATAAATACAATTTAATAAAGCTTAGGATAAAACAACATAAATACAATTTAATAAAGCATAGGATAAAACAACATAAATACAATTTAATAAAGCATAGCATAAAACAACATAAATACAATTTAATAAAGCATAGGTTAAAACAACATAAATACAATTTAATAAAGCATAGGATAAAACAACATAAATACAATTTAATAAAGCATAGGATAAAACAACATAAATAAAATTTAATATAGCATAGGATAAAACAACATAAATACAATTTAATAAAGCATAGGTTAAAACAACATAAATACAATTTAATAAAGCACAGGATAAAACAACATAAATACAATTTAGTAAAGCATAAATTAAAACAACATAAATACAATTTAATAAAGCATAGGATAAAACAACATAAATACAATTTAATAAAGCATAGGATAAAACAACATAAATAAAATTTAATATAGCATAGGATAAAACAACATAAATACAATTTAATAAAGCATAGGTTAAAACAACATAAATACAATTTAATAAAGCACAGGATAAAACAACATAAATACAATTTAGTAAAGCATAAGTTAAAACAACATAAATACAATTTAATAAAGCATAGGATAAAACAACATAAATTCAATTTAATAAAGCATAGGATAAAACAACATAAATACAATTTAATAAAGCACAGGATAAAACAAAATAAATAAAATTTAATAAAGCATAGGATAAAACAACATAAATTCAATTTAATAAAGCATAGTATAAAACCACAGAATTACAATTTAATAAAGCATAGGATAAAACAACATAAATACAATTTAATAAAGCATAGGATAAAACAACATAAATACAATTTAATAAAGCATAGGATAAAACAACATAAATAAAATTTAATAAAGCATAGGTTAAAATAACATAAATACAATTTAATAAAGCATAGGACAAAACAACATAAAAACAATTTAATAAAGCATAGTTTAAAACAACATAAATACAATTTAATAAAGCATAGGATAAAACCACAGAATTACAATTTAATAAAGCATAGGATAAAACAACATAAATACAATTTAATAAAGTATAGGACAAAACAACATAAATACAATTTAATAAAGCATAGGATAAAACAACATAAATACAATTTAATGAAACATAGGATAAACAACATAAATACAATTTAATAAAGCATAGGATAAACAACATAAATACAATTTAATAAAGCATAGGCTAAAACTACATAAATACAATTTAATAAAGCTTAGGATAAAACAAATTAAATACAATATAATAAAGCATAGGATAAAACAACATAAATTCAATTTAATAAAGCATAGGATAAAACAACATGAATACAATTTAATAAAGCATAAGATAAAACAACATGAATACAATTTAATAAAGCATAGGTTAAAACAACATAAATACAATTTAATAAAGCATAGGATAAAACAACATAAATATAATTTAATAAGCATAGGCTAAAACAACATAAATACAATTTAATAAAGCACAGGATAAAACAACATAAATACAATTTAATAAAGCATAAGACAAAAAAAGATAAATACAATTTAATAAAGCATATGTTAAAGCAACATAAATACAATTTAATAAAGCATAGGTTAAAACAACATAAATACAATTTAATAAAGCATAGGATAAAACAACATAAATACAATTTAATAAAGCTTAGGATAAAACAACATAAATACAATTTAATAAAGCATAGGATAAAACAACATAAATACAATTTAATAAAGCATAGCATAAAACAACATAAATACAATTTAATAAAGCATAGGTTAAAACAACATAAATACAATTTAATAAAGCATAGGATAAAACAACATAAATACAATTTAATAAAGCATAGGATAAAACAACATAAATAAAATTTAATATAGCATAGGATAAAACAACATAAATACAATTTAATAAAGCATAGGTTAAAACAACATAAATACAATTTAATAAAGCACAGGATAAAACAACATAAATACAATTTAGTAAAGCATAAATTAAAACAACATAAATACAATTTAATAAAGCATAGGATAAAACAACATAAATACAATTTAATAAAGCATAGGATAAAACAACATAAATAAAATTTAATATAGCATAGGATAAAACAACATAAATACAATTTAATAAAGCATAGGTTAAAACAACATAAATACAATTTAATAAAGCACAGGATAAAACAACATAAATACAATTTAGTAAAGCATAAGTTAAAACAACATAAATACAATTTAATAAAGCATAGGATAAAACAACATAAATTCAATTTAATAAAGCATAGGATAAAACAACATAAATACAATTTAATAAAGCACAGGATAAAACAAAATAAATAAAATTTAATAAAGCATAGGATAAAACAACATAAATTCAATTTAATAAAGCATAGTATAAAACCACAGAATTACAATTTAATAAAGCATAGGATAAAACAACATAAATACAATTTAATAAAGCATAGGATAAAACAACATAAATACAATTTAATAAAGCATAGGATAAAACAACATAAATAAAATTTAATAAAGCATAGGTTAAAATAACATAAATACAATTTAATAAAGCATAGGACAAAACAACATAAAAACAATTTAATAAAGCATAGTTTAAAACAACATAAATACAATTTAATAAAGCATAGGATAAAACCACAGAATTACAATTTAATAAAGCATAGGATAAAACAACATAAATACAATTTAATAAAGTATAGGACAAAACAACATAAATACAATTTAATAAAGCATAGGATAAAACAACATAAATACAATTTAATGAAACATAGGATAAACAACATAAATACAATTTAATAAAGCATAGGATAAACAACATAAATACAATTTAATAAAGCATAGGCTAAAACTACATAAATACAATTTAATAAAGCTTAGGATAAAACAAATTAAATACAATATAATAAAGCATAGGATAAAACAACATAAATTCAATTTAATAAAGCATAGGATAAAACAACATGAATACAATTTAATAAAGCATAAGATAAAACAACATGAATACAATTTAATAAAGCATAGGTTAAAACAACATAAATACAATTTAATAAAGCATAGGATAAAACAACATAAATATAATTTAATAAGCATAGGCTAAAACAACATAAATACAATTTAATAAAGCACAGGATAAAACAACATAAATACAATTTAATAAAGCATAAGACAAAAAAACATAAATACAATTTAATAAAGCATATGTTAAAGCAACATAAATACAATTTAATAAAGCATAGGTTAAAACAACATAAATACAATTTAATAAAGCATAGGATAAAACAACATAAATACAATTTAATAAAGCTTAGGATAAAACAACATAAATACAATTTAATAAAGCATAGGATAAAACAACATAAATACAATTTAATAAAGCATAGCATAAAACAACATAAATACAATTTAATAAAGCATAGGTTAAAACAACATAAATACAATTTAATAAAGCATAGGATAAAACAACATAAATACAATTTAATAAAGCATAGGATAAAACAACATAAATAAAATTTAATATAGCATAGGATAAAACAACATAAATACAATTAAATAAAGCATAGGATAAAACAACATAAATACAATTTAATAAAGCATAGGATCAAACAACATAAATACAATTTAATAAAGCATAGGATAAAACAACATAAATACAATTTAATAAAGCATAGGTTAAAACAACATAAATACAATTTAATAAAGCATAGGATCAAACAACATAAATACAATTTAATAAAGCATAGGATAAAACAACATAAATACAATTTAATAAAGCATAGGTTAAAACAACATAAATACAATTTAATAAAGCACAGGATAAAACAACATAAATACAATTTAGTAAAGCATAAGTTAAAACAACATAAATAAAATTTAATATAGCATAGGATAAAACAACATAAATACAATCAAATAAAGCATAGGATAAAACAACATAAATACAATTTAATAAAGCATAGGATAAAACAACATAAATACAATTTAATAAAGCATAGGATAAAACAACATAAATACAATTTAATAAAGCAAAGGATAAAACAACATAAACAAAATTTAATAAAGCATAGGTTAAAATAACATAAATACAATTTAATAAAGCATAGGACAAAACAACATAAAAACAATTTAATAAAGCATAGTTTAAAACAACATAAATACAATTTAATAAAGCATAGGATAAAACCACAGAATTACAATTTAATAAAGCATAGGATAAAACAACATAAATACAATTTAATAAAGCATAGGATAAAACAACATAAATACAATTTAATAAAGCATAGGATAAAACAACATAAATAAAATTTAATAAAGCATAGGTTAAAAAAACATAAATACAATTTAATAAAGCATAGGACAAAACAACATAAAAACAATTTAATAAAGCATAGTTTAAAACAACATAAATACAATTTAATAAAGCATAGGTTAAAAAAACATAAATACAATTTAATAAAGCATAGGACAAAACAACATAAAAACAATTTAATAAAGCATAGTTTAAAACAACATAAATACAATTTAATAAAGCATAGGATAAAACCACAGAATTACAATTTAATAAAGCATAGGATAAAACAACATAAATACAATTTAATAAAGTATAGGACAAAACAACATAAATACAATTTAATAAAGCATAGGATAAAACAACATAAATACAATTTAATAAAGCATAGGATAAAACAACATAAATACAATTTAATAAAGCATAGGATAAAACAACATAAATACAATTTAATAAAGCATAGGTTAAAACAACATAAATACAATTTAATAAAGCACAGGATAAAACAACATAAATACAATTTAATAAAGCATAGGTTAAAACAACATAAATACAATTTAATAAAGCATAGGATAAAACAACATAAATACAATTTAATAAAGCATAGGATAAAACAACATAAATAAAATTTAATAAAGCATAGGATAAAACAACATAAATACAATTAAATAAAGCATAGGATAAAACAACATAAATACAATTTAATAAAGCATAGGATAAAACAACATAAATACAATTTAATAAAGCATAGGATAAAACAACATAAATACAATTTAATAAAGCAAAGGATAAAACAACATGAATAAAATTTAATAAAGCATAGGTTAAAATAACATAAATACAATTTAATAAAGCATAGGACAAAACAACATAAAAACAATTTAATAAAGCATAGTTTAAAACAACATAAATACAATTTAATAAAGCATAGGATAAAACAACATAAATACAATTTAATAAAGCACAGGATAAAACAAAATAAATAAAATTTAATAAAGCATAGGATAAAACAACATAAATAAAATTTAATAAAGCATAGGATAAAACAACATAAATACAATTTAATAAAGCATAGGATAAAACAACATAAATAAAATTTAATAAAGCATAGGATAAAACAACATAAATACAATTTAATAAAGCATATGATAAAACAACATAAATGCAATTTAATAAAGCATAGGTTAAAACAACATAAATACAATTTAATAAAGCATAGGATAAAACAACATAAATACAATTTAATAAAGCATAGGATAAAACAACATAAATAAAATTTAATATAGCATAGGATAAAACAACATAAATACAATTAAATAAAGCATAGGATAAAACAACATAAATACAATTTAATAAAGCATAGGATAAAACAACATAAATACAATTTAATAAAGCATAGGATAAAACCACAGAATTACAATTTAATAAAGCATAGGATAAAACAACATAAATACAATTTAATAAAGCATAGGATAAAACAACATAAATACAATTTAATAAAGCATAGGATAAAACAACATAAATACAATTTAATAAAGCATAGGATAAAACAACATAAATACAATTTAATAAAGCATAGTTTAAAACAACATAAATACAATTTAATAAAGCATAGGATAAAACCACAGAATTACAATTTAATAAGCATAGGATAAAACAACATAAATACAATTTAATAAAGCACAGGATAAAACAACATAAATACAATTTAATAAAGCATAAGACAAAAAAACATAAATACAATTTAATAAAGCATATGTTAAAGCAACATAAATACAATTTAATAAAGCATAGGTTAAAACAACATAAATACAATTTAATAAAGCATAGGATAAAACAACATAAATACAATTTAATAAAGCTTAGGATAAAACAACATAAATACAATTTAATAAAGCATAGGATAAAACAACATAAATACAATTTAATAAAGCATAGCATAAAACAACATAAATACAATTTAATAAAGCATAGGTTAAAACAGCATAAATACAATTTAATAAAGCATAGGATAAAACAACATAAATACAATTTAATAAAGCATAGGATAAAACAACATAAATACAATTTAATAAAGCAAAGGATAAAACAACATAAATAAAATTTAATAAAGCATAGGTTAAAATAACATAAATACAATTTAATAAAGCATAGGACAAAACAACATAAAAACAATTTAATAAAGCATAGTTTAAAACAACATAAATACAATTTAATAAAGCATAGGATAAAACCACAGAATTACAATTTAATAAAGCATAGGATAAAACAACATAAATACAATTTAATAAAGCATAGGATAAAACAACATAAATACAATTTAATAAAGCATAGGATAAAACAACATAAATACAATTTAATAAAGCATAGGATAAAACAACATAAATACAATTTAATAAAGCATAGGATAAAACAACATAAATACAATTTAATAAAGCATAGGATAAAACAACATAAATAAAATTTAATAAAGCATAGGTTAAAAAAACATAAATACAATTTAATAAAGCATAGGACAAAACAACATAAAAACAATTTAATAAAGCATAGTTTAAAACAACATAAATACAATTTAATAAAGCATAGGATAAAACCACAGAATTACAATTTAATAAAGCATAGGATAAAACAACATAAATACAATTTAATAAAGTATAGGACAAAACAACATAAATACAATTTAATAAAGCATAGGATAAAACAACATAAATACAATTTAATAAAGCATAGGATAAAACAACATAAATACAATTTAATAAAGCATAGGATAAAACAACATAAATACAATTTAATAAAGCATAGGTTAAAACAACATAAATACAATTTAATAAAGCACAGGATAAAACAACATAAATACAATTTAATAAAGCATAGGTTAAAACAACATAAATACAATTTAATAAAGCATAGGATAAAACAACATAAATACAATTTAATAAAGCATAGGATAAAACAACATAAATAAAATTTAATAAAGCATAGGATAAAACAACATAAATACAATTAAATAAAGCATAGGATAAAACAACATAAATACAATTTAATAAAGCATAGGATAAAACAACATAAATACAATTTAATAAAGCATAGGATAAAACAACATAAATACAATTTAATAAAGCAAAGGATAAAACAACATGAATAAAATTTAATAAAGCATAGGTTAAAATAACATAAATACAATTTAATAAAGCATAGGACAAAACAACATAAAAACAATTTAATAAAGCCTAGTTTAAAACAACAGAAATACAATTTAATAAAGCATAGGATAAAACCACAGAATTACAATTTAATAAAGCATAGGATAAAACAACATAAATACAATTTAATAAAGCATAGGATAAAACAACATAAATACAATTTAATAAAGCATAGGATAAAACAACATAAATACAATTTAATAAAGCATAGGATAAAACAACATAAATAAAATTTAATAAAGCATAGGTTAAAATAACATAAATACAATTTAATAAAGCATAGGTCAAAACAACATAAATACAATTTAATAAAGCATAGGATAAAACAACATAAATACAATTTAATAAAGCATAGGATCAAACAACATAAATACAATTTAAAGCATAGGATAAAACAACATAAATACAATTTAATAAAGCATAGGTTAAAACAACATAAATACAATTTAATAAAGCACAGGATAAAACAACATAAATACAATTTAGTAAAGCATAAGTTAAAACAACATAAATACAATTTAATAAAGCATAGGATAAAACAACATAAATTCAATTTAATAAAGCATAGGATAAAACAACATAAATACAATTTAATAAAGCACAGGATAAAACAAAATAAATAAAATTTAATAAAGCATAGGATAAAACAACATAAATAAAATTTAATAAAGCATAGGATAAAACAACATAAATACAATTTAATAAAGCATAGGATAAAACAACATAAATAAAATTTAATAAAGCATAGGATAAAACAACATAAATACAATTTAATAAAGCATATTATAAAACAACATAAATACAATTTAATAAAGCATAGGTTAAAACAACATAAATACAATTTAATAAAGCATAGGATAAAACAACATAAATACAATTTAATAAAGCATAGGATAAAACAAAATAAATAAAATTTAATATAGCATAGGATAAAACAACATAAATACAATTAAATAAAGCATAGGATAAAACAACATAAATACAATTTAATAAAGCATAGGATAAAACAACATGAATACAATTTAATAAAGCATAGGATAAAACCACAGAATTACAATTTAATAAAGCATAGGATAAAACAACATAAATACAATTTAATAAAGCATAGGATAAAACAACATAAATACAATTTAATAAAGCATAGGATAAAACAACATAAATACAATTTAATAAAGCATAGGATAAAACAACATAAATACAATTTAATAAAGCATAGGATAAAACAACATAAATAAAATTTAATAAAGCATAGGTTAAAATAACATAAATACAATTTAATAAAGCATAGGACAAAACAACATAAAAACAATTTAATAAAGCATAGTTTAAAACAACATAAATACAATTTAATAAAGCATAGGATAAAACCACAGAATTACAATTTAATAAAGCATAGGATAAAACAACATAAATACAATTTAATAAAGTATAGGACAAAACAACATAAATACAATTTAATAAAGCATAGGATAAAACAACATAAATACAATTTAATGAAACATAGGATAAACAACATAAATACAATTTAATAAAGCATAGGATAAACAACATAAATACAATTTAATAAAGCATAGGCTAAAACTACATAAATACAATTTAATAAAGCTTAGGATAAAACAAATTAAATACAATATAATAAAGCATAGGATAAAACAACATAAATTCAATTTAATAAAGCATAGGATAAAACAACATGAATACAATTTAATAAAGCATAGGATAAAACAACATAAATATAATTTAATAAGCATAGGCTAAAACAACATAAATACAATTTAATAAAGCACAGGATAAAACAACATAAATACAATTTAATAAAGCATAAGACAAAAAAACATAAATACAATTTAATAAAGCATATGTTAAAGCAACATAAATACAATTTAATAAAGCATAGGTTAAAACAACATAAATACAATTTAATAAAGCATAGGATAAAACAACATAAATACAATTTAATAAAGCTTACGATAAAACAACATAAATACAATTTAATAAAGCATAGGATAAAACAACATAAATACAATTTAATAAAGCATAGCATAAAACAACATAAATACAATTTAATAAAGCATAGGTTAAAACAACATAAATACAATTTAATAAAGCATAGGATAAAACAACATAAATACAATTTAATAAAGCATAGGATAAAACAACATAAATAAAATTTAATATAGCATAGGATAAAACAACATAAATACAATTAAATAAAGCATAGGATAAAACAACATAAATACAATTTAATAAAGCATAGGATAAAACAACATAAATACAATTTAATAAAGCATAGGATCAAACAACATAAATACAATTTAATAAAGCATAGGATAAAACAACATAAATACAATTTAATAAAGCATAGGTTAAAACAACATAAATACAATTTAATAAAGCACAGGATAAAACAACATCAATACAATTTAGTAAAGCATAAGTTAAAACAACATAAATACAATTTAATAAAGCATAGGATAAAACAACATAAATTCAATTTAATAAAGCATAGGATAAAACAACATAAATACAATTTAATAAAGCACAGGATAAAACAAAATAAATAAAATTTAATAAAGCATAGGATAAAACAACATAAATAAAATTTAATAAAGCATAGGATAAAACAACATAAATACAATTTAATAAAGCATAGGATAAAACAACATAAATAAAATTTAATAAAGCATAGGATAAAACAACATAAATACAATTTAATAAAGCATATGATAAAACAACATAAATACAATTTAATAAAGCATAGGTTAAAACAACATAAATACAATTTAATAAAGCATAGGATAAAACAACATAAATACAATTTAATAAAGCATAGGATAAAACAACATAAATAAAATTTAATATAGCATAGGATAAAACAACATAAATACAATTAAATAAAGCATAGGATAAAACAACATAAATACAATTTAATAAAGCATAGGATAAAACAACATAAATACAATTTAATAAAGCATAGGATAAAACCACAGAATTACAATTTAATAAAGCATAGGATAAAACAACATAAATACAATTTAATAAAGCATAGGATAAAACAACATAAATACAATTTAATAAAGCATAGGATAAAACAACATAAATACAATTTAATAAAGCATAGGATAAAACAACATAAATACAATTTAATAAAGCATAGGATAAAACAACATAAATAAAATTTAATAAAGCATAGGTTAAAATAACATAAATACAATTTAATAAAGCATAGGACAAAACAACATAAAAACAATTTAATAAAGCATAGTTTAAAACAACATAAATACAATTTAATAAAGCATAGGATAAAACCACAGAATTACAATTTAATAAAGCATAGGATAAAACAACATAAATACAATTTAATAAAGTATAGGACAAAACAACATAAATACAATTTAAAAATGCATAGGATAAAACAACATAAATACAATTTAATGAAACATAGGATAAACAACATAAATACAATTTAATAAAGCATAGGATAAACAACATAAATACAATTTAATAAAGCATAGGCTAAAACTACATAAGTACAATTTAATAAAGCTTAGGATAAAACAAATTAAATACAATATAATAAAGCATAGGATAAAACAACATAAATTCAATTTAATAAAGCATAGGATAAAACAACATGAATACAATTTAATAAAGCATAAGATAAAACAACATGAATACAATTTAATAAAGCATAGGTTAAAACAACATAAATACAATTTAATAAAGCATAGGATAAAACAACATAAATATAATTTAATAAGCATAGGCTAAAACAACATAAATACAATTTAATAAAGCACAGGATAAAACAACATAAATACAATTTAATAAAGCATAAGACAAAAAAACATAAATACAATTTAATAAAGCATATGTTAAAGCAACATAAATACAATTTAATAAAGCATAGGTTAAAACAACATAAATACAATTTAATAAAGCATAGGATAAAACAACATAAATACAATTTAATAAAGCTTAGGATAAAACAACATAAATACAATTTAATAAAGCATAGGATAAAACAACATAAATACAATTTAATAAAGCATAGCATAAAACAACATAAATACATTTTAATAAAGCATAGGTTAAAACAACATAAATACAATTTAATAAAGCATAGGATAAAACAACATAAATACAATTTAATAAAGCATAGGATAAAACAACATAAATAAAATTTAATATAGCATAGGATAAAACAACATAAATACAATTAAATAAAGCATAGGATAAAACAACATAAATACAATTTAATAAAGCATAGGTAAAACAACATAAATACAATTTAATAAAGCATAGGTTAAAACAACATAAATACAATTTAATAAAGCACAGGATAAAACAACATAAATACAATTTAATAAAGCATAGGTAAAACAACATAAATACAATTTAATAAAGCATAGGTTAAAACAACATAAATACAATTTAATAAAGCATAGGTTAAAACAACATAAATACAATTTAATAAAGCATAGGATAAAACAACATAAATATAATTTAATAAAGCATAGGTTAAAACAACATAAATACAATTTAATAAAGCACAGGATAAAACAACATAAATACAATTTAATAAAGCATAAGACAAAAAAACATAAAAACAATTTAATAAAGCATATGTTAAAGCAACATAAATACAATTTAATAAAGCATAGGTTAAAACAACATAAATACAATTTAATAAAGCATAGGATAAAACAACATAAATACAATTTAATAAAGCTTAGGATAAAACAACATAAATACAATTTAATAAAGCATAGGATAAAACAACATAAATACAATTTAATAAAGCATAGCATAAAACAACATAAATACAATTTAATAAAGCATAGGATAAAACAACATAAATAAAATTTAATAAAGCATAGGTTAAAACAACATAAATACAATTTAATAAAGCATATAATAAAACCACAGAAATACAATTTTATAAAGCATAGGATAAAACAACATAAATACAATTTAATAAAGCATAGGACAAAACACCATAAATACAATTTAATAAAGCAGAGGATAAAACAACATAAATACAATTTAATGAAACAGGATAAACAACATAAATACAATTTAATAAAGCATAGGATGAAACAACATAAATACAATTTAATAAAGCATAGGCTAAAACTACATAAATACAATTTAATAAAGCATAGGATAAAACAAATTAAATACAATATAATAAAGCATAGGATAAAACAACATAAATTCAATTTAATAAAGCATAGGATAAAACAACATAAATACAATTTAATAAAGCATAAGTTAAAACAACATAAATACAATTTAATAAAGCATAGGATAAAACAACATAAATACAATTTAATAAAGCATAGGTTAAAACAACATAAATACAATTTAATAAAGCACAGGATAAAACAACATAAATACAATTTAATAAAGCATAGGTCAAAACAACATAAATACAATTTAATAAAGCATAGGATAAAACAACATAAATACAATTTAATAAAGCATAGGATAAAACAACATAAATAAAATTTAATAAAGCATAGGATAAAACAACATAAATACAATTAAATAAAGCATAGGATAAAACAACATAAATACAATTTAATAAAACATAGGATAAAACAACATAAATACAATTTAATAAAGCATAGGATAAAACAACATAAATACAATTTAATAAAGCAAAGGATAAAACAACATGAATAAAATTTAATAAAGCAAAGGTTAAAATAACATAAATACAATTTAATAAAGCATAGGACAAAACAACATAAAAACAATTTAATAAAGCATAGTTTAAAACAAAATAAATACAATTTAATAAAGCATAGGATAAAACCACAGAATTACAATTTAATAAAGCATAGGATAAAACAACATAAATACAATTTAATAAAGCATAGGATAAAACAACATAAATACAATTTAATAAAGCAAAGGATAAAACAACATGAATAAAATTTAATAAAGCATAGGTTAAAATAACATAAATACAATTTAATAAAGCATAGGACAAAACAACATAAAAACAATTTAATAAAGCATAGTTTAAAACAACATAAATACAATTTAATAAAGCATAGGATAAAACAACATAAATACAATTTAATAAAGCATAGGATAAAACAACATAAATACAATTTAATAAAGCATAGGATAAAACAACATAAATACAATTTAATAAAGCATAGGATAAAACAACATAAATAAAATTTAATAAAGCATAGGTTAAAATAACATAAATACAATTTAATAAAGCATAGGACAAAACAACATAAATACAATTTAATAAAGCATAGGATAAAACAACATAAATACAATTTAATAAAGCATAGGATAAAACAACATAAATACAATTTAATAAAGCATAGGATAAAACAACATAAATACAATTTAATAAAGCATAGGTTAAAACAACATAAATACAATTTAATAAAGCACAGGATAAAACAACATAAATACAATTTAGTAAAGCATAGGTCAAAATAACATAAATACAATTTAATAAAGCATAGGATAAAACAACATAAATACAATTTAATAAAGCATAGGTTAAAATAACATAAATACAATTTAATAAAGCATAGGACAAAACAACATAAAAACAATTTAATAAAGCATAGTTTAAAACAACATAAATACAATTTAATAAAGCATAGGATAAAACAACATAAATACAATTTAATAAAGCATAGGATAAAACAACATAAATACAATTTAATAAAGCATAGGATAAAACAACATAAATACAATTTAATGAAACATAGGATAAACAACATAAATACAATTTAATAAAGCATAGGATAAACAACATAAATACAATTTAATAAAGCATAGGCTAAAACTACATAAATACAATTTAATAAAGCTTAGGATAAAACAAATTAAATACAATATAATAAAGCATAGGATAAAACAACATAAATTCAATTTAATAAAGCATAGGATAAAACAACATAAATACAATTTAATAAAGCATAAGATAAAACAACATGAATACAATTTAATAAAGCATAGGTTAAAACAACATAAATACAATTTAATAAAGCATAGGATAAAACAACATAAATATAATTTAATAAAGCATAGGTTAAAACAACATAAATACAATTTAATAAAGCACAGGATAAAACAACATAAATACAATTTAATAAAGCATAAGACAAAAAAACATAAATACAATTTAATAAAGCATATGTTAAAGCAACATAAATACAATTTAATAAAGCATAGGTTAAAACAACATAAATACAATTTAATAAAGCATAGGATAAAACAACATAAATACAATTTAATAAAGCTTAGGATAAAACAACATAAATACAATTTAATAAAGCATAGGATAAAACAACATAAATACAATTTAATAAAGCATAGCATAAAACAACATAAATACAATTTAATAAAGCATAGGATAAAACAACATAAATAAAATTTAATAAAGCATAGGTTAAAACAACATAAATACAATTTAATAAAGCATATAATAAAACCACAGAAATACAATTTTATAAAGCATAGGATAAAACAACATAAATAAAATTTAATAAAGCATAGGATAAAACAACATAAATACAATTTAATAAAGCATAGGATAAAACAACATAAATACAATTTAATAAAGCATAGGATAAAACAACATAAATACAATTTAATAAAGCAAAGGATAAAACAACATGAATAAAATTTAATAAAGCATAGGTTAAAATAACATAAATACAATTTAATAAAGCATAGGACAAAACAACATAAAAACAATTTAATAAAGCATAGTTTAAAACAACATAAATACAATTTAATAAAGCATAGGATAAAACAACATAAATACAATTTAATAAAGCATAGGATAAAACAACATAAATACAATTTAATGAAACATAGGATAAACAACATAAATACAATTTAATAAAGCATAGGATAAACAACATAAATACAATTTAATAAAGCATAGGCTAAAACTACATAAATACAATTTAATAAAGCTTAGGATAAAACAAATTAAATACAATATAATAAAGCATAGGATAAAACAACATAAATTCAATTTAATAAAGCATAGGATAAAACAACATGAATACAATTTAATAAAGCATAAGATAAAACAACATGAATACAATTTAATAAAGCATAGGTTAAAACAACATAAATACAATTTAATAAAGCATAGGATAAAACAACATAAATATAATTTAATAAGCAAAGGCTAAAACAACATAAATACAATTTAATAAAGCACAGGATAAAACAACATAAATACAATTTAATAAAGCATAAGACAAAAAAACATAAATACAATTTAATAAAGCATATGTTAAAGCAACATAAATACAATTTAATAAAGCATAGGTTAAAACAACATAAATAAAATTTAATAAAGCATAGGATAAAACAACATAAATACAATTTAATAAAGCTTAGGATAAAACAACATAAATACAATTTAATAAAGCATAGGATAAAACAACATAAATACAATTTAATAAAGCATAGCATAAAACAACATAAATACAATTTAATAAAGCATAGGTTAAAACAACATAAATACAATTTAATAAAGCATAGGATAAAACAACATAAATATAATTTAATAAAGCATAGGTTAAAACAACATAAATACAATTTAATAAAGCACAGGATAAAACAACATAAATACAATTTAATAAAGCATAAGACAAAAAAACATAAATACAATTTAATAAAGCATATGTTAAAGCAACATAAATACAATTTAATAAAGCATAGGTTAAAACAACATAAATACAATTTAATAAAGCATAGGATAAAACAACATAAATACAATTTAATAAAGCTTAGGATAAAACAACATAAATACAATTTAATAAAGCATAGGATAAAACAACATAAATACAATTTAATAAAGCATAGCATAAAACAACATAAATACAATTTAATAAAGCATAGGATAAAACAACATAAATAAAATTTAATAAAGCATAGGTTAAAACAACATAAATACAATTTAATAAAGCATATAATAAAACCACAGAAATACAATTTTATAAAGCATAGGATAAAACAACATAAATAAAATTTAATAAAGCATAGGATAAAACAACATAAATACAATTTAATAAAGCATAGGATAAAACAACATAAATACAATTTAATAAAGCATAGGATAAAACAACATAAATACAATTTAATAAAGCAAAGGATAAAACAACATGAATAAAATTTAATAAAGCATAGGTTAAAATAACATAAATACAATTTAATAAAGCATAGGACAAAACAACATAAAAACAATTTAATAAAGCATAGTTTAAAACAACATAAATACAATTTAATAAAGCATAGGATAAAACAACATAAATACAATTTAATAAAGCATAGGATAAAACAACATAAATACAATTTAATGAAACATAGGATAAACAACATAAATACAATTTAATAAAGCATAGGATAAACAACATAAATACAATTTAATAAAGCATAGGCTAAAACTACATAAATACAATTTAATAAAGCTTAGGATAAAACAAATTAAATACAATATAATAAAGCATAGGATAAAACAACATAAATTCAATTTAATAAAGCATAGGATAAAACAACATGAATACAATTTAATAAAGCATAAGATAAAACAACATGAATACAATTTAATAAAGCATAGGTTAAAACAACATAAATACAATTTAATAAAGCATAGGATAAAACAACATAAATATAATTTAATAAGCAAAGGCTAAAACAACATAAATACAATTTAATAAAGCACAGGATAAAACAACATAAATACAATTTAATAAAGCATAAGACAAAAAAACATAAATACAATTTAATAAAGCATATGTTAAAGCAACATAAATACAATTTAATAAAGCATAGGTTAAAACAACATAAATAAAATTTAATAAAGCATAGGATAAAACAACATAAATACAATTTAATAAAGCTTAGGATAAAACAACATAAATACAATTTAATAAAGCATAGGATAAAACAACATAAATACAATTTAATAAAGCATAGCATAAAACAACATAAATACAATTTAATAAAGCATAGGTTAAAACAACATAAATACAATTTAATAAAGCATAGGATAAAACAACATAAACACAATTTAATAAAGCATAGGATAAAACAACATAAATACAATTTAATGAAACATAGGATAAACAACATAAATACAATTTAATAAAGCATAGGATAAACAACATAAATACAATTTAATAAAGCATAGGCTAAAACTACATAAATACAATTTAATAAAGCTTAGGATAAAACAAATTAAATACAATATAATAAAGCATAGGATAAAACAACATAAATTCAATTTAATAAAGCATAGGATAAAACAACATAAATACAATTTAATAAAGCATAAGATAAAACAACATGAATACAATTTAATAAAGCATAGGTTAAAACAACATAAATACAATTTAATAAAGCATAGGATAAAACAACATAAATATAATTTAATAAAGCATAGGTTAAAACAACATAAATACAATTTAATAAAGCACAGGATAAAACAACATAAATACAATTTAATAAAGCATAAGACAAAAAAACATAAATACAATTTAATAAAGCATATGTTAAAGCAACATAAATACAATTTAATAAAGCATAGGTTAAAACAACATAAATACAATTTAATAAAGCATAGGATAAAACAACATAAATACAATTTAATAAAGCTTAGGATAAAACAACATAAATACAATTTAATAAAGCATAGGATAAAACAACATAAATACAATTTAATAAAGCATAGGACAAAACACCATAAATACAATTTAATAAAGCAGAGGATAAAACAACATAAATACAATTTAATGAAACAGGATAAACAACATAAATACAATTTAATAAAGCATAGGATGAAACAACATAAATACAATTTAATAAAGCATAGGCTAAAACTACATAAATACAATTTAATAAAGCATAGGATAAAACAAATTAAATACAATATAATAAAGCATAGGATAAAATAACATAAATTCAATTTAATAAAGCATAGGATAAAACAACATAAATACAATTTAATAAAGCATAGGATAAAACAACATAAATAAAATTTAATAAAGCATAGGATAAAACAACATAAATATAATTTAATAAAGCATAGGTTAAAACAACATAAATACAATTTAATAAAGCACAGGATAAAACAACATAAATACAATTTAATAAAGCATAAGACAAAAAAACATAAATACAATTTAATAAAGCATATGTTAAAGCAACATAAATACAATTTAATAAAGCATAGGTTAAAACAACATAAATACAATTTAATAAAGCATAGGATAAAACAACATAAATACAATTTAATAAAGCTTAGGATAAAACAACATAAATACAATTTAATAAAGCATAGGATAAAACAACATAAATACAATTTAATAAAGCATAGCATAAAACAACATAAATACAATTTAATAAAGCATAGGATAAAACAACATAAATAAAATTTAATAAAGCATAGGTTAAAACAACATAAATACAATTTAATAAAGCATATAATAAAACCACAGAAATACAATTTTATAAAGCATAGGATAAAACAACATAAATACAATTTAATAAAGCATAGGACAAAACACCATAAATACAATTTAATAAAGCAGAGGATAAAACAACATAAATACAATTTAATGAAACAGGATAAACAACATAAATACAATTTAATAAAGCATAGGATGAAACAACATAAATACAATTTAATAAAGCATAGGCTAAAACTACATAAATACAATTTAATAAAGCATAGGATAAAACAAATTAAATACAATATAATAAAGCATAGGATAAAATAACATAAATTCAATTTAATAAAGCATAGGATAAAACAACAGAAATACAATTTAATAAAGCATAAGTTAAAACAACATAAATACAATTTAATAAAGCATAGGATAAAACAACATAAATACAATTTAATAAAGCATAGGATAAAACAACATAAATAAAATTTAATAAAGCATAGGATAAAACAACATAAATACAATTTAATAAAGCAAAGGATAAAACAACATGAATAAAATTTAATAAAGCATAGGTTAAAATAACATAAATACAATTTAATAAAGCATAGGACAAAACAACATAAAAACAATTTAATAAAGCATAGTTTAAAACAACATAAATACAATTTAATAAAGCATAGGATAAAACCACAGAATTACAATTTAATAAAGCATAGGATAAAACAACATAAATACAATTTAATAAAGCATAGGATAAAACAACATAAATACAATTTAATAAAGCATAGGATAAAACAACATAAATACAATTTAATAAAGCATAGGATAAAACAACATAAATACAATTTAATAAAGCAAAGGATAAAACAACATGAATAAAATTTAATAAAGCATAGGATAAAATAACATAAATACAATTTAATAAAGCATAGGACAAAACAACATAAAAACAATTTAATAAAGCATAGTTTAAAACAACATAAATACAATTTAATAAAGCATAGGATAAAACAACATAAATACAATTTAATAAAGCATAGGATAAAACAACATAAATACAATTTAATAAAGCATAGGATAAAACAACATAAATACAATTTAATAAAGCATAGGATAAAACAACATAAATACAATTTAATAAAGCATAGGATAAAACAACATAAATAAAATTTAATAAAGCATAGGTTAAAATAACATAAATACAATTTAATAAAGCATAGGACAAAACAACATAAATACAATTTAATAAAGCATAGGATAAAACAACATAAATACAATTTAATAAAGCATAGGATAAAACAACATAAATACAATTTAATAAAGCATAGGATAAAACAACATAAATACAATTTAATAAAGCATAGGTTAAAACAACATAAATACAATTTAATAAAGCACAGGATAAAACAACATAAATACAATTTAGTAAAGCATAGGTCAAAATAACATAAATACAATTTTATAAAGCATAGGATAAAACAACATAAATACAATTTAATAAAGCATAGGTTAAAATAACATAAATACAATTTAATAAAGCATAGGACAAAACAACATAAAAACAATTTAATAAAGCATAGGATAAAACAACATAAATACAATTTAATAAAGCATAGGATAAAACAACATAAATACAATTTAATAAAGCATAGGATAAAACAACATAAATACAATTTAATAAAGCATAGGATAAAACAACATAAATACAATTTAATAAAGCATAGGATAAAACAACATAAATAAAATTTAATAAAGCATAGGTTAAAATAACATAAATACAATTTAATAAAGCATAGGACAAAACAACATAAATACAATTTAATAAAGCATAGGATAAAACAACATAAATACAATTTAATAAAGCATAGGACAAAACAACATAAATACAATTTAATAAAGCATAGTTTAAAACAACATAAATACAATTTAATAAAGCATAGGATAAAACAACATAAATACAATTTAATAAAGCATAGGATAAAACAACATAAATACAATTTAATAAAGCATAGGATAAAACAACATAAATACAATTTAATAAAGCATAGGATAAAACAACATAAATACAATTTAATAAAGCATAGGATAAAACAACATAAATAAAATTTAATAAAGCATAGGTTAAAATAACATAAATACAATTTAATAAAGCATAGGACAAAACAACATAAATACAATTTAATAAAGCATAGGATAAAACAACATAAATACAATTTAATAAAGCATAGGATAAAACAACATAAATACAATTTAATAAAGCATAGGATAAAACAACATAAATACAATTTAATAAAGCATAGGTTAAAACAACATAAATACAATTTAATAAAGCACAGTATAAAACAACATAAATACAATTTAGTAAAGCATAGGTCAAAATAACATAAATACAATTTAATAAAGCATAGGATAAAACAACATAAATACAATTTAATAAAGCATAGGTTAAAACAACATAAATACAATTTAATAAAGCATAGGATAAAACAACATAAATACAATTTAATCAAGCATAGGATAAAACAACATAAATAAAATTTAATAAAGCATAGGATAAAACAACATAAATACAATTTAATAAAGCATAGGATAAAACAACATAAATACAATTTAATGAAACATAGGATAAACAACATAAATACAATTTAATAAAGCATAGGATAAAACAACATAAATACAATTTAATAAAGCATAGGCTAAAACTACATAAATACAATTTAATAAAGCATAGGATAAAACAAATTAAATACAATGAAATAAAGCATAGGATAAAACAACATAAATTCAATTTAATAAAGCATAGGATAAAACAACATAAATACAATTTAATAAAGCATAAGATAAAACAACATGAATACAATTTAATAAAGCATAGGATAAAACAACATAAATACAATTTAATAAAGCATAGGATAAAACAACATAAATACAATTTAATAAAGTATATGATAAAACAACATAAATAAAATTTAATAAAGCATAGGTTAAAATAACATAAATACAATTTAATAAAGCATAGGACAAAACAACATAAAAACAATTTAATAAAGCATAGTTTAAAACAACATAAATACAATTTAATAAAGCAAAGGATAAAACAACATGAATAAAATTTAATAAAGCATAGGTTAAAATAACATAAATACAATTTAATAAAGCATAGGACAAAACAACATAAAAACAATTTAATAAAGCATAGTTTAAAACAACATAAATACAATTTAATAAAGCATAGGATAAACAACATAAATACAATTTAATAAAGCATAGGCTAAAACTACATAAATACAATTTAATAAAGCTTAGGATAAAACAAATTAAATACAATATAATAAAGCATAGGATAAAACAACATAAATTCAATTTAATAAAGCATAGGATAAAACAACATGAATACAATTTAATAAAGCATAAGATAAAACAACATGAATACAATTTAATAAAGCATAGGTTAAAACAACATAAATACAATTTAATAAAGCATAGGATAAAACAACATAAATATAATTTAATAAGCAAAGGCTAAAACAACATAAATACAATTTAATAAAGCACAGGATAAAACAACATAAATACAATTTAATAAAGCATAAGACAAAAAAACATAAATACAATTTAATAAAGCATATGTTAAAGCAACATAAATACAATTTAATAAAGCATAGGTTAAAACAACATAAATAAAATTTAATAAAGCATAGGATAAAACAACATAAATACAATTTAATAAAGCTTAGGATAAAACAACATAAATACAATTTAATAAAGCATAGGATAAAACAACATAAATACAATTTAATAAAGCATAGCATAAAACAACATAAATTCAATTTAATAAAGCATAGGTTAAAACAACATAAATACAATTTAATAAAGCATAGGATAAAACAACATAAATATAATTTAATAAAGCATAGGTTAAAACAACATAAATACAATTTAATAAAGCACAGGATAAAACAACATAAATACAATTTAATAAAGCATAAGACAAAAAAACATAAATACAATTTAATAAAGCATATGTTAAAGCAACATAAATACAATTTAATAAAGCATAGGTTAAAACAACATAAATACAATTTAATAAAGCATAGGATAAAACAACATAAATACAATTTAATAAAGCTTAGGATAAAACAACATAAATACAATTTAATAAAGCATAGGATAAAACAACATAAATACAATTTAATAAAGCATAGCATAAAACAACATAAATACAATTTAATAAAGCATAGGATAAAACAACATAAATAAAATTTAATAAAGCATAGGTTAAAACAACATAAATACAATTTAATAAAGCATATAATAAAACCACAGAAATACAATTTTATAAAGCATAGGATAAAACAACATAAATAAAATTTAATAAAGCATAGGATAAAACAACATAAATACAATTTAATAAAGCATAGGATAAAACAACATAAATACAATTTAATAAAGCATAGGATAAAACAACATAAATACAATTTAATAAAGCAAAGGATAAAACAACATGAATAAAATTTAATAAAGCATAGGTTAAAATAACATAAATACAATTTAATAAAGCATAGGACAAAACAACATAAAAACAATTTAATAAAGCATAGTTTAAAACAACATAAATACAATTTAATAAAGCATAGGATAAAACAACATAAATACAATTTAATAAAGCTTAGGATAAAACAACATAAATACAATTTAATAAAGCATAGGATAAAACAACATAAATACAATTTAATAAAGCATAGCATAAAACAACATAAATACAATTTAATAAAGCATAGGTTAAAACAACATAAATACAATTTAATAAAGCATAGGATAAAACAACATAAACACAATTTAATAAAGCATAGGATAAAACAACATAAATACAATTTAATGAAACATAGGATAAACAACATAAATACAATTTAATAAAGCATAGGATAAACAACATAAATACAATTTAATAAAGCATAGGCTAAAACTACATAAATACAATTTAATAAAGCTTAGGATAAAACAAATTAAATACAATATAATAAAGCATAGGATAAAACAACATAAATTCAATTTAATAAAGCATAGGATAAAACAACATAAATACAATTTAATAAAGCATAAGATAAAACAACATGAATACAATTTAATAAAGCATAGGTTAAAACAACATAAATACAATTTAATAAAGCATAGGATAAAACAACATAAATATAATTTAATAAAGCATAGGTTAAAACAACATAAATACAATTTAATAAAGCACAGGATAAAACAACATAAATACAATTTAATAAAGCATAAGACAAAAAAACATAAATACAATTTAATAAAGCATATGTTAAAGCAACATAAATACAATTTAATAAAGCATAGGTTAAAACAACATAAATACAATTTAATAAAGCATAGGATAAAACAACATAAATACAATTTAATAAAGCTTAGGATAAAACAACATAAATACAATTTAATAAAGCATAGGATAAAACAACATAAATACAATTTAATAAAGCATAGGACAAAACACCATAAATACAATTTAATAAAGCAGAGGATAAAACAACATAAATACAATTTAATGAAACAGGATAAACAACATAAATACAATTTAATAAAGCATAGGATGAAACAACATAAATACAATTTAATAAAGCATAGGCTAAAACTACATAAATACAATTTAATAAAGCATAGGATAAAACAAATTAAATACAATATAATAAAGCATAGGATAAAATAACATAAATTCAATTTAATAAAGCATAGGATAAAACAACATAAATACAATTTAATAAAGCATAGGATAAAACAACATAAATAAAATTTAATAAAGCATAGGATAAAACAACATAAATATAATTTAATAAAGCATAGGTTAAAACAACATAAATACAATTTAATAAAGCACAGGATAAAACAACATAAATACAATTTAATAAAGCATAAGACAAAAAAACATAAATACAATTTAATAAAGCATATGTTAAAGCAACATAAATACAATTTAATAAAGCATAGGTTAAAACAACATAAATACAATTTAATAAAGCATAGGATAAAACAACATAAATACAATTTAATAAAGCTTAGGATAAAACAACATAAATACAATTTAATAAAGCATAGGATAAAACAACATAAATACAATTTAATAAAGCATAGCATAAAACAACATAAATACAATTTAATAAAGCATAGGATAAAACAACATAAATAAAATTTAATAAAGCATAGGTTAAAACAACATAAATACAATTTAATAAAGCATATAATAAAACCACAGAAATACAATTTTATAAAGCATAGGATAAAACAACATAAATACAATTTAATAAAGCATAGGACAAAACACCATAAATACAATTTAATAAAGCAGAGGATAAAACAACATAAATACAATTTAATGAAACAGGATAAACAACATAAATACAATTTAATAAAGCATAGGATGAAACAACATAAATACAATTTAATAAAGCATAGGCTAAAACTACATAAATACAATTTAATAAAGCATAGGATAAAACAAATTAAATACAATATAATAAAGCATAGGATAAAATAACATAAATTCAATTTAATAAAGCATAGGATAAAACAACAGAAATACAATTTAATAAAGCATAAGTTAAAACAACATAAATACAATTTAATAAAGCATAGGATAAAACAACATAAATACAATTTAATAAAGCATAGGATAAAACAACATAAATAAAATTTAATAAAGCATAGGATAAAACAACATAAATACAATTTAATAAAGCAAAGGATAAAACAACATGAATAAAATTTAATAAAGCATAGGTTAAAATAACATAAATACAATTTAATAAAGCATAGGACAAAACAACATAAAAACAATTTAATAAAGCATAGTTTAAAACAACATAAATACAATTTAATAAAGCATAGGATAAAACCACAGAATTACAATTTAATAAAGCATAGGATAAAACAACATAAATACAATTTAATAAAGCATAGGATAAAACAACATAAATACAATTTAATAAAGCATAGGATAAAACAACATAAATACAATTTAATAAAGCATAGGATAAAACAACATAAATACAATTTAATAAAGCAAAGGATAAAACAACATGAATAAAATTTAATAAAGCATAGGATAAAATAACATAAATACAATTTAATAAAGCATAGGACAAAACAACATAAAAACAATTTAATAAAGCATAGTTTAAAACAACATAAATACAATTTAATAAAGCATAGGATAAAACAACATAAATACAATTTAATAAAGCATAGGATAAAACAACATAAATACAATTTAATAAAGCATAGGATAAAACAACATAAATACAATTTAATAAAGCATAGGATAAAACAACATAAATACAATTTAATAAAGCATAGGATAAAACAACATAAATAAAATTTAATAAAGCATAGGTTAAAATAACATAAATACAATTTAATAAAGCATAGGACAAAACAACATAAATACAATTTAATAAAGCATAGGATAAAACAACATAAATACAATTTAATAAAGCATAGGATAAAACAACATAAATACAATTTAATAAAGCATAGGATAAAACAACATAAATACAATTTAATAAAGCATAGGTTAAAACAACATAAATACAATTTAATAAAGCACAGGATAAAACAACATAAATACAATTTAGTAAAGCATAGGTCAAAATAACATAAATACAATTTTATAAAGCATAGGATAAAACAACATAAATACAATTTAATAAAGCATAGGTTAAAATAACATAAATACAATTTAATAAAGCATAGGACAAAACAACATAAAAACAATTTAATAAAGCATAGTTTAAAACAACATAAATACAATTTAATAAAGCATAGGATAAAACAACATAAATACAATTTAATAAAGCATAGGATAAAACAACATAAATACAATTTAATAAAGCATAGGATAAAACAACATAAATACAATTTAATAAAGCATAGGATAAAACAACATAAATACAATTTAATAAAGCATAGGATAAAACAACATAAATAAAATTTAATAAAGCATAGGTTAAAATAACATAAATACAATTTAATAAAGCATAGGACAAAACAACATAAATACAATTTAATAAAGCATAGGATAAAACAACATAAATACAATTTAATAAAGCATAGGATAAAACAACATAAATACAATTTAATAAAGCATAGGATAAAACAACATAAATACAATTTAATAAAGCATAGGTTAAAACAACATAAATACAATTTAATAAAGCACAGGATAAAACAACATAAATACAATTTAATAAAGCATAGGATAAAACAAATTAAATACAATGAAATAAAGCATAGGATAAAACAACATAAATTCAATTTAATAAAGCATAGGATAAAACAACATAAATACAATTTAATAAAGCATAAGATAAAACAACATGAATACAATTTAATAAAGCATAGGATAAAACAACATAAATACAATTTAATAAAGCATAGGATAAAACAACATAAATACAATTTAATAAAGTATATGATAAAACAACATAAATAAAATTTAATAAAGCATAGGATAAAACAACATAAATACAATTTAATAAAGCATAGGATAAAACAACATAAATAAAATTTAATAAAGCATAGGATAAAACAACATAAATACAATTTAATAAAGCATATGATAAAACAACATAAATACAATTTAATAAAGCATAGGTTAAAACAACATAAATACAATTTAATAAAGCATAGGAAAAAACAACATAAATACAATTTAATAAAGCATAGGATAAAACAACATAAATAAAATTTAATATAGCATAGGATAAAACAACATAAATACAATTAAATAAAGCATAGGATAAAACAACATAAATACAATTTAATAAAGCATAGGATAAAACAACATAAATAAAATTTAATATAGCATAGGATAAAACAACATAAATACAATTAAATAAAGCATAGGATAAAACAACATAAATACAATTTAATAAAGCATAGGATAAAACAACATAAATACAATTTAATAAAGCATAGGATAAACAACATAAATACAATTTAATAAAGCATAAGATAAAACAACATGAATACAATTTAATAAAGCATAGGATAAAACCACATAAATACAATTTAATAAAGCATAAGTTAAAACAACATAAATACAATTTAATAAAGCACAGGATAAAACAAAATAAATAAAATTTAATAAAGCATAGGATAAAACAACATAAATAAAATTTAATAAAGCATAGGATAAAACAACATAAATACAATTTAATAAAGCATAGGATAAAACAACATAAATAAAATTTAATAAAGCATAGGATAAAACAACATAAATACAATTTAATAAAGCTTAGGATAAAACAACATAAATACAATTTAATAAAGCATAGGATAAAACAACATAAATACAATTTAATAAAGCATAGCATAAAACAACATAAATACAATTTAATAAAGCATAGGTTAAAACAACATAAATACAATTTAATAAAGCATAGGATAAAACAACATAAATACAATTTAATAAAGCATAGGATAAAACAACATAAATACAATTTAATGAAACATAGGATAAACAACATAAATACAATTTAATAAAGCATAGGATAAACAACATAAATACAATTTAATAAAGCATAGGCTAAAACTACATAAATACAATTTAATAAAGCTTAGGATAAAACAAATTAAATACAATATAATAAAGCATAGGATAAAACAACATAAATTCAATTTAATAAAGCATAGGATAAAACAACATAAATACAATTTAATAAAGCATAAGATAAAACAACATGAATACAATTTAATAAAGCATAGGTTAAAACAACATAAATACAATTTAATAAAGCATAGGATAAAACAACATAAATATAATTTAATAAAGCATAGGTTAAAACAACATAAATACAATTTAATAAAGCACAGGATAAAACAACATAAATACAATTTAATAAAGCATAAGATAAAACAACATAAATAAAATTTAATATAGCATAGGATAAAACAACATAAATACAATTAAATAAAGCATAGGATAAAACAACATAAATACAATTTAATAAAGCATAGGATAAAACAACATAAATACAATTTAATAAAGCATAGGATAAAACAACATAAATACAATTTAATAAAGCATAGGATAAAACAACATAAATACAATTTAATAAAGCAAAGGATAAAACAACATAAATAAAATTTAATAAAGCATAGGTTAAAATAACATAAATACAATTTAATAAAGCATAGGACAAAACAACATAAAAACAATTTAAAAAAGCATAGTTTAAAACAACATAAATACAATTTAATAAAGCATAGGATAAAACCACAGAATTACAATTTAATAAAGCATAGGATAAAACAACATAAATACAATATAATAAAGTATAGGACAAAACAACATAAATACCATTTAATAAAGCATAGGATAAAACAACATAAATACAATTTAATGAAGCATAGGATAAACAACATAAATACAATTTAATAAAGCATAGGATAAACAACATAAATACAATTTAATAAAGCATAGGCTAAAACTACATAAATACAATTTAATAAAGCATAGGATAAAACAACATTAATAAAATTTAATAAAGCATAGGATAAAACAACATAAATAAAAATTTAATAAAGCATAGGATAAAACAACATAAATACAATTTAATAAAGCATAGGATAAAACAACATAAATACAATTTAATAAAGCGTAGCATAAAACAACATAAATACAATTTAATAAAGCATAGGATAAAACAACATAAATAAAATTTAATAAAGCATAGGTTAAAACAACATAAATACAATTTAATAAAGCATATAATAAAACCACAGAAATACAATTTAATAAAGCATAGGATAAAACAACATAAATACAATTTAATAAAGCATAGGACAAAACAACATAAATACAATTTAATAAAGCAGAGGATAAAACAACATAAATACAATTTAATGAAACATAGGATAAACAACATAAATACAATTTAATAAAGCATAGGATAAAACAACATAAATACAATTTAATAAAGCATAGGCTAAAACTACATAAATACAATTTAATAAAGCATAGGATAAAACAAATTAAATACAATATAATAAAGCATAGGATAAAACAACATAAATTCAATTTAATAAAGCATAGGATAAAACAACATAAATACAATTTAATAAAGCATAAGATAAAACAACATGAATACAATTTAATAAAGCATAGGATAAAACAACATAAATACAATTTAATAAAGCATAAGTTAAAACAACATAAATACAATTTAATAAAGCATAGGATAAAACAACATAAATTCAATTTAATAAAGCATAGGATAAAACAACATAAATACAATTTAATAAAGCACAGGATAAAACAAAATAAATAAAATTTAATAAAGCATAGGATAAAACAACATAAATAAAATTTAATAAAGCATAGGAAAAAACAACATAAATACAATTTAATAAAGCATAGGATAAAACAACATAAATAAAATTTAATATAGCATAGGATAAAACAACATAAATACAATTTAATGAAACATAGGATAAACAACATAAATACAATTTAATAAAGCATAGGATAAACAACATAAATACAATTTAATAAAGCATAGGCTAAAACTACATAAATACAATTTAATAAAGCTTAGGATAAAACAAATTAAATACAATATAATAAAGCATAGGATAAAACAACATAAATTCAATTTAATAAAGCATAGGATAAAACAACATGAATACAATTTAATAAAGCATAAGATAAAACAACATGAATACAATTTAATAAAGCATAGGTTAAAACAACATAAATACAATTTAATAAAGCATAGGATAAAACAACATAAATATAACTTAATAAGCAAAGGCTAAAACAACATAAATACAATTTAATAAAGCACAGGATAAAACAACATAAATACAATTTAATAAAGCATAAGACAAAAAAACATAAATACAATTTAATAAAGCATATGTTAAAGCAACATAAATACAATTTAATAAAGCATAGGTTAAAACAACATAAATAAAATTTAATAAAGCATAGGATAAAACAACATAAATACAATTTAATAAAGCTTAGGATAAAACAACATAAATACAATTTAATAAAGCATAGGATAAAACAACATAAATACAATTTAATAAAGCATAGCATAAAACAACATAAATACAATTTAATAAAGCATAGGTTAAAACAACATAAATACAATTTAATAAAGCATAGGATAAAACAACATAAATACAATTTAATAAAGCAGAGGATAAAACAACATAAATACAATTTAATGAAACATAGGATAAACAACATAAATACAATTTAATAAAGCATAGGATAAAACAACATAAATACAATTTAATAAAGCATAGGCTAAAACTACATAAATACAATTTAATAAAGCATAGGATAAAACAAATTAAATACAATATAATAAAGCATAGGATAAAACAACATAAATTCAATTTAATAAAGCATAGGATAAAACAACATAAATACAATTTAATAAAGCATAAGATAAAACAACATGAATACAATTTAATAAAGCATAGGATAAAACAACATAAATACAATTTAATAAAGCATAAGTTAAAACAACATAAATACAATTTAATAAAGCATAGGATAAAACAACATAAATTCAATTTAATAAAGCATAGGATAAAACAACATAAATACAATTTAATAAAGCACAGGATAAAACAAAATAAATAAAATTTAATAAAGCATAGGATAAAACAACATAAATAAAATTTAATAAAGCATAGGAAAAAACAACATAAATACAATTTAATAAAGCATAGGATAAAACAACATAAATAAAATTTAATATACCATAGGATAAAACAACATAAATACAATTTAATGAAACATAGGATAAACAACATAAATACAATTTAATAAAGCATAGGATAAACAACATAAATACAATTTAATAAAGCATAGGCTAAAACTACATAAATACAATTTAATAAAGCTTAGGATAAAACAAATTAAATACAATATAATAAAGCATAGGATAAAACAACATAAATTCAATTTAATAAAGCATAGGATAAAACAACATGAATACAATTTAATAAAGCATAAGATAAAACAACATGAATACAATTTAATAAAGCATAGGTTAAAACAACATAAATACAATTTAATAAAGCATAGGATAAAACAACATAAATATAACTTAATAAGCAAAGGCTAAAACAACATAAATACAATTTAATAAAGCACAGGATAAAACAACATAAATACAATTTAATAAAGCATAAGACAAAAAAACATAAATACAATTTAATAAAGCATATGTTAAAGCAACATAAATACAATTTAATAAAGCATAGGTTAAAACAACATAAATAAAATTTAATAAAGCATAGGATAAAACAACATAAATACAATTTAATAAAGCTTAGGATAAAACAACATAAATACAATTTAATAAAGCATAGGATAAAACAACATAAATACAATTTAATAAAGCATAGCATAAAACAACATAAATACAATTTAATAAAGCATAGGTTAAAACAACATAAATACAATTTAATAAAGCATAGGATAAAACAACATAAATACAATTTAATAAAGCATAGGATAAAACAACATAAATACAATTTAATGAAACATAGGATAAACAACATAAATACAATTTAATAAAGCATAGGATAAACAACATAAATACAATTTAATAAAGCATAGGCTAAAACTACATAAATACAATTTAATAAAGCTTAGGATAAAACAAATTAAATACAATATAATAAAGCATAGGATAAAACAACATAAATTCAATTTAATAAAGCATAGGATAAAACAACATAAATACAATTTAATAAAGCATAAGATAAAACAACATGAATACAATTTAATAAAGCATAGGTTAAAACAACATAAATACAATTTAATAAAGCATAGGATAAAACAACATAAATATAATTTAATAAAGCATAGGTTAAAACAACATAAATACAATTTAATAAAGCACAGGATAAAACAACATAAATACAATTTAATAAAGCATAAGACAAAAAAACATAAATACAATTTAATAAAGCATATGTTAAAGCAACATAAATACAATTTAATAAAGCATAGGATAAAACAACATAAATACAATTTAATAAAGCTTAGGATAAAACAACATAAATACAATTTAATAAAGCATAGGATAAAACAACATAAATACAATTTAATAAAGCATAGCATAAAACAACATAAATACAATTTAATAAAGCATAGGATAAAACAACATAAATAAAATTTAATAAAGCATAGGTTAAAACAACATAAATACAATTTAATAAAGCATATAATAAAACCACAGAAATACAATTTTATAAAGCATAGGATAAAACAACATAAATACAATTTAATAAAGCATAGGACAAAACACCATAAATACAATTTAATAAAGCAGAGGATAAAACAACATAAATACAATTTAATGAAACAGGATAAACAACATAAATACAATTTAATAAAGCATAGGATGAAGCAACATAAATACAATTTAATAAAGCATAGGCTAAAACTACATAAATACAATTTAATAAAGCATAGGATAAAACAAATTAAATACAATATAATAAAGCATAGGATAAAATAACATAAATTCAATTTAATAAAGCATAGGATAAAACAACATAAATACAATTTAATAAAGCATAAGTTAAAACAACATAAATACAATTTAATAAAGCATAGGATAAAACAACATAAATACAATTTAATAAAGCAAAGGATAAAACAACATGAATAAAATTTAATAAAGCATAGGTTAAAATAACATAAATACAATTTAATAAAGCATAGGACAAAACAACATAAAAACAATTTAATAAAGCATAGTTTAAAACAACATAAATACAATTTAATAAAGCATAGGATAAAACCACAGAATTACAATTTAATAAAGCATAGGATAAAACAACATAAATGCAATTTAATAAAGCATAGGATAAAACAACATAAATACAATTTAATAAAGCATAGGATAAAACAACATAAATACAATTTAATAAAGCATAGGATAAAACAACATAAATACAATTTAATAAAGCAAAGGATAAAACAACATAAATACAATTTAATAAAGCATAAGATAAAACAACATGAATACAATTTAATAAAGCATAGGTTAAAACAACATAAATACAATTTAATAAAGCATAGGATAAAACAACATAAATATAATTTAATAAAGCATAGGTTAAAACAACATAAATACAATTTAATAAAGCACAGGATAAAACAACATAAATACAATTTAATAAAGCATAAGACAAAAAAACATAAATACAATTTAATAAAGCATATGTTAAAGCAACATAAATACAATTTAATAAAGCATAGGATAAAACAACATAAATACAATTTAATAAAGCTTAGGATAAAACAACATAAATACAATTTAATAAAGCATAGGATAAAACAACATAAATACAATTTAATAAAGCATAGCATAAAACAACATAAATACAATTTAATAAAGCATAGGATAAAACAACATAAATCAAATTTAATAAAGCATAGGTTAAAACAACATAAATACAATTTAATAAAGCATATAATAAAACCACAGAAATACAATTTTATAAAGCATAGGATAAAACAACATAAATACAATTTAATAAAGCATAGGACAAAACACCATAAATACAATTTAATAAAGCAGAGGATAAAACAACATAAATACAATTTAATGAAACAGGATAAACAACATAAATACAATTTAATAAAGCATAGGATGAAACAACATAAATACAATTTAATAAAGCATAGGCTAAAACTACATAAATACAATTTAATAAAGCATAGGATAAAACAAATTAAATACAATATAATAAAGCATAGGATAAAATAACATAAATTCAATTTAATAAAACATAGGATAAAACAACATAAATACAATTTAATAAAGCATAAGTTAAAACAACATAAATACAATTTAATAAAGCATAGGATAAAACAACATAAATACAATTTAATAAAGCATAGGATAAAACAACATAAATAAAATTTAATAAAGCATAGGATAAAACAACATAAATACAATTTAATAAAGCAAAGGATAAAACAACATGAATAAAATTTAATAAAGCATAGGTTAAAATATCATAAATACAATTTAATAAAGCATAGGACAAAACAACATAAAAACAATTTAATAAAGCATAGTTTAAAACAACATAAATACAATTTAATAAAGCATAGGATAAAACCACAGAATTACAATTTAATAAAGCATAGGATAAAACAACATAAATACAATTTAATAAAGCGTAGGATAAAACAACATAAATACAATTTAATAAAGCATAGGATAAAACAACATAAATACAATTTAATAAAGCATAGGATAAAACAACATAAATACAATTTAATAAAGCAAAGGATAAAACAACATGAATAAAATTTAATAAAGCATAGGTTAAAATAACATAAATACAATTTAATAAAGCATAGGACAAAACAACATAAAAACAATTTAATAAAGCATAGTTTAAAACAACATAAATACAATTTAATAAAGCATAGGATAAAACAACATAAATACAATTTAATAAAGCATAGGATAAAACAACATAAATACAATTTAATAAAGCATAGGATAAAACAACATAAATACAATTTAATAAAGCATAGGATAAAACAACATAAATACAATTTAATAAAGCATAGGATAAAACAACATAAATAAAATTTAATAAAGCATAGGTTAAAATAACATAAATACAATTTAATAAAGCATAGGACAAAACAACATAAATACAATTTAATAAAGCATAGGATAAAACAACAAAAATACAATTTAATAAAGCATAGGATAAAACAACATAAATACAATTTAATAAAGCATAGGATAAAACAACATAAATACAATTTAATAAAGCATAGGTTAAAACAACATAAATACAATTTAATAAAGCACAGGATAAAACAACATAAATACAATTTAGTAAAGCATAGGTCAAAATAACATAAATACAATTTTATAAAGCATAGGATAAAACAACATAAATACAATTTAATAAAGCATAGGTTAAAATAACATAAATACAATTTAATAAAGCATAGGACAAAATAACATAAAAACAATTTAATAAAGCATAGTTTAAAACAACATAAATACAATTTAATAAAGCATAGGATAAAACAACATAAATACAATTTAATAAAGCATAGGATAAAACAACATAAATACAATTTAATAAAGCATAGGATAAAACAACATAAATACAATTTAATAAAGCATAGGTTAAAACAACATAAATACAATTTAATAAAGCACAGGATAAAACAACATAAATACAATTTAGTAAAGCATAGGTCAAAATAACATAAATACAATTTTATAAAGCATAGGATAAAACAACATAAATACAATTTAATAAAGCATAGGTTAAAATAACATAAATACAATTTAATAAAGCATAGGACAAAACAACATAAAAACAATTTAATAAAGCATAGTTTAAAACAACATAAATACAATTTAATAAAGCATAGGATAAAACAACATAAATACAATTTAATAAAGCATAGGATAAAACAACATAAATACAATTTAATAAAGCATAGGATAAAACAACATAAATACAATTTAATAAAGCATAGGATAAAACAACATAAATACAATTTAATAAAGCATAGGATAAAACAACATAAATAAAATTTAATAAAGCATAGGTTAAAATAACATAAATACAATTTAATAAAGCATAGGACAAAACAACATAAATACAATTTAATAAAGCATAGGATAAAACAACATAAATACAATTTAATAAAGCATAGGATAAAACAACATAAATACAATTTAATAAAGCATAGGATAAAACAACATAAATACAATTTAATAAAGCATAGGTTAAAACAACATAAATACAATTTAATAAAGCACAGGATAAAACAACATAAATACAATTTAGTAAAGCATAGGTCAAAATAACATAAATACAATTTAATAAAGCATAGGATAAAACAACATAAATACAATTTAATAAAGCATAGGTTAAAACAACATAAATACAATTTAATAAAGCATAGGATAAAACAACATAAATACAATTTAATCAAGCATAGGATAAAACAACATAAATAAAATTTAATAAAGCATAGGATAAAACAACATAAATACAATTTAATAAAGCATAGGATAAAACAACATAAATACAATTTAATAAAGCGTAGCATAAAACAACATAAATACAATTTAATAAAGCATAGGATAAAACAACATAAATACAATTTAATAAAGCATATAATAAAACCACAGAAATACAATTTAATAAAGCATAGGATAAAACAACATAAATACAATTTAATAAAGCATAGGACAAAACAACATAAATACAATTTAATAAAGCAGAGGATAAAACAACATAAATACAATTTAATGAAACATAGGATAAACAACATAAATACAATTTAATAAAGCATAGGATAAAACAACATAAATACAATTTAATAAAGCATAGGCTAAAACTACATAAATACAATTTAATAAAGCATAGGATAAAACAAATTAAATACAATGAAATAAAGCATAGGATAAAACAACATAAATTCAATTTAATAAAGCATAGGATAAAACAACATAAATACAATTTAATAAAGCATAAGATAAAACAACATGAATACAATTTAATAAAGCATAGGATAAAACAACATAAATACAATTTAATAAAGCATAGGATAAAACAACATAAATACAATTTAATAAAGTATATGATAAAACAACATAAATAAAATTTAATAAAGCATAGGATAAAACAACATAAATACAATTTAATAAAGCATAGGATAAAACAACATAAATAAAATTTAATAAAGCATAGGATAAAACAACATAAATACAATTTAATAAAGCATATGATAAAACAACATAAATACAATTTAATAAAGCATAGGTTAAAACAACATAAATACAATTTAATAAAGCATAGGAAAAAACAACATAAATACAATTTAATAAAGCATAGGATAAAACAACATAAATAAAATTTAATATAGCATAGGATAAAACAACATAAATACAATTAAATAAAGCATAGGATAAAACAACATAAATACAATTTAATAAAGCATAGGATAAAACAACATAAATAAAATTTAATATAGCATAGGATAAAACAACATAAATACAATTAAATAAAGCATAGGATAAAACAACATAAATACAATTTAATAAAGCATAGGATAAAACAACATAAATACAATTTAATAAAGCATAGGATAAACAACATAAATACAATTTAATAAAGCATAAGATAAAACAACATGAATACAATTTAATAAAGCATAGGATAAAACAACATAAATACAATTTAATAAAGCATAAGTTAAAACAACATAAATACAATTTAATAAAGCACAGGATAAAACAAAATAAATAAAATTTAATAAAGCATAGGATAAAACAACATAAATAAAATTTAATAAAGCATAGGATAAAACAACATAAATACAATTTAATAAAGCATAGGATAAAACAACATAAATAAAATTTAATAAAGCATAGGATAAAACAACATAAATACAATTTAATAAAGCTTAGGATAAAACAACATAAATACAATTTAATAAAGCATAGGATAAAACAACATAAATACAATTTAATAAAGCATAGCATAAAACAACATAAATACAATTTAATAAAGCATAGGTTAAAACAACATAAATACAATTTAATAAAGCATAGGATAAAACAACATAAATACAATTTAATAAAGCATAGGATAAAACAACATAAATACAATTTAATGAAACATAGGATAAACAACATAAATACAATTTAATAAAGCATAGGATAAACAACATAAATACAATTTAATAAAGCATAGGCTAAAACTACATAAATACAATTTAATAAAGCTTAGGATAAAACAAATTAAATACAATATAATAAAGCATAGGATAAAACAACATAAATTCAATTTAATAAAGCATAGGATAAAACAACATAAATACAATTTAATAAAGCATAAGATAAAACAACATGAATACAATTTAATAAAGCATAGGTTAAAACAACATAAATACAATTTAATAAAGCATAGGATAAAACAACATAAATATAATTTAATAAAGCATAGGTTAAAACAACATAAATACAATTTAATAAAGCACAGGATAAAACAACATAAATACAATTTAATAAAGCATAAGATAAAACAACATAAATAAAATTTAATATAGCATAGGATAAAACAACATAAATACAATTAAATAAAGCATAGGATAAAACAACATAAATACAATTTAATAAAGCATAGGATAAAACAACATAAATACAATTTAATAAAGCATAGGATAAAACAACATAAATACAATTTAATAAAGCATAGGATAAAACAACATAAATACAATTTAATAAAGCAAAGGATAAAACAACATAAATAAAATTTAATAAAGCATAGGTTAAAATAACATAAATACAATTTAATAAAGCATAGGACAAAACAACATAAAAACAATTTAAAAAAGCATAGTTTAAAACAACATAAATACAATTTAATAAAGCATAGGATAAAACCACAGAATTACAATTTAATAAAGCATAGGATAAAACAACATAAATACAATATAATAAAGTATAGGACAAAACAACATAAATACCATTTAATAAAGCATAGGATAAAACAACATAAATACAATTTAATGAAGCATAGGATAAACAACATAAATACAATTTAATAAAGCATAGGATAAACAACATAAATACAATTTAATAAAGCATAGGCTAAAACTACATAAATACAATTTAATAAAGCATAGGATAAAACAACATTAATAAAATTTAATAAAGCATAGGATAAAACAACATAAATAAAAATTTAATAAAGCATAGGATAAAACAACATAAATACAATTTAATAAAGCATAGGATAAAACAACATAAATACAATTTAATAAAGCGTAGCATAAAACAACATAAATACAATTTAATAAAGCATAGGATAAAACAACATAAATAAAATTTAATAAAGCATAGGTTAAAACAACATAAATACAATTTAATAAAGCATATAATAAAACCACAGAAATACAATTTAATAAAGCATAGGATAAAACAACATAAATACAATTTAATAAAGCATAGGACAAAACAACATAAATACAATTTAATAAAGCAGAGGATAAAACAACATAAATACAATTTAATGAAACATAGGATAAACAACATAAATACAATTTAATAAAGCATAGGATAAAACAACATAAATACAATTTAATAAAGCATAGGCTAAAACTACATAAATACAATTTAATAAAGCATAGGATAAAACAAATTAAATACAATATAATAAAGCATAGGATAAAACAACATAAATTCAATTTAATAAAGCATAGGATAAAACAACATAAATACAATTTAATAAAGCATAAGATAAAACAACATGAATACAATTTAATAAAGCATAGGATAAAACAACATAAATACAATTTAATAAAGCATAAGTTAAAACAACATAAATACAATTTAATAAAGCATAGGATAAAACAACATAAATTCAATTTAATAAAGCATAGGATAAAACAACATAAATACAATTTAATAAAGCACAGGATAAAACAAAATAAATAAAATTTAATAAAGCATAGGATAAAACAACATAAATAAAATTTAATAAAGCATAGGAAAAAACAACATAAATACAATTTAATAAAGCATAGGATAAAACAACATAAATAAAATTTAATATAGCATAGGATAAAACAACATAAATACAATTTAATGAAACATAGGATAAACAACATAAATACAATTTAATAAAGCATAGGATAAACAACATAAATACAATTTAATAAAGCATAGGCTAAAACTACATAAATACAATTTAATAAAGCTTAGGATAAAACAAATTAAATACAATATAATAAAGCATAGGATAAAACAACATAAATTCAATTTAATAAAGCATAGGATAAAACAACATGAATACAATTTAATAAAGCATAAGATAAAACAACATGAATACAATTTAATAAAGCATAGGTTAAAACAACATAAATACAATTTAATAAAGCATAGGATAAAACAACATAAATATAACTTAATAAGCAAAGGCTAAAACAACATAAATACAATTTAATAAAGCACAGGATAAAACAACATAAATACAATTTAATAAAGCATAAGACAAAAAAACATAAATACAATTTAATAAAGCATATGTTAAAGCAACATAAATACAATTTAATAAAGCATAGGTTAAAACAACATAAATAAAATTTAATAAAGCATAGGATAAAACAACATAAATACAATTTAATAAAGCTTAGGATAAAACAACATAAATACAATTTAATAAAGCATAGGATAAAACAACATAAATACAATTTAATAAAGCATAGCATAAAACAACATAAATACAATTTAATAAAGCATAGGTTAAAACAACATAAATACAATTTAATAAAGCATAGGATAAAACAACATAAATACAATTTAATAAAGCAGAGGATAAAACAACATAAATACAATTTAATGAAACATAGGATAAACAACATAAATACAATTTAATAAAGCATAGGATAAAACAACATAAATACAATTTAATAAAGCATAGGCTAAAACTACATAAATACAATTTAATAAAGCATAGGATAAAACAAATTAAATACAATATAATAAAGCATAGGATAAAACAACATAAATTCAATTTAATAAAGCATAGGATAAAACAACATAAATACAATTTAATAAAGCATAAGATAAAACAACATGAATACAATTTAATAAAGCATAGGATAAAACAACATAAATACAATTTAATAAAGCATAAGTTAAAACAACATAAATACAATTTAATAAAGCATAGGATAAAACAACATAAATTCAATTTAATAAAGCATAGGATAAAACAACATAAATACAATTTAATAAAGCACAGGATAAAACAAAATAAATAAAATTTAATAAAGCATAGGATAAAACAACATAAATAAAATTTAATAAAGCATAGGAAAAAACAACATAAATACAATTTAATAAAGCATAGGATAAAACAACATAAATAAAATTTAATATACCATAGGATAAAACAACATAAATACAATTTAATGAAACATAGGATAAACAACATAAATACAATTTAATAAAGCATAGGATAAACAACATAAATACAATTTAATAAAGCATAGGCTAAAACTACATAAATACAATTTAATAAAGCTTAGGATAAAACAAATTAAATACAATATAATAAAGCATAGGATAAAACAACATAAATTCAATTTAATAAAGCATAGGATAAAACAACATGAATACAATTTAATAAAGCATAAGATAAAACAACATGAATACAATTTAATAAAGCATAGGTTAAAACAACATAAATACAATTTAATAAAGCATAGGATAAAACAACATAAATATAACTTAATAAGCAAAGGCTAAAACAACATAAATACAATTTAATAAAGCACAGGATAAAACAACATAAATACAATTTAATAAAGCATAAGACAAAAAAACATAAATACAATTTAATAAAGCATATGTTAAAGCAACATAAATACAATTTAATAAAGCATAGGTTAAAACAACATAAATAAAATTTAATAAAGCATAGGATAAAACAACATAAATACAATTTAATAAAGCTTAGGATAAAACAACATAAATACAATTTAATAAAGCATAGGATAAAACAACATAAATACAATTTAATAAAGCATAGCATAAAACAACATAAATACAATTTAATAAAGCATAGGTTAAAACAACATAAATACAATTTAATAAAGCATAGGATAAAACAACATAAATACAATTTAATAAAGCATAGGATAAAACAACATAAATACAATTTAATGAAACATAGGATAAACAACATAAATACAATTTAATAAAGCATAGGATAAACAACATAAATACAATTTAATAAAGCATAGGCTAAAACTACATAAATACAATTTAATAAAGCTTAGGATAAAACAAATTAAATACAATATAATAAAGCATAGGATAAAACAACATAAATTCAATTTAATAAAGCATAGGATAAAACAACATAAATACAATTTAATAAAGCATAAGATAAAACAACATGAATACAATTTAATAAAGCATAGGTTAAAACAACATAAATACAATTTAATAAAGCATAGGATAAAACAACATAAATATAATTTAATAAAGCATAGGTTAAAACAACATAAATACAATTTAATAAAGCACAGGATAAAACAACATAAATACAATTTAATAAAGCATAAGACAAAAAAACATAAATACAATTTAATAAAGCATATGTTAAAGCAACATAAATACAATTTAATAAAGCATAGGATAAAACAACATAAATACAATTTAATAAAGCTTAGGATAAAACAACATAAATACAATTTAATAAAGCATAGGATAAAACAACATAAATACAATTTAATAAAGCATAGCATAAAACAACATAAATACAATTTAATAAAGCATAGGATAAAACAACATAAATAAAATTTAATAAAGCATAGGTTAAAACAACATAAATACAATTTAATAAAGCATATAATAAAACCACAGAAATACAATTTTATAAAGCATAGGATAAAACAACATAAATACAATTTAATAAAGCATAGGACAAAACACCATAAATACAATTTAATAAAGCAGAGGATAAAACAACATAAATACAATTTAATGAAACAGGATAAACAACATAAATACAATTTAATAAAGCATAGGATGAAGCAACATAAATACAATTTAATAAAGCATAGGCTAAAACTACATAAATACAATTTAATAAAGCATAGGATAAAACAAATTAAATACAATATAATAAAGCATAGGATAAAATAACATAAATTCAATTTAATAAAGCATAGGATAAAACAACATAAATACAATTTAATAAAGCATAAGTTAAAACAACATAAATACAATTTAATAAAGCATAGGATAAAACAACATAAATACAATTTAATAAAGCAAAGGATAAAACAACATGAATAAAATTTAATAAAGCATAGGTTAAAATAACATAAATACAATTTAATAAAGCATAGGACAAAACAACATAAAAACAATTTAATAAAGCATAGTTTAAAACAACATAAATACAATTTAATAAAGCATAGGATAAAACCACAGAATTACAATTTAATAAAGCATAGGATAAAACAACATAAATGCAATTTAATAAAGCATAGGATAAAACAACATAAATACAATTTAATAAAGCATAGGATAAAACAACATAAATACAATTTAATAAAGCATAGGATAAAACAACATAAATACAATTTAATAAAGCAAAGGATAAAACAACATAAATACAATTTAATAAAGCATAAGATAAAACAACATGAATACAATTTAATAAAGCATAGGTTAAAACAACATAAATACAATTTAATAAAGCATAGGATAAAACAACATAAATATAATTTAATAAAGCATAGGTTAAAACAACATAAATACAATTTAATAAAGCACAGGATAAAACAACATAAATACAATTTAATAAAGCATAAGACAAAAAAACATAAATACAATTTAATAAAGCATATGTTAAAGCAACATAAATACAATTTAATAAAGCATAGGATAAAACAACATAAATACAATTTAATAAAGCTTAGGATAAAACAACATAAATACAATTTAATAAAGCATAGGATAAAACAACATAAATACAATTTAATAAAGCATAGCATAAAACAACATAAATACAATTTAATAAAGCATAGGATAAAACAACATAAATCAAATTTAATAAAGCATAGGTTAAAACAACATAAATACAATTTAATAAAGCATATAATAAAACCACAGAAATACAATTTTATAAAGCATAGGATAAAACAACATAAATACAATTTAATAAAGCATAGGACAAAACACCATAAATACAATTTAATAAAGCAGAGGATAAAACAACATAAATACAATTTAATGAAACAGGATAAACAACATAAATACAATTTAATAAAGCATAGGATGAAACAACATAAATACAATTTAATAAAGCATAGGCTAAAACTACATAAATACAATTTAATAAAGCATAGGATAAAACAAATTAAATACAATATAATAAAGCATAGGATAAAATAACATAAATTCAATTTAATAAAACATAGGATAAAACAACATAAATACAATTTAATAAAGCATAAGTTAAAACAACATAAATACAATTTAATAAAGCATAGGATAAAACAACATAAATACAATTTAATAAAGCATAGGATAAAACAACATAAATAAAATTTAATAAAGCATAGGATAAAACAACATAAATACAATTTAATAAAGCAAAGGATAAAACAACATGAATAAAATTTAATAAAGCATAGGTTAAAATATCATAAATACAATTTAATAAAGCATAGGACAAAACAACATAAAAACAATTTAATAAAGCATAGTTTAAAACAACATAAATACAATTTAATAAAGCATAGGATAAAACCACAGAATTACAATTTAATAAAGCATAGGATAAAACAACATAAATACAATTTAATAAAGCGTAGGATAAAACAACATAAATACAATTTAATAAAGCATAGGATAAAACAACATAAATACAATTTAATAAAGCATAGGATAAAACAACATAAATACAATTTAATAAAGCAAAGGATAAAACAACATGAATAAAATTTAATAAAGCATAGGTTAAAATAACATAAATACAATTTAATAAAGCATAGGACAAAACAACATAAAAACAATTTAATAAAGCATAGTTTAAAACAACATAAATACAATTTAATAAAGCATAGGATAAAACAACATAAATACAATTTAATAAAGCATAGGATAAAACAACATAAATACAATTTAATAAAGCATAGGATAAAACAACATAAATACAATTTAATAAAGCATAGGATAAAACAACATAAATACAATTTAATAAAGCATAGGATAAAACAACATAAATAAAATTTAATAAAGCATAGGTTAAAATAACATAAATACAATTTAATAAAGCATAGGACAAAACAACATAAATACAATTTAATAAAGCATAGGATAAAACAACAAAAATACAATTTAATAAAGCATAGGATAAAACAACATAAATACAATTTAATAAAGCATAGGATAAAACAACATAAATACAATTTAATAAAGCATAGGTTAAAACAACATAAATACAATTTAATAAAGCACAGGATAAAACAACATAAATACAATTTAGTAAAGCATAGGTCAAAATAACATAAATACAATTTTATAAAGCATAGGATAAAACAACATAAATACAATTTAATAAAGCATAGGTTAAAATAACATAAATACAATTTAATAAAGCATAGGACAAAATAACATAAAAACAATTTAATAAAGCATAGTTTAAAACAACATAAATACAATTTAATAAAGCATAGGATAAAACAACATAAATACAATTTAATAAAGCATAGGATAAAACAACATAAATACAATTTAATAAAGCATAGGATAAAACAACATAAATACAATTTAATAAAGCATAGGATAAAACAACATAAATACAATTTAATAAAGCAAAGGATAAAACAACATAAATAAAATTTAATAAAGCATAGGTTAAAATAACATAAATACAATTTAATAAAGCATAGGACAAAACAACATAAAAACAATTTAAAAAAGCATAGTTTAAAACAACATAAATACAATTTAATAAAGCATAGGATAAAACCACAGAATTACAATTTAATAAAGCATAGGATAAAACAACATAAATACAATATAATAAAGTATAGGACAAAACAACATAAATACAATTTAATAAAGCATAGGATAAAACAACATAAATACAATTTAATGAAGCATAGGATAAACAACATAAATACAATTTAATAAAGCATAGGATAAACAACATAAATACAATTTAATAAAGCATAGGCTAAAACTACATAAATACAATTTAATAAAGCATAGGATAAAACAACATTAATAAAATTTAATAAAGCATAGGATAAAACAACATAAATAAAAATTTAATAAAGCATAGGATAAAACAACATAAATACAATTTAATAAAGCATAGGATAAAACAACATAAATACAATTTAATAAAGCGTAGCATAAAACAACATAAATACAATTTAATAAAGCATAGGATAAAACAACATAAATAAAATTTAATAAAGCATAGGTTAAAACAACATAAATACAATTTAATAAAGCATATAATAAAACCACAGAAATACAATTTAATAAAGCATAGGATAAAACAACATAAATACAATTTAATAAAGCATAGGACAAAACAACATAAATACAATTTAATAAAGCAGAGGATAAAACAACATAAATACAATTTAATGAAACATAGGATAAACAACATAAATACAATTTAATAAAGCATAGGATAAAACAACATAAATACAATTTAATAAAGCATAGGCTAAAACTACATAAATACAATTTAATAAAGCATAGGATAAAACAAATTAAATACAATATAATAAAGCATAGGATAAAACAACATAAATTCAATTTAATAAAGCATAGGATAAAACAACATAAATACAATTTAATAAAGCATAAGATAAAACAACATGAATACAATTTAATAAAGCATAGGATAAAACAACATAAATACAATTTAATAAAGCATAAGTTAAAACAACATAAATACAATTTAATAAAGCATAGGATAAAACAACATAAATTCAATTTAATAAAGCATAGGATAAAACAACATAAATACAATTTAATAAAGCACAGGATAAAACAAAATAAATAAAATTTAATAAAGCATAGGATAAAACAACATAAATAAAATTTAATAAAGCATAGGAAAAAACAACATAAATACAATTTAATAAAGCATAGGATAAAACAACATAAATAAAATTTAATATAGCATAGGATAAAACAACATAAATACAATTTAATGAAACATAGGATAAACAACATAAATACAATTTAATAAAGCATAGGATAAACAACATAAATACAATTTAATAAAGCATAGGCTAAAACTACATAAATACAATTTAATAAAGCTTAGGATAAAACAAATTAAATACAATATAATAAAGCATAGGATAAAACAACATAAATTCAATTTAATAAAGCATAGGATAAAACAACATGAATACAATTTAATAAAGCATAAGATAAAACAACATGAATACAATTTAATAAAGCATAGGTTAAAACAACATAAATACAATTTAATAAAGCATAGGATAAAACAACATAAATATAACTTAATAAGCAAATGCTAAAACAACATAAATACAATTTAATAAAGCACAGGATAAAACAACATAAATACAATTTAATAAAGCATAAGACAAAAAAACATAAATACAATTTAATAAAGCATATGTTAAAGCAACATAAATACAATTTAATAAAGCATAGGTTAAAACAACATAAATAAAATTTAATAAAGCATAGGATAAAACAACATAAATACAATTTAATAAAGCTTAGGATAAAACAACATAAATACAATTTAATAAAGCATAGGATAAAACAACATAAATACAATTTAATAAAGCATAGCATAAAACAACATAAATACAATTTAATAAAGCATAGGTTAAAACAACATAAATACAATTTAATAAAGCATAGGATAAAACAACATAAATACAATTTAATAAAGCATAGGATAAAACAACATAAATACAATTTAATGAAACATAGGATAAACAACATAAATACAATTTAATAAAGCATAGGATAAACAACATAAATACAATTTAATAAAGCATAGGCTAAAACTACATAAATACAATTTAATAAAGCTTAGGATAAAACAAATTAAATACAATATAATAAAGCATAGGATAAAACAACATAAATTCAATTTAATAAAGCATAGGATAAAACAACATAAATACAATTTAATAAAGCATAAGATAAAACAACATGAATACAATTTAATAAAGCATAGGTTAAAACAACATAAATACAATTTAATAAAGCATAGGATAAAACAACATAAATATAATTTAATAAAGCATAGGTTAAAACAACATAAATACAATTTAATAAAGCACAGGATAAAACAACATAAATACAATTTAATAAAGCATAAGACAAAAAAACATAAATACAATTTAATAAAGCATATGTTAAAGCAACATAAATACAATTTAATAAAGCATAGGATAAAACAACATAAATACAATTTAATAAAGCTTAGGATAAAACAACATAAATACAATTTAATAAAGCATAGGATAAAACAACATAAATACAATTTAATAAAGCATAGCATAAAACAACATAAATACAATTTAATAAAGCATAGGATAAAACAACATAAATAAAATTTAATAAAGCATAGGTTAAAACAACATAAATACAATTTAATAAAGCATATAATAAAACCACAGAAATACAATTTTATAAAGCATAGGATAAAACAACATAAATACAATTTAATAAAGCATAGGACAAAACACCATAAATACAATTTAATAAAGCAGAGGATAAAACAACATAAATACAATTTAATGAAACAGGATAAACAACATAAATACAATTTAATAAAGCATAGGATGAAACAACATAAATACAATTTAATAAAGCATAGGCTAAAACTACATAAATACAATTTAATAAAGCATAGGATAAAACAAATTAAATACAATATAATAAAGCATAGGATAAAATAACATAAATTCAATTTAATAAAGCATAGGATAAAACAACATAAATACAATTTAATAAAGCATAAGTTAAAACAACATAAATACAATTTAATAAAGCATAGGATAAAACAACATAAATACAATTTAATAAAGCATAGGATAAAACAACATAAATAAAATTTAATAAAGCATAGGATAAAACAACATAAATACAATTTAATAAAGCAAAGGATAAAACAACATGAATAAAATTTAATAAAGCATAGGTTAAAATAACATAAATACAATTTAATAAAGCATAGGACAAAACAACATAAAAACAATTTAATAAAGCATAGTTTAAAACAACATAAATACAATTTAATAAAGCATAGGATAAAACCACAGAATTACAATTTAATAAAGCATAGGATAAAACAACATAAATGCAATTTAATAAAGCATAGGATAAAACAACATAAATACAATTTAATAAAGCATAGGATAAAACAACATAAATACAATTTAATAAAGCATAGGATAAAACAACATAAATACAATTTAATAAAGCAAAGGATAAAACAACATAAATACAATTTAATAAAGCATAAGATAAAACAACATGAATACAATTTAATAAAGCATAGGTTAAAACAACATAAATACAATTTAATAAAGCATAGGATAAAACAACATAAATATAATTTAATAAAGCATAGGTTAAAACAACATAAATACAATTTAATAAAGCACAGGATAAAACAACATAAATACAATTTAATAAAGCATAAGACAAAAAAACATAAATACAATTTAATAAAGCATATGTTAAAGCAACATAAATACAATTTAATAAAGCATAGGATAAAACAACATAAATACAATTTAATAAAGCTTAGGATAAAACAACATAAATACAATTTAATAAAGCATAGGATAAAACAACATAAATACAATTTAATAAAGCATAGCATAAAACAACATAAATACAATTTAATAAAGCATAGGATAAAACAACATAAATCAAATTTAATAAAGCATAGGTTAAAACAACATAAATACAATTTAATAAAGCATATAATAAAACCACAGAAATACAATTTTATAAAGCATAGGATAAAACAACATAAATACAATTTAATAAAGCATAGGACAAAACACCATAAATACAATTTAATAAAGCAGAGGATAAAACAACATAAATACAATTTAATGAAACAGGATAAACAACATAAATACAATTTAATAAAGCATAGGATGAAACAACATAAATACAATTTAATAAAGCATAGGCTAAAACTACATAAATACAATTTAATAAAGCATAGGATAAAACAAATTAAATACAATATAATAAAGCATAGGATAAAATAACATAAATTCAATTTAATAAAACATAGGATAAAACAACATAAATACAATTTAATAAAGCATAAGTTAAAACAACATAAATACAATTTAATAAAGCATAGGATAAAACAACATAAATACAATTTAATAAAGCATAGGATAAAACAACATAAATAAAATTTAATAAAGCATAGGATAAAACAACATAAATACAATTTAATAAAGCAAAGGATAAAACAACATGAATAAAATTTAATAAAGTATAGGTTAAAATAACATAAATACAATTTAATAAAGCATAGGACAAAACAACATAAAAACAATTTAATAAAGCATAGTTTAAAACAACATAAATACAATTTAATAAAGCATAGGATAAAACCACAGAATTACAATTTAATAAAGCATAGGATAAAACAACATAAATACAATTTAATAAAGCATAGGATAAAACAACATAAATACAATTTAATAAAGCATAGGATAAAACAACATAAATACAATTTAATAAAGCATAGGATAAAACAACATAAATACAATTTAATAAAGCAAAGGATAAAACAACATGAATAAAATTTAATAAAGCATAGGTTAAAATAACATAAATACAATTTAATAAAGCATAGGACAAAACAACATAAAAACAATTTAATAAAGCATAGTTTAAAACAACATAAATACAATTTAATAAAGCATAGGATAAAACAACATAAATACAATTTAATAAAGCATAGGATAAAACAACATAAATACAATTTAATAAAGCATAGGATAAAACAACATAAATACAATTTAATAAAGCATAGGATAAAACAACATAAATACAATTTAATAAAGCATAGGATAAAACAACATAAATAAAATTTAATAAAGCATAGGTTAAAATAACATAAATACAATTTAATAAAGCATAGGACAAAACAACATAAATACAATTTAATAAAGCATAGGATAAAACAACAAAAATACAATTTAATAAAGCATAGGATAAAACAACATAAATACAATTTAATAAAGCATAGGATAAAACAACATAAATACAATTTAATAAAGCATAGGTTAAAACAACATAAATACAATTTAATAAAGCACAGGATAAAACAACATAAATACAATTTAGTAAAGCATAGGTCAAAATAACATAAATACAATTTTATAAAGCATAGGATAAAACAACATAAATACAATTTAATAAAGCATAGGTTAAAATAACATAAATACAATTTAATAAAGCATAGGACAAAATAACATAAAAACAATTTAATAAAGCATAGTTTAAAACAACATAAATACAATTTAATAAAGCATAGGATAAAACAACATAAATACAATTTAATAAAGCATAGGATAAAACAACATAAATACAATTTAATAAAGCATAGGATAAAACAACATAAATACAATTTAATAAAGCATAGGATAAAACAACATAAATACAATTTAATAAAGCATAGGATAAAACAACATAAATAAAATTTAATAAGGCATAGGTTAAAATAACATAAATACAATTTAATAAAGCATAGGACAAAACAACATAAATACAATTTAATAAAGCATAGGATAAAACAACATAAATACAATTTAATAAAGCATAGGATAAAACAACATAAATACAATTTAATAAAGCATAGGATAAAACAACATAAATACAATTTAATAAAGCATAGGTTAAAACAACATAAATACAATTTAATAAAGCACAGGATAAAACAACATAAATACAATTTAGTAAAGCATAGGTCAAAATAACATAAATACAATTTAATAAAGCATAGGATAAAACAACATAAATACAATTTAATAAAGCATAGGTTAAAACAACATAAATACAATTTAATAAAGCATAGGATAAAACAACATAAATACAATTTAATAAAGCATAGGATAAAACAACATAAATAAAATTTAATAAAGCATAGGATAAAACAACATAAATACAATTTAATAAAGCATAGGATAAAACAACATAAATACAATTTAATAAAGCGTAGCATAAAACAACATAAATACAATTTAATAAAGCATAGGATAAAACAACATAAATAAAATTTAATAAAGCATAGGTTAAAACAACATAAATACAATTTAATAAAGCATATAATAAAACCACAGAAATACAATTTAATAAAGCATAGGATAAAACAACATAAATACAATTTAATAAAGCATAGGACAAAACAACATAAATACAATTTAATAAAGCAGAGGATAAAACAACATAAATACAATTTAATGAAACAAAGGATAAACAACATAAATACAATTTAATAAAGCATAGGATAAAACAACATAAATACAATTTAATAAAGCATAGGCTAAAACTACATAAATACAATTTAATAAAGCATAGGATAAAACAAATTAAATACAATGAAATAAAGCATAGGATAAAACAACATAAATTCAATTTAATAAAGCATAGGATAAAACAACATAAATACAATTTAATAAAGCATAAGATAAAACAACATGAATACAATTTAATACAGCATAGGATAAAACAACATAAATACAATTTAATAAAGCATAGGATAAAACAACATAAATACAATTTAATAAAGTATATGATAAAACAACATAAATAAAATTTAATAAAGCATAGGATAAAACAACATAAATACAATTTAATAAAGCATAGGATAAAACAACATAAATAAAATTTAATAAAGCATAGGATAAAACAACATAAATACAATTTAATAAAGCATATGATAAAACAACATAAATACAATTTAATAAAGCATAGGTTAAAACAACATAAATACAATTTAATAAAGCATAGGATAAAACAACATAAATAAAATTTAATATAGCATAGGATAAAACAACATAAATACAATTAAATAAAGCATAGGATAAAACAACATAAATACAATTTAATAAAGCATAGGATAAAACAACATAAATACAATTTAATAAAGCATAGGATAAACAACATAAATACAATTTAATAAAGCATAAGATAAAACAACATGAATACAATTTAATAAAGCATAGGATAAAACAACATAAATACAATTTAATAAAGCATAAGTTAAAACAACATAAATACAATTTAATAAAGCACAGGATAAAACAAAATAAATAAAATTTAATAAAGCATAGGATAAAACAACATAAATAAAATTTAATAAAGCATAGGATAAAACAACATAAATACAATTTAATAAAGCATAGGATAAAACAACATAAATACAATTTAATAAAGCATAGGATAAAACAACATAAATAAAATTTAATATAGCATAGGATAAAACAACATAAATACAATTAAATAAAGCATAGGATAAAACAACATAAATACAATTTAATAAAGCATAGGATAAAACAACATAAATACAATTTAATAAAGCATAGGATAAACAACATAAATACAATTTAATAAAGCATAAGATAAAACAACATGAATACAATTTAATAAAGCATAGGATAAAACAACATAAATACAATTTAATAAAGCATAAGTTAAAACAACATAAATACAATTTAATAAAGCACAGGATAAAACAAAATAAATAAAATTTAATAAAGCATAGGATAAAACAACATAAATAAAATTTAATAAAGCATAGGATAAAACAACATAAATACAATTTAATAAAGCATAGGATAAAACAACATAAATAAAATTTAATAAAGCATAGGATAAAACAACATAAATACAATTTAATAAAGCATATGATAAAACAACATAAATACAATTTAATAAAGCATAGGTTAAAACAACATAAATACAATTTAATAAAGCATAGGAAAAAACAACATAAATACAATTTAATAAAGCATAGGATAAAACAACATAAATAAAATTTAATATAGCATAGGATAAAACAACATAAATACAATTAAATAAAGCATAGGATAAAACAACATAAATACAATTTAATAAAGCATAGGATAAAACAACATAAATACAATTTAATAAAGCATAGGATAAAACAACATAAATACAATTTAATAAAGCATAGGATAAAACAACATAAATACAATTTAATAAAGCATAGGATAAAACAACATAAATAAAATTTAATAAAGCATAGGTTAAAATAACATAAATACAATTTAATAAAGCATAGGACAAAACAACATAAAAACAATTTAATAAAGCATAGTTTAAAACAACATAAATACAATTTAATAAAGCATAGGATAAAACCACAGAATTACAATTTAATAAAGCATAGGATAAAACAACATAAATACAATATAATAAAGTATAGGACAAAACAACATAAATACAATTTAATAAAGCATAGGATAAAACAACATAAATACAATTTAATGAAGCATAGGATAAACAACATAAATACAATTTAATAAAGCATAGGATAAACAACATAAATACAATTTAATAAAGCATAGGCTAAAACTACATAAATACAATTTAATAAAGCTTAGGATAAAACAAATTAAATACAATATAATAAAGCATAGGATAAAACAACATAAATTCAATTTAATAAAGCATAGGATAAAACAACATAAATACAATTTAATAAAGCATAAGATAAAACAACATGAATACAATTTAATAAAGCATAGGTTAAAACAACATAAATACAATTTAATAAAGCATAGGATAAAACAACATAAATATAATTTAATAAAGCATAGGTTAAAACAACATAAATACAATTTAATAAAGCATATAATAAAACCACAGAAATACAATTTAATAAAGCATAGGATAAAACAACATAAATACAATTTAATAAAGCATAGGACAAAACACCATAAATACAATTTAATAAAGCAGAGGATAAAACAACATAAATACAATTTATTGAAACAGGATAAACAACATAAATACAATTTAATAAAGCATAGGATAAAACAACATAAATACAATTTAATAAAGCATAGGATAAAACAACATAAATACAATTTAATAAAGCATAGGTTAAAACAACATAAATACAATTTAATAAAGCATAGGATAAAACAACATAAATACAATTTAATAAAGCATAGGTTAAAACAACATAAATACAATTTAATAAAGCACAGGATAAAACAACATAAATACAATTTAGTAAAGCATAGGTCAAAATAACATAAATACAATTTTATAAAGCATAGGATAAAACAACATAAATACAATTTAATAAAGCATAGGTTAAAATAACATAAATACAATTTAATAAAGCATAGGACAAAATAACATAAAAACAATTTAATAAAGCATAGTTTAAAACAACATAAATACAATTTAATAAAGCATAGGATAAAACAACATAAATACAATTTAATAAAGCATAGGATAAAACAACATAAATACAATTTAATAAAGCATAGGATAAAACAACATAAATACAATTTAATAAAGCATAGGATAAAACAACATAAATACAATTTAATAAAGCATAGGATAAAACAACATAAATAAAATTTAATAAGGCATAGGTTAAAATAACATAAATACAATTTAATAAAGCATAGGACAAAACAACATAAATACAATTTAATAAAGCATAGGATAAAACAACATAAATACAATTTAATAAAGCATAGGATAAAACAACATAAATACAATTTAATAAAGCATAGGATAAAACAACATAAATACAATTTAATAAAGCATAGGTTAAAACAACATAAATACAATTTAATAAAGCACAGGATAAAACAACATAAATACAATTTAGTAAAGCATAGGTCAAAATAACATAAATACAATTTAATAAAGCATAGGATAAAACAACATAAATACAATTTAATAAAGCATAGGTTAAAACAACATAAATACAATTTAATAAAGCATAGGATAAAACAACATAAATACAATTTAATAAAGCATAGGATAAAACAACATAAATAAAATTTAATAAAGCATAGGATAAAACAACATAAATACAATTTAATAAAGCATAGGATAAAACAACATAAATACAATTTAATAAAGCGTAGCATAAAACAACATAAATACAATTTAATAAAGCATAGGATAAAACAACATAAATAAAATTTAATAAAGCATAGGTTAAAACAACATAAATACAATTTAATAAAGCATATAATAAAACCACAGAAATACAATTTAATAAAGCATAGGATAAAACAACATAAATACAATTTAATAAAGCATAGGACAAAACAACATAAATACAATTTAATAAAGCAGAGGATAAAACAACATAAATACAATTTAATGAAACAAAGGATAAACAACATAAATACAATTTAATAAAGCATAGGATAAAACAACATAAATACAATTTAATAAAGCATAGGCTAAAACTACATAAATACAATTTAATAAAGCATAGGATAAAACAAATTAAATACAATGAAATAAAGCATAGGATAAAACAACATAAATTCAATTTAATAAAGCATAGGATAAAACAACATAAATACAATTTAATAAAGCATAAGATAAAACAACATGAATACAATTTAATACAGCATAGGATAAAACAACATAAATACAATTTAATAAAGCATAGGATAAAACAACATAAATACAATTTAATAAAGTATATGATAAAACAACATAAATAAAATTTAATAAAGCATAGGATAAAACAACATAAATACAATTTAATAAAGCATAGGATAAAACAACATAAATAAAATTTAATAAAGCATAGGATAAAACAACATAAATACAATTTAATAAAGCATATGATAAAACAACATAAATACAATTTAATAAAGCATAGGTTAAAACAACATAAATACAATTTAATAAAGCATAGGAAAAAACAACATAAATACAATTTAATAAAGCATAGGATAAAACAACATAAATAAAATTTAATATAGCATAGGATAAAACAACATAAATACAATTAAATAAAGCATAGGATAAAACAACATAAATACAATTTAATAAAGCATAGGATAAAACAACATAAATAAAATTTAATATAGCATAGGATAAAACAACATAAATACAATTAAATAAAGCATAGGATAAAACAACATAAATACAATTTAATAAAGCATAGGATAAAACAACATAAATACAATTTAATAAAGCATAGGATAAACAACATAAATACAATTTAATAAAGCATAAGATAAAACAACATGAATACAATTTAATAAAGCATAGGATAAAACAACATAAATACAATTTAATAAAGCATAAGTTAAAACAACATAAATACAATTTAATAAAGCACAGGATAAAACAAAATAAATAAAATTTAATAAAGCATAGGATAAAACAACATAAATAAAATTTAATAAAGCATAGGATAAAACAACATAAATACAATTTAATAAAGCATAGGATAAAACAACATAAATAAAATTTAATAAAGCATAGGATAAAACAACATAAATACAATTTAATAAAGCATATGATAAAACAACATAAATACAATTTAATAAAGCATAGGTTAAAACAACATAAATACAATTTAATAAAGCATAGGAAAAAACAACATAAATACAATTTAATAAAGCATAGGATAAAACAACATAAATAAAATTTAATATAGCATAGGATAAAACAACATAAATACAATTAAATAAAGCATAGGATAAAACAACATAAATACAATTTAATAAAGCATAGGATAAAACAACATAAATACAATTTAATAAAGCATAGGATAAAACAACATAAATACAATTTAATAAAGCATAGGATAAAACAACATAAATACAATTTAATAAAGCATGGGATAAAACAACATAAATAAAATTTAATAAAGCATAGGTTAAAATAACATAAATACAATTTAATAAAGCATAGGACAAAACAACATAAAAACAATTTAATAAAGCATAGTTTAAAACAACATAAATACAATTTAATAAAGCATAGGATAAAACCACAGAATTACAATTTAATAAAGCATAGGATAAAACAACATAAATACAATATAATAAAGTATAGGACAAAACAACATAAATACAATTTAATAAAGCATAGGATAAAACAACATAAATACAATTTAATGAAGCATAGGATAAACAACATAAATACAATTTAATAAAGCATAGGATAAACAACATAAATACAATTTAATAAAGCATAGGCTAAAACTACATAAATACAATTTAATAAAGCTTAGGATAAAACAAATTAAATACAATATAATAAAGCATAGGATAAAACAACATAAATTCAATTTAATAAAGCATAGGATAAAACAACATAAATACAATTTAATAAAGCATAAGATAAAACAACATGAATACAATTTAATAAAGCATAGGTTAAAACAACATAAATACAATTTAATAAAGCATAGGATAAAACAACATAAATATAATTTAATAAAGCATAGGTTAAAACAACATAAATACAATTTAATAAAGCATATAATAAAACCACAGAAATACAATTTAATAAAGCATAGGATAAAACAACATAAATACAATTTAATAAAGCATAGGACAAAACACCATAAATACAATTTAATAAAGCAGAGGATAAAACAACATAAATACAATTTATTGAAACAGGATAAACAACATAAATACAATTTAATAAAGCATAGGATAAAACAACATAAATACAATTTAATAAAGCATAGGATAAAACAACATAAATACAATTTAATAAAGCATAGGTTAAAACAACATAAATACAATTTAATAAAGCATAGGATAAAACAACATAAATACAATTTAATAAAGCATAGGATAAAACAACATAAATACAATTTAATAAAGCATAGGTTAAAACAACATAAATACAATTTAATAAAGCAGAGGATAAAACAACATAAATACAATTTAATAAAGCATAGGCTAAAACTACATAAATACAATTTAATAAAGCATAGGATAAAACAAATTAAATACAATGAAATAAAGCATAGGATAAAACAACATAAATTCAATTTAATAAAGCATAGGATAAAACAACATAAATACAATTTAATAAAGCATAAGATAAAACAACATGAATACAATTTAATACAGCATAGGATAAAACAACATAAATACAATTTAATAAAGCATAGGATAAAACAACATAAATACAATTTAATAAAGTATAAGATAAAACAACATAAATAAAATTTAATAAAGCATAGGATAAAAAAACATAAATACAATTTAATAAAGCATAGGATAAAACAACATAAATAAAATTTAATAAAGCATAGGATAAAACAACATAAATACAATTTAATAAAGCATATGATAAAACAACATAAATACAATTTAATAAAGCATAGGTTAAAACAACATAAATACAATTTAATAAAGCATAGGAAAAAACAACATAAATACAATTTAATAAAGCATAGGATAAAACAACATAAATAAAATTTAATATAGCATAGGATAAAACAACATAAATACAATTAAATAAAGCATAGGATAAAACAACATAAATACAATTTAATAAAGCATAGGATAAAACAACATAAATAAAATTTAATATAGCATAGGATAAAACAACATAAATACAATTAAATAAAGAATAGGATAAAACAACATAAATACAATTTAATAAAGCATAGGATAAAACAACATAAATACAATTTAATAAAGCATAGGATAAACAACATAAATACAATTTAATAAAGCATAAGATAAAACAACATGAATACAATTTAATAAAGCATAGGATAAAACAACATAAATACAATTTAATAAAGCATAAGTTAAAACAACATAAATACAATTTAATAAAGCACAGGATAAAACAAAATAAATAAAATTTAATAAAGCATAGGATAAAACAACATAAATAAAATTTAATAAAGCATAGGATAAAACAACATAAATACAATTTAATAAAGCATAGGATAAAACAACATAAATAAAATTTAATAAAGCATAGGATAAAACAACATAAATACAATTTAATAAAGCATATGATAAAACAACATAAATACAATTTAATAAAGCATAGGTTAAAACAACATAAATACAATTTAATAAAGCATAGGAAAAAACAACATAAATACAATTTAATAAAGCATAGGATAAAACAACATAAATAAAATTTAATATAGCATAGGATAAAACAACATAAATACAATTAAATAAAGCATAGGATAAAACAACATAAATACAATTTAATAAAGCATAGGATAAAACAACATAAATACAATTTAATAAAGCATAGGATAAAACAACATAAATACAATTTAATAAAGCATAGGATAAAACAACATAAATACAATTTAATAAAGCATAGGATAAAACAACATAAATAAAATTTAATAAAGCATAGGTTAAAATAACATAAATACAATTTAATAAAGCATAGGACAAAACAACATAAAAACAATTTAATAAAGCATAGTTTAAAACAACATAAATACAATTTAATAAAGCATAGGATAAAACCACAGAATTACAATTTAATAAAGCATAGGATAAAACAACATAAATACAATATAATAAAGTATAGGACAAAACAACATAAATACAATTTAATAAAGCATAGGATAAAACAACATAAATACAATTTAATGAAGCATAGGATAAACAACATAAATACAATTTAATAAAGCATAGGATAAACAACATAAATACAATTTAATAAAGCATAGGCTAAAACTACATAAATACAATTTAATAAAGCTTAGGATAAAACAAATTAAATACAATATAATAAAGCATAGGATAAAACAACATAAATTCAATTTAATAAAGCATAGGATAAAACAACATAAATACAATTTAATAAAGCATAAGATAAAACAACATGAATACAATTTAATAAAGCATAGGTTAAAACAACATAAATACAATTTAATAAAGCATAGGATAAAACAACATAAATATAATTTAATAAAGCATAGGTTAAAACAACATAAATACAATTTAATAAAGCATATAATAAAACCACAGAAATACAATTTAATAAAGCATAGGATAAAACAACATAAATACAATTTAATAAAGCATAGGACAAAACACCATAAATACAATTTAATAAAGCAGAGGATAAAACAACATAAATACAATTTATTGAAACAGGATAAACAACATAAATACAATTTAATAAAGCATAGGATAAAACAACATAAATACAATTTAATAAAGCATAGGATAAAACAACATAAATACAATTTAATAAAGCATAGGTTAAAACAACATAAATACAATTTAATAAAGCATAGGATAAAACAACATAAATACAATTTAATAAAGCATAGGATAAAACAACATAAATACAATTTAATAAAGCATAGGTTAAAACAACATAAATACAATTTAATAAAGCATAGGTTAAAACAACATAAATACAATTTAATAAAGCACAGGATAAAACAACATAAATACAATTTAGTAAAGCATAGGTCAAAATAACATAAATACAATTTTATAAAGCATAGGATAAAACAACATAAATACAATTTAATAAAGCATAGGTTAAAATAACATAAATACAATTTAATAAAGCATAGGACAAAATAACATAAAAACAATTTAATAAAGCATAGTTTAAAACAACATAAATACAATTTAATAAAGCATAGGATAAAACAACATAAATACAATTTAATAAAGCATAGGATAAAACAACATAAATACAATTTAATAAAGCATAGGATAAAACAACATAAATACAATTTAATAAAGCATAGGATAAAACAACATAAATACAATTTAATAAAGCATAGGATAAAACAACATAAATAAAATTTAATAAAGCATAGGTTAAAATAACATAAATACAATTTAATAAAGCATAGGACAAAACAACATAAATACAATTTAATAAAGCATAGGATAAAACAACATAAATACAATTTAATAAAGCATAGGATAAAACAACATAAATACAATTTAATAAAGCATAGGATAAAACAACATAAATACAATTTAATAAAGCATAGGTTAAAACAACATAAATACAATTTAATAAAGCACAGGATAAAACAACATAAATACAATTTAGTAAAGCATAGGTCAAAATAACATAAATACAATTTAATAAAGCATAGGATAATACAACATAAATACAATTTAATAAAGCATAGGTTAAAACAACATAAATACAATTTAATAAAGCATAGGATAAAACAACATAAATACAATTTAATAAAGCATAGGATAAAACAACATAAATAAAATTTAATAAAGCATAGGATAAAACAACATAAATACAATTTAATAAAGCATAGGATAAAACAACATAAATACAATTTAATAAAGCGTAGCATAAAACAACATAAATACAATTTAATAAAGCATAGGATAAAACAACATAAATAAAATTTAATAAAGCATAGGTTAAAACAACATAAATACAATTTAATAAAGCATATAATAAAACCACAGAAATACAATTTAATAAAGCATAGGATAAAACAACATAAATACAATTTAATAAAGCATAGGACAAAACAACATAAATACAATTTAATAAAGCAGAGGATAAAACAACATAAATACAATTTAATGAAACATAGGATAAACAACATAAATACAATTTAATAAAGCATAGGATAAAACAACATAAATACAATTTAATAAAGCATAGGCTAAAACTACATAAATACAATTTAATAAAGCATAGGATAAAACAAATTAAATACAATGAAATAAAGCATAGGATAAAACAACATAAATTCAATTTAATAAAGCATAGGATAAAACAACATAAATACAATTTAATAAAGCATAAGATAAAACAACATGAATACAATTTAATAAAGCATAGGATAAAACAACATAAATACAATTTAATAAAGCATAGGATAAAACAACATAAATACAATTTAATAAAGTATATGATAAAACAACATAAATAAAATTTAATAAAGCATAGGATAAAACAACATAAATACAATTTAATAAAGCATAGGATAAAACAACATAAATAAAATTTAATATAGCATAGGATAAAACAACATAAATACAATTAAATAAAGCATAGGATAAAACAACATAAATACAATTTAATAAAGCATAGGATAAAACAACATAAATAAAATTTAATATTGCATAGGATAAAACAACATAAATACAATTAAATAAAGCATAGGATAAAACAACATAAATACAATTTAATAAAGCATAGGATAAAACAACATAAATACAATTTAATAAAGCATAGGATAAACAACATAAATACAATTTAATAAAGCATAAGATAAAACAACATGAATACAATTTAATAAAGCATAGGATAAAACAACATAAATACAATTTAATAAAGCATAAGTTAAAACAACATAAATACAATTTAATAAAGCACAGGATAAAACAAAATAAATAAAATTTAATAAAGCATAGGATAAAACAACATAAATAAAATTTAATAAAGCATAGGATAAAACAACATAAATACAATTTAATAAAGCATAGGATAAAACAACATAAATAAAATTTAATAAAGCATAGGATAAAACAACATAAATACAATTTAATAAAGCATAGGCTAAAACTACATAAATACAATTTAATAAAGCATAGGATAAAACAAATTAAATACAATGAAATAAAGCATAGGATAAAACAACATAAATTCAATTTAATAAAGCATAGGATAAAACAACATAAATACAATTTAATAAAGCATAAGATAAAACAACATGAATACAATTTAATAAAGCATAGGATAAAACAACATAAATACAATTTAATAAAGCATAGGATAAAACAACATAAATACAATTTAATAAAGTATATGATAAAACAACATAAATAAAATTTAATAAAGCATAGGATAAAACAACATAAATACAATTTAATAAAGCATAGGATAAAACAACATAAATAAAATTTAATATAGCATAGGATAAAACAACATAAATACAATTAAATAAAGCATAGGATAAAACAACATAAATACAATTTAATAAAGCATAGGATAAAACAACATAAATAAAATTTAATATAGCATAGGATAAAACAACATAAATACAATTAAATAAAGCATAGGATAAAACAACATAAATACAATTTAATAAAGCATAGGATAAAACAACATAAATACAATTTAATAAAGCATAGGATAAACAACATAAATACAATTTAATAAAGCATAAGATAAAACAACATGAATACAATTTAATAAAGCATAGGATAAAACAACATAAATACAATTTAATAAAGCATAAGTTAAAACAACATAAATACAATTTAATAAAGCACAGGATAAAACAAAATAAATAAAATTTAATAAAGCATAGGATAAAACAACATAAATAAAATTTAATAAAGCATAGGATAAAACAACATAAATACAATTTAATAAAGCATAGGATAAAACAACATAAATAAAATTTAATAAAGCATAGGATAAAACAACATAAATACAATTTAATAAAGCATATGATAAAACAACATAAATACAATTTAATAAAGCATAGGTTAAAACAACATAAATACAATTTAATAAAGCATAGGAAAAAACAACATAAATACAATTTAATAAAGCATAGGATAAAACAACATAAATAAAATTTAATATAGCATAGGATAAAACAACATAAATACAATTAAATAAAGCATAGGATAAAACAACATAAATACAATTTAATAAAGCATAGGATAAAACAACATAAATACAATTTAATAAAGCATAGGATAAAACAACATAAATACAATTTAATAAAGCATAGGATAAAACCACAGAATTACAATTTAATAAAGCATAGGATAAAACAACATAAATACAATATAATAAAGTATAGGACAAAACAACATAAATACAATTTAATAAAGCATAGGATAAAACAACATAAATACAATTTAATGAAGCATAGGATAAACAACATAAATTCAATTTAATAAAGCATAGGATAAAACAACATAAATACAATTTAATAAAGCACAGGATAAAACAAAATAAATAAAATTTAATAAAGCATAGGATAAAACAACATAAATAAAATTTAATAAAGCATAGGATAAAACAACATATATACAATTTAATAAAGCATAGGATAAAACAACATAAATAAAATTTAATAAAGCATAGGATAAAACAACATAAATACAATGTAATAAAGCATAGGATAAAACAACATAAATAAAATTTAATAAAGCATAGGTTAAAACAACATAAATACAATTTAATAAAGCATATAATAAAACCACAGAAATACAATTTAATAAAGCATAGGATAAAACAACATAAATATAATTTAATAAAGCATAGGTTAAAACAACATAAATACAATTTAATAAAGCATATAATAAAACCACAGAAATACAATTTAATAAAGCATAGGATAAAACAACATAAATACAATTTAATAAAGCATAGGACAAAACACCATAAATACAATTTAATAAAGCATAGGATAAAACAAATTAAATACAATATAATAAAGCATAGGATAAAACAACATAAATTCAATTTAATAAAACATTGGATAAAACAACATAAATACAATTTAATAAAGCATAAGATAAAACAACATGAATACAATTTAATAAAGCATAGGATAAAACAACATAAATACAATTTAATAAAGCATAAGTTAAAACAACATAAATACAATTTAATAAAGCATAGGATAAAACAACATAAATTCAATTTAATAAAGCATAGGATAAAACAACATAAATACAATTTAATAAAGCACAGGATAAAACAAAATAAATAAAATTTAATAAAGCATAGGATAAAACAACATAAATAAAATTTAATAAAGCATAGGATAAAACAACATAAATACAATTAAATAAAGCATAGGATAAAACAACATAAATACAATTTAATAAAGCATAGGATAAAACAACATAAATACAATTTAATAAAGCATAGGATAAAACAACATAAATACAATTTAATAAAGCATAGGATAAAACAACATAAATACAATTTAATAAAGCATAGGATAAAACAACATAAATAAAATTTAATAAAGCATAGGTTAAAATAACATAAATACAATTTAATAAAGCATAGGACAAAACAACATAAAAACAATTTAATAAAGCATAGTTTAAAACAACATAAATACAATTTAATAAAGCATAGGATAAAACCACAGAATTACAATTTAATAAAGCATAGGATAAAACAACATAAATACAATATAATAAAGTATAGGACAAAACAACATAAATACAATTTAATAAAGCATAGGATAAAACAACATAAATACAATTTAATGAAGCATAGGATAAACAACATAAATACAATTTAATAAAGCATAGGATAAACAACATAAATACAATTTAATAAAGCATAGGCTAAAACTACATAAATACAATTTAATAAAGCTTAGGATAAAACAAATTAAATACAATATAATAAAGCATAGGATAAAACAACATAAATTCAATTTAATAAAGCATAGGATAAAACAACATAAATACAATTTAATAAAGCATAAGATAAAACAACATGAATACAATTTAATAAAGCATAGGTTAAAACAACATAAATACAATTTAATAAAGCATAGGATAAAACAACATAAATATAATTTAATAAAGCATAGGTTAAAACAACATAAATACAATTTAATAAAGCATATAATAAAACCACAGAAATACAATTTAATAAAGCATAGGATAAAACAACATAAATACAATTTAATAAAGCATAGGACAAAACACCATAAATACAATTTAATAAAGCAGAGGATAAAACAACATAAATACAATTTATTGAAACAGGATAAACAACATAAATACAATTTAATAAAGCATAGGATAAAACAACATAAATACAATTTAATAAAGCATAGGATAAAACAACATAAATACAATTTAATAAAGCATAGGTTAAAACAACATAAATACAATTTAATAAAGCACAGGATAAAACAACATAAATACAATTTAGTAAAGCATAGGTCAAAATAACATAAATACAATTTTATAAAGCATAGGATAAAACAACATAAATACAATTTAATAAAGCATAGGTTAAAATAACATAAATACAATTTAATAAAGCATAGGACAAAATAACATAAAAACAATTTAATAAAGCATAGTTTAAAACAACATAAATACAATTTAATAAAGCATAGGATAAAACAACATAAATACAATTTAATAAAGCATAGGATAAAACAACATAAATACAATTTAATAAAGCATAGGATAAAACAACATAAATACAATTTAATAAAGCATAGGATAAAACAACATAAATACAATTTAATAAAGCATAGGATAAAACAACATAAATAAAATTTAATAAAGCATAGGTTAAAATAACATAAATACAATTTAATAAAGCATAGGACAAAACAACATAAATACAATTTAATAAAGCATAGGATAAAACAACATAAATACAATTTAATAAAGCATAGGATAAAACAACATAAATACAATTTAATAAAGCATAGGATAAAACAACATAAATACAATTTAATAAAGCATAGGTTAAAACAACATAAATACAATTTAATAAAGCACAGGATAAAACAACATAAATACAATTTAGTAAAGCATAGGTCAAAATAACATAAATACAATTTAATAAAGCATAGGATAATACAACATAAATACAATTTAATAAAGCATAGGTTAAAACAACATAAATACAATTTAATAAAGCATAGGATAAAACAACATAAATACAATTTAATAAAGCATAGGATAAAACAACATAAATAAAATTTAATAAAGCATAGGATAAAACAACATAAATACAATTTAATAAAGCATAGGATAAAACAACATAAATACAATTTAATAAAGCGTAGCATAAAACAACATAAATACAATTTAATAAAGCATAGGATAAAACAACATAAATAAAATTTAATAAAGCATAGGTTAAAACAACATAAATACAATTTAATAAAGCATATAATAAAACCACAGAAATACAATTTAATAAAGCATAGGATAAAACAACATAAATACAATTTAATAAAGCATAGGACAAAACAACATAAATACAATTTAATAAAGCAGAGGATAAAACAACATAAATACAATTTAATGAAACATAGGATAAACAACATAAATACAATTTAATAAAGCATAGGATAAAACAACATAAATACAATTTAATAAAGCATAGGCTAAAACTACATAAATACAATTTAATAAAGCATAGGATAAAACAAATTAAATACAATGAAATAAAGCATAGGATAAAACAACATAAATTCAATTTAATAAAGCATAGGATAAAACAACATAAATACAATTTAATAAAGCATAAGATAAAACAACATGAATACAATTTAATAAAGCATAGGATAAAACAACATAAATACAATTTAATAAAGCATAGGATAAAACAACATAAATACAATTTAATAAAGTATATGATAAAACAACATAAATAAAATTTAATAAAGCATAGGATAAAACAACATAAATACAATTTAATAAAGCATAGGATAAAACAACATAAATAAAATTTAATATAGCATAGGATAAAACAACATAAATACAATTAAATAAAGCATAGGATAAAACAACATAAATACAATTTAATAAAGCATAGGATAAAACAACATAAATAAAATTTAATATTGCATAGGATAAAACAACATAAATACAATTAAATAAAGCATAGGATAAAACAACATAAATACAATTTAATAAAGCATAGGATAAAACAACATAAATACAATTTAATAAAGCATAGGATAAACAACATAAATACAATTTAATAAAGCATAAGATAAAACAACATGAATACAATTTAATAAAGCATAGGATAAAACAACATAAATACAATTTAATAAAGCATAAGTTAAAACAACATAAATACAATTTAATAAAGCACAGGATAAAACAAAATAAATAAAATTTAATAAAGCATAGGATAAAACAACATAAATAAAATTTAATAAAGCATAGGATAAAACAACATAAATACAATTTAATAAAGCATAGGATAAAACAACATAAATAAAATTTAATAAAGCATAGGATAAAACAACATAAATACAATTTAATAAAGCATAGGCTAAAACTACATAAATACAATTTAATAAAGCATAGGATAAAACAAATTAAATACAATGAAATAAAGCATAGGATAAAACAACATAAATTCAATTTAATAAAGCATAGGATAAAACAACATAAATACAATTTAATAAAGCATAAGATAAAACAACATGAATACAATTTAATAAAGCATAGGATAAAACAACATAAATACAATTTAATAAAGCATAGGATAAAACAACATAAATACAATTTAATAAAGTATATGATAAAACAACATAAATAAAATTTAATAAAGCATAGGATAAAACAACATAAATACAATTTAATAAAGCATAGGATAAAACAACATAAATAAAATTTAATATAGCATAGGATAAAACAACATAAATACAATTAAATAAAGCATAGGATAAAACAACATAAATACAATTTAATAAAGCATAGGATAAAACAACATAAATAAAATTTAATATAGCATAGGATAAAACAACATAAATACAATTAAATAAAGCATAGGATAAAACAACATAAATACAATTTAATAAAGCATAGGATAAAACAACATAAATACAATTTAATAAAGCATAGGATAAACAACATAAATACAATTTAATAAAGCATAAGATAAAACAACATGAATACAATTTAATAAAGCATAGGATAAAACAACATAAATACAATTTAATAAAGCATAAGTTAAAACAACATAAATACAATTTAATAAAGCACAGGATAAAACAAAATAAATAAAATTTAATAAAGCATAGGATAAAACAACATAAATAAAATTTAATAAAGCATAGGATAAAACAACATAAATACAATTTAATAAAGCATAGGATAAAACAACATAAATAAAATTTAATAAAGCATAGGATAAAACAACATAAATACAATTTAATAAAGCATATGATAAAACAACATAAATACAATTTAATAAAGCATAGGTTAAAACAACATAAATACAATTTAATAAAGCATAGGAAAAAACAACATAAATACAATTTAATAAAGCATAGGATAAAACAACATAAATAAAATTTAATATAGCATAGGATAAAACAACATAAATACAATTAAATAAAGCATAGGATAAAACAACATAAATACAATTTAATAAAGCATAGGATAAAACAACATAAATACAATTTAATAAAGCATAGGATAAAACAACATAAATACAATTTAATAAAGCATAGGATAAAACCACAGAATTACAATTTAATAAAGCATAGGATAAAACAACATAAATACAATATAATAAAGTATAGGACAAAACAACATAAATACAATTTAATAAAGCATAGGATAAAACAACATAAATACAATTTAATGAAGCATAGGATAAACAACATAAATTCAATTTAATAAAGCATAGGATAAAACAACATAAATACAATTTAATAAAGCACAGGATAAAACAAAATAAATAAAATTTAATAAAGCATAGGATAAAACAACATAAATAAAATTTAATAAAGCATAGGATAAAACAACATATATACAATTTAATAAAGCATAGGATAAAACAACATAAATAAAATTTAATAAAGCATAGGATAAAACAACATAAATACAATGTAATAAAGCATAGGATAAAACAACATAAATAAAATTTAATAAAGCATAGGTTAAAACAACATAAATACAATTTAATAAAGCATATAATAAAACCACAGAAATACAATTTAATAAAGCATAGGATAAAACAACATAAATATAATTTAATAAAGCATAGGTTAAAACAACATAAATACAATTTAATAAAGCATATAATAAAACCACAGAAATACAATTTAATAAAGCATAGGATAAAACAACATAAATACAATTTAATAAAGCATAGGACAAAACACCATAAATACAATTTAATAAAGCATAGGATAAAACAAATTAAATACAATATAATAAAGCATAGGATAAAACAACATAAATTCAATTTAATAAAACATTGGATAAAACAACATAAATACAATTTAATAAAGCATAAGATAAAACAACATGAATACAATTTAATAAAGCATAGGATAAAACAACATAAATACAATTTAATAAAGCATAAGTTAAAACAACATAAATACAATTTAATAAAGCATAGGATAAAACAACATAAATTCAATTTAATAAAGCATAGGATAAAACAACATAAATACAATTTAATAAAGCACAGGATAAAACAAAATAAATAAAATTTAATAAAGCATAGGATAAAACAACATAAATAAAATTTAATAAAGCATAGGATAAAACAACATAAATACAATTTAATAAAGCATAGGATAAAACAACATAAATACAATTTAATGAAACAGGATAAACAACATAAATACAATTTAATAAAGCATAGGATGAAACAACATAAATACAATTTAATAAAGCATAGGCTAAAACTACATAAATACAATTTAATAAAGCATAGGATAAAACAAATTAAATACAATATAATAAAGCATAGGATAAAACAACATAAATTCAATTTAATAAAGCATAGGATAAAACAACATAAATACAATTTAATAAAGCATAAGTTAAAACAACATAAATACAATTTAATAAAGCATAGGATAAAACAACATAAATACAATTTAATAAAGCATAGGTTAAAACAACATAAATACAATTTAATAAAGCACAGGATAAAACAACATAAATACAATTTAATAAAGCATAGGTCAAAACAACATAAATACAATTTAATAAAGCATAGGATAAAACAACATAAATACAATTTAATAAAGCATAGGATAAAACCACAGAATTACAATTTAATAAAGCATAGGATAAAACAACATAAATACAATTTAATAAAGCATAGGATAAAACAACATAAATACAATTTAATAAAGCATAGGATAAAACAACATAAATACAATTTAATAAAGCATATGATAAAACAACATAAATACAATTTAATAAAGCATAAGTTAAAACAACATAAATACAATTTAATAAAGCATAGGAAAAAACAACATAAATACAATTTAATAAAGCATAGGATAAAACAACATAAATAAAATTTAATATAGCATAGGATAAAACAACATAAATACAATTAAATAAAGCATAGGATAAAACAACATAAATACAATTTAATAAAGAATAGGATAAAACAACATAAATAAAATTTAATATAGCATAGGATAAAACAACATAAATACAATTAAATAAAGCATAGGATAAAACAACATAAATACAATTTAATAAAGCATAGGATAAAACAACATAAATACAATTTAATAAAGCATAGGATAAACAACATAAATACAATTTAATAAAGCATAGGATAAAACAACATAAATACAATTTAATAAAGCATAGGCTAAAACTACATAAATACAATTTAATAAAGCATAGGATAAAACAAATTAAATACAATATAATAAAGCATAGGATAAAACAACATAAATTCAATTTAATAAAGCATAGGATAAAACAACATAAATACAATTTAATAAAGCATAAGATAAAACAACATGAATACAATTTAATAAAGCATAGGATAAAACAACATAAATACAAGTTAATAAAGCATAAGTTAAAACAACATAAATACAATTTAATAAAGCACAGGATAAAACAAAATAAATAAAATTTAATAAAGCATAGGATAAAACAACATAAATAAAATTTAATAAAGCATAGGATAAAACAACATAAATACAATTTAATAAAGCATAGGATAAAACAACATAAATAAAATTTAATAAAGCATAGGATAAAACAACATAAATACAATTTAATAAAGCATAGGATAAAACAACATAAATACAATTTAATAAAGCATAGGATAAAACAACATAAATACAATTTAATAAAGCATAGGATAAAACAACATAAATACAATTTAATAAAGCATAGGATAAAACAACATAAATAAAATTTAATAAAGCATAGGTTAAAATAACATAAATACAATTTAATAAAGCATAGGACAAAACAACATAAATACAATTTAATAAAGCATAGGATAAAACAACATAAATACAATTTAATAAAGCATAGGATAAAACAACATAAATACAATTTAATAAAGCATAGGATAAAACAACATAAATACAATTTAATAAAGCATAGGTTAAAACAACATAAATACAATTTAATAAAGCACAGGATAAAACAACATAAATACAATTTAGTAAAGCGTAGGTCAAAATAACATAAATACAATTTAATAAAGCATAGGATAAAACAACATAAATACAATTTAATAAAGCATAGGTTAAAACAACATAAATACAATTTAATAAAGCATGGGATAAAACAACATAAATACAATTTAATAAAGCATAGGATAAAACAACATAAATAAAATTTAATAAAGCATAGGATAAAACAACATAAATAAAAATTTAATAAAGCATAGGATAAAACAACATAAATACAATTTAATAAAGCATAGGATAAAACAACATAAATACAATTTAATAAAGCGTAGCATAAAACAACATAAATACAATTTAATAAAGCATAGGATAAAACAACATAAATAAAATTTAATAAAGCATAGGTTAAAACAACATAAATACAATTTAATAAAGCATATAATAAAACCACAGAAATACAATTTAATAAAGCATAGGATAAAACAACATAAATACAATTTAATAAAGCATAGGACAAAACAACATAAATACAATTTAATAAAGCAGAGGATAAAACAACATAAATACAATTTAATGAAACATAGGATAAACAACATAAATACAATTTAATAAAGCATAGGATAAAACAACATAAATACAATTTAATAAAGCATAAGATAAAACAACATGAATACAATTTAATAAAGCATAGGATAAAACAACATAAATACAATTTAATAAAGCATAGGATAAAACAACATAAATACAATTTAATAAAGCATATGATAAAACAACATAAATAAAATTTAATAAAGCATAGGATAAAACAACATAAATACAATTTAATAAAGCATAGGATAAAACAACATAAATAAAATTTAATAAAGCATAGGATAAAACAACATAAATACAATTTAATAAAGCATATGATAAAACAACATAAATACAATTTAATAAAGCATAGGTTAAAACAACATAAATACAATTTAATAAAGCATAGGAAAAAACAACATAAATACAATTTAATAAAGCATAGGATAAAACAACATAAATAAAATTTAATATAGCATAGGATAAAACAACATAAATATAATTAAATAAAGCATAGGATAAAACAACATAAATACAATTTAATAAAGAATAGGATAAAACAACATAAATACAATTTAATAAAGCATAGGCTAAAACTACATAAATACAATTTAATAAAGCATAGGATAAAACAAATTAAATACAATATAATAAAGCATAGGATAAAACAACATAAATTCAATTTAATAAAGCATAGGATAAAACAACATAAATACAATTTAATAAAGCATAAGATAAAACAACATGAATACAATTTAATAAAGCATAGGATAAAACAACATAAATACAATTTAATAAAGCATAAGTTAAAACAACATAAATACAATTTAATAAAGCACAGGCTAAAACAAAATAAATAAAATTTAATAAAGCATAGGATAAAACAACATAAATAAAATTTAATAAAGCATAGGATAAAACAACATAAATACAATTTAATAAAGCATAGGATAAAACAACATAAATAAAATTTAATAAAGCATAGGATAAAACAACATAAATACAATTTAATAAAGCATAGGATAAAACAACATAAATACAATTTAATAAAGCATAGGATAAAACAACATAAATACAATTTAATAAAGCATAGGTTAAAACAACATAAATACAATTTAATAAAGCACAGGATAAAACAACATAAATACAATTTAGTAAAGCATAGGTCAAAATAACATAAATACAATTTAATAAAGCATAGGATAAAACAACATAAATACAATTTAATAAAGCATAGGTTAAAACAACATAAATACAATTTAATAAAGCATGGGATAAAACAACATAAATACAATTTAATAAAGCATAGGATAAAACAACATAAATAAAATTTAATAAAGCATAGGATAAAACAACATAAATAAAAATTTAATAAAGCATAGGATAAAACAACATAAATACAATTTAATAAAGCATAGGATAAAACAACATAAATACAATTTAATAAAGCGTAGCATAAAACAACATAAATACAATTTAATAAAGCATAGGATAAAACAACATAAATAAAATTTAATAAAGCATAGGTTAAAACAACATAAATACAATTTAATAAAGCATATAATAAAACCACAGAAATACAATTTAATAAAGCATAGGATAAAACAACATAAATACAATTTAATAAAGCATAGGACAAAACAACATAAATACAATTTAATAAAGCAGAGGATAAAACAACATAAATACAATTTAATGAAACATAGGATAAACAACATAAATACAATTTAATAAAGCATAGGATAAAACAACATAAATACAATTCAATAAAGCATAGGCTAAAACTACATAAATACAATTTAATAAAGCATAGGATAAAACAAATTAAATACAATATAATAAAGCATAGGATAAAACAACATAAATAAAATTTAATATAGCATAGGATAAAACAACATAAATACAATTAAATAAAGCATAGGATAAAACAACATAAATACAATTTAATAAAGAATAGGATAAAACAACATAAATAAAATTTAATATAGCATAGGATAAAACAACATAAATACAATTAAATAAAGCATAGGATAAAACAACATAAATACAATTTAATAAAGCATAGGATAAAACAACATAAATACAATTTAATAAAGCATAGGATAAACAACATAAATACAATTTAATAAAGCATAGGATAAAACAACATAAATACAATTTAATAAAGCATAGGCTAAAACTACATAAATACAATTTAATAAAGCATAGGATAAAACAAATTAAATACAATATAATAAAGCATAGGATAAAACAACATAAATTCAATTTAATAAAGCATAGGATAAAACAACATAAATACATTTTAATAAAGCATAAGATAAAACAACATGAATACAATTTAATAAAGCATAGGATAAAACAACATAAATACAATTTAATAAAGCATAAGTTAAAACAACATAAATACAATTTAATAAAGCACAGGATAAAACAAAATAAATAAAATTTAATAAAGCATAGGATAAAACAACATAAATAAAATTTAATAAAGCATAGGATAAAACAACATAAATACAATTTAATAAAGCATAGGATAAAACAACATAAATAAAATTTAATAAAGCATAGGATAAAACAACATAAATACAATTTAATAAAGCATATGATAAAACAACATAAATACAATTTAATAAAGCATAGGTTAAAACAACATAAATACAATTTAATAAAGCATAGGAAAAAACAACATAAATACAATTTAATAAAGCATAGGATAAAACAACATAAATAAAATTTAATAAAGCATAGGATAAAACAACATAAATAAAAATTTAATAAAGCATAGGATAAAACAACATAAATACAATTTAATAAAGCATAGGATAAAACAACATAAATACAATTTAATAAAGCGTAGCATAAAACAACATAAATACAATTTAATAAAGCATAGGATAAAACAACATAAATAAAATTTAATAAAGCATAGGTTAAAACAACATAAATACAATTTAATAAAGCATATAATAAAACCACAGAAATACAATTTAATAAAGCATAGGATAAAACAACATAAATACAATTTAATAAAGCATAGGACAAAACAACATAAATACAATTTAATAAAGCAGAGGATAAAACAACATAAATACAATTTAATGAAACATAGGATAAACAACATAAATACAATTTAATAAAGCATAGGATAAAACAACATAAATACAATTTAATAAAGCATAGGCTAAAACTACATAAATACAATTTAATAAAGCATAGGATAAAACAAATTAAATACAATATAATAAAGCATAGGATAAAACAACATAAATTCAATTTAATAAAGCATAGGATAAAACAACATAAATACAATTTAATAAAGCATAAGATAAAACAACATGAATACAATTTAATAAAGCATAGGATAAAACAACATAAATACAATTTAATAAAGCATAGGATAAAACAACATAAATACAATTTAATAAAGCATATGATAAAACAACATAAATAAAATTTAATAAAGCATAGGATAAAACAACATAAATACAATTTAATAAAGCATAGGATAAAACAACATAAATAAAATTTAATAAAGCATAGGATAAAACAACATAAATACAATTTAATAAAGCATATGATAAAACAACATAAATACAATTTAATAAAGCATAGGTTAAAACAACATAAATACAATTTAATAAAGCATAGGAAAAAACAACATAAATACAATTTAGTAAAGCATAGGATAAAACAACATAAATAAAATTTAATATAGCATAGGATAAAACAACATAAATACAATTTAATAAAGCATAGGATAAAACAACATAAATACAATTTAATAAAGCATAGGATAAACAACATAAATACAATTTAATAAAGCATAGGATAAAACAACATAAATACAATTTAATAAAGCATAGGCTAAAACTACATAAATACAATTTAATAAAGCATAGTATAAAACAAATTAAATACAATATAATAAAGCATAGGATAAAACAACATAAATTCAATTTAATAAAGCATAGGATAAAACAACATAAATACAATTTAATAAAGCATAAGATAAAACAACATGAATTCAATTTAATAAAGCATAGGATAAAACAACATAAATACAATTTAATAAAGCATAAGTTAAAACAAAATAAATACAATTTAATAAAGCACAGGATAAAACAAAATAAATAAAATTTAATAAAGCATAGGATAAAACAACATAAATAAAATTTAATAAAGCATAGGATAAAACAACATAAATACAATTTAATAAAGCATAGGATAAAACAACATAAATAAAATTTAATAAAGCATAGGATAAAACAACATAAATACAATTTAATAAAGCATATGATAAAACAACATAAATACAATTTAATAAAGCATAGGTTAAAACAACATAAATACAATTTAATAAAGCATAGGAAAAAACAACATAAATACAATTTAATAAAGCATAGGATAAAACAACATAAATAAAATTTAATAAAGCATAGGATAAAACAACATAAATAAAAATTTAATAAAGCATAGGATAAAACAACATAAATACAATTTAATAAAGCATAGGATAAAACAACATAAATACAATTTAATAAAGCGTAGCATAAAACAACATAAATACAATTTAATAAAGCATAGGATAAAACAACATAAATAAAATTTAATAAAGCATAGGTTAAAACAACATAAATACAATTTAATAAAGCATATAATAAAACCACAGAAATACAATTTAATAAAGCATAGGATAAAACAACATAAATACAATTTAATAAAGCATAGGACAAAACAACATAAATACAATTTAATAAAGCAGAGGATAAAACAACATAAATACAATTTAATGAAACATAGGATAAACAACATAAATACAATTTAATAAAGCATAGGATAAAACAACATAAATACAATTTAATAAAGCATAGGCTAAAACTACATAAATACAATTTAATAAAGCATAGGATAAAACAAATTAAATACAATATAATAAAGCATAGGATAAAACAACATAAATTCAATTTAATAAAGCATAGGATAAAACAACATAAATACAATTTAATAAAGCATAAGATAAAACAACATGAATACAATTTAATAAAGCATAGGATAAAACAACATAAATACAATTTAATAAAGCATAGGATAAAACAACATAAATACAATTTAATAAAGCATATGATAAAACAACATAAATAAAATTTAATAAAGCATAGGATAAAACAACATAAATACAATTTAATAAAGCATAGGATAAAACAACATAAATAAAATTTAATAAAGCATAGGAAAAAACAACATAAATACAATTTAATAAAGCATAGGATAAAACAACATAAATACAATTTAATAAAGCATAGGATAAAACAACATAAATACAATTTAATAAAGCATAGGATAAAACAACATAAATACAATTTAATAAAGCATATGATAAAACAACATAAATAAAATTTAATAAAGCATAGGATAAAACAACATAAATACAATTTAATAAAGCATAGGATAAAACAACATAAATAAAATTTAATAAAGCATAGGAAAAAACAACATAAATACAATTTAATAAAGCATAGGATAAAACAACATAAATAAAATTTAATATAGCATAGGATAAAACAACATAAATACAATTAAATAAAGCATAGGATAAAACAACATAAATACAATTTAATAAAGAATAGGATAAAACAACATAAATAAAATTTAATATAGCATAGGATAAAACAACATAAATACAATTAAATAAAGCATAGGATAAAACAACATAAATACAATTTAATAAAGCATAGGATAAAACAACATAAATACAATTTAATAAAGCATAGGATAAACAACATAAATACAATTTAATAAAGCATAGGATAAAACAACATAAATACAATTTAATAAAGCATAGGCTAAAACTACATAAATACAATTTAATAAAGCATAGGATAAAACAAATTAAATACAATATAATAAAGCATAGGATAAAACAACATAAATTCAATTTAATAAAGCATAGGATAAAACAACATAAATACAATTTAATAAAGCATAAGATAAAACAACATGAATACAATTTAATAAAGCATAGGATAAAACAACATAAATACAATTTAATAAAGCATAAGTTAAAACAACATAAATACAATTTAATAAAGCACAGGATAAAACAAATTAAATACAATATAATAAAGCATAGGATAAAACAACATAAATTCAATTTAATAAAGCATAGGATAAAACAACATAAATACAATTTAATAAAGCATAAGATAAAACAACATGAATACAATTTAATAAAGCATAGGTTAAAACAACATAAATACAATTTAATAAAGCATAGGATAAAACAACATAAATATAATTTAATAAAGCATAGGTTAAAACAACATAAATACAATTTAATAAAGCACAGGATAAAGCAACATAAATACAATTTAATAAAGCATAGGATAAAACAACATAAATAAAATTTAATAAAGCATAGGATAAAACAACATAAATACAATTTAATAAAGCATAGGATAAAACAACATAAATAAAATTTAATAAAGCATAGGTTAAAACAACATAAATACAATTTAATAAAGCATATAATAAAACCACAGAAATACAATTTAATAAAGCATAGGATAAAACAACATAAATACAATTTAATAAAGCATAGGACAAAACACCATAAATACAATTTAATAAAGCAGAGGATAAAACAACATAAATACAATTTAATGAAACAGGATAAACAACATAAATACAATTTAATAAAGCATAGGATAAAACAACATAAATACAATTTAATAAAGCATAGGCTAAAACTACATAAATACAATTTAATAAAGCATAGGATAAAACAACATAAATACAATTTAATAAAGCATAGGACAAAACACCATAAATACAATTTAATAAAGCAGAGGATAAAACAACATAAATACAATTTAATGAAACAGGATAAACAACATAAATACAATTTAATAAAGCATAGGATAAAACAACATAAATACAATTTAATAAAGCATAGGCTAAAACTACATAAATACAATTTAATAAAGCATAGGATAAAACAAATTAAATACAATATAATAAAGCATAGGATAAAACAACATAAATTCAATTTAATAAAGCATAGGATAAAACAACATAAATACAATTTAATAAAGCATAAGATAAAACAACATGAATACAATTTAATAAAGCATAGGTTAAAACAACATAAATACAATTTAATAAAGCATAGGATAAAACAACATAAATATAATTTAATAAAGCATAGGTTAAAACAACATAAATACAATTTAATAAAGCACAGGATAAAGCAACATAAATACAATTTAATAAAGCATAGGATAAAACAACATAAATAAAATTTAATAAAGCATAGGATAAAACAACATAAATACAATTTAATAAAGCATAGGATAAAACAACATAAATAAAATTTAATAAAGCATAGGTTAAAACAACATAAATACAATTTAATAAAGCATATAATAAAACCACAGAAATACAATTTAATAAAGCATAGGATAAAACAACATAAATACAATTTAATAAAGCATAGGACAAAACACCATAAATACAATTTAATAAAGCAGAGGATAAAACAACATAAATACAATTTAATGAAACAGGATAAACAACATAAATACAATTTAATAAAGCATAGGATAAAACAACATAAATACAATTTAATAAAGCATAGGCTAAAACTACATAAATACAATTTAATAAAGCATAGGATAAAACAACATAAATACAATTTAATAAAGCATAGGACAAAACACCATAAATACAATTTAATAAAGCAGAGGATAAAACAACATAAATACAATTTAATGAAACAGGATAAACAACATAAATACAATTTAATAAAGCATAGGATAAAACAACATAAATACAATTTAATAAAGCATAGGCTAAAACTACATAAATACAATTTAATAAAGCATAGGATAAAACAAATTAAATACAATATAATAAAGCATAGGATAAAACAACATAAATTCAATTTAATAAAGCATAGGATAAAACAACATAAATACAATTTAATAAAGCATAAGATAAAACAACATGAATACAATTTAATAAAGCATAGGATAAAACAACATAAATACAATTTAATAAAGCATAAGTTAAAACAACATAAATACAATTTAATAAAGCATAGGATAAAACAACATAAATTCAATTTAATAAAGCATAGGATAAAACAACATAAATACAATTTAATAAAGCACAGGATAAAACAAAATAAATAAAATTTAATAAAGCATAGGATAAAACAACATAAATAAAATTTAATAAAGCATAGGATAAAACAACATAAATACAATTTAATAAAGCATAGGATAAAACATCATAAATAAAATTTAATAAAGCATAGGATAAAACAACATAAATACAATTTAATAAAGCATATGATAAAACAACATAAATACAATTTAATAAAGCATAGGTTAAAACAACATAAATACAATTTAATAAAGCATAGGAAAAAACAACATAAATACAATTTAATAAAGCATAGGATAAAACAACATAAATAAAATTTAATATAGCATAGGATAAAACAACATAAATACAATTAAATAAAGCATAGGATAAAACAACATAAATACAATTTAATAAAGCATAGGATAAAACAACATAAATACAATTTAATAAAGCATAGGATAAAACAACATAAATACAATTTAATAAAGCATAGGATAAAACAACATAAATACAATTTAATAAAGCATAGGATAAAACAACATAAATAAAATTTAATAAAGCATAGGATAAAACAACATAAATACAATTTAATAAAGCATAGGATAAAACAACATAAATAAAATTTAATAAAGCATAGGTTAAAATAACATAAATACAATTTAATAAAGCATAGGACAAAACAACATAAAAACAATTTAATAAAGCATAGTTTAAAACAACATAAATACAATTTAATAAAGCATAGGATAAAACCACAGAATTACAATTTAATAAAGCATAGGATAAAACAACATAAATACAATTTAATAAAGTATAGGACAAAACAACATAAATACAATTTAATAAAGCATAGGATAAAACAACATAAATACAATTTAATGAAACATAGGATAAACAACATAAATACAATTTAATAAAGCATAGGATAAACAACATAAATACAATTTAATAAAGCATAGGCTAAAAGTACATAAATACAATTTAATAAAGCTTAGGATAAAACAAATTAAATACAATATAATAAAGCATAGGATAAAACAACATAAATACAATTTAATAAAGCATAGGATAAAACAACATAAATACAATTTAATAAAGCATAGGATAAAACAACATAAATACAATTTAATAAAGCATAGGATAAAACAACATAAATACAATTTAATAAAGCATAGGATAAAACAACATAAATACAATTTAATAAAGCATAGGATAAAACAACATAAATAAAATTTAATAAAGCATAGGTTAAAATAACATAAATACAATTTAATAAAGCATAGGACAAAACAACATAAAAACAATTTAAAAAAGCATAGTTTAAAACAACATAAATACAATTTAATAAAGCATAGGATAAAACCACAGAATTACAATTTAATAAAGCATAGGATAAAACAACATAAATACAATATAATAAAGTATAGGACAAAACAACATAAATACAATTTAATAAAGCATAGGATAAAACAACATAAATACAATTTAATGAAGCATAGGATAAACAACATAAATACAATTTAATAAAGCATAGGATAAACAACATAAATACAATTTAATAAAGCATAGGCTAAAACTACATAAATACAATTTAATAAAGCTTAGGATAAAACAAATTAAATACAATATAATAAAGCATAGGATAAAACAACATAAATTCAATTTAATAAAGCATAGGATAAAACAACATAAATACAATTTAATAAAGCATAAGATAAAACAACATGAATACAATTTAATAAAGCATAGGTTAAAACAACATAAATACAATTTAATAAAGCATAGGATAAAACAACATAAATATAATTTAATAAAGCATAGGTTAAAACAACATAAATACAATTTAATAAAGCACAGGATAAAGCAACATAAATACAATTTAATAAAGCATAGGATAAAACAACATAAATAAAATTTAATAAAGCATAGGATAAAACAACATAAATACAATTTAATAAAGCATAGGATAAAACAACATAAATAAAATTTAATAAAGCATAGGTTAAAACAACATAAATACAATTTAATAAAGCATATAATAAAACCACAGAAATACAATTTAATAAAGCATAGGATAAAACAACATAAATACAATTTAATAAAGCATAGGACAAAACACCATAAATACAATTTAATAAAGCAGAGGATAAAACAACATAAATACAATTTAATGAAACAGGATAAACAACATAAATACAATTTAATAAAGCATAGGATAAAACAACATAAATACAATTTAATAAAGCATAGGCTAAAACTACATAAATACAATTTAATAAAGCATAGGATAAAACAAATTAAATACAATATAATAAAGCATAGGATAAAACAACATAAATTCAATTTAATAAAGCATAGGATAAAACAACATAAATACAATTTAATAAAGCATAAGATAAAACAACATGAATACAATTTAATAAAGCATAGGATAAAACAACATAAATACAATTTAATAAAGCATAAGTTAAAACAACATAAATACAATTTAATAAAGCATAGGATAAAACAACATAAATTCAATTTAATAAAGCATAGGATAAAACAACATAAATACAATTTAATAAAGCACAGGATAAAACAAAATAAATAAAATTTAATAAAGCATAGGATAAAACAACATAAATAAAATTTAATAAAGGATAGGATAAAACAACATAAATACAATTTAATAAAGCATAGGATAAAACAACATAAATAAAATTTAATAAAGCATAGGATAAAACAACATAAATACAATTTAATGAAACATAGGATAAAACAACATAAATACAATTTAATAAAGCATAGGATAAAACAACATAAATACAATTTAATAAAGCATAGGATAAAACAACATAAATAAAATTTAATAAAGCATAGGTTAAAATAACATAAATACAATTTAATAAAGCATAGGACAAAACAACATAAAAACAATTTAATAAAGCATAGTTTAAAACAACATAAATACAATTTAATAAAGCATAGGATAAAACCACAGAATTACAATTTAATAAAGCATAGGATAAAACAACATAAATACAATTTAATAAAGTATAGGACAAAACAACATAAATACAATTTAATAAAGCATAGGATAAAACAACATAAATACAATTTAATGAAACATAGGATAAACAACATAAATACAATTTAATAAAGCATAGGATAAACAACATAAATACAATTTAATAAAGCATAGGCTAAAACTACATAAATACAATTTAATAAAGCTTAGGATAAAACAAATTAAATACAATATAATAAAGCATAGGATAAAACAACATAAATTCAATTTAATAAAGCATAGTATAAAACAACATAAATATAATTTAATAAAGCATAGGTTAAAACAACATAAATACAATTTAATAAAGCACAGGATAAAACAACATAAATACAATTTAATAAAGCATAAGACAAAAAAACATAAATACAATTTAATAAAGCATATGTTAAAACAACATAAATACAATTTAATAAAGCATAGGTTAAAACAACATAAATACAATTTAATAAAGCATAGGATAAAACAACATAAATACAATTTAATAAAGCATAGGATAAAACAACATAAATAAAATTTAATAAAGCATAGGATAAAACAACATAAATACAATTAAATAAAGCATAGGATAAAACAACATAAATACAATTTAATATAGCATAGGATAAAACAACATAAATACAATTTAATAAAGCATAGGATAAAACAACATAAATACAATTTAATAAAGCAAAGGATAAAACAACATGAATAAAATTTAATAAAGCATAGGTTAAAATAACATAAATACAATTTAATAAAGCATAGGACAAAACAACATAAAAACAATTTAATAAAGCATAGTTTAAAACAACATAAATACAATTTAATAAAGCATAGGATAAAACCACAGAATTACAATTTAATAAAGCATAGGATAAAACAACATAAATACAATTTAATAAAGCATAGGATAAAACAACATAAATACAATTTAATAAAGCATAGGATAAAACAACATAAATACAATTTAATAAAGCATAGGATAAAACAACATAAATACAATTTAATAAAGCATAGGATAAAACAACATAAATACAATTTAATAAAGCATAGGATAAAACAACATAAATAAAATTTAATAAAGCATAGGTTAAAATAACATAAATACAATTTAATAAAGCATAGGACAAAACAACATAAATACAATTTAATAAAGCACAGGATAAAACAACATAAATACAATTTAGTAAAGCATAGGTCAAAATAACATAAATATAATTTAATAAAGCATAGGATAAAACAACATAAATACAATTTAATAAAGCATAGGTTAAAACAACATAAATACAATTTAATAAAGCATAGGATAAAACAACATAAATACAATTTAATAAAGCATAGGATAAAACAACATAAATAAAATTTAATAAAGCATAGGATAAAACAACATAAATAAAAATTTAATAAAGCATAGGATAAAACAACATAAATACAATTTAATAAAGCAGAGGATAAAACAACATAAATACAATTTAATGAAACATAGGATAAACAACATAAATACAATTTAATAAAGCATAGGATAAAACAACATAAATACAATTTAATAAAGCATAGGCTAAAACTACATGAATACAATTTAATAAAGCATAGGATAAAACAAATTAAATACAATATAATAAAGCATAGGATAAAACAACATAAATTCAATTTAATAAAGCATAGGATAAAACAACATAAATACAATTTAATAAAGCATAAGATAAAACAACATGAATACAATTTAATAAAGCATAGGATAAAACAACATAAATACAATTTAATAAAGCATAGGATAAAACAACATAAATACAATTTAATAAAGCATATGATAAAACAACATAAATAAAATTTAATAAAGCATAGGATAAAACAACATAAATACAATTTAATAAAGCATAGGATAAAACAACATAAATAAAATTTAATAAAGCATAGGATAAAACAACATAAATACAATTTAATAAAGCATATGATAAAACAACATAAATACAATTTAATAAAGCATAGGTTAAAACAACATAAATACAATTTAATAAAGCATAGGAAAAAACAACATAAATACAATTTAATAAAGCATAGGATAAAACAACATAAATAAAATTTAATATAGCATAGGATAAAACAACATAAATACAATTAAATAAAGCATAGGATAAAACAACATAAATACAATTTAATAAAGAATAGGATAAAACAACATAAATAAAATTTAATATAGCATAGGATAAAACAACATAAATACAATTAAATAAAGCATAGGATAAAACAACATAAATACAATTTAATAAAGCATAGGATAAAACAACATAAATACAATTTAATAAAGCATAGGATAAACAACATAAATACAATTTAATAAAGCATAGGATAAAACAACATAAATACAATTTAATAAAGCATAGGCTAAAACTACATAAATACAATTTAATAAAGCATAGGATAAAACAAATTAAATACAATATAATAAAGCATAGGATAAAACAACATAAATTCAATTTAATAAAGCATAGGATAAAACAACATAAATACAATTTAATAAAGCATAAGATAAAACAACATGAATACAATTTAATAAAGCATAGGATAAAACAACATAAATACAATTTAATAAAGCATAAGTTAAAACAACATAAATACAATTTAATAAAGCACAGGATAAAACAAAATAAATAAAATTTAATAAAGCATAGGATAAAACAACATAAATAAAATTTAATAAAGCATAGGATAAAACAACATAAATACAATTTAATAAAGCATAGGATAAAACAACATAAATAAAATTTAATAAAGCATAGGATAAAACAACATAAATACAATTTAATAAAGCATAGGATAAAACAACATAAATACAATTTAATAAAGCATAGGATAAAACAACATAAATAAAATTTAATAAAGCATAGGTTAAAATAACATAAATACAATTTAATAAAGCATAGGACAAAACAACATAAATACAATTTAATAAAGCATAGGATAAAACAACATAAATACAATTTAATAAAGCATAGGATAAAACAACATAAATACAATTTAATAAAGCATAGGATAAAACAACATAAATACAATTTAATAAAGCATAGGTTAAAACAACATAAATACAATTTAATAAAGCACAGGATAAAACAACATAAATACAATTTAGTAAAGCATAGGTCAAAATAACATAAATACAATTTAATAAAGCATAGGATAAAACAACATAAATACAATTTAATAAAGCATAGGTTAAAACAACATAAATACAATTTAATAAAGCATGGGATAAAACAACATAAATACAATTTAATAAAGCATAGGATAAAACAACATAAATAAAATTTAATAAAGCATAGGATAAAACAACATAAATAAAAATTTAATAAAGCATAGGATAAAACAACATAAATACAATTTAATAAAGCATAGGATAAAACAACATAAATACAATTTAATAAAGCGTAGCATAAAACAACATAAATACAATTTAATAAAGCATAGGATAAAACAACATAAATAAAATTTAATAAAGCATAGGTTAAAACAACATAAATACAATTTAATAAAGCATATAATAAAACCACAGAAATACAATTTAATAAAGCATAGGATAAAACAACATAAATACAATTTAATAAAGCATAGGACAAAACAACATAAATACAATTTAATAAAGCAGAGGATAAAACAACATAAATACAATTTAATGAAACATAGGATAAACAACATAAATACAATTTAATAAAGCATAGGATAAAACAACATAAATACAATTCAATAAAGCATAGGCTAAAACTACATAAATACAATTTAATAAAGCATAGGATAAAACAAATTAAATACAATATAATAAAGCATAGGATAAAACAACATAAATAAAATTTAATATAGCATAGGATAAAACAACATAAATACAATTAAATAAAGCATAGGATAAAACAACATAAATACAATTTAATAAAGAATAGGATAAAACAACATAAATACAATTTAATAAAGCATAGGATAAACAACATAAATACAATTTAATAAAGCATAGGCTAAAAGTACATAAATACAATTTAATAAAGCTTAGGATAAAACAAATTAAATACAATATAATAAAGCATAGGATAAAACAACATAAATACAATTTAATAAAGCATAGGATAAAACAACATAAATACAATTTAATAAAGCATAGGATAAAACAACATAAATACAATTTAATAAAGCATAGGATAAAACAACATAAATACAATTTAATAAAGCATAGGATAAAACAACATAAATACAATTTAATAAAGCATAGGATAAAACAACATAAATAAAATTTAATAAAGCATAGGTTAAAATAACATAAATACAATTTAATAAAGCATAGGACAAAACAACATAAAAACAATTTAAAAAAGCATAGTTTAAAACAACATAAATACAATTTAATAAAGCATAGGATAAAACCACAGAATTACAATTTAATAAAGCATAGGATAAAACAACATAAATACAATATAATAAAGTATAGGACAAAACAACATAAATACAATTTAATAAAGCATAGGATAAAACAACATAAATACAATTTAATGAAGCATAGGATAAACAACATAAATACAATTTAATAAAGCATAGGATAAACAACATAAATACAATTTAATAAAGCATAGGCTAAAACTACATAAATACAATTTAATAAAGCTTAGGATAAAACAAATTAAATACAATATAATAAAGCATAGGATAAAACAACATAAATTCAATTTAATAAAGCATAGGATAAAACAACATAAATACAATTTAATAAAGCATAAGATAAAACAACATGAATACAATTTAATAAAGCATAGGTTAAAACAACATAAATACAATTTAATAAAGCATAGGATAAAACAACATAAATATAATTTAATAAAGCATAGGTTAAAACAACATAAATACAATTTAATAAAGCACAGGATAAAGCAACATAAATACAATTTAATAAAGCATAGGATAAAACAACATAAATAAAATTTAATAAAGCATAGGATAAAACAACATAAATACAATTTAATAAAGCATAGGATAAAACAACATAAATAAAATTTAATAAAGCATAGGTTAAAACAACATAAATACAATTTAATAAAGCATATAATAAAACCACAGAAATACAATTTAATAAAGCATAGGATAAAACAACATAAATACAATTTAATAAAGCATAGGACAAAACACCATAAATACAATTTAATAAAGCAGAGGATAAAACAACATAAATACAATTTAATGAAACAGGATAAACAACATAAATACAATTTAATAAAGCATAGGATAAAACAACATAAATACAATTTAATAAAGCATAGGCTAAAACTACATAAATACAATTTAATAAAGCTTAGGATAAAACAAATTAAATACAATATAATAAAGCATAGGATAAAACAACATAAATTCAATTTAATAAAGCATAGTATAAAACAACATAAATATAATTTAATAAAGCATAGGTTAAAACAACATAAATACAATTTAATAAAGCACAGGATAAAACAACATAAATACAATTTAATAAAGCATAAGACAAAAAAACATAAATACAATTTAATAAAGCATATGTTAAAACAACATAAATACAATTTAATAAAGCATAGGTTAAAACAACATAAATACAATTTAATAAAGCATAGGATAAAACAACATAAATACAATTTAATAAAGCATAGGATAAAACAACATAAATAAAATTTAATAAAGCATAGGATAAAACAACATAAATACAATTAAATAAAGCATAGGATAAAACAACATAAATACAATTTAATATAGCATAGGATAAAACAACATAAATACAATTTAATAAAGCATAGGATAAAACAACATAAATACAATTTAATAAAGCAAAGGATAAAACAACATGAATAAAATTTAATAAAGCATAGGTTAAAATAACATAAATACAATTTAATAAAGCATAGGACAAAACAACATAAAAACAATTTAATAAAGCATAGTTTAAAACAACATAAATACAATTTAATAAAGCATAGGATAAAACCACAGAATTACAATTTAATAAAGCATAGGATAAAACAACATAAATACAATTTAATAAAGCATAGGATAAAACAACATAAATACAATTTAATAAAGCATAGGATAAAACAACATAAATACAATTTAATAAAGCATAGGATAAAACAACATAAATACAATTTAATAAAGCATAGGATAAAACAACATAAATACAATTTAATAAAGCATAGGATAAAACAACATAAATAAAATTTAATAAAGCATAGGTTAAAATAACATAAATACAATTTAATAAAGCATAGGACAAAACAACATAAATACAATTTAATAAAGCACAGGATAAAACAACATAAATACAATTTAGTAAAGCATAGGTCAAAATAACATAAATATAATTTAATAAAGCATAGGATAAAACAACATAAATACAATTTAATAAAGCATAGGTTAAAACAACATAAATACAATTTAATAAAGCATAGGATAAAACAACATAAATACAATTTAATAAAGCATAGGATAAAACAACATAAATAAAATTTAATAAAGCATAGGATAAAACAACATAAATAAAAATTTAATAAAGCATAGGATAAAACAACATAAATACAATTTAATAAAGCAGAGGATAAAACAACATAAATACAATTTAATGAAACATAGGATAAACAACATAAATACAATTTAATAAAGCATAGGATAAAACAACATAAATACAATTTAATAAAGCATAGGCTAAAACTACATGAATACAATTTAATAAAGCATAGGATAAAACAAATTAAATACAATATAATAAAGCATAGGATAAAACAACATAAATTCAATTTAATAAAGCATAGGATAAAACAACATAAATACAATTTAATAAAGCATAAGATAAAACAACATGAATACAATTTAATAAAGCATAGGATAAAACAACATAAATACAATTTAATAAAGCATAGGATAAAACAACATAAATACAATTTAATAAAGCATATGATAAAACAACATAAATAAAATTTAATAAAGCATAGGATAAAACAACATAAATACAATTTAATAAAGCATAGGATAAAACAACATAAATAAAATTTAATAAAGCATAGGATAAAACAACATAAATACAATTTAATAAAGCATATGATAAAACAACATAAATACAATTTAATAAAGCATAGGTTAAAACAACATAAATACAATTTAATAAAGCATAGGAAAAAACAACATAAATACAATTTAATAAAGCATAGGATAAAACAACATAAATAAAATTTAATATAGCATAGGATAAAACAACATAAATACAATTAAATAAAGCATAGGATAAAACAACATAAATACAATTTAATAAAGAATAGGATAAAACAACATAAATAAAATTTAATATAGCATAGGATAAAACAACATAAATACAATTAAATAAAGCATAGGATAAAACAACATAAATACAATTTAATAAAGCATAGGATAAAACAACATAAATACAATTTAATAAAGCATAGGATAAACAACATAAATACAATTTAATAAAGCATAGGATAAAACAACATAAATACAATTTAATAAAGCATAGGCTAAAACTACATAAATACAATTTAATAAAGCATAGGATAAAACAAATTAAATACAATATAATAAAGCATAGGATAAAACAACATAAATTCAATTTAATAAAGCATAGGATAAAACAACATAAATACAATTTAATAAAGCATAAGTTAAAACAACATAAATACAATTTAATAAAGCACAGGATAAAACAAAATAAATAAAATTTAATAAAGCATAGGATAAAACAACATAAATAAAATTTAATAAAGCATAGGATAAAACAACATAAATACAATTTAATAAAGCATAGGATAAAACAACATAAATAAAATTTAATAAAGCATAGGATAAAACAACATAAATACAATTTAATAAAGCATATGATAAAACAACATAAATACAATTTAATAAAGCATAGGTTAAAACAACATAAATACAATTTAATAAAGCATAGGAAAAAACAACATAAATACAATTTAATAAAGCATAGGATAAAACAACATAAATAAAATTTAATAAAGCATAGGATAAAACAACATAAATAAAAATTTAATAAAGCATAGGATAAAACAACATAAATACAATTTAATAAAGCATAGGATAAAACAACATAAATACAATTTAATAAAGCGTAGCATAAAACAACATAAATACAATTTAATAAAGCATAGGATAAAACAACATAAATAAAATTTAATAAAGCATAGGTTAAAACAACATAAATACAATTTAATAAAGCATATAATAAAACCACAGAAATACAATTTAATAAAGCATAGGATAAAACAACATAAATACAATTTAATAAAGCATAGGACAAAACAACATAAATACAATTTAATAAAGCAGAGGATAAAACAACATAAATACAATTTAATGAAACATAGGATAAACAACATAAATACAATTTAATAAAGCATAGGATAAAACAACATAAATACAATTTAATAAAGCATAGGCTAAAACTACATAAATACAATTTAATAAAGCATAGGATAAAACAAATTAAATACAATATAATAAAGCATAGGATAAAACAACATAAATTCAATTTAATAAAGCATAGGATAAAACAACATAAATACAATTTAATAAAGCATAAGATAAAACAACATGAATACAATTTAATAAAGCATAGGATAAAACAACATAAATACAATTTAATAAAGCATAGGATAAAACAACATAAATACAATTTAATAAAGCATATGATAAAACAACATAAATAAAATTTAATAAAGCATAGGATAAAACAACATAAATACAATTTAATAAAGCATAGGATAAAACAACATAAATAAAATTTAATAAAGCATAGGATAAAACAACATAAATACAATTTAATAAAGCATATGATAAAACAACATAAATACAATTTAATAAAGCATAGGTTAAAACAACATAAATACAATTTAATAAAGCATAGGAAAAAACAACATAAATACAATTTAGTAAAGCATAGGATAAAACAACATAAATAAAATTTAATATAGCATAGGATAAAACAACATAAATACAATTTAATAAAGCATAGGATAAAACAACATAAATACAATTTAATAAAGCATAGGATAAACAACATAAATACAATTTAATAAAGCATAGGATAAAACAACATAAATACAATTTAATAAAGCATAGGCTAAAACTACATAAATACAATTTAATAAAGCATAGTATAAAACAAATTAAATACAATATAATAAAGCATAGGATAAAACAACATAAATTCAATTTAATAAAGCATAGGATAAAACAACATAAATACAATTTAATAAAGCATAAGATAAAACAACATGAATTCAATTTAATAAAGCATAGGATAAAACAACATAAATACAATTTAATAAAGCATAAGTTAAAACAACATAAATACAATTTAATAAAGCACAGGATAAAACAAAATAAATAAAATTTAATAAAGCATAGGATAAAACAACATAAATAAAATTTAATAAAGCATAGGATAAAACAACATAAATACAATTTAATAAAGCATAGGATAAAACAACATAAATAAAATTTAATAAAGCATAGGATAAAACAACATAAATACAATTTAATAAAGCATATGATAAAACAACATAAATACAATTTAATAAAGCATAGGTTAAAACAACATAAATACAATTTAATAAAGCATAGGAAAAAACAACATAAATACAATTTAATAAAGCATAGGATAAAACAACATAAATAAAATTTAATAAAGCATAGGATAAAACAACATAAATAAAAATTTAATAAAGCATAGGATAAAACAACATAAATACAATTTAATAAAGCATAGGATAAAACAACATAAATACAATTTAATAAAGCGTAGCATAAAACAACATAAATACAATTTAATAAAGCATAGGATAAAACAACATAAATAAAATTTAATAAAGCATAGGTTAAAACAACATAAATACAATTTAATAAAGCATATAATAAAACCACAGAAATACAATTTAATAAAGCATAGGATAAAACAACATAAATACAATTTAATAAAGCATAGGACAAAACAACATAAATACAATTTAATAAAGCAGAGGATAAAACAACATAAATACAATTTAATGAAACATAGGATAAACAACATAAATACAATTTAATAAAGCATAGGATAAAACAACATAAATACAATTTAATAAAGCATAGGCTAAAACTACATAAATACAATTTAATAAAGCATAGGATAAAACAAATTAAATACAATATAATAAAGCATAGGATAAAACAACATAAATTCAATTTAATAAAGCATAGGATAAAACAACATAAATACAATTTAATAAAGCATAAGATAAAACAACATGAATACAATTTAATAAAGCATAGGATAAAACAACATAAATACAATTTAATAAAGCATAGGATAAAACAACATAAATACAATTTAATAAAGCATATGATAAAACAACATAAATAAAATTTAATAAAGCATAGGATAAAACAACATAAATACAATTTAATAAAGCATAGGATAAAACAACATAAATAAAATTTAATAAAGCATAGGAAAAAACAACATAAATACAATTTAATAAAGCATAGGATAAAACAACATAAATAAAATTTAATATAGCATAGGATAAAACAACATAAATACAATTAAATAAAGCATAGGATAAAACAACATAAATACAATTTAATAAAGAATAGGATAAAACAACATAAATAAAATTTAATATAGCATAGGATAAAACAACATAAATACAATTAAATAAAGCATAGGATAAAACAACATAAATACAATTTAATAAAGCATAGGATAAAACAACATAAATACAATTTAATAAAGCATAGGATAAACAACATAAATACAATTTAATAAAGCATAGGATAAAACAACATAAATACAATTTAATAAAGCATAGGCTAAAACTACATAAATACAATTTAATAAAGCATAGGATAAAACAAATTAAATACAATATAATAAAGCATAGGATAAAACAACATAAATTCAATTTAATAAAGCATAGGATAAAACAACATAAATACAATTTAATAAAGCATAAGATAAAACAACATGAATACAATTTAATAAAGCATAGGATAAAACAACATAAATACAATTTAATAAAGCATAAGTTAAAACAACATAAATACAATTTAATAAAGCACAGGATAAAACAAATTAAATACAATATAATAAAGCATAGGATAAAACAACATAAATTCAATTTAATAAAGCATAGGATAAAACAACATAAATACAATTTAATAAAGCATAAGATAAAACAACATGAATACAATTTAATAAAGCATAGGTTAAAACAACATAAATACAATTTAATAAAGCATAGGATAAAACAACATAAATATAATTTAATAAAGCATAGGTTAAAACAACATAAATACAATTTAATAAAGCACAGGATAAAGCAACATAAATACAATTTAATAAAGCATAGGATAAAACAACATAAATAAAATTTAATAAAGCATAGGATAAAACAACATAAATACAATTTAATAAAGCATAGGATAAAACAACATAAATAAAATTTAATAAAGCATAGGTTAAAACAACATAAATACAATTTAATAAAGCATATAATAAAACCACAGAAATACAATTTAATAAAGCATAGGATAAAACAACATAAATACAATTTAATAAAGCATAGGACAAAACACCATAAATACAATTTAATAAAGCAGAGGATAAAACAACATAAATACAATTTAATGAAACAGGATAAACAACATAAATACAATTTAATAAAGCATAGGATAAAACAACATAAATACAATTTAATAAAGCATAGGCTAAAACTACATAAATACAATTTAATAAAGCATAGGATAAAACAAATTAAATACAATATAATAAAGCATAGGATAAAACAACATAAATTCAATTTAATAAAGCATAGGATAAAACAACATAAATACAATTTAATAAAGCATAAGATAAAACAACATGAATACAATTTAATAAAGCATAGGATAAAACAACATAAATACAATTTAATAAAGCATAAGTTAAAACAACATAAATACAATTTAATAAAGCATAGGATAAAACAACATAAATTCAATTTAATAAAGCATAGGATAAAACAACATAAATACAATTTAATAAAGCACAGGATAAAACAAAATAAATAAAATTTAATAAAGCATAGGATAAAACAACATAAATAAAATTTAATAAAGCATAGGATAAAACAACATAAATACAATTTAATAAAGCATAGGATAAAACATCATAAATAAAATTTAATAAAGCATAGGATAAAACAACATAAATACAATTTAATAAAGCATATGATAAAACAACATAAATACAATTTAATAAAGCATAGGTTAAAACAACATAAATACAATTTAATAAAGCATAGGAAAAAACAACATAAATACAATTTAATAAAGCATAGGATAAAACAACATAAATAAAATTTAATATAGCATAGGATAAAACAACATAAATACAATTAAATAAAGCATAGGATAAAACAACATAAATACAATTTAATAAAGCATAGGATAAAACAACATAAATACAATTTAATAAAGCATAGGATAAAACAACATAAATACAATTTAATAAAGCATAGGATAAAACAACATAAATACAATTTAATAAAGCATAGGATAAAACAACATAAATAAAATTTAATAAAGCATAGGATAAAACAACATAAATACAATTTAATAAAGCATAGGATAAAACAACATAAATAAAATTTAATAAAGCATAGGTTAAAATAACATAAATACAATTTAATAAAGCATAGGACAAAACAACATAAAAACAATTTAATAAAGCATAGTTTAAAACAACATAAATACAATTTAATAAAGCATAGGATAAAACCACAGAATTACAATTTAATAAAGCATAGGATAAAACAACATAAATACAATTTAATAAAGTATAGGACAAAACAACATAAATACAATTTAATAAAGCATAGGATAAAACAACATAAATACAATTTAATGAAACATAGGATAAACAACATAAATACAATTTAATAAAGCATAGGATAAACAACATAAATACAATTTAATAAAGCATAGGCTAAAAGTACATAAATACAATTTAATAAAGCTTAGGATAAAACAAATTAAATACAATATAATAAAGCATAGGATAAAACAACATAAATACAATTTAATAAAGCATAGGATAAAACAACATAAATACAATTTAATAAAGCATAGGATAAAACAACATAAATACAATTTAATAAAGCATAGGATAAAACAACATAAATACAATTTAATAAAGCATAGGATAAAACAACATAAATACAATTTAATAAAGCATAGGATAAAACAACATAAATAAAATTTAATAAAGCATAGGTTAAAATAACATAAATACAATTTAATAAAGCATAGGACAAAACAACATAAAAACAATTTAAAAAAGCATAGTTTAAAACAACATAAATACAATTTAATAAAGCATAGGATAAAACCACAGAATTACAATTTAATAAAGCATAGGATAAAACAACATAAATACAATATAATAAAGTATAGGACAAAACAACATAAATACAATTTAATAAAGCATAGGATAAAACAACATAAATACAATTTAATGAAGCATAGGATAAACAACATAAATACAATTTAATAAAGCATAGGATAAACAACATAAATACAATTTAATAAAGCATAGGCTAAAACTACATAAATACAATTTAATAAAGCTTAGGATAAAACAAATTAAATACAATATAATAAAGCATAGGATAAAACAACATAAATTCAATTTAATAAAGCATAGGATAAAACAACATAAATACAATTTAATAAAGCATAAGATAAAACAACATGAATACAATTTAATAAAGCATAGGTTAAAACAACATAAATACAATTTAATAAAGCATAGGATAAAACAACATAAATATAATTTAATAAAGCATAGGTTAAAACAACATAAATACAATTTAATAAAGCACAGGATAAAGCAACATAAATACAATTTAATAAAGCATAGGATAAAACAACATAAATAAAATTTAATAAAGCATAGGATAAAACAACATAAATACAATTTAATAAAGCATAGGATAAAACAACATAAATAAAATTTAATAAAGCATAGGTTAAAACAACATAAATACAATTTAATAAAGCATATAATAAAACCACAGAAATACAATTTAATAAAGCATAGGATAAAACAACATAAATACAATTTAATAAAGCATAGGACAAAACACCATAAATACAATTTAATAAAGCAGAGGATAAAACAACATAAATACAATTTAATGAAACAGGATAAACAACATAAATACAATTTAATAAAGCATAGGATAAAACAACATAAATACAATTTAATAAAGCATAGGCTAAAACTACATAAATACAATTTAATAAAGCATAGGATAAAACAAATTAAATACAATATAATAAAGCATAGGATAAAACAACATAAATTCAATTTAATAAAGCATAGGATAAAACAACATAAATACAATTTAATAAAGCATAAGATAAAACAACATGAATACAATTTAATAAAGCATAGGATAAAACAACATAAATACAATTTAATAAAGCATAAGTTAAAACAACATAAATACAATTTAATAAAGCATAGGATAAAACAACATAAATTCAATTTAATAAAGCATAGGATAAAACAACATAAATACAATTTAATAAAGCACAGGATAAAACAAAATAAATAAAATTTAATAAAGCATAGGATAAAACAACATAAATAAAATTTAATAAAGGATAGGATAAAACAACATAAATACAATTTAATAAAGCATAGGATAAAACAACATAAATAAAATTTAATAAAGCATAGGATAAAACAACATAAATACAATTTAATGAAACATAGGATAAAACAACATAAATACAATTTAATAAAGCATAGGATAAAACAACATAAATACAATTTAATAAAGCATAGGATAAAACAACATAAATAAAATTTAATAAAGCATAGGTTAAAATAACATAAATACAATTTAATAAAGCATAGGACAAAACAACATAAAAACAATTTAATAAAGCATAGTTTAAAACAACATAAATACAATTTAATAAAGCATAGGATAAAACCACAGAATTACAATTTAATAAAGCATAGGATAAAACAACATAAATACAATTTAATAAAGTATAGGACAAAACAACATAAATACAATTTAATAAAGCATAGGATAAAACAACATAAATACAATTTAATGAAACATAGGATAAACAACATAAATACAATTTAATAAAGCATAGGATAAACAACATAAATACAATTTAATAAAGCATAGGCTAAAACTACATAAATACAATTTAATAAAGCTTAGGATAAAACAAATTAAATACAATATAATAAAGCATAGGATAAAACAACATAAATTCAATTTAATAAAGCATAGTATAAAACAACATAAATATAATTTAATAAAGCATAGGTTAAAACAACATAAATACAATTTAATAAAGCACAGGATAAAACAACATAAATACAATTTAATAAAGCATAAGACAAAAAAACATAAATACAATTTAATAAAGCATATGTTAAAACAACATAAATACAATTTAATAAAGCATAGGTTAAAACAACATAAATACAATTTAATAAAGCATAGGATAAAACAACATAAATACAATTTAATAAAGCATAGGATAAAACAACATAAATAAAATTTAATAAAGCATAGGATAAAACAACATAAATACAATTAAATAAAGCATAGGATAAAACAACATAAATACAATTTAATATAGCATAGGATAAAACAACATAAATACAATTTAATAAAGCATAGGATAAAACAACATAAATACAATTTAATAAAGCAAAGGATAAAACAACATGAATAAAATTTAATAAAGCATAGGTTAAAATAACATAAATACAATTTAATAAAGCATAGGACAAAACAACATAAAAACAATTTAATAAAGCATAGTTTAAAACAACATAAATACAATTTAATAAAGCATAGGATAAAACCACAGAATTACAATTTAATAAAGCATAGGATAAAACAACATAAATACAATTTAATAAAGCATAGGATAAAACAACATAAATACAATTTAATAAAGCATAGGATAAAACAACATAAATACAATTTAATAAAGCATAGGATAAAACAACATAAATACAATTTAATAAAGCATAGGATAAAACAACATAAATACAATTTAATAAAGCATAGGATAAAACAACATAAATAAAATTTAATAAAGCATAGGTTAAAATAACATAAATACAATTTAATAAAGCATAGGACAAAACAACATAAATACAATTTAATAAAGCACAGGATAAAACAACATAAATACAATTTAGTAAAGCATAGGTCAAAATAACATAAATATAATTTAATAAAGCATAGGATAAAACAACATAAATACAATTTAATAAAGCATAGGTTAAAACAACATAAATACAATTTAATAAAGCATAGGATAAAACAACATAAATACAATTTAATAAAGCATAGGATAAAACAACATAAATAAAATTTAATAAAGCATAGGATAAAACAACATAAATAAAAATTTAATAAAGCATAGGATAAAACAACATAAATACAATTTAATAAAGCATAGGATAAAACAACATAAATACAATTTAATAAAGCGTAGCATAAAACAACATAAATACAATTTAATAAAGCATAGGATAAAACAACATAAATACAATTTAATAAAGCGTAGCATAAAACAACATAAATACAATTTAATAAAGCATAGGATAAAACAACATAAATACAATTTAATAAAGCATAAGATAAAACAACATGAATACAATTTAATAAAGCATAGGATAAAACAACATAAATACAATTTAATAAAGCATAAGTTAAAACAACATAAATACAATTTAATAAAGCATAGGATAAAACAACATAAATTCAATTTAATAAAGCATAGGATAAAACAACATAAATACATTTTAATAAAGCACAGGATAAAACAAAATAAATAAAATTTAATAAAGCATAGGATAAAACAACATAAATACAATTTAATAAAGCATAGGATAAAACAACATAAATACAATTTAATAAAGCATAAGATAAAACAACATGAATACAATTTAATAAAGCATAGGATAAAACAACATAAATACAATTTAATAATGCATAAGTTAAAACAACATAAATACAATTTAATAAAGCATAGGATAAAACAACATAAATTCAATTTAATAAAGCATAGGATAAAACAACATAAATACAATTTAATAAAGCATATGATAAAACAACATAAATACAATTTAATAAAGCATAGGTTAAAACAACATAAATACAATTTAATAAAGCATAGGAAAAAACAACATAAATACAATTTAATAAAGCATAGGATAAAACAACATAAATAAAATTTAATATAGCATAGGATAAAACAACATAAATACAATTAAATAAAGCATAGGACAAAACAACATAAAAACAATTTAATAAAGCATAGTTTAAAACAACATAAATACAATTTAATAAAGCATAGGATAAAACCACAGAATTACAATTTAATAAAGCATAGGATAAAACAACATAAATACAATTTAATAAAGTATAGGACAAAACAACATAAATACAATTTAATAAAGCATAGGATAAAACAACATAAATACAATTTAATGAAACATAGGATAAACAACATAAATACAATTTAATAAAGCATAGGATAAACAACATAAATACAATTTAATAAAGCATAGGCTAAAACTACATAAATACAATTTAATAAAGCTTAGGATAAAACAAATTAAATACAATATAATAAAGCATAGGATAAAACAACATAAATTCAATTTAATAAAGCATAGGATAAAACAACATAAATACAATTTAATAAAGCATAAGATAAAACAACATGAATACAATTTAATAAAGCATAGGTTAAAACAACATAAATACAATTTAATAAAGCATAGTATAAAACAACATAAATATAATTTAATAAAGCATAGGTTAAAACAACATAAATACAATTTAATAAAGCACAGGATAAAACAACATAAATACAATTTAATAAAGCATAGTATAAAACAACATAAATATAATTTAATAAAGCATAGGTTAAAACAACATAAATACAATTTAATAAAGCACAGGATAAAACAACATAAATACAATTTAATAAAGCATAGGATAAAACAACATAAATACAATTTAATAAAGCATAGGTTAAAACAACATAAATACAATTTAATAAAGCACAGGATAAAACAACATAAATACAATTTAATAAAGCATACGATAAAACAACATAAATACAATTTAATAAAGCATAGGTTAAAACAACATAAATACAATTTAATAAAGCATAGGATAAAACAACATAAATACAATTTAATAAAGCATAGGATAAAACAACATAAATACAATTTAATAAAGCATAGGACAAAACAACATAAATACAATTTAATAAAGCAGAGGATAAAACAACATAAATACAATTTAATGAAGCATAGGATAAAACAACATAAATACAATTTAATAAAGCATAGGCTAAAACTACATAAATACAATTTAATAAAGCATAGGATAAAACAAATTAAATACAATATAATAAAGCATAGGATAAAACAACATAAATTCAATTTAATAAAGCATAGGATAAAACAACATAAATACAATTTAATAAAGCATAGGATAAAACAACATAAATACAATTTAATAAAGCACAGGATAAAACAAAATAAATAAAATTTAATAAAGCATAGGATAAAACAACATAAATAAAATTTAATAAAGCATAGGATAAAACAACATAAATACAATTTAATAAAGCATAGGATAAAACAACATAAATAAAATTTAATAAAGCATAGGATAAAACAACATAAATACAATTTAATAAAGCATATGATAAAACAACATAAATACAATTTAATAAAGCATAGGTTAAAACAACATAAATACAATTTAATAAAGCATAGGAAAAAACAACATAAATACAATTTAATAAAGCATAGGATAAAACAACATAAATAAAATTTAATATAGCATAGGATAAAACAACATAAATACAATTAAATAAAGCATAGGATAAAACAACATAAATACAATTTAATAAAGCATAGGATAAAACAACATAAATACAATTTAATAAAGCATAGGATAAAACAACATAAATACAATTTAATAAAGCATAGGATAAAACAACATAAATACAATTTAATAAAGCATAGGATAAAACAACATAAATAAAATTTAATAAAGCATAGGATAAAACAACATAAATACAATTTAATAAAGCATAGGATAAAACAACATAAATAAAATTTAATAAAGCATAGGTTAAAATAACATAAATACAATTTAATAAAGCATAGGACAAAACAACATAAAAACAATTTAATAAAGCATAGTTTAAAACAACATAAATACAATTTAATAAAGCATAGGATAAAACCACAGAATTACAATTTAATAAAGCATAGGATAAAACAACATAAATACAATTTAATAAAGTATAGGACAAAACAACATAAATACAATTTAATAAAGCATAGGATAAAACAACATAAATACAATTTAATGAAACATAGGATAAACAACATAAATACAATTTAATAAAGCATAGGATAAACAACATAAATACAATTTAATAAAGCATAGGCTAAAACTACATAAATACAATTTAATAAAGCATAAGACAAAAAAACATAAATACAATTTAATAAAGCATATGTTAAAACAACATAAATACAATTTAATAAAGCATAGGTTAAAACAACATAAATACAATTTAATAAAGCATAGGATAAAACAACATAAATACAATTTAATAATGCTTAGGATAAAACAACATAAATACAATTTAATAAAGCATAGGATAAAACAACATAAATACAATTTAATAAAGCATAGGATAAAACAACATAAATACAATTTAATAAAGCATAGGTTAAAACAACATAAATACAATTTAATAAAACACAGGATAAAACAACATAAATACAATTTAATAAAGCATATGATAAAACAACATAAATACAATTTAATAAAGCATAGGTTAAAACAACATAAATACAATTTAATAAAGCATAGGATAAAACAACATAAATACAATTTAATAAAGCAGAGGATAAAACAACATAAATAAAATTTAATAAAGCATAGGATAAAACAACATAAATACAATTAAATAAAGCATAGGATAAAACAACATAAATACAATTTAATATAGCATAGGATAAAACAACATAAATACAATTTAATAAAGCATAGGATAAAACAACATAAATACAATTTAATAAAGCAAAGGATAAAACAACATGAATAAAATTTAATAAAGCATAGGTTAAAATAACATAAATACAATTTAATAAAGCATAGGACAAAACAACATAAAAACAATTTAATAAAGCATAGTTTAAAACAACATAAATACAATTTAATAAAGCATAGGATAAAACCACAGAATTACTATTTAATAAAGCATAGGATAAAACCACAGAATTACTATTTAATAAAGCATAGGATAAAACAACATAAATACAATTTAATAAAGCATAGGATAAAACAACATAAATACAATTTAATAAAGCATAGGATAAAACAACATAAATACAATTTAATAAAGCATAGGATAAAACAACATAAATACAATTTAATAAAGCATAGGATAAAACAACATAAATACAATTTAATAAAGCATAGGATAAAACAAAATAAATAAAATTTAATAAAGCATAGGTTAAAATAACATAAATACAATTTAATAAAGCATAGGACAAAACAACATAAATACAATTTAATAAAGCACAGGATAAAACAACATAAATACAATTTAGTAAAGCATAGGTCAAAATAACATAAATATAATTTAATAAAGCATAGGATAAAACAACATAAATACAATTTAATAAAGCATAGGTTAAAACAACATAAATACAATTTAATAAAGCATAGGATAAAACAACATAAATACAATTTAATAAAGCATAGGATAAAACAACATAAATAAAATTTAATAAAGCATAGGATAAAACAACATAAATAAAAATTTAATAAAGCATAGGATAAAACAACATAAATACAATTTAATAAAGCATAGGATAAAACAACATAAATACAATTTAATAAAGCGTAGCATAAAACAACATAAATACAATTTAATAAAGCATAGGATAAAACAACATAAATACAATTTAATAAAGCGTAGCATAAAACAACATAAATACAATTTAATAAAGCATAGGATAAAACAACATAAATTCAATTTAATAAAGCATAGGATAAAACAACATAAATACAATTTAATAAAGCACAGGATAAAACAACATAAATACAATTAAATAAAGCATAGGATAAAACAACATAAATACAATTTAATAAAGCATAGGATAAAACAACATAAATACAATTTAATAAAGCATAGGATAAACAACATAAATACAATTTAATAAAGCATAGGATAAAACAACATAAATACAATTTAATAAAGCATAGGCTAAAACTACATAAATACAATTTAATAAAGCATAGGATAAAACAAATTAAATACAATATAATAAAGCATAGGATAAAACAACATAAATTCAATTTAATAAAGCATAGGATAAAACAACATAAATACAATTTAATAAAGCATAAGATAAAACAACATGAATACAATTTAATAAAGCATAGGATAAAACAACATAAATACAATTTAATAAAGCATAAGTTAAAACAACATAAATACAATTTAATAAAGCACAGGATAAAACAAAATAAATAAAATTTAATAAAGCATAGGATAAAACAACATAAATAAAATTTAATAAAGCATAGGATAAAACAACATAAATACAATTTAATAAAGCATAGGATAAAACAACATAAATAAAATTTAATAAAGCATAGGATAAAACAACATAAATACAATTTAATAAAGCATATGATAAAACAACATAAATACAATTTAATAAAGCATAGGTTAAAACAACATAAATACAATTTAATAAAGCATAGGAAAAAACAACATAAATACAATTTAATAAAGCATAGGATAAAACAACATAAATAAAATTTAATAAAGCATAGGATAAAACAACATAAATAAAAATTTAATAAAGCATAGGATAAAACAACATAAATACAATTTAATAAAGCATAGGATAAAACAACATAAATACAATTTAATAAAGCGTAGCATAAAACAACATAAATACAATTTAATAAAGCATAGGATAAAACAACATAAATAAAATTTAATAAAGCATAGGTTAAAACAACATAAATACAATTTAATAAAGCATATAATAAAACCACAGAAATACAATTTAATAAAGCATAGGATAAAACAACATAAATACAATTTAATAAAGCATAGGACAAAACAACATAAATACAATTTAATAAAGCAGAGGATAAAACAACATAAATACAATTTAATGAAACATAGGATAAACAACATAAATACAATTTAATAAAGCATAGGATAAAACAACATAAATACAATTTAATAAAGCATAGGCTAAAACTACATAAATACAATTTAATAAAGCATAGGATAAAACAAATTAAATACAATATAATAAAGCATAGGATAAAACAACATAAATTCAATTTAATAAAGCATAGGATAAAACAACATAAATACAATTTAATAAAGCATAAGATAAAACAACATGAATACAATTTAATAAAGCATAGGATAAAACAACATAAATACAATTTAATAAAGCATAGGATAAAACAACATAAATACAATTTAATAAAGCATATGATAAAACAACATAAATAAAATTTAATAAAGCATAGGATAAAACAACATAAATACAATTTAATAAAGCATAGGATAAAACAACATAAATAAAATTTAATAAAGCATAGGATAAAACAACATAAATACAATTTAATAAAGCATATGATAAAACAACATAAATACAATTTAATAAAGCATAGGTTAAAACAACATAAATACAATTTAATAAAGCATAGGAAAAAACAACATAAATACAATTTAATAAAGCATAGGATAAAACAACATAAATAAAATTTAATATAGCATAGGATAAAACAACATAAATACAATTAAATAAAGCATAGGATAAAACAACATAAATACAATTTAATAAAGAATAGGATAAAACAACATAAATAAAATTTAATATAGCATAGGATAAAACAACATAAATACAATTAAATAAAGCATAGGATAAAACAACATAAATACAATTTAATGAAGCATAGGATAAAACAACATAAATACAATTTAATAAAGCATAGGATAAACAACATAAATACAATTTAATAAAGCATAGGATAAAACAACATAAATACAATTTAATAAAGCATAGGCTAAAACTACATAAATACAATTTAATAAAGCATAGGATAAAACAAATTAAATACAATATAATAAAGCATAGGATAAAACAACATAAATTCAATTTAATAAAGCATAGGATAAAACAACATAAATACAATTTAATAAAGCATAAGATAAAACAACATGAATACAATTTAATAAAGCATAGGATAAAACAACATAAATACAATTTAATAAAGCATAAGTTAAAACAACATAAATACAATTTAATAAAGCACAGGATAAAACAAAATAAATAAAATTTAATAAAGCATAGGATAAAACAACATAAATACAATTAAATAAAGCATAGGATAAAACAACATAAATACAATTTAATAAAGCATAGGATAAAACAACATAAATACAATTTAATAAAGCATAGGATAAAACAACATAAATACAATTTAATAAAGCATAGGATAAAACAACATAAATACAATTTAATAAAGCATAGGATAAAACAACATAAATACAATTTAATAAAGCATAGGATAAACAACATAAATACAATTTAATAAAGCATAGGATAAAACAACATAAATACAATTTAATAAAGCATAGGCTAAAACTACATAAATACAATTTAATAAAGCATAGGATAAAACAAATTAAATACAATATAATAAAGCATAGGATAAAACAACATAAATTCAATTTAATAAAGCATAGGATAAAACAACATAAATACAATTTAATAAAGCATAAGATAAAACAACATGAATACAATTTAATAAAGCATAGGATAAAACAACATAAATACAATTTAATAAAGCATAAGTTAAAACAACATAAATACAATTTAATAAAGCACAGGATAAAACAAAATAAATAAAATTTAATAAAGCATAGGATAAAACAACATAAATAAAATTTAATAAAGCATAGGATAAAACAACATAAATACAATTTAATAAAGCATAGGATAAAACAACATAAATAAAATTTAATAAAGCATAGGATAAAACAACATAAATACAATTTAATAAAGCATATGATAAAACAACATAAATACAATTTAATAAAGCATAGGTTAAAACAACATAAATACAATTTAATAAAGCATAGGAAAAAACAACATAAATACAATTTAATAAAGCATAGGATAAAACAACATAAATAAAATTTAATAAAGCATAGGATAAAACAACATAAATAAAAATTTAATAAAGCATAGGATAAAACAACATAAATACAATTTAATAAAGCATAGGATAAAACAACATAAATACAATTTAATAAAGCGTAGCATAAAACAACATAAATACAATTTAATAAAGCATAGGATAAAACAACATAAATAAAATTTAATAAAGCATAGGTTAAAACAACATAAATACAATTTAATAAAGCATATAATAAAACCACAGAAATACAATTTAATAAAGCATAGGATAAAACAACATAAATACAATTTAATAAAGCATAGGACAAAACAACATAAATACAATTTAATAAAGCAGAGGATAAAACAACATAAATACAATTTAATGAAACATAGGATAAACAACATAAATACAATTTAATAAAGCATAGGATAAAACAACATAAATACAATTTAATAAAGCATAGGCTAAAACTACATAAATACAATTTAATAAAGCATAGGATAAAACAAATTAAATACAATATAATAAAGCATAGGATAAAACAACATAAATTCAATTTAATAAAGCATAGGATAAAACAACATAAATACAATTTAATAAAGCATAAGATAAAACAACATGAATACAATTTAATAAAGCATAGGATAAAACAACATAAATACAATTTAATAAAGCATAGGATAAAACAACATAAATACAATTTAATAAAGCATATGATAAAACAACATAAATAAAATTTAATAAAGCATAGGATAAAACAACATAAATACAATTTAATAAAGCATAGGATAAAACAACATAAATAAAATTTAATAAAGCATAGGATAAAACAACATAAATACAATTTAATAAAGCATATGATAAAACAACATAAATACAATTTAATAAAGCATAGGTTAAAACAACATAAATACAATTTAATAAAGCATAGGAAAAAACAACATAAATACAATTTAATAAAGCATAGGATAAAACAACATAAATAAAATTTAATATAGCATAGGATAAAACAACATAAATACAATTAAATAAAGCATAGGATAAAACAACATAAATACAATTTAATAAAGAATAGGATAAAACAACATAAATAAAATTTAATATAGCATAGGATAAAACAACATAAATACAATTAAATAAAGCATAGGATAAAACAACATAAATACAATTTAATGAAGCATAGGATAAAACAACATAAATACAATTTAATAAAGCATAGGATAAACAACATAAATACAATTTAATAAAGCATAGGATAAAACAACATAAATACAATTTAATAAAGCATAGGCTAAAACTACATAAATACAATTTAATAAAGCATAGGATAAAACAAATTAAATACAATATAATAAAGCATAGGATAAAACAACATAAATTCAATTTAATAAAGCATAGGATAAAACAACATAAATACAATTTAATAAAGCATAAGATAAAACAACATGAATACAATTTAATAAAGCATAGGATAAAACAACATAAATACAATTTAATAAAGCATAAGTTAAAACAACATAAATACAATTTAATAAAGCACAGGATAAAACAAAATAAATAAAATTTAATAAAGCATAGGATAAAACAACATAAATACAATTAAATAAAGCATAGGATAAAACAACATAAATACAATTTAATAAAGCATAGGATAAAACAACATAAATACAATTTAATAAAGCATAGGATAAAACAACATAAATACAATTTAATAAAGCATAGGATAAAACAACATAAATACAATTTAATAAAGCATAGGATAAAACAACATAAATAAAATTTAATAAAGCATAGGTTAAAATAACATAAATACAATTTAATAAAGCATAGGAGAAAACAACATAAAAACAATTTAAAAAAGCATAGTTTAAAACAACATAAATACAATTTAATAAAGCATAGGATAAAACCACAGAATTACAATTTAATAAAGCATAGGATAAAACAACATAAATACAATATAATAAAGTATAGGACAAAACAACATAAATACAATTTAATAAAGCATAGGATAAAACAACATAAATACAATTTAATGAAGCATAGGATAAACAACATAAATACAATTTAATAAAGCATAGGATAAACAACATAAATACAATTTAATAAAGCATAGGCTAAAACTACATAAATACAATTTAATAAAGCTTAGGATAAAACAAATTAAATACAATATAATAAAGCATAGGATAAAACAACATAAATTCAATTTAATAAAGCATAGGATAAAACAACATAAATACAATTTAATAAAGCATAAGATAAAACAACATGAATACAATTTAATAAAGCATAGGTTAAAACAACATAAATACAATTTAATAAAGCATAGGATAAAACAACATAAATATAATTTAATAAAGCATAGGTTAAAACAACATAAATACAATTTAATAAAGCACAGGATAAAGCAACATAAATACAATTTAATAAAGCATAGGATAAAACAACATAAATAAAATTTAATAAAGCATAGGATAAAACAACATAAATACAATTTAATAAAGCATAGGATAAAACAACATAAATAAAATTTAATAAAGCATAGGTTAAAACAACATAAATACAATTTAATAAAGCATATAATAAAACCACAGAAATACAATTTAATAAAGCATAGGATAAAACAACATAAATACAATTTAATAAAGCATAGGACAAAACACCATAAATACAATTTAATAAAGCAGAGGATAAAACAACATAAATACAATTTAATGAAACAGGATAAACAACATAAATACAATTTAATAAAGCATAGGATAAAACAACATAAATACAATTTAATAAAGCATAGGCTAAAACTACATAAATACAATTTAATAAAGCATAGGATAAAACAAATTAAATACAATATAATAAAGCATAGGATAAAACAACATAAATTCAATTTAATAAAGCATAGGATAAAACAACATAAATACAATTTAATAAAGCATAGGATAAAACAACATAAATACAATTTAATAAAGCATAGGATAAAACAACATAAATACAATTTAATAAAGCATAGGATAAAACAACATAAATACAATTTAATAAAGCATAGGATAAAACAACATAAATAAAATTTAATAAAGCATAGGATAAAACAACATAAATACAATTTAATAAAGCATAGGATAAAACAACATAAATAAAATTTAATAAAGCATAGGTTAAAATAACATAAATACAATTTAATAAAGCATAGGACAAAACAACATAAAAACAATTTAATAAAGCATAGTTTAAAACAACATAAATACAATTTAATAAAGCATAGGATAAAACCACAGAATTACAATTTAATAAAGCATAGGATAAAACAACATAAATACAATTTAATAAAGTATAGGACAAAACAACATAAATACAATTTAATAAAGCATAGGATAAAACAACATAAATACAATTTAATGAAACATAGGATAAACAACATAAATACAATTTAATAAAGCATAGGATAAACAACATAAATACAATTTAATAAAGCATAGGCTAAAACTACATAAATACAATTTAATAAAGCTTAGGATAAAACAAATTAAATACAATATAATAAAGCATAGGATAAAACAACATAAATAAAAATTTAATAAAGCATAGGATAAAACAACATAAATACAATTTAATAAAGCATAGGATAAAACAACATAAATACAATTTAATAAAGCGTAGCATAAAACAACATAAATACAATTTAATAAAGCATAGGATAAAACAACATAAATACAATTTAATAAAGCGTAGCATAAAACAACATAAATACAATTTAATAAAGCATAGGATAAAACAACATAAATTCAATTTAATAAAGCATAGGATAAAACAACATAAATACAATTTAATAAAGCACAGGATAAAACAACATAAATACAATTAAATAAAGCATAGGATAAAACAACATAAATACAATTTAATAAAGCATAGGATAAAACAACATAAATACAATTTAATAAAGCATAGGATAAACAACATAAATACAATTTAATAAAGCATAGGATAAAACAACATAAATACAATTTAATAAAGCATAGGCTAAAACTACATAAATACAATTTAATAAAGCATAGGATAAAACAAATTAAATACAATATAATAAAGCATAGGATAAAACAACATAAATTCAATTTAATAAAGCATAGGATAAAACAACATAAATACAATTTAATAAAGCATAAGATAAAACAACATGAATACAATTTAATAAAGCATAGGATAAAACAACATAAATACAATTTAATAAAGCATAAGTTAAAACAACATAAATACAATTTAATAAAGCACAGGATAAAACAAAATAAATAAAATTTAATAAAGCATAGGATAAAACAACATAAATAAAATTTAATAAAGCATAGGATAAAACAACATAAATACAATTTAATAAAGCATAGGATAAAACAACATAAATAAAATTTAATAAAGCATAGGATAAAACAACATAAATACAATTTAATAAAGCATATGATAAAACAACATAAATACAATTAAATAAAGCATAGGATAAAACAACATAAATACAATTTAATAAAGCATAGGATAAAACAACATAAATACAATTTAATAAAGCATAGGATAAAACAACATAAATACAATTTAATAAAGCATAGGATAAAACAACATAAATACAATTTAATAAAGCATAGGATAAAACAACATAAATAAAATTTAATAAAGCATAGGTTAAAATAACATAAATACAATTTAATAAAGCATAGGACAAAACAACATAAAAACAATTTAAAAAAGCATAGTTTAAAACAACATAAATACAATTTAATAAAGCATAGGATAAAACCACAGAATTACAATTTAATAAAGCATAGGATAAAACAACATAAATACAATATAATAAAGTATAGGACAAAACAACATAAATACAATTTAATAAAGCATAGGATAAAACAACATAAATACAATTTAATGAAGCATAGGATAAACAACATAAATACAATTTAATAAAGCATAGGATAAACAACATAAATACAATTTAATAAAGCATAGGCTAAAACTACATAAATACAATTTAATAAAGCATAGGATAAAACAACATAAATACAATTTAATAAAGCATATGATAAAACAACATAAATAAAATTTAATAAAGCATAGGATAAAACAACATAAATACAATTTAATAAAGCATAGGATAAAACAACATAAATAAAATTTAATAAAGCATAGGATAAAACAACAGAAATACAATTTAATAAAGCATATGATAAAACAACATAAATACAATTTAATAAAGCATAGGTTAAAACAACATAAATACAATTTAATAAAGCATAGGAAAAAACAATATAAATACAATTTAATAAAGCATAGGATAAAACAACATAAATAAAATTTAATATAGCATAGGATAAAACAACATAAATACAATTAAATAAAGCATAGGATAAAACAACATAAATACAATTTAATAAAGAATAGGATAAAACAACATAAATAAAATTTAATATAGCATAGGATAAAACAACATAAATACAATTAATAAAGCATAGGATAAAACAACATAAATACAATTTAATAAAGCATAGGATAAAACAACATAAATACAATTTAATAAAGCATAGGATAAACAACATAAATACAATTTAATAAAGCATAGGATAAAACAACATAAATACAATTTAATAAAGCATAGGCTAAAACTACATAAATACAATTTAATAAAGCATAGGATAAAACAAATTAAATACAATATAATAAAGCATAGGATAAAACAACATAAATTCAATTTAATAAAGCATAGGATAAAACAACATAAATACAATTTAATAAAGCATAAGATAAAACAACATGAATACAATTTAATAAAGCATAGGATAAAACAACATAAATACAATTTAATAAAGCATAGGAAAAAACAACATAAATACAATTTAATAAAGCATAGGATAAAACAACATAAATAAAATTTAATAAAGCATAGGATAAAACAACATAAATAAAAATTTAATAAAGCATAGGATAAAACAACATAAATACAATTTAATAAAGCATAGGATAAAACAACATAAATACAATTTAATAAAGCGTAGCATAAAACAACATAAATACAATTTAATAAAGCATAGGATAAAACAACATAAATAAAATTTAATAAAGCATAGGTTAAAACAACATAAATACAATTTAATAAAGCATATAATAAAACCACAGAAATACAATTTAATAAAGCATAGGATAAAACAACATAAATAAAATTTAATATAGCATAGGATAAAACAACATAAATACAATTAAATAAAGCATAGGATAAAACAACATAAATACAATTTAATAAAGCATAGGATAAAACAACATAAATACAATTTAATAAAGCATAGGATAAAACAACATAAATACAATTTAATAAAGCATAGGATAAAACAACATAAATACAATTTAATAAAGCATAGGATAAAACAACATAAATAAAATTTAATAAAGCATAGGTTAAAATAACATAAATACAATTTAATAAAGCATAGGACAAAACAACATAAAACAATTTAAAAAAGCATAGTTTAAAACAACATAAATACAATTTAATAAAGCATAGGATAAAACCACAGAATTACAATTTAATAAAGCATAGGATAAAACAACATAAATACAATATAATAAAGTATAGGACAAAACAACATAAATACAATTTAATAAAGCATAGGATAAAACAACATAAATACAATTTAATGAAGCATAGGATAAACAACATAAATACAATTTAATAAAGCATAGGATAAACAACATAAATACAATTTAATAAAGCATAGGCTAAAACTACATAAATACAATTTAATAAAGCTTAGGATAAAACAAATTAAATACAATATAATAAAGCATAGGATAAAACAACATAAATTCAATTTAATAAAGCATAGGATAAAACAACATAAATACAATTTAATAAAGCATAAGATAAAACAACATGAATACAATTTAATAAAGCATAGGTTAAAACAACATAAATACAATTTAATAAAGCATAGGATAAAACAACATAAATATAATTTAATAAAGCATAGGTTAAAACAACATAAATACAATTTAATAAAGCACAGGATAAAGCAACATAAATACAATTTAATAAAGCATAGGATAAAACAACATAAATAAAATTGAATAAAGCATAGGATAAAACAACATAAATACAATTTAATAAAGCATAGGATAAAACAACATAAATAAAATTTAATAAAGCATAGGTTAAAACAACATAAATACAATTTAATAAAGCATATAATAAAACCACAGAAATACAATTTAATAAAGCATAGGATAAAACAACATAAATACAATTTAATAAAGCATAGGACAAAACACCATAAATACAATTTAATAAAGCAGAGGATAAAACAACATAAATACAATTTAATGAAACAGGATAAACAACATAAATACAATTTAATAAAGCATAGGATAAAACAACATAAATACAATTTAATAAAGCATAGGCTAAAACTACATAAATACAATTTAATAAAGCATAGGATAAAACAAATTAAATACAATATAATAAAGCATAGGATAAAACAACATAAATTCAATTTAATAAAGCATAGGATAAAACAACATAAATACAATTTAATAAAGCATAGGATAAAACAACATAAATACAATTTAATAAAGCATAGGATAAAACAACATAAATACAATTTAATAAAGCATAGGATAAAACAACATAAATACAATTTAATAAAGCATAGGATAAAACAACATAAATAAAATTTAATAAAGCATAGCATAAAACAACATAAATACAATTTAATAAAGCATAGGATAAAACAACATAAATAAAATTTAATAAAGCATAGGTTAAAATAACATAAATACAATTTAATAAAGCATAGGACAAAACAACATAAAAACAATTTAATAAAGCATAGTTTAAAACAACATAAATACAATTTAATAAAGCATAGGATAAAACCACAGAATTACAATTTAATAAAGCATAGGATAAAACAACATAAATACAATTTAATAAAGTATAGGACAAAACAACATAAATACAATTTAATAAAGCATAGGATAAAACAACATAAATACAATTTAATGAAACATAGGATAAACAACATAAATACAATTTAATAAAGCATAGGATAAACAACATAAATACAATTTAATAAAGCATAGGCTAAAACTACATAAATACAATTTAATAAAGCTTAGGATAAAACAAATTAAATACAATATAATAAAGCATAGGATAAAACAACATAAATTCAATTTAATAAAGCATAGTATAAAACAACATAAATATAATTTAATAAAGCATAGGTTAAAACAACATAAATACAATTTAATAAAGCACAGGATAAAACAACATAAATACAATTTAATAAAGCATAAGACAAAAAAACATAAATACAATTTAATAAAGCATATGTTAAAACAACATAAATACAATTTAATAAAGCATAGGTTAAAACAACATAAATACAATTTAATAAAGCATAGGATAAAACAACATAAATACAATTTAATAAAGCATAGGATAAAACAACATAAATACAATTTAATAAAGCAGAGGATAAAACAACATAAATAAAATTTAATAAAGCATAGGATAAAACAACATAAATACAATTAAATAAAGCATAGGATAAAACAACATAAATACAATTTAATATAGCATAGGATAAAACAACATAAATACAATTTAATAAAGCATAGGATAAAACAACATAAATACAATTTAATAAAGCAAAGGATAAAACAACATGAATAAAATTTAATAAAGCATAGGTTAAAATAACATAAATACAATTTAATAAAGCATAGGACAAAACAACATAAAAACAATTTAATAAAGCATAGTTTAAAACAACATAAATACAATTTAATAAAGCATAGGATAAAACCACAGAATTACTATTTAATAAAGCATAGGATAAAACCACAGAATTACTATTTAATAAAGCATAGGATAAAACAACATAAATACAATTTAATAAAGCATAGGATAAAACAACATAAATACAATTTAATAAAGCATAGGATAAAACAACATAAATACAATTTAATAAAGCATAGGATAAAACAACATAAATACAATTTAATAAAGCATAGGATAAAACAACATAAATACAATTTAATAAAGCATAGGATAAAACAAAATAAATAAAATTTAATAAAGCATAGGTTAAAATAACATAAATACAATTTAATAAAGCATAGGACAAAACAACATAAATACAATTTAATAAAGCACAGGATAAAACAACATAAATACAATTTAGTAAAGCATAGGTCAAAATAACATAAATATAATTTAATAAAGCATAGGATAAAACAACATAAATACAATTTAATAAAGCATAGGTTAAAACAACATAAATACAATTTAATAAAGCATAGGATAAAACAACATAAATACAATTTAATAAAGCATAGGATAAAACAACATAAATAAAATTTAATAAAGCATAGGATAAAACAACATAAATAAAAATTTAATAAAGCATAGGATAAAACAACATAAATACAATTTAATAAAGCATAGGATAAAACAACATAAATACAATTTAATAAAGCGTAGCATAAAACAACATAAATACAATTTAATAAAGCATAGGATAAAACAACATAAATACAATTTAATAAAGCGTAGCATAAAACAACATAAATACAATTTAATAAAGCATAGGATAAAACAACATAAATTCAATTTAATAAAGCATAGGATAAAACAACATAAATACAATTTAATAAAGCACAGGATAAAACAACATAAATACAATTAAATAAAGCATAGGATAAAACAACATAAATACAATTTAATAAAGCATAGGATAAAACAACATAAATACAATTTAATAAAGCATAGGATAAACAACATAAATACAATTTAATAAAGCATAGGATAAAACAACATAAATACAATTTAATAAAGCATAGGCTAAAACTACATAAATACAATTTAATAAAGCATAGGATAAAACAAATTAAATACAATATAATAAAGCATAGGATAAAACAACATAAATTCAATTTAATAAAGCATAGGATAAAACAACATAAATACAATTTAATAAAGCATAAGATAAAACAACATGAATACAATTTAATAAAGCATAGGATAAAACAACATAAATACAATTTAATAAAGCATAAGTTAAAACAACATAAATACAATTTAATAAAGCACAGGATAAAACAAAATAAATAAAATTTAATAAAGCATAGGATAAAACAACATAAATAAAATTTAATAAAGCATAGGATAAAACAACATAAATACAATTTAATAAAGCATAGGATAAAACAACATAAATAAAATTTAATAAAGCATAGGATAAAACAACATAAATACAATTTAATAAAGCATATGATAAAACAACATAAATACAATTTAATAAAGCATAGGTTAAAACAACATAAATACAATTTAATAAAGCATAGGAAAAAACAACATAAATACAATTTAATAAAGCATAGGATAAAACAACATAAATAAAATTTAATAAAGCATAGGATAAAACAACATAAATACAATTTAATAAAGCATAGGACAAAACAACATAAATACAATTTAATAAAGCAGAGGATAAAACAACATAAATACAATTTAATGAAACATAGGATAAACAACATAAATACAATTTAATAAAGCATAGGATAAAACAACATAAATACAATTTAATAAAGCATAGGCTAAAACTACATAAACACAATTTAATAAAGCATAGGATAAAACAAATTAAATACAATATAATAAAGCATAGGATAAAACAACATAAATTCAATTTAATAAAGCATAGGATAAAACAACATAAATACAATTTAATAAAGCATAAGATAAAACAACATGAATACAATTTAATAAAGCATAGGATAAAACAACATAAATACAATTTAATAAAGCATAGGATAAAACAACATAAATACAATTTAATAAAGCATAAGATAAAACAACATGAATACAATTTAATAAAGCATAGGATAAAACAACATAAATAAAATTTAATAAAGCATAGGATAAAACAACATAAATAAAATTTAATAAAGCATAGGATAAAACAACATAAATACAATTTAATAAAGCATAGGATAAAACAACATAAATAAAATTTAATAAAGCATAGGATAAAACAACATAAATACAATTTAATAAAGCATATGATAAAACAACATAAATACAATTTAATAAAGCATAGGTTAAAACAACATAAATACAATTTAATAAAGCATAGGAAAAAACAACATAAATACAATTTAATAAAGCATAGGATAAAACAACATAAATAAAATTTAATATAGCATAGGATAAAACAACATAAATACAATTAAATAAAGCATAGGATAAAACAACATAAATACAATTTAATAAAGCATAGGATAAAACAACATAAATACAATTTAATAAAGCATAGGATAAAACAACATAAATACAATTTAATAAAGCATAGGATAAAACAACATAAATACAATTTAATAAAGCATAGGATAAAACAACATAAATAAAATTTAATAAAGCATAGGTTAAAATAACATAAATACAACTTAATAAAGCATAGGACAAAACAACATAAAAACAATTTAAAAAAGCATAGTTTAAAACAACATAAATACAATTTAATAAAGCATAGGATAAAACCACAGAATTACAATTTAATAAAGCATAGGATAAAACAACATAAATACAATATAATAAAGTATAGGACAAAACAACATAAATACAATTTAATAAAGCATAGGATAAAACAACATAAATACAATTTAATGAAGCATAGGATAAACAACATAAATACAATTTAATAAAGCATAGGATAAACAACATAAATACAATTTAATAAAGCATAGGCTAAAACTACATAAATACAATTTAATAAAGCATAGGATAAAACAACATAAATACAATTTAATAAAGCATATGATAAAACAACATAAATAAAATTTAATAAAGCATAGGATAAAACAACATAAATACAATTTAATAAAGCATAGGATAAAACAACATAAATAAAATTTAATAAAGCATAGGATAAAACAACAGAAATACAATTTAATAAAGCATATGATAAAACAACATAAATACAATTTAATAAAGCATAGGTTAAAACAACATAAATACAATTTAATAAAGCATAGGAAAAAACAACATAAATACAATTTAATAAAGCATAGGATAAAACAACATAAATAAAATTTAATATAGCATAGGATAAAACAACATAAATACAATTAAATAAAGCATAGGATAAAACAACATAAATACAATTTAATAAAGAATAGGATAAAACAACATAAATAAAATTTAATATAGCATAGGATAAAACAACATAAATACAATTAATAAAGCATAGGATAAAACAACATAAATACAATTTAATAAAGCATAGGATAAAACAACATAAATACAATTTAATAAAGCATAGGATAAACAACATAAATACAATTTAATAAAGCATAGGATAAAACAACATAAATACAATTTAATAAAGCATAGGCTAAAACTACATAAATACAATTTAATAAAGCATAGGATAAAACAAATTAAATACAATATAATAAAGCATAGGATAAAACAACATAAATTCAATTTAATAAAGCATAGGATAAAACAACATAAATACAATTTAATAAAGCATAAGATAAAACAACATGAATACAATTTAATAAAGCATAGGATAAAACAACATAAATACAATTTAATAAAGCATAGGATAAAACAACATAAATACAATTTAATAAAGCATATGATAAAACAACATAAATACAATTTAATAAAGCATAGGTTAAAACAACATAAATACAATTTAATAAAGCATAGGAAAAAACAACATAAATACAATTTAATAAAGCATAGGATAAAACAACATAAATAAAATTTAATATAGCATAGGATAAAACAACATAAATACAATTAAATAAAGCATAGGATAAAACAACATAAATACAATTTAATAAAGCATAGGATAAAACAACATAAATACAATTTAATAAAGCATAGGATAAAACAACATAAATACAATTTAATAAAGCATAGGATAAAACAACATAAAAACAATTTAATAAAGCATAGGATAAAACAACATAAATAAAATTTAATAAAGCATAGGTTAAAATAACATAAATACAATTTAATAAAGCATAGGACAAAACAACATAAAAACAATTTAAAAAAGCATAGTTTAAAACAACATAAATACAATTTAATAAAGCATAGGATAAAACCACAGAATTACAATTTAATAAAGCATAGGATAAAACAACATAAATACAATATAATAAAGTATAGGACAAAACAACATAAATACAATTTAATAAAGCATAGGATAAAACAACATAAATACAATTTAATGAAGCATAGGATAAACAACATAAATACAATTTAATAAAGCATAGGATAAACAACATAAATACAATTTAATAAAGCATAGGCTAAAACTACATAAATACAATTTAATAAAGCTTAGGATAAAACAAATTAAATACAATATAATAAAGCATAGGATAAAACAACATAAATTCAATTTAATAAAGCATAGGATAAAACAACATAAATACAATTTAATAAAGCATAAGATAAAACAACATGAATACAATTTAATAAAGCATAGGTTAAAACAACATAAATACAATTTAATAAAGCATAGGATAAAACAACATAAATATAATTTAATAAAGCATAGGTTAAAACAACATAAATACAATTTAGTAAAGCACAGGATAAAGCAACATAAATACAATTTAATAAAGCATAGGATAAAACAACATAAATAAAATTTAATAAAGCATAGGATAAAACAACATAAATACAATTTAATAAAGCATAGGATAAAACAACATAAATAAAATTTAATAAAGCATAGGTTAAAACAACATAAATACAATTTAATAAAGCATATAATAAAACCACAGAAATACAATTTAATAAAGCATAGGATAAAACAACATAAATACAATTTAATAAAGCATAAGATAAAACAACATGAATACAATTTAATAAAGCATAGGTTAAAACAACATAAATACAATTTAATAAAGCATAGGATAAAACAACATAAATATAATTTAATAAAGCATAGGTTAAAACAACATGAATACAATTTAATAAAGCATAGGATAAAACAACATAAATACAATTTAATAAAGCATAAGATAAAACAACATGAATACAATTTAATAAAGCATAGGATAAAACAACATAAATACAATTTAATAAAGCATAAGTTAAAACAACATAAATACAATTTAATAAAGCATAGGATAAAACAACATAAATTCAATTTAATAAAGCATAGGATAAAACAACATAAATACAATTTAATAAAGCACAGGATAAAACAAAATAAATAAAATTTAATAAAGCATAGGATAAAACAACATAAATAAAATTTAATAAAGCATAGGATAAAACAACATAAATACAATTTAATAAAGCATAGGATAAAACAACATAAATAAAATTTAATAAAGCATAGGATAAAACAACATAAATACAATTTAATAAAGCATATGATAAAACAACATAAATACAATTTAATAAAGCATAGGTTAAAACAACATAAATTCAATTTAATAAAGCATAGGAAAAAACAACATAAATACAATTTAATAAAGCATAGGATAAAACAACATAAATAAAATGTAATATAGCATAGGATAAAACAACATAAATACAATTAAATAAAGCATAGGATAAAACAACATAAATACAATTTAATAAAGCATAGGATAAAACAACATAAATACAATTTAATAAAGCATAGGATAAAACAACATAAATACAATTTAATAAAGCATAGGATAAAACAACATAAATACAATTTAATAAAGCATAGGATAAAACAACATAAATAAAATTTAATAAAGCATAGGATAAAACAACATAAATACAATTTAATAAAGCATAGGATAAAACAACATAAATAAAATTTAATAAAGCATAGGTTAAAATAACATAAATACAATTTAATAAAGCATAGGACAAAACAACATAAAAACAATTTAATAAAGCATAGTTTAAAACAACATAAATACAATTTAATAAAGCATAGGATAAAACCACAGAATTACAATTTAATAAAGCATAGGATAAAACAACATAAATACAATTTAATAAAGTATAGGACAAAACAACATAAATACAATTTAATAAAGCATAGGATAAAACAACATAAATACAATTTAATGAAACATAGGATAAACAACATAAATACAATTTAATAAAGCATAGGATAAACAACATAAATACAATTTAATAAAGCATAGGCTAAAACTACATAAATACAATTTAATAAAGCTTAGGATAAAACAAATTAAATACAATATAATAAAGCATAGGATAAAACAACATAAATTCAATTTAATAAAGCATAGTATAAAACAACATAAATATAATTTAATAAAGCATAGGTTAAAACAACATAAATACAATTTAATAAAGCACAGGATAAAACAACATAAATACAATTTAATAAAGCATAAGACAAAAAAACATAAATACAATTTAATAAAGCATATGTTAAAACAACATAAATACAATTTAATAAAGCATAGGTTAAAACAACATAAATACAATTTAATAAAGCATAGGATAAAACAACATAAATACAATTTAATAAAGCATAGGATAAAACAACATAAATACAATTTAATAAAGCAGAGGATAAAACAACATAAATAAAATTTAATAAAGCATAGGATAAAACAACATAAATACAATTAAATAAAGCATAGGATAAAACAACATAAATACAATTTAATATAGCATAGGATAAAACAACATAAATACAATTTAATAAAGCATAGGATAAAACAACATAAATACAATTTAATAAAGCAAAGGATAAAACAACATGAATAAAATTTAATAAAGCATAGGTTAAAATAACATAAATACAATTTAATAAAGCATAGGACAAAACAACATAAAAACAATTTAATAAAGCATAGTTTAAAACAACATAAATACAATTTAATAAAGCATAGGATAAAACCACAGAATTACTATTTAATAAAGCATAGGATAAAACCACAGAATTACTATTTAATAAAGCATAGGATAAAACAACATAAATACAATTTAATAAAGCATAGGATAAAACAACATAAATACAATTTAATAAAGCATAGGATAAAACAACATAAATACAATTTAATAAAGCATAGGATAAAACAACATAAATACAATTTAATAAAGCATAGGATAAAACAACATAAATACAATTTAATAAAGCATAGGATAAAACAAAATAAATAAAATTTAATAAAGCATAGGTTAAAATAACATAAATACAATTTAATAAACATAGGACAAAACAACATAAATACAATTTAATAAAGCACAGGATAAAACAACATAAATACAATTTAGTAAAGCATAGGTCAAAATAACATAAATATAATTTAATAAAGCATAGGATAAAACAACATAAATACAATTTAATAAAGCATAGGTTAAAACAACATAAATACAATTTAATAAAGCATAGGATAAAACAACATAAATACAATTTAATAAAGCATAGGATAAAACAACATAAATAAAATTTAATAAAGCATAGGATAAAACAACATAAATAAAAATTTAATAAAGCATAGGATAAAACAACATAAATACAATTTAATAAAGCATAGGATAAAACAACATAAATACAATTTAATAAAGCGTAGCATAAAACAACATAAATACAATTTAATAAAGCATAGGATAAAACAACATAAATACAATTTAATAAAGCGTAGCATAAAACAACATAAATACAATTTAATAAAGCATAGGATAAAACAACATAAATTCAATTTAATAAAGCATAGGATAAAACAACATAAATACAATTTAATAAAGCACAGGATAAAACAACATAAATACAATTAAATAAAGCATAGGATAAAACAACATAAATACAATTTAATAAAGCATAGGATAAAACAACATAAATACAATTTAATAAAGCATAGGATAAACAACATAAATACAATTTAATAAAGCATAGGATAAAACAACATAAATACAATTTAATAAAGCATAGGCTAAAACTACATAAATACAATTTAATAAAGCATAGGATAAAACAAATTAAATACAATATAATAAAGCATAGGATAAAACAACATAAATTCAATTTAATAAAGCATAGGATAAAACAACATAAATACAATTTAATAAAGCATAAGATAAAACAACATGAATACAATTTAATAAAGCATAGGATAAAACAACATAAATACAATTTAATAAAGCATAAGTTAAAACAACATAAATACAATTTAATAAAGCACAGGATAAAACAAAATAAATAAAATTTAATAAAGCATAGGATAAAACAACATAAATAAAATTTAATAAAGCATAGGATAAAACAACATAAATACAATTTAATAAAGCATAGGATAAAACAACATAAATAAAATTTAATAAAGCATAGGATAAAACAACATAAATACAATTTAATAAAGCATATGATAAAACAACATAAATACAATTTAATAAAGCATAGGTTAAAACAACATAAATACAATTTAATAAAGCATAGGAAAAAACAACATAAATACAATTTAATAAAGCATAGGATAAAACAACATAAATAAAATTTAATAAAGCATAGGATAAAACAACATAAATACAATTTAATAAAGCATAGGACAAAACAACATAAATACAATTTAATAAAGCAGAGGATAAAACAACATAAATACAATTTAATGAAACATAGGATAAACAACATAAATACAATTTAATAAAGCATAGGATAAAACAACATAAATACAATTTAATAAAGCATAGGCTAAAACTACATAAACACAATTTAATAAAGCATAGGATAAAACAAATTAAATACAATATAATAAAGCATAGGATAAAACAACATAAATTCAATTTAATAAAGCATAGGATAAAACAACATAAATACAATTTAATAAAGCATAAGATAAAACAACATGAATACAATTTAATAAAGCATAGGATAAAACAACATAAATACAATTTAATAAAGCATAGGATAAAACAACATAAATACAATTTAATAAAGCATAAGATAAAACAACATGAATACAATTTAATAAAGCATAGGATAAAACAACATAAATAAAATTTAATAAAGCATAGGATAAAACAACATAAATAAAATTTAATAAAGCATAGGATAAAACAACATAAATACAATTTAATAAAGCATAGGATAAAACAACATAAATAAAATTTAATAAAGCATAGGATAAAACAACATAAATACAATTTAATAAAGCATATGATAAAACAACATAAATACAATTTAATAAAGCATAGGTTAAAACAACATAAATACAATTTAATAAAGCATAGGAAAAAACAACATAAATACAATTTAATAAAGCATAGGATAAAACAACATAAATAAAATTTAATATAGCATAGGATAAAACAACATAAATACAATTAAATAAAGCATAGGATAAAACAACATAAATACAATTTAATAAAGCATAGGATAAAACAACATAAATACAATTTAATAAAGCATAGGATAAAACAACATAAATACAATTTAATAAAGCATAGGATAAAACAACATAAATACAATTTAATAAAGCATAGGATAAAACAACATAAATAAAATTTAATAAAGCATAGGTTAAAATAACATAAATACAACTTAATAAAGCATAGGACAAAACAACATAAAAACAATTTAAAAAAGCATAGTTTAAAACAACATAAATACAATTTAATAAAGCATAGGATAAAACCACAGAATTACAATTTAATAAAGCATAGGATAAAACAACATAAATACAATATAATAAAGTATAGGACAAAACAACATAAATACAATTTAATAAAGCATAGGATAAAACAACATAAATACAATTTAATGAAGCATAGGATAAACAACATAAATACAATTTAATAAAGCATAGGATAAACAACATAAATACAATTTAATAAAGCATAGGCTAAAACTACATAAATACAATTTAATAAAGCATAGGATAAAACAACATAAATACAATTTAATAAAGCATATGATAAAACAACATAAATAAAATTTAATAAAGCATAGGATAAAACAACATAAATACAATTTAATAAAGCATAGGATAAAACAACATAAATAAAATTTAATAAAGCATAGGATAAAACAACAGAAATACAATTTAATAAAGCATATGATAAAACAACATAAATACAATTTAATAAAGCATAGGTTAAAACAACATAAATACAATTTAATAAAGCATAGGAAAAAACAACATAAATACAATTTAATAAAGCATAGGATAAAACAACATAAATAAAATTTAATATAGCATAGGATAAAACAACATAAATACAATTAAATAAAGCATAGGATAAAACAACATAAATACAATTTAATAAAGAATAGGATAAAACAACATAAATAAAATTTAATATAGCATAGGATAAAACAACATAAATACAATTAATAAAGCATAGGATAAAACAACATAAATACAATTTAATAAAGCATAGGATAAAACAACATAAATACAATTTAATAAAGCATAGGATAAACAACATAAATACAATTTAATAAAGCATAGGATAAAACAACATAAATACAATTTAATAAAGCATAGGCTAAAACTACATAAATACAATTTAATAAAGCATAGGATAAAACAAATTAAATACAATATAATAAAGCATAGGATAAAACAACATAAATTCAATTTAATAAAGCATAGGATAAAACAACATAAATACAATTTAATAAAGCATAAGATAAAACAACATGAATACAATTTAATAAAGCATAGGATAAAACAACATAAATACAATTTAATAAAGCATAGGATAAAACAACATAAATACAATTTAATAAAGCATATGATAAAACAACATAAATACAATTTAATAAAGCATAGGTTAAAACAACATAAATACAATTTAATAAAGCATAGGAAAAAACAACATAAATACAATTTAATAAAGCATAGGATAAAACAACATAAATAAAATTTAATATAGCATAGGATAAAACAACATAAATACAATTAAATAAAGCATAGGATAAAACAACATAAATACAATTTAATAAAGCATAGGATAAAACAACATAAATACAATTTAATAAAGCATAGGATAAAACAACATAAATACAATTTAATAAAGCATAGGATAAAACAACATAAAAACAATTTAATAAAGCATAGGATAAAACAACATAAATAAAATTTAATAAAGCATAGGTTAAAATAACATAAATACAATTTAATAAAGCATAGGACAAAACAACATAAAAACAATTTAAAAAAGCATAGTTTAAAACAACATAAATACAATTTAATAAAGCATAGGATAAAACCACAGAATTACAATTTAATAAAGCATAGGATAAAACAACATAAATACAATATAATAAAGTATAGGACAAAACAACATAAATACAATTTAATAAAGCATAGGATAAAACAACATAAATACAATTTAATGAAGCATAGGATAAACAACATAAATACAATTTAATAAAGCATAGGATAAACAACATAAATACAATTTAATAAAGCATAGGCTAAAACTACATAAATACAATTTAATAAAGCTTAGGATAAAACAAATTAAATACAATATAATAAAGCATAGGATAAAACAACATAAATTCAATTTAATAAAGCATAGGATAAAACAACATAAATACAATTTAATAAAGCATAAGATAAAACAACATGAATACAATTTAATAAAGCATAGGTTAAAACAACATAAATACAATTTAATAAAGCATAGGATAAAACAACATAAATATAATTTAATAAAGCATAGGTTAAAACAACATAAATACAATTTAGTAAAGCACAGGATAAAGCAACATAAATACAATTTAATAAAGCATAGGATAAAACAACATAAATAAAATTTAATAAAGCATAGGATAAAACAACATAAATACAATTTAATAAAGCATAGGATAAAACAACATAAATAAAATTTAATAAAGCATAGGTTAAAACAACATAAATACAATTTAATAAAGCATATAATAAAACCACAGAAATACAATTTAATAAAGCATAGGATAAAACAACATAAATACAATTTAATAAAGCATAAGATAAAACAACATGAATACAATTTAATAAAGCATAGGTTAAAACAACATAAATACAATTTAATAAAGCATAGGATAAAACAACATAAATATAATTTAATAAAGCATAGGTTAAAACAACATGAATACAATTTAATAAAGCATAGGATAAAACAACATAAATACAATTTAATAAAGCATAAGATAAAACAACATGAATACAATTTAATAAAGCATAGGATAAAACAACATAAATACAATTTAATAAAGCATAAGTTAAAACAACATAAATACAATTTAATAAAGCATAGGATAAAACAACATAAATTCAATTTAATAAAGCATAGGATAAAACAACATAAATACAATTTAATAAAGCACAGGATAAAACAAAATAAATAAAATTTAATAAAGCATAGGATAAAACAACATAAATAAAATTTAATAAAGCATAGGATAAAACAACATAAATACAATTTAATAAAGCATAGGATAAAACAACATAAATAAAATTTAATAAAGCATAGGATAAAACAACATAAATACAATTTAATAAAGCATATGATAAAACAACATAAATACAATTTAATAAAGCATAGGTTAAAACAACATAAATTCAATTTAATAAAGCATAGGAAAAAACAACATAAATACAATTTAATAAAGCATAGGATAAAACAACATAAATAAAATGTAATATAGCATAGGATAAAACAACATAAATACAATTAAATAAAGCATAGGATAAAACAACATAAATACAATTTAATAAAGCATAGGATAAAACAACATAAATACAATTTAATAAAGCATAGGATAAAACAACATAAATACAATTTAATAAAGCATAGGATAAAACAACATAAATACAATTTAATAAAGCATAGGATAAAACAACATAAATAAAATTTAATAAAGCATAGGATAAAACAACATAAATACAATTTAATAAAGCATAGGATAAAACAACATAAATAAAATTTAATAAAGCATAGGTTAAAATAACATAAATACAATTTAATAAAGCATAGGACAAAACAACATAAAAACAATTTAATAAAGCATAGTTTAAAACAACATAAATACAATTTAATAAAGCATAGGATAAAACCACAGAATTACAATTTAATAAAGCATAGGATAAAACAACATAAATACAATTTAATAAAGTATAGGACAAAACAACATAAATACAATTTAATAAAGCATAGGATAAAACAACATAAATACAATTTAATGAAACATAGGATAAACAACATAAATACAATTTAATAAAGCATAGGATAAACAACATAAATACAATTTAATAAAGCATAGGCTAAAACTACATAAATACAATTTAATAAAGCTTAGGATAAAACAAATTAAATACAATATAATAAAGCATAGGATAAAACAACATAAATTCAATTTAATAAAGCATAGTATAAAACAACATAAATATAATTTAATAAAGCATAGGTTAAAACAACATAAATACAATTTAATAAAGCACAGGATAAAACAACATAAATACAATTTAATAAAGCATAAGACAAAAAAACATAAATACAATTTAATAAAGCATATGTTAAAACAACATAAATACAATTTAATAAAGCATAGGTTAAAACAACATAAATACAATTTAATAAAGCATAGGATAAAACAACATAAATACAATTTAATAAAGCATAGGATAAAACAACATAAATACAATTTAATAAAGCAGAGGATAAAACAACATAAATAAAATTTAATAAAGCATAGGATAAAACAACATAAATACAATTAAATAAAGCATAGGATAAAACAACATAAATACAATTTAATATAGCATAGGATAAAACAACATAAATACAATTTAATAAAGCATAGGATAAAAAACATAAATACAATTTAATAAAGCAAAGGATAAAACAACATGAATAAAATTTAATAAAGCATAGGTTAAAATAACATAAATACAATTTAATAAAGCATAGGACAAAACAACATAAAAACAATTTAATAAAGCATAGTTTAAAACAACATAAATACAATTTAATAAAGCATAGGATAAAACCACAGAATTACTATTTAATAAAGCATAGGATAAAACCACAGAATTACTATTTAATAAAGCATAGGATAAAACAACATAAATACAATTTAATAAAGCATAGGATAAAACAACATAAATACAATTTAATAAAGCATAGGATAAAACAACATAAATACAATTTAATAAAGCATAGGATAAAACAACATAAATACAATTTAATAAAGCATAGGATAAAACAACATAAATACAATTTAATAAAGCATAGGATAAAACAAAATAAATAAAATTTAATAAAGCATAGGTTAAAATAACATAAATACAATTTAATAAACATAGGACAAAACAACATAAATACAATTTAATAAAGCACAGGATAAAACAACATAAATACAATTTAGTAAAGCATAGGTCAAAATAACATAAATATAATTTAATAAAGCATAGGATAAAACAACATAAATACAATTTAATAAAGCATAGGTTAAAACAACATAAATACAATTTAATAAAGCATAGGATAAAACAACATAAATACAATTTAATAAAGCATAGGATAAAACAACATAAATAAAATTTAATAAAGCATAGGATAAAACAACATAAATAAAAATTTAATAAAGCATAGGATAAAACAACATAAATACAATTTAATAAAGCATAGGATAAAACAACATAAATACAATTTAATAAAGCGTAGCATAAAACAACATAAATACAATTTAATAAAGCATAGGATAAAACAACATAAATACAATTTAATAAAGCGTAGCATAAAACAACATAAATACAATTTAATAAAGCATAGGATAAAACAACATAAATTCAATTTAATAAAGCATAGGATAAAACAACATAAATACAATTTAATAAAGCACAGGATAAAACAACATAAATACAATTAAATAAAGCATAGGATAAAACAACATAAATACAATTTAATAAAGCATAGGATAAAACAACATAAATACAATTTAATAAAGCATAGGATAAACAACATAAATACAATTTAATAAAGCATAGGATAAAACAACATAAATACAATTTAATAAAGCATAGGCTAAAACTACATAAATACAATTTAATAAAGCATAGGATAAAACAAATTAAATACAATATAATAAAGCATAGGATAAAACAACATAAATTCAATTTAATAAAGCATAGGATAAAACAACATACATACAATTTAATAAAGCATAAGATAAAACAACATGAATACAATTTAATAAAGCATAGGATAAAACAACATAAATACAATTTAATAAAGCATAAGTTAAAACAACATAAATACAATTTAATAAAGCACAGGATAAAACAAAATAAATAAAATTTAATAAAGCATAGGATAAAACAACATAAATAAAATTTAATAAAGCATAGGATAAAACAACATAAATACAATTTAATAAAGCATAGGATAAAACAACATAAATAAAATTTAATAAAGCATAGGATAAAACAACATAAATACAATTTAATAAAGCATATGATAAAACAACATAAATACAATTTAATAAAGCATAGGTTAAAACAACATAAATACAATTTAATAAAGCATAGGAAAAAACAACATAAATACAATTTAATAAAGCATAGGATAAAACAACATAAATAAAATTTAATAAAGCATAGGATAAAACAACATAAATACAATTTAATAAAGCATAGGACAAAACAACATAAATACAATTTAATAAAGCAGAGGATAAAACAACATAAATACAATTTAATGAAACATAGGATAAACAACATAAATACAATTTAATAAAGCATAGGATAAAACAACATAAATACAATTTAATAAAGCATAGGCTAAAACTACATAAATACAATTTAATAAAGCATAGGATAAAACAAATTAAATACAATATAATAAAGCATAGGATAAAACAACATAAATTCAATTTAATAAAGCATAGGATAAAACAACATAAATACAATTTAATAAAGCATAAGATAAAACAACATGAATACAATTTAATAAAGCATAGGATAAAACAACATAAATACAATTTAATAAAGCATAGGATAAAACAACATAAATACAATTTAATAAAGCATATGATAAAACAACATAAATAAAATTTAATAAAGCATAGGATAAAACAACATAAATACAATTTAATAAAGCATAGGATAAAACAACATAAATAAAATTTAATAAAGCATAGGATAAAACAACATAAATACAATTTAATAAAGCATATGATAAAACAACATAAATACAATTTAATAAAGCATAGGTTAAAACAACATAAATACAATTTAATAAAGCATAGGAAAAAACAACATAAATACAATTTAATAAAGCATAGGATAAAACAACATAAATAAAATTTAATATAGCATAGGATAAAACAACATAAATACAATTAAATAAAGCATAGGATAAAACAACATAAATACAATTTAATAAAGAATAGGATAAAACAACATAAATAAAATTTAATATAGCATAGGATAAAACAACATAAATACAATTAAATAAAGCATAGGATAAAACAACATAAATACAATTTAATAAAGCATAGGATAAAACAACATAAATACAATTTAATAAAGCATAGGATAAACAACATAAATACAATTTAATAAAGCATAGGATAAAACAACATAAATACAATTTAATAAAGCATAGGCTAAAACTACATAAATACAATTTAATAAAGCATAGGATAAAACAAATTAAATACAATATAATAAAGCATAGGATAAAACAACATAAATTCAATTTAATAAAGCATAGGATAAAACAACATAAATACAATTTAATAAAGCATAAGATAAAACAACATGAATACAATTTAATAAAGCATAGGATAAAACAACATAAATACAATTTAATAAAGCATAAGTTAAAACAACATAAATACAATTTAATAAAGCACAGGATAAAACAAAATAAATAAAATTTAATAAAGCATAGGATAAAACAACATAAATAAAATTTAATAAAGCATAGGATAAAACAACATAAATACAATTTAATAAAGCATAGGATAAAACAACATAAATAAAATTTAATAAAGCATAGGATAAAACAACATAAATACAATTTAATAAAGCATATGATAAAACAACATAAATACAATTTAATAAAGCATAGGTTAAAACAACATAAATACAATTTAATAAAGCATAGGAAAAAACAACATAAATACAATTTAATAAAGCATAGGATAAAACAACATAAATAAAATTTAATATAGCATAGGATAAAACAACATAAATACAATTAAATAAAGCATAGGATAAAACAACATAAATACAATTTAATAAAGCATAGGATAAAACAACATAAATACAATTTAATAAAGCATAGGATAAAACAACATAAATACAATTTAATAAAGCATAGGATAAAACAACATAAATACAATTTAATAAAGCATAGGATAAAACAACATAAATAAAATTTAATAAAGCATAGGTTAAAATAACATAAATACAATTTAATAAAGCATAGGACAAAACAACATAAAAACAATTTAAAAAAGCATAGTTTAAAACAACATAAATACAATTTAATAAAGCATAGGATAAAACCACAGAATTACAATTTAATAAAGCATAGGATAAAACAACATAAATACAATATAATAAAGTATAGGACAAAACAACATAAATACAATTTAATAAAGCATAGGATAAAACAACATAAATACAATTTAATGAAGCATAGGATAAACAACATAAATACAATTTAATAAAGCATAGGATAAACAACATAAATACAATTTAATAAAGCATAGGCTAAAACTACATAAATACAATTTAATAAAGCTTAGGATAAAACAAATTAAATACAATATAATAAAGCATAGGATAAAACAACATAAATTCAATTTAATAAAGCATAGGATAAAACAACATAAATACAATTTAATAAAGCATAAGATAAAACAACATGAATACAATTTAATAAAGCATAGGTTAAAACAACATAAATACAATTTAATAAAGCATAGGATAAAACAACATAAATATAATTTAATAAAGCATAGGTTAAAACAACATAAATACAATTTAATAAAGCACAGGATAAAGCAACATAAATACAATTTAATAAAGCATAGGATAAAACAACATAAATAAAATTTAATAAAGCATAGGATAAAACAACATAAATACAATTTAATAAAGCATAGGATAAAACAACATAAATAAAATTTAATAAAGCATAGGTTAAAACAACATAAATACAATTTAATAAAGCATATAATAAAACCACAGAAATACAATTTAATAAAGCATAGGATAAAACAACATAAATACAATTTAATAAAGCACAGGATAAAACAAAATAAATAAAATTTAATAAAGCATAGGATAAAACAACATAAATAAAATTTAATAAAGCATAGGATAAAACAACATAAATACAATTTAATAAAGCATAGGATAAAACAACATAAATAAAATTTAATAAAGCATAGGATAAAACAACATAAATACAATTTAATAAAGCATATGATAAAACAACATAAATACAATTTAATAAAGCATAGGTTAAAACAACATAAATACAATTTAATAAAGCATAGGAAAAAACAACATAAATACAATTTAATAAAGCATAGGATAAAACAACATAAATAAAATTTAATATAGCATAGGATAAAACAACATAAATACAATTAAATAAAGCATAGGATAAAACAACATAAATACAATTTAATAAAGCATAGGATAAAACAACATAAATACAATTTAATAAAGCATAGGATAAAACAACATAAATACAATTTAATAAAGCATAGGATAAAACAACATAAATACAATTTAATAAAGCATAGGATAAAACAACATAAATAAAATTTAATAAAGCATAGGTTAAAATAACATAAATACAATTTAATAAAGCATAGGACAAAACAACATAAAAACAATTTAAAAAAGCATAGTTTAAAACAACATAAATACAATTTAATAAAGCATAGGATAAAACCACAGAATTACAATTTAATAAAGCATAGGATAAAACAACATAAATACAATATAATAAAGTATAGGACAAAACAACATAAATACAATTTAATAAAGCATAGGATAAAACAACATAAATACAATTTAATGAAGCATAGGATAAACAACATAAATACAATTTAATAAAGCATAGGATAAACAACATAAATACAATTTAATAAAGCATAGGCTAAAACTACATAAATACAATTTAATAAAGCTTAGGATAAAACAAATTAAATACAATATAATAAAGCATAGGATAAAACAACATAAATTCAATTTAATAAAGCATAGGATAAAACAACATAAATACAATTTAATAAAGCATAAGATAAAACAACATGAATACAATTTAATAAAGCATAGGTTAAAACAACATAAATACAATTTAATAAAGCATAGGATAAAACAACATAAATATAATTTAATAAAGCATAGGTTAAAACAACATAAATACAATTTAATAAAGCACAGGATAAAGCAACATAAATACAATTTAATAAAGCATAGGATAAAACAACATAAATAAAATTTAATAAAGCATAGGATAAAACAACATAAATACAATTTAATAAAGCATAGGATAAAACAACATAAATAAAATTTAATAAAGCATAGGTTAAAACAACATAAATACAATTTAATAAAGCATATAATAAAACCACAGAAATACAATTTAATAAAGCATAGGATAAAACAACATAAATACAATTTAATAAAGCATAGGACAAAACACCATAAATACAATTTAATAAAGCAGAGGATAAAACAACATAAATACAATTTAATGAAACAGGATAAACAACATAAATACAATTTAATAAAGCATAGGATAAAACAACATAAATACAATTTAATAAAGCATAGGCTAAAACTACATAAATACAATTTAATAAAGCATAGGATAAAACAAATTAAATACAATATAATAAAGCATAGGATAAAACAACATAAATTCAATTTAATAAAGCATAGGATAAAACAACATAAATACAATTTAATAAAGCATAAGATAAAACAACATGAATACAATTTAATAAAGCATAGGATAAAACAACATAAATACAATTTAATAAAGCATAAGTTAAAACAACATAAATACAATTTAATAAAGCATAGGATAAAACAACATAAATTCAATTTAATAAAGCATAGGATAAAACAACATAAATACAATTTAATAAAGCACAGGATAAAACAAAATAAATAAAATTTAATAAAGCATAGGATAAAACAACATAAATAAAATTTAATAAAGCATAGGATAAAACAACATAAATACAATTTAATAAAGCATAGGATAAAACAACATAAATAAAATTTAATAAAGCATAGGATAAAACAACATAAATACAATTTAATAAAGCATATGATAAAACAACATAAATACAATTTAATAAAGCATAGGTTAAAACAACATAAATTCAATTTAATAAAGCATAGGAAAAAACAACATAAATACAATTTAATAAAGCATAGGATAAAGCAACATAAATAAAATTTAATATAGCATAGGATAAAACAACATAAATACAATTAAATAAAGCATAGGATAAAACAACATAAATACAATTTAATAAAGCATAGGATAAAACAACATAAATACAATTTAATAAAGCATAGGATAAAACAACATAAATACAATTTAATAAAGCATAGGATAAAACAACATAAATACAATTTAATAAAGCATAGGATAAAACAACATAAATAAAATTTAATAAAGCATAGGATAAAACAACATAAATACAATTTAATAAAGCATAGGATAAAACAACATAAATAAAATTTAATAAAGCATAGGTTAAAATAACATAAATACAATTTAATAAAGCATAGGACAAAACAACATAAAAACAATTTAATAAAGCATAGTTTAAAACAACATAAATACAATTTAATAAAGCATAGGATAAAACCACAGAATTACAATTTAATAAAGCATAGGATAAAACAACATAAATACAATTTAATAAAGTATAGGACAAAACAACATAAATACAATTTAATAAAGCATAGGATAAAACAACATAAATACAATTTAATGAAACATAGGATAAACAACATAAATACAATTTAATAAAGCATAGGATAAACAACATAAATACAATTTAATAAAGCATAGGCTAAAACTACATAAATACAATTTAATAAAGCTTAGGATAAAACAAATTAAATACAATATAATAAAGCATAGGATAAAACAACATAAATTCAATTTAATAAAGCATAGTATAAAACAACATAAATATAATTTAATAAAGCATAGGTTAAAACAACATAAATACAATTTAATAAAGCACAGGATAAAACAACATAAATACAATTTAATAAAGCATAAGACAAAAAAACATAAATACAATTTAATAAAGCATATGTTAAAACAACATAAATACAATTTAATAAAGCATAAGATAAAACAACATGAATACAATTTAATAAAGCATAGGATAAAACAACATAAATACAATTTAATAAAGCATAAGTTAAAACAACATAAATACAATTTAATAAAGCACAGGATAAAACAAAATAAATAAAATTTAATAAAGCATAGGATAAAACAACATAAATACAATTTAATAAAGCATAGGAAAAAACAACATAAATACAATTTAATAAAGCATAGGATAAAACAACATAAATAAAATTTAATATAGCATAGGATAAAACAACATAAATACAATTAAATAAAGCATAGGATAAAACAACATAAATACAATTTAATAAAGCATAGGATAAAACAACATAAATACAATTTAATAAAGCATAGGATAAAACAACATAAATACAATTTAATAAAGCATAGGATAAAACAACATAAATACAATTTAATAAAGCATAGGATAAAACAACATAAATAAAATTTAATAAAGCATAGGTTAAAATAACATAAATACAATTTAATAAAGCATAGGACAAAACAACATAAAAACAATTTAAAAAAGCATAGTTTAAAACAACATAAATACAATTTAATAAAGCATAGGATAAAACCACAGAATTACAATTTAATAAAGCATAGGATAAAACAACATAAATACAATATAATAAAGTATAGGACAAAACAACATAAATACAATTTAATAAAGCATAGGATAAAACAACATAAATACAATTTAATGAAGCATAGGATAAACAACATAAATACAATTTAATAAAGCATAGGATAAACAACATAAATACAATTTAATAAAGCATAGGCTAAAACTACATAAATACAATTTAATAAAGCTTAGGATAAAACAAATTAAATACAATATAATAAAGCATAGGATAAAACAACATAAATTCAATTTAATAAAGCATAGGATAAAACAACATAAATACAATTTAATAAAGCATAAGATAAAACAACATGAATACAATTTAATAAAGCATAGGTTAAAACAACATAAATACAATTTAATAAAGCATAGGATAAAACAACATAAATATAATTTAATAAAGCATAGGTTAAAACAACATAAATACAATTTAATAAAGCACAGGATAAAGCAACATAAATACAATTTAATAAAGCATAGGATAAAACAACATAAATAAAATTTAATAAAGCATAGGATAAAACAACATAAATACAATTTAATAAAGCATAGGATAAAACAACATAAATAAAATTTAATAAAGCATAGGTTAAAACAACATAAATACAATTTAATAAAGCATATAATAAAACCACAGAAATACAATTTAATAAAGCATAGGATAAAACAACATAAATACAATTTAATAAAGCATAGGACAAAACACCATAAATACAATTTAATAAAGCAGAGGATAAAACAACATAAATACAATTTAATGAAACAGGATAAACAACATAAATACAATTTAATAAAGCATAGGATAAAACAACATAAATACAATTTAATAAAGCATAGGCTAAAACTACATAAATACAATTTAATAAAGCATAGGATAAAACAAATTAAATACAATATAATAAAGCATAGGATAAAACAACATAAATTCAATTTAATAAAGCATAGGATAAAACAACATAAATACAATTTAATAAAGCATAAGATAAAACAACATGAATACAATTTAATAAAGCATAGGTTAAAACAACATAAATACAATTTAATAAAGCATAGGATAAAACAACATAAATATAATTTAATAAAGCATAGGTTAAAACAACATAAATACAATTTAATAAAGCACAGGATAAAGCAACATAAATACAATTTAATAAAGCATAGGATAAAACAACATAAATAAAATTTAATAAAGCATAGGATAAAACAACATAAATACAATTTAATAAAGCATAGGATAAAACAACATAAATAAAATTTAATAAAGCATAGGTTAAAACAACATAAATACAATTTAATAAAGCATATAATAAAACCACAGAAATACAATTTAATAAAGCATAGGATAAAACAACATAAATACAATTTAATAAAGCATAGGACAAAACACCATAAATACAATTTAATAAAGCAGAGGATAAAACAACATAAATACAATTTAATGAAACAGGATAAACAACATAAATACAATTTAATAAAGCATAGGATAAAACAACATAAATACAATTTAATAAAGCATAGGCTAAAACTACATAAATACAATTTAATAAAGCATAGGATAAAACAAATTAAATACAATATAATAAAGCATAGGATAAAACAACATAAATTCAATTTAATAAAGCATAGGATAAAACAACATAAATACAATTTAATAAAGCATAAGATAAAACAACATGAATACAATTTAATAAAGCATAGGATAAAACAACATAAATACAATTTAATAAAGCATAAGTTAAAACAACATAAATACAATTTAATAAAGCATAGGATAAAACAACATAAATTCAATTTAATAAAGCATAGGATAAAACAACATAAATACAATTTAATAAAGCACAGGATAAAACAAAATAAATAAAATTTAATAAAGCATAGGATAAAACAACATAAATAAAATTTAATAAAGCATAGGATAAAACAACATAAATATAATTTAATAAAGCATAGGATAAAACAACATAAATAAAATTTAATAAAGCATAGGATAAAACAACATAAATACAATTTAATAAAGCATATGATAAAACAACATAAATACAATTTAATAAAGCATAGGTTAAAACAACATAAATTCAATTTAATAAAGCATAGGAAAAAACAACATAAATACAATTTAATAAAGCATAGGATAAAGCAACATAAATAAAATTTAATATAGCATAGGATAAAACAACATAAATACAATTAAATAAAGCATAGGATAAAACAACATAAATACAATTTAATAAAGCATAGGATAAAACAACATAAATACAATTTAATAAAGCATAGGATAAAACAACATAAATACAATTTAATAAAGCATAGGATAAAACAACATAAATACAATTTAATAAAGCATAGGATAAAACAACATAAATAAAATTTAATAAAGCATAGGATAAAACAACATAAATACAATTTAATAAAGCATAGGATAAAACAACATAAATAAAATTTAATAAAGCATAGGTTAAAATAACATAAATACAATTTAATAAAGCATAGGACAAAACAACATAAAAACAATTTAATAAAGCATAGTTTAAAACAACATAAATACAATTTAATAAAGCATAGGATAAAACCACAGAATTACAATTTAATAAAGCATAGGATAAAACAACATAAATACAATTTAATAAAGTATAGGACAAAACAACATAAATACAATTTAATAAAGCATAGGATAAAACAACATAAATACAATTTAATGAAACATAGGATAAACAACATAAATACAATTTAATAAAGCATAGGATAAACAACATAAATACAATTTAATAAAGCATAGGCTAAAACTACATAAATACAATTTAATAAAGCTTAGGATAAAACAAATTAAATACAATATAATAAAGCATAGGATAAAACAACATAAATTCAATTTAATAAAGCATAGTATAAAACAACATAAATATAATTTAATAAAGCATAGGTTAAAACAACATAAATACAATTTAATAAAGCACAGGATAAAACAACATAAATACAATTTAATAAAGCATAAGACAAAAAAACATAAATACAATTTAATAAAGCATATGTTAAAACAACATAAATACAATTTAATAAAGCATAAGATAAAACAACATGAATACAATTTAATAAAGCATAGGATAAAACAACATAAATACAATTTAATAAAGCATAAGTTAAAACAACATAAATACAATTTAATAAAGCACAGGATAAAACAAAATAAATAAAATTTAATAAAGCATAGGATAAAACAACATAAATACAATTTAATAAAGCATAGGAAAAAACAACATAAATACAATTTAATAAAGCATAGGATAAAACAACATAAATAAAATTTAATATAGCATAGGATAAAACAACATAAATACAATTAAATAAAGCATAGGATAAAACAACATAAATACAATTTAATAAAGCATAGGATAAAACAACATAAATACAATTTAATAAAGCATAGGATAAAACAACATAAATACAATTTAATAAAGCATAGGATAAAACAACATAAATACAATTTAATAAAGCATAGGATAAAACAACATAAATAAAATTTAATAAAGCATAGGTTAAAATAACATAAATACAATTTAATAAAGCATAGGACAAAACAACATAAAAACAATTTAAAAAAGCATAGTTTAAAACAACATAAATACAATTTAATAAAGCATAGGATAAAACCACAGAATTACAATTTAATAAAGCATAGGATAAAACAACATAAATACAATATAATAAAGTATAGGACAAAACAACATAAATACAATTTAATAAAGCATAGGATAAAACAACATAAATACAATTTAATGAAGCATAGGATAAACAACATAAATACAATTTAATAAAGCATAGGATAAACAACATAAATACAATTTAATAAAGCATAGGCTAAAACTACATAAATACAATTTAATAAAGCTTAGGATAAAACAAATTAAATACAATATAATAAAGCATAGGATAAAACAACATAAATTCAATTTAATAAAGCATAGGATAAAACAACATAAATACAATTTAATAAAGCATAAGATAAAACAACATGAATACAATTTAATAAAGCATAGGTTAAAACAACATAAATACAATTTAATAAAGCATAGGATAAAACAACATAAATATAATTTAATAAAGCATAGGTTAAAACAACATAAATACAATTTAATAAAGCACAGGATAAAGCAACATAAATACAATTTAATAAAGCATAGGATAAAACAACATAAATAAAATTTAATAAAGCATAGGATAAAACAACATAAATACAATTTAATAAAGCATAGGATAAAACAACATAAATAAAATTTAATAAAGCATAGGTTAAAACAACATAAATACAATTTAATAAAGCATATAATAAAACCACAGAAATACAATTTAATAAAGCATAGGATAAAACAACATAAATACAATTTAATAAAGCATAGGACAAAACACCATAAATACAATTTAATAAAGCAGAGGATAAAACAACATAAATACAATTTAATGAAACAGGATAAACAACATAAATACAATTTAATAAAGCATAGGATAAAACAACATAAATACAATTTAATAAAGCATAGGCTAAAACTACATAAATACAATTTAATAAAGCATAGGATAAAACAAATTAAATACAATATAATAAAGCATAGGATAAAACAACATAAATTCAATTTAATAAAGCATAGGATAAAACAACATAAATACAATTTAATAAAGCATAAGATAAAACAACATGAATACAATTTAATAAAGCATAGGATAAAACAACATAAATACAATTTAATAAAGCATAAGTTAAAACAACATAAATACAATTTAATAAAGCATAGGATAAAACAACATAAATTCAATTTAATAAAGCATAGGATAAAACAACATAAATGCAATTTAATAAAGCACAGGATAAAACAAAATAAATAAAATTTAATAAAGCATAGGATAAAACAACATAAATAAAATTTAATAAAGCATAGGATAAAACAACATAAATACAATTTAATAAAGCATAGGATAAAACAACATAAATAAAATTTAATAAAGCATAGGATAAAACAACATAAATACAATTTAATAAAGCATATGATAAAACAACATAAATACAATTTAATAAAGCATAGGTTAAAACAACATAAATTCAATTTAATAAAGCATAGGAAAAAACAACATAAATACAATTTAATAAAGCATAGGATAAAACAACATAAATAAAATTTAATATAGCATAGGATAAAACAACATAAATACAATTAAATAAAGCATAGGATAAAACAACATAAATACAATTTAATAAAGCATAGGATAAAACAACATAAATACAATTTAATAAAGCATAGGATAAAACAACATAAATACAATTTAATAAAGCATAGGATAAAACAACAAAAATACAATTTAATAAAGCATAGGATAAAACAACAAAAATACAATTTAATAAAGCATAGGATAAAACAACATAAATAAAATTTAATAAAGCATAGGATAAAACAACATAAATACAATTTAATAAAGCATAGGATAAAACAACATAAATAAAATTTAATAAAGCATAGGTTAAAATAACATAAATACAATTTAATAAAGCATAGGACAAAACAACATAAAAACAATTTAATAAAGCATAGTTTAAAACAACATAAATACAATTTAATAAAGCATAGGATAAAACCACAGAATTACAATTTAATAAAGCATAGGATAAAACAACATAAATACAATTTAATAAAGTATAGGACAAAACAACATAAATACAATTTAATAAAGCATAGGATAAAACAACATAAATACAATTTAATGAAACATAGGATAAACAACATAAATACAATTTAATAAAGCATAGGATAAACAACATAAATACAATTTAATAAAGCATAGGCTAAAACTACATAAATACAATTTAATAAAGCTTAGGATAAAACAAATTAAATACAATATAATAAAGCATAGGATAAAACAACATAAATTCAATTTAATAAAGCATAGGATAAAACAACATAAATACAATTTAATAAAGCATAAGATAAAACAACATGAATACAATTTAATAAAGCATAGGTTAAAACAACATAAATACAATTTAATAAAGCATAGGATAAAACAACATAAATATAATTTAATAAAGCATAGGTTAAAACAACATAAATACAATTTAATAAAGCACAGGATAAAGCAACATAAATACAATTTAATAAAGCATAGGATAAAACAACATAAATAAAATTTAATAAAGCATAGGATAAAACAACATAAATACAATTTAATAAAGCATAGGATAAAACAACATAAATAAAATTTAATAAAGCATAGGTTAAAACAACATAAATACAATTTAATAAAGCATATAATAAAACCACAGAAATACAATTTAATAAAGCATAGGATAAAACAACATAAATACAATTTAATAAAGCACAGGATAAAACAAAATAAATAAAATTTAATAAAGCATAGGATAAAACAACATAAATAAAATTTAATAAAGCATAGGATAAAACAACATAAATACAATTTAATAAAGCATAGGATAAAACAACATAAATAAAATTTAATAAAGCATAGGATAAAACAACATAAATACAATTTAATAAAGCATATGATAAAACAACATAAATACAATTTAATAAAGCATAGGTTAAAACAACATAAATACAATTTAATAAAGCATAGGAAAAAACAACATAAATACAATTTAATAAAGCATAGGATAAAACAACATAAATAAAATTTAATATAGCATAGGATAAAACAACATAAATACAATTAAATAAAGCATAGGATAAAACAACATAAATACAATTTAATAAAGCATAGGATAAAACAACATAAATACAATTTAATAAAGCATAGGATAAAACAACATAAATACAATTTAATAAAGCATAGGATAAAACAACATAAATACAATTTAATAAAGCATAGGATAAAACAACATAAATAAAATTTAATAAAGCATAGGTTAAAATAACATAAATACAATTTAATAAAGCATAGGACAAAACAACATAAAAACAATTTAAAAAAGCATAGTTTAAAACAACATAAATACAATTTAATAAAGCATAGGATAAAACCACAGAATTACAATTTAATAAAGCATAGGATAAAACAACATAAATACAATATAATAAAGTATAGGACAAAACAACATAAATACAATTTAATAAAGCATAGGATAAAACAACATAAATACAATTTAATGAAGCATAGGATAAACAACATAAATACAATTTAATAAAGCATAGGATAAACAACATAAATACAATTTAATAAAGCATAGGCTAAAACTACATAAATACAATTTAATAAAGCTTAGGATAAAACAAATTAAATACAATATAATAAAGCATAGGATAAAACAACATAAATTCAATTTAATAAAGCATAGGATAAAACAACATAAATACAATTTAATAAAGCATAAGATAAAACAACATGAATACAATTTAATAAAGCATAGGTTAAAACAACATAAATACAATTTAATAAAGCATAGGATAAAACAACATAAATATAATTTAATAAAGCATAGGTTAAAACAACATAAATACAATTTAATAAAGCACAGGATAAAGCAACATAAATACAATTTAATAAAGCATAGGATAAAACAACATAAATAAAATTTAATAAAGCATAGGATAAAACAACATAAATACAATTTAATAAAGCATAGGATAAAACAACATAAATAAAATTTAATAAAGCATAGGTTAAAACAACATAAATACAATTTAATAAAGCATATAATAAAACCACAGAAATACAATTTAATAAAGCATAGGATAAAACAACATAAATACAATTTAATAAAGCATAGGACAAAACACCATAAATACAATTTAATAAAGCAGAGGATAAAACAACATAAATACAATTTAATGAAACAGGATAAACAACATAAATACAATTTAATAAAGCATAGGATAAAACAACATAAATACAATTTAATAAAGCATAGGCTAAAACTACATAAATACAATTTAATAAAGCATAGGATAAAACAAATTAAATACAATATAATAAAGCATAGGATAAAACAACATAAATTCAATTTAATAAAGCATAGGATAAAACAACATAAATACAATTTAATAAAGCATAAGATAAAACAACATGAATACAATTTAATAAAGCATAGGATAAAACAACATAAATACAATTTAATAAAGCATAAGTTAAAACAACATAAATACAATTTAATAAAGCATAGGATAAAACAACATAAATTCAATTTAATAAAGCATAGGATAAAACAACATAAATACAATTTAATAAAGCACAGGATAAAACAAAATAAATAAAATTTAATAAAGCATAGGATAAAACAACATAAATAAAATTTAATAAAGCATAGGATAAAACAACATAAATACAATTTAATAAAGCATAGGATAAAACAACATAAATAAAATTTAATAAAGCATAGGATAAAACAACATAAATACAATTTAATAAAGCATATGATAAAACAACATAAATACAATTTAATAAAGCATAGGTTAAAACAACATAAATTCAATTTAATAAAGCATAGGAAAAAACAACATAAATACAATTTAATAAAGCATAGGATAAAGCAACATAAATAAAATTTAATATAGCATAGGATAAAACAACATAAATACAATTAAATAAAGCATAGGATAAAACAACATAAATACAATTTAATAAAGCATAGGATAAAACAACATAAATACAATTTAATAAAGCATAGGATAAAACAACATAAATACAATTTAATAAAGCATAGGATAAAACAACATAAATACAATTTAATAAAGCATAGGATAAAACAACATAAATAAAATTTAATAAAGCATAGGATAAAACAACATAAATACAATTTAATAAAGCATAGGATAAAACAACATAAATAAAATTTAATAAAGCATAGGTTAAAATAACATAAATACAATTTAATAAAGCATAGGACAAAACAACATAAAAACAATTTAATAAAGCATAGTTTAAAACAACATAAATACAATTTAATAAAGCATAGGATAAAACCACAGAATTACAATTTAATAAAGCATAGGATAAAACAACATAAATACAATTTAATAAAGTATAGGACAAAACAACATAAATACAATTTAATAAAGCATAGGATAAAACAACATAAATACAATTTAATGAAACATAGGATAAACAACATAAATACAATTTAATAAAGCATAGGATAAACAACATAAATACAATTTAATAAAGCATAGGCTAAAACTACATAAATACAATTTAATAAAGCTTAGGATAAAACAAATTAAATACAATATAATAAAGCATAGGATAAAACAACATAAATTCAATTTAATAAAGCATAGTATAAAACAACATAAATATAATTTAATAAAGCATAGGTTAAAACAACATAAATACAATTTAATAAAGCACAGGATAAAACAACATAAATACAATTTAATAAAGCATAAGACAAAAAAACATAAATACAATTTAATAAAGCATATGTTAAAACAACATAAATACAATTTAATAAAGCATAAGATAAAACAACATGAATACAATTTAATAAAGCATAGGATAAAACAACATAAATACAATTTAATAAAGCATAAGTTAAAACAACATAAATACAATTTAATAAAGCACAGGATAAAACAAAATAAATAAAATTTAATAAAGCATAGGATAAAACAACATAAATACAATTTAATAAAGCATAGGAAAAAACAACATAAATACAATTTAATAAAGCATAGGATAAAACAACATAAATAAAATTTAATATAGCATAGGATAAAACAACATAAATACAATTAAATAAAGCATAGGATAAAACAACATAAATACAATTTAATAAAGCATAGGATAAAACAACATAAATACAATTTAATAAAGCATAGGATAAAACAACATAAATACAATTTAATAAAGCATAGGATAAAACAACATAAATACAATTTAATAAAGCATAGGATAAAACAACATAAATAAAATTTAATAAAGCATAGGTTAAAATAACATAAATACAATTTAATAAAGCATAGGACAAAACAACATAAAAACAATTTAAAAAAGCATAGTTTAAAACAACATAAATACAATTTAATAAAGCATAGGATAAAACCACAGAATTACAATTTAATAAAGCATAGGATAAAACAACATAAATACAATATAATAAAGTATAGGACAAAACAACATAAATACAATTTAATAAAGCATAGGATAAAACAACATAAATACAATTTAATGAAGCATAGGATAAACAACATAAATACAATTTAATAAAGCATAGGATAAACAACATAAATACAATTTAATAAAGCATAGGCTAAAACTACATAAATACAATTTAATAAAGCTTAGGATAAAACAAATTAAATACAATATAATAAAGCATAGGATAAAACAACATAAATTCAATTTAATAAAGCATAGGATAAAACAACATAAATACAATTTAATAAAGCATAAGATAAAACAACATGAATACAATTTAATAAAGCATAGGTTAAAACAACATAAATACAATTTAATAAAGCATAGGATAAAACAACATAAATATAATTTAATAAAGCATAGGTTAAAACAACATAAATACAATTTAATAAAGCACAGGATAAAGCAACATAAATACAATTTAATAAAGCATAGGATAAAACAACATAAATAAAATTTAATAAAGCATAGGATAAAACAACATAAATACAATTTAATAAAGCATAGGATAAAACAACATAAATAAAATTTAATAAAGCATAGGTTAAAACAACATAAATACAATTTAATAAAGCATATAATAAAACCACAGAAATACAATTTAATAAAGCATAGGATAAAACAACATAAATACAATTTAATAAAGCATAGGACAAAACACCATAAATACAATTTAATAAAGCAGAGGATAAAACAACATAAATACAATTTAATGAAACAGGATAAACAACATAAATACAATTTAATAAAGCATAGGATAAAACAACATAAATACAATTTAATAAAGCATAGGCTAAAACTACATAAATACAATTTAATAAAGCATAGGATAAAACAAATTAAATACAATATAATAAAGCATAGGATAAAACAACATAAATTCAATTTAATAAAGCATAGGATAAAACAACATAAATACAATTTAATAAAGCATAAGATAAAACAACATGAATACAATTTAATAAAGCATAGGTTAAAACAACATAAATACAATTTAATAAAGCATAGGATAAAACAACATAAATATAATTTAATAAAGCATAGGTTAAAACAACATAAATACAATTTAATAAAGCACAGGATAAAGCAACATAAATACAATTTAATAAAGCATAGGATAAAACAACATAAATAAAATTTAATAAAGCATAGGATAAAACAACATAAATACAATTTAATAAAGCATAGGATAAAACAACATAAATAAAATTTAATAAAGCATAGGTTAAAACAACATAAATACAATTTAATAAAGCATATAATAAAACCACAGAAATACAATTTAATAAAGCATAGGATAAAACAACATAAATACAATTTAATAAAGCATAGGACAAAACACCATAAATACAATTTAATAAAGCAGAGGATAAAACAACATAAATACAATTTAATGAAACAGGATAAACAACATAAATACAATTTAATAAAGCATAGGATAAAACAACATAAATACAATTTAATAAAGCATAGGCTAAAACTACATAAATACAATTTAATAAAGCATAGGATAAAACAAATTAAATACAATATAATAAAGCATAGGATAAAACAACATAAATTCAATTTAATAAAGCATAGGATAAAACAACATAAATACAATTTAATAAAGCATAAGATAAAACAACATGAATACAATTTAATAAAGCATAGGATAAAACAACATAAATACAATTTAATAAAGCATAAGTTAAAACAACATAAATACAATTTAATAAAGCATAGGATAAAACAACATAAATTCAATTTAATAAAGCATAGGATAAAACAACATAAATACAATTTAATAAAGCACAGGATAAAACAAAATAAATAAAATTTAATAAAGCATAGGATAAAACAACATAAATAAAATTTAATAAAGCATAGGATAAAACAACATAAATATAATTTAATAAAGCATAGGATAAAACAACATAAATAAAATTTAATAAAGCATAGGATAAAACAACATAAATACAATTTAATAAAGCATATGATAAAACAACATAAATACAATTTAATAAAGCATAGGTTAAAACAACATAAATTCAATTTAATAAAGCATAGGAAAAAACAACATAAATACAATTTAATAAAGCATAGGATAAAGCAACATAAATAAAATTTAATATAGCATAGGATAAAACAACATAAATACAATTAAATAAAGCATAGGATAAAACAACATAAATACAATTTAATAAAGCATAGGATAAAACAACATAAATACAATTTAATAAAGCATAGGATAAAACAACATAAATACAATTTAATAAAGCATAGGATAAAACAACATAAATACAATTTAATAAAGCATAGGATAAAACAACATAAATAAAATTTAATAAAGCATAGGATAAAACAACATAAATACAATTTAATAAAGCATAGGATAAAACAACATAAATAAAATTTAATAAAGCATAGGTTAAAATAACATAAATACAATTTAATAAAGCATAGGACAAAACAACATAAAAACAATTTAATAAAGCATAGTTTAAAACAACATAAATACAATTTAATAAAGCATAGGATAAAACCACAGAATTACAATTTAATAAAGCATAGGATAAAACAACATAAATACAATTTAATAAAGTATAGGACAAAACAACATAAATACAATTTAATAAAGCATAGGATAAAACAACATAAATACAATTTAATGAAACATAGGATAAACAACATAAATACAATTTAATAAAGCATAGGATAAACAACATAAATACAATTTAATAAAGCATAGGCTAAAACTACATAAATACAATTTAATAAAGCTTAGGATAAAACAAATTAAATACAATATAATAAAGCATAGGATAAAACAACATAAATTCAATTTAATAAAGCATAGTATAAAACAACATAAATATAATTTAATAAAGCATAGGTTAAAACAACATAAATACAATTTAATAAAGCACAGGATAAAACAACATAAATACAATTTAATAAAGCATAAGACAAAAAAACATAAATACAATTTAATAAAGCATATGTTAAAACAACATAAATACAATTTAATAAAGCATAAGATAAAACAACATGAATACAATTTAATAAAGCATAGGATAAAACAACATAAATACAATTTAATAAAGCATAAGTTAAAACAACATAAATACAATTTAATAAAGCACAGGATAAAACAAAATAAATAAAATTTAATAAAGCATAGGATAAAACAACATAAATACAATTTAATAAAGCATAGGAAAAAACAACATAAATACAATTTAATAAAGCATAGGATAAAACAACATAAATAAAATTTAATATAGCATAGGATAAAACAACATAAATACAATTAAATAAAGCATAGGATAAAACAACATAAATACAATTTAATAAAGCATAGGATAAAACAACATAAATACAATTTAATAAAGCATAGGATAAAACAACATAAATACAATTTAATAAAGCATAGGATAAAACAACATAAATACAATTTAATAAAGCATAGGATAAAACAACATAAATAAAATTTAATAAAGCATAGGTTAAAATAACATAAATACAATTTAATAAAGCATAGGACAAAACAACATAAAAACAATTTAAAAAAGCATAGTTTAAAACAACATAAATACAATTTAATAAAGCATAGGATAAAACCACAGAATTACAATTTAATAAAGCATAGGATAAAACAACATAAATACAATATAATAAAGTATAGGACAAAACAACATAAATACAATTTAATAAAGCATAGGATAAAACAACATAAATACAATTTAATGAAGCATAGGATAAACAACATAAATACAATTTAATAAAGCATAGGATAAACAACATAAATACAATTTAATAAAGCATAGGCTAAAACTACATAAATACAATTTAATAAAGCTTAGGATAAAACAAATTAAATACAATATAATAAAGCATAGGATAAAACAACATAAATTCAATTTAATAAAGCATAGGATAAAACAACATAAATACAATTTAATAAAGCATAAGATAAAACAACATGAATACAATTTAATAAAGCATAGGTTAAAACAACATAAATACAATTTAATAAAGCATAGGATAAAACAACATAAATATAATTTAATAAAGCATAGGTTAAAACAACATAAATACAATTTAATAAAGCACAGGATAAAGCAACATAAATACAATTTAATAAAGCATAGGATAAAACAACATAAATAAAATTTAATAAAGCATAGGATAAAACAACATAAATACAATTTAATAAAGCATAGGATAAAACAACATAAATAAAATTTAATAAAGCATAGGTTAAAACAACATAAATACAATTTAATAAAGCATATAATAAAACCACAGAAATACAATTTAATAAAGCATAGGATAAAACAACATAAATACAATTTAATAAAGCATAGGACAAAACACCATAAATACAATTTAATAAAGCAGAGGATAAAACAACATAAATACAATTTAATGAAACAGGATAAACAACATAAATACAATTTAATAAAGCATAGGATAAAACAACATAAATACAATTTAATAAAGCATAGGCTAAAACTACATAAATACAATTTAATAAAGCATAGGATAAAACAAATTAAATACAATATAATAAAGCATAGGATAAAACAACATAAATTCAATTTAATAAAGCATAGGATAAAACAACATAAATACAATTTAATAAAGCATAAGATAAAACAACATGAATACAATTTAATAAAGCATAGGATAAAACAACATAAATACAATTTAATAAAGCATAAGTTAAAACAACATAAATACAATTTAATAAAGCATAGGATAAAACAACATAAATTCAATTTAATAAAGCATAGGATAAAACAACATAAATTCAATTTAATAAAGCACAGGATAAAACAAAATAAATAAAATTTAATAAAGCATAGGATAAAACAACATAAATAAAATTTAATAAAGCATAGGATAAAACAACATAAATACAATTTAATAAAGCATAGGATAAAACAACATAAATAAAATTTAATAAAGCATAGGATAAAACAACATAAATACAATTTAATAAAGCATATGATAAAACAACATAAATACAATTTAATAAAGCATAGGTTAAAACAACATAAATTCAATTTAATAAAGCATAGGAAAAAACAACATAAATACAATTTAATAAAGCATAGGATAAAACAACATAAATAAAATTTAATATAGCATAGGATAAAACAACATAAATACAATTAAATAAAGCATAGGATAAAACAACATAAATACAATTTAATAAAGCATAGGATAAAACAACATAAATACAATTTAATAAAGCATAGGATAAAACAACATAAATACAATTTAATAAAGCATAGGATAAAACAACAAAAATACAATTTAATAAAGCATAGGATAAAACAACAAAAATACAATTTAATAAAGCATAGGATAAAACAACATAAATAAAATTTAATAAAGCATAGGATAAAACAACATAAATACAATTTAATAAAGCATAGGATAAAACAACATAAATAAAATTTAATAAAGCATAGGTTAAAATAACATAAATACAATTTAATAAAGCATAGGACAAAACAACATAAAAACAATTTAATAAAGCATAGTTTAAAACAACATAAATACAATTTAATAAAGCATAGGATAAAACCACAGAATTACAATTTAATAAAGCATAGGATAAAACAACATAAATACAATTTAATAAAGTATAGGACAAAACAACATAAATACAATTTAATAAAGCATAGGATAAAACAACATAAATACAATTTAATGAAACATAGGATAAACAACATAAATACAATTTAATAAAGCATAGGATAAACAACATAAATACAATTTAATAAAGCATAGGCTAAAACTACATAAATACAATTTAATAAAGCTTAGGATAAAACAAATTAAATACAATATAATAAAGCATAGGATAAAACAACATAAATTCAATTTAATAAAGCATAGTATAAAACAACATAAATATAATTTAATAAAGCATAGGTTAAAACAACATAAATACAATTTAATAAAGCACAGGATAAAACAACATAAATACAATTTAATAAAGCATAAGACAAAAAAACATAAATACAATTTAATAAAGCATATGTTAAAACAACATAAATACAATTTAATAAAGCATAGGTTAAAACAACATAAATACAATTTAATAAAGCATAGGATAAAACAACATAAATACAATTTAATAAAGCATAGGATAAAACAACATAAATACAATTTAATAAAGCAGAGGATAAAACAACATAAATAAAATTTAATAAAGCATAGGATAAAACAACATAAATACAATTAAATAAAGCATAGGATAAAACAACATAAATACAATTTAATATAGCATAGGATAAAACAACATAAATACAATTTAATAAAGCATAGGATAAAACAACATAAATACAATTTAATAAAGCAAAGGATAAAACAACATGAATAAAATTTAATAAAGCATAGGTTAAAATAACATAAATACAATTTAATAAAGCATAGGACAAAACAACATAAAAACAATTTAATAAAGCATAGTTTAAAACAACATAAATACAATTTAATAAAGCATAGGATAAAACCACAGAATTACTATTTAATAAAGCATAGGATAAAACCACAGAATTACTATTTAATAAAGCATAGGATAAAACAACATAAATACAATTTAATAAAGCATAGGATAAAACAACATAAATACAATTTAATAAAGCATAGGATAAAACAACATAAATACAATTTAATAAAGCATAGGAAAAAACAACATAAATACAATTTAATAAAGCATAGGATAAAACAACATAAATAAAATTTAATATAGCATAGGATAAAACAACATAAATACAATTAAATAAAGCATAGGATAAAACAACATAAATACAATTTAATAAAGCATAGGATAAAACAACATAAATACAATTTAATAAAGCATAGGATAAAACAACATAAATACAATTTAATAAAGCATAGGATAAAACAACATAAATACAATTTAATAAAGCATAGGATAAAACAACATAAATAAAATTTAATAAAGCATAGGTTAAAATAACATAAATACAATTTAATAAAGCATAGGACAAAACAACATAAAAACAATTTAAAAAAGCATAGTTTAAAACAACATAAATACAATTTAATAAAGCATAGGATAAAACCACAGAATTACAATTTAATAAAGCATAGGATAAAACAACATAAATACAATATAATAAAGTATAGGACAAAACAACATAAATACAATTTAATAAAGCATAGGATAAAACAACATAAATACAATTTAATGAAGCATAGGATAAACAACATAAATACAATTTAATAAAGCATAGGATAAACAACATAAATACAATTTAATAAAGCATAGGCTAAAACTACATAAATACAATTTAATAAAGCTTAGGATAAAACAAATTAAATACAATATAATAAAGCATAGGATAAAACAACATAAATTCAATTTAATAAAGCATAGGATAAAACAACATAAATACAATTTAATAAAGCATAAGATAAAACAACATGAATACAATTTAATAAAGCATAGGTTAAAACAACATAAATACAATTTAATAAAGCATAGGATAAAACAACATAAATATAATTTAATAAAGCATAGGTTAAAACAACATAAATACAATTTAATAAAGCACAGGATAAAGCAACATAAATACAATTTAATAAAGCATAGGATAAAACAACATAAATAAAATTTAATAAAGCATAGGATAAAACAACATAAATACAATTTAATAAAGCATAGGATAAAACAACATAAATAAAATTTAATAAAGCATAGGTTAAAACAACATAAATACAATTTAATAAAGCATATAATAAAACCACAGAAATACAATTTAATAAAGCATAGGATAAAACAACATAAATACAATTTAATAAAGCATAGGACAAAACACCATAAATACAATTTAATAAAGCAGAGGATAAAACAACATAAATACAATTTAATGAAACAGGATAAACAACATAAATACAATTTAATAAAGCATAGGATAAAACAACATAAATACAATTTAATAAAGCATAGGCTAAAACTACATAAATACAATTTAATAAAGCATAGGATAAAACAAATTAAATACAATATAATAAAGCATAGGATAAAACAACATAAATTCAATTTAATAAAGCATAGGATAAAACAACATAAATACAATTTAATAAAGCATAAGATAAAACAACATGAATACAATTTAATAAAGCATAGGATAAAACAACATAAATACAATTTAATAAAGCATAAGTTAAAACAACATAAATACAATTTAATAAAGCATAGGATAAAACAACATAAATTCAATTTAATAAAGCATAGGATAAAACAACATAAATACAATTTAATAAAGCACAGGATAAAACAAAATAAATAAAATTTAATAAAGCATAGGATAAAACAACATAAATAAAATTTAATAAAGCATAGGATAAAACAACATAAATACAATTTAATAAAGCATAGGATAAAACAACATAAATAAAATTTAATAAAGCATAGGATAAAACAACATAAATACAATTTAATAAAGCATATGATAAAACAACATAAATACAATTTAATAAAGCATAGGTTAAAACAACATAAATTCAATTTAATAAAGCATAGGAAAAAACAACATAAATACAATTTAATAAAGCATAGGATAAAGCAACATAAATAAAATTTAATATAGCATAGGATAAAACAACATAAATACAATTTAATAAAGCATAGGATAAAACAACATAAATAAAATTTAATAAAGCATAGGATAAAACAACATAAATACAATTTAATAAAGCATATGATAAAACAACATAAATACAATTTAATAAAGCATAGGTTAAAACAACATAAATACAATTTAATAAAGCATAGGAAAAAACAACATAAATACAATTTAATAAAGCATAGGATAAAACAACATAAATAAAATTTAATAAAGCATAGGATAAAACAACATAAATACAATTTAATAAAGCATAGGACAAAACAACATAAATACAATTTAATAAAGCAGAGGATAAAACAACATAAATACAATTTAATGAAACATAGGATAAACAACATAAATACAATTTAATAAAGCATAGGATAAAACAACATAAATACAATTTAATAAAGCATAGGCTAAAACTACATAAACACAATTTAATAAAGCATAGGATAAAACAAATTAAATACAATATAATAAAGCATAGGATAAAACAACATAAATTCAATTTAATAAAGCATAGGATAAAACAACATAAATACAATTTAATAAAGCATAAGATAAAACAACATGAATACAATTTAATAAAGCATAGGATAAAACAACATAAATACAATTTAATAAAGCATAGGATAAAACAACATAAATACAATTTAATAAAGCATATGATAAAACAACATAAATAAAATTTAATAAAGCATAGGATAAAACAACATAAATACAATTTAATAAAGCATAGGATAAAACAACATAAATAAAATTTAATAAAGCATAGGATAAAACAACATAAATACAATTTAATAAAGCATATGATAAAACAACATAAATACAATTTAATAAAGCATAGGTTAAAACAACATAAATACAATTTAATAAAGCACAGGAAAAAACAACATAAATACAATTTAATAAAGCATAGGATAAAACAACATAAATAAAATTTAATATAGCATAGGATAAAACAACATAAATACAATTAAATAAAGCATAGGATAAAACAACATAAATACAATTTAATAAAGAATAGGATAAAACAACATAAATAAAATTTAATATAGCATAGGATAAAACAACATAAATACAATTAAATAAAGCATAGGATAAAACAACATAAATACAATTTAATAAAGCATAGGATAAAACAACATAAATACAATTTAATAAAGCATAGGATAAACAACATAAATACAATTTAATAAAGCATAGGATAAAACAACATAAATACAATTTAATAAAGCATAGGCTAAAACTACATAAATACAATTTAATAAAGCATAGGATAAAACAAATTAAATACAATATAATAAAGCATAGGATAAAACAACATAAATTCAATTTAATAAAGCATAGGATAAAACAACATAAATACAATTTAATAAAGCATAAGATAAAACAACATGAATACAATTTAATAAAGCATAGGATAAAACAACATAAATACAATTTAATAAAGCATAAGTTAAAACAACATAAATACAATTTAATAAAGCACAGGATAAAACAAAATAAATAAAATTTAATAAAGCATAGGATAAAACAACATAAATAAAATTTAATAAAGCATAGGATAAAACAACATAAATACAATTTAATAAAGCATAGGATAAAACAACATAAATAAAATTTAATAAAGCATAGGATAAAACAACATAAATACAATTTAATAAAGCATATGATAAAACAACATAAATACAATTTAATAAAGCATAGGTTAAAACAACATAAATACAATTTAATAAAGCATAGGAAAAAACAACATAAATACAATTTAATAAAGCATAGGATAAAACAACATAAATAAAATTTAATATAGCATAGGATAAAACAACATAAATACAATTAAATAAAGCATAGGATAAAACAACATAAATACAATTTAATAAAGCATAGGATAAAACAACATAAATACAATTTAATAAAGCATAGGATAAAACAACATAAATACAATTTAATAAAGCATAGGATAAAACAACATAAATACAATTTAATAAAGCATAGGATAAAACAACATAAATAAAATTTAATAAAGCATAGGTTAAAATAACATAAATACAATTTAATAAAGCATAGGACAAAACAACATAAAAACAATTTAAAAAAGCATAGTTTAAAACAACATAAATACAATTTAATAAAGCATAGGATAAAACCACAGAATTACAATTTAATAAAGCATAGGATAAAACAACATAAATACAATATAATAAAGTATAGGACAAAACAACATAAATACAATTTAATAAAGCATAGGATAAAACAACATAAATACAATTTAATGAAGCATAGGATAAACAACATAAATACAATTTAATAAAGCATAGGATAAACAACATAAATACAATTTAATAAAGCATAGGCTAAAACTACATAAATACAATTTAATAAAGCATAGGATAAAACAACATAAATACAATTTAATAAAGCATAGGATAAAACAACATAAATAAAATTTAATATAGCATAGGATAAAACAACATAAATACAATTAAATAAAGCATAGGATAAAACAACATAAATACAATTTAATAAAGAATAGGATAAAACAACATAAATAAAATTTAATATAGCATAGGATAAAACAACATAAATACAATTAATAAAGCATAGGATAAAACAACATAAATACAATTTAATAAAGCATAGGATAAAACAACATAAATACAATTTAATAAAGCATAGGATAAACAACATAAATACAATTTAATAAAGCATAGGATAAAACAACATAAATACAATTTAATAAAGCATAGGCTAAAACTACATAAATACAATTTAATAAAGCATAGGATAAAACAAATTAAATACAATATAATAAAGCATAGGATAAAACAACATAAATTCAATTTAATAAAGCATAGGATAAAACAACATAAATACAATTTAATAAAGCATAAGATAAAACAACATGAATACAATTTAATAAAGCATAGGATAAAACAACATAAATACAATTTAATAAAGCATAGGATAAAACAACATAAATACAATTTAATAAAGCATATGATAAAACAACATAAATACAATTTAATAAAGCATAGGTTAAAACAACATAAATACAATTTAATAAAGCATAGGTTAAAACAACATAAATACAATTTAATAAAGCATAGGAAAAAACAACATAAATACAATTTAATAAAGCATAGGATAAAACAACATAAATAAAATTTAATATAGCATAGGATAAAACAACATAAATACAATTTAATAAAGCATAGGATAAAACAACATAAATACAATTTAATAAAGCATAGGATAAAACAACATAAATACAATTTAATAAAGCATAGGATAAAACAACATAAATAAAATTTAATAAAGCATAGGTTAAAATAACATAAATACAATTTAATAAAGCATAGGACAAAACAACATAAAAACAATTTAAAAAAGCATAGTTTAAAACAACATAAATACAATTTAATAAAGCATAGGATAAAACCACAGAATTACAATTTAATAAAGCATAGGATAAAACAACATAAATACAATATAATAAAGTATAGGACAAAACAACATAAATACAATTTAATAAAGCATAGGATAAAACAACATAAATACAATTTAATGAAGCATAGGATAAACAACATAAATACAATTTAATAAAGCATAGGATAAACAACATAAATACAATTTAATAAAGCATAGGCTAAAACTACATAAATACAATTTAATAAAGCTTAGGATAAAACAAATTAAATACAATATAATAAAGCATAGGATAAAACAACATAAATTCAATTTAATAAAGCATAGGATAAAACAACATAAATACAATTTAATAAAGCATAAGATAAAACAACATGAATACAATTTAATAAAGCATAGGTTAAAACAACATAAATACAATTTAATAAAGCATAGGATAAAACAACATAAATATAATTTAATAAAGCATAGGTTAAAACAACATAAATACAATTTAATAAAGCACAGGATAAAGCAACATAAATACAATTTAATAAAGCATAGGATAAAACAACATAAATAAAATTTAATAAAGCATAGGATAAAACAACATAAATACAATTTAATAAAGCATAGGATAAAACAACATAAATAAAATTTAATAAAGCATAGGTTAAAACAACATAAATACAATTTAATAAAGCATATAATAAAACCACAGAAATACAATTTAATAAAGCATAGGATAAAACAACATAAATACAATTTAATAAAGCATAGGACAAAACACCATAAATACAATTTAATAAAGCAGAGGATAAAACAACATAAATACAATTTAATGAAACAGGATAAACAACATAAATACAATTTAATAAAGCATAGGATAAAACAACATAAATACAATTTAATAAAGCATAGGCTAAAACTACATAAATACAATTTAATAAAGCATAGGATAAAACAAATTAAATACAATATAATAAAGCATAGGATAAAACAACATAAATTCAATTTAATAAAGCATAGGATAAAACAACATAAATACAATTTAATAAAGCATAAGATAAAACAACATGAATACAATTTAATAAAGCATAGGATAAAACAACATAAATACAATTTAATAAAGCATAAGTTAAAACAACATAAATACAATTTAATAAAGCATAGGATAAAACAACATAAATTCAATTTAATAAAGCATAGGATAAAACAACATAAATACAATTTAATAAAGCACAGGATAAAACAAAATAAATAAAATTTAATAAAGCATAGGATAAAACAACATAAATAAAATTTAATAAAGCATAGGATAAAACAACATAAATACAATTTAATAAAGCATAGGATAAAACAACATAAATAAAATTTAATAAAGCATAGGATAAAACAACATAAATACAATTTAATAAAGCATATGATAAAACAACATAAATACAATTTAATAAAGCATAGGTTAAAACAACATAAATTCAATTTAATAAAGCATAGGAAAAAACAACATAAATACAATTTAATAAAGCATAGGATAAAACAACATAAATAAAATTTAATATAGCATAGGATAAAACAACATAAATACAATTAAATAAAGCATAGGATAAAACAACATAAATACAATTTAATAAAGCATAGGATAAAACAACATAAATACAATTTAATAAAGCATAAGATAAAACAACATGAATACAATTTAATAAAGCATAGGATAAAACAACATAAATACAATTTAATAAAGCATAAGTTAAAACAACATAAATACAATTTAATAAAGCATAGGATAAAACAACATAAATTCAATTTAATAAAGCATAGGATAAAACAACATAAATACAATTTAATAAAGCACAGGATAAAACAACATAAATACAATTTAATAAAGCATATGATAAAACAACATAAATACAATTTAATAAAGCATAGGTTAAAACAACATAAATTCAATTTAATAAAGCATAGGAAAAAACAACATAAATACAATTTAATAAAGCATAGGATAAAACAACATAAATAAAATTTAATATAGCATAGGATAAAACAACATAAATACAATTAAATAAAGCATAGGATAAAACAACATAAATACAATTTAATAAAGCATAGGATAAAACAACATAAATACAATTTAATAAAGCATAGGATAAAACAACATAAATACAATTTAATAAAGCATAGGATAAAACAACATAAATACAATTTAATAAAGCATAGGATAAAACAACATAAATAAAATTTAATAAAGCATAGGATAAAACAACATAAATACAATTTAATAAAGCATAGGATAAAACAACATAAATAAAATTTAATAAAGCATAGGTTAAAATAACATAAATACAATTTAATAAAGCATAGGACAAAACAACATAAAAACAATTTAATAAAGCATAGTTTAAAACAACATAAATACAATTTAATAAAGCATAGGATAAAACCACAGAATTACAATTTAATAAAGCATAGGATAAAACAACATAAATACAATTTAATAAAGTATAGGACAAAACAACATAAATACAATTTAATAAAGCATAGGATAAAACAACATAAATACAATTTAATGAAACATAGGATAAACAACATAAATACAATTTAATAAAGCATAGGATAAACAACATAAATACAATTTAATAAAGCATAGGCTAAAACTACATAAATACAATTTAATAAAGCTTAGGATAAAACAAATTAAATACAATATAATAAAGCATAGGATAAAACAACATAAATTCAATTTAATAAAGCATAGTATAAAACAACATAAATATAATTTAATAAAGCATAGGTTAAAACAACATAAATACAATTTAATAAAGCACAGGATAAAACAACATAAATACAATTTAATAAAGCATAAGACAAAAAAACATAAATACAATTTAATAAAGCATATGTTAAAACAACATAAATACAATTTAATAAAGCATAGGTTAAAACAACATAAATACAATTTAATAAAGCATAGGATAAAACAACATAAATACAATTTAATAAAGCATAGGATAAAACAACATAAATACAATTTAATAAAGCAGAGGATAAAACAACATAAATAAAATTTAATAAAGCATAGGATAAAACAACATAAATACAATTAAATAAAGCATAGGATAAAACAACATAAATACAATTTAATATAGCATAGGATAAAACAACATAAATACAATTTAATAAAGCATAGGATAAAACAACATAAATACAATTTAATAAAGCAAAGGATAAAACAACATGAATAAAATTTAATAAAGCATAGGTTAAAATAACATAAATACAATTTAATAAAGCATAGGACAAAACAACATAAAAACAATTTAATAAAGCATAGTTTAAAACAACATAAATACAATTTAATAAAGCATAGGATAAAACCACAGAATTACTATTTAATAAAGCATAGGATAAAACCACAGAATTACTATTTAATAAAGCATAGGATAAAACAACATAAATACAATTTAATAAAGCATAGGATAAAACAACATAAATACAATTTAATAAAGCATAGGATAAAACAACATAAATACAATTTAATAAAGCATAGGATAAAACAACATAAATACAATTTAATAAAGCATAGGATAAAACAACATAAATACAATTTAATAAAGCATAGGATAAAACAAAATAAATAAAATTTAATAAAGCATAGGTTAAAATAACATAAATACAATTTAATAAACATAGGACAAAACAACATAAATACAATTTAATAAAGCACAGGATAAAACAACATAAATACAATTTAGTAAAGCATAGGTCAAAATAACATAAATATAATTTAATAAAGCATAGGATAAAACAACATAAATACAATTTAATAAAGCATAGGTTAAAACAACATAAATACAATTTAATAAAGCATAGGATAAAACAACATAAATACAATTTAATAAAGCATAGGATAAAACAACATAAATAAAATTTAATAAAGCATAGGATAAAACAACATAAATAAAAATTTAATAAAGCATAGGATAAAACAACATAAATACAATTTAATAAAGCATAGGATAAAACAACATAAATACAATTTAATAAAGCGTAGCATAAAACAACATAAATACAATTTAATAAAGCATAGGATAAAACAACATAAATACAATTTAATAAAGCGTAGCATAAAACAACATAAATACAATTTAATAAAGCATAGGATAAAACAACATAAATTCAATTTAATAAAGCATAGGATAAAACAACATAAATACAATTTAATAAAGCACAGGATAAAACAACATAAATACAATTAAATAAAGCATAGGATAAAACAACATAAATACAATTTAATAAAGCATAGGATAAAACAACATAAATACAATTTAATAAAGCATAGGATAAACAACATAAATACAATTTAATAAAGCATAGGATAAAACAACATAAATACAATTTAATAAAGCATAGGCTAAAACTACATAAATACAATTTAATAAAGCATAGGATAAAACAAATTAAATACAATATAATAAAGCATAGGATAAAACAACATAAATTCAATTTAATAAAGCATAGGATAAAACAACATAAATACAATTTAATAAAGCATAAGATAAAACAACATGAATACAATTTAATAAAGCATAGGATAAAACAACATAAATACAATTTAATAAAGCATAAGTTAAAACAACATAAATACAATTTAATAAAGCACAGGATAAAACAAAATAAATAAAATTTAATAAAGCATAGGATAAAACAACATAAATAAAATTTAATAAAGCATAGGATAAAACAAAATAAATACAATTTAATAAAGCATAGGATAAAACAACATAAATAAAATTTAATAAAGCATAGGATAAAACAACATAAATACAATTTAATAAAGCATATGATAAAACAACATAAATACAATTTAATAAAGCATAGGTTAAAACAACATAAATACAATTTAATAAAGCATAGGAAAAAACAACATAAATACAATTTAATAAAGCATAGGATAAAACAACATAAATAAAATTTAATAAAGCATAGGATAAAACAACATAAATACAATTTAATAAAGCATAGGACAAAACAACATAAATACAATTTAATAAAGCAGAGGATAAAACAACATAAATACAATTTAATGAAACATAGGATAAACAACATAAATACAATTTAATAAAGCATAGGATAAAACAACATAAATACAATTTAATAAAGCATAAGATAAAACAACATGAATACAATTTAATAAAGCATAGGATAAAACAACATAAATACAATTTAATAAAGCATAGGATAAAACAACATAAATACAATTTAATAAAGCATATGATAAAACAACATAAATAAAATTTAATAAAGCATAGGATAAAACAACATAAATACAATTTAATAAAGCATAGGATAAAACAACATAAATAAAATTTAATAAAGCATAGGATAAAACAACATAAATACAATTTAATAAAGCATATGATAAAACAACATAAATACAATTTAATAAAGCATAGGTTAAAACAACATAAATACAATTTAATAAAGCATAGGAAAAAACAACATAAATACAATTTAATAAAGCATTGGATAAAACAACATAAATAAAATTTAATATAGCATAGGATAAAACAACATAAATACAATTAAATAAAGCATAGGATAAAACAACATAAATACAATTTAATAAAGAATAGGATAAAACAACATAAATAAAATTTAATATAGCATAGGATAAAACAACATAAATACAATTAAATAAAGCATAGGATAAAACAACATAAATACAATTTAATAAAGAATAGGATAAAACAACATAAATAAAATTTAATATAGCATAGGATAAAACAACATAAATACAATTAAATAAAGCATAGGATAAAACAACATAAATACAATTTAATAAAGCATAGGATAAAACAACATAAATACAATTTAATAAAGCATAGGATAAACAACATAAATACAATTTAATAAAGCATAGGATAAAACAACATAAATACAATTTAATAAAGCATAGGCTAAAACTACATAAATACAATTTAATAAAGCATAGGATAAAACAAATTAAATACAATATAATAAAGCATAGGATAAAACAACATAAATTCAATTTAATAAAGCATAGGATAAAACAACATAAATACAATTTAATAAAGCATAAGATAAAACAACATGAATACAATTTAATAAAGCATAGGATAAAACAACATAAATACAATTTAATAAAGCATAAGTTAAAACAACATAAATACAATTTAATAAAGCACAGGATAAAACAAAATAAATAAAATTTAATAAAGCATAGGATAAAACAACATAAATAAAATTTAATAAAGCATAGGATAAAACAACATAAATACAATTTAATAAAGCATAGGATAAAACAACATAAATAAAATTTAATAAAGCATAGGATAAAACAACATAAATACAATTTAATAAAGCATATGATAAAACAACATAAATACAATTTAATAAAGCATAGGATAAAACAACATAAATACAATTTAATGAAGCATAGGATAAACAACATAAATACAATTTAATAAAGCATAGGATAAACAACATAAATACAATTTAATAAAGCATAGGCTAAAACTACATAAATACAATTTAATAAAGCTTAGGATAAAACAAATTAAATACAATATAATAAAGCATAGGATAAAACAACATAAATTCAATTTAATAAAGCATAGGATAAAACAACATAAATACAATTTAATAAAGCATAAGATAAAACAACATGAATACAATTTAATAAAGCATAGGTTAAAACAACATAAATACAATTTAATAAAGCATAGGATAAAACAACATAAATATAATTTATTAAAGCATAGGTTAAAACAACATAAATACAATTTAATAAAGCACAGGATAAAGCAACATAAATACAATTTAATAAAGCATAGGATAAAACAACATAAATAAAATTTAATAAAGCATAGGATAAAACAACATAAATACAATTTAATAAAGCATAGGATAAAACAACATAAATAAAATTTAATAAAGCATAGGTTAAAACAACATAAATACAATTTAATAAAGCATATAATAAAACCACAGAAATACAATTTAATAAAGCATAGGATAAAACAACATAAATACAATTTAATAAAGCATAGGACAAAACACCATAAATACAATTTAATAAAGCAGAGGATAAAACAACATAAATACAATTTAATGAAACAGGATAAACAACATAAATACAATTTAATAAAGCATAGGATAAAACAACATAAATACAATTTAATAAAGCATAGGCTAAAACTACATAAATACAATTTAATAAAGCATAGGATAAAACAAATTAAATACAATATAATAAAGCATAGGATAAAACAACATAAATTCAATTTAATAAAGCATAGGATAAAACAACATAAATACAATTTAATAAAGCATAAGATAAAACAACATGAATACAATTTAATAAAGCATAGGATAAAACAACATAAATACAATTTAATAAAGCATAAGTTAAAACAACATAAATACAATTTAATAAAGCATAGGATAAAACAACATAAATTCAATTTAATAAAGCATAGGATAAAACAACATAAATACAATTTAATAAAGCATAAGATAAAACAACATGAATACAATTTAATAAAGCATAGGATAAAACAACATAAATACAATTTAATAAAGCATAAGTTAAAACAACATAAATACAATTTAATAAAGCATAGGATAAAACAACATAAATTCAATTTAATAAAGCATAGGATAAAACAACATAAATACAATTTAATAAAGCATAGGATAAAACAACATAAATACAATTTAATAAAGCATAGGATAAAACAACATAAATACAATTTAATAAAGCATAGGATAAAACAACATAAATAAAATTTAATAAAGCATAGGTTAAAATAACATAAATACAATTTAATAAAGCATAGGACAAAACAACATAAAAACAATTTAAAAAAGCATAGTTTAAAACAACATAAATACAATTTAATAAAGCATAGGATAAAACCACAGAATTACAATTTAATAAAGCATAGGATAAAACAACATAAATACAATATAATAAAGTATAGGACAAAACAACATAAATACAATTTAATAAAGCATAGGATAAAACAACATAAATACAATTTAATGAAGCATAGGATAAACAACATAAATACAATTTAATAAAGCATAGGATAAACAACATAAATACAATTTAATAAAGCATAGGCTAAAACTACATAAATACAATTTAATAAAGCTTAGGATAAAACAAATTAAATACAATATAATAAAGCATAGGATAAAACAACATAAATTCAATTTAATAAAGCATAGGATAAAACAACATAAATACAATTTAATAAAGCATAAGATAAAACAACATGAATACAATTTAATAAAGCATAGGTTAAAACAACATAAATACAATTTAATAAAGCATAGGATAAAACAACATAAATATAATTTATTAAAGCATAGGTTAAAACAACATAAATACAATTTAATAAAGCACAGGATAAAGCAACATAAATACAATTTAATAAAGCATAGGATAAAACAACATAAATAAAATTTAATAAAGCATAGGATAAAACAACATAAATACAATTTAATAAAGCATAGGATAAAACAACATAAATAAAATTTAATAAAGCATAGGTTAAAACAACATAAATACAATTTAATAAAGCATATAATAAAACCACAGAAATACAATTTAATAAAGCATAGGATAAAACAACATAAATACAATTTAATAAAGCATAGGACAAAACACCATAAATACAATTTAATAAAGCAGAGGATAAAACAACATAAATACAATTTAATGAAACAGGATAAACAACATAAATACAATTTAATAAAGCATAGGATAAAACAACATAAATACAATTTAATAAAGCATAGGCTAAAACTACATAAATACAATTTAATAAAGCATAGGATAAAACAAATTAAATACAATATAATAAAGCATAGGATAAAACAACATAAATTCAATTTAATAAAGCATAGGATAAAACAACATAAATACAATTTAATAAAGCATAAGATAAAACAACATGAATACAATTTAATAAAGCATAGGATAAGACAACATAAATACAATTTAATAAAGCATAAGTTAAAACAACATAAATACAATTTAATAAAGCATAGGATAAAACAACATAAATTCAATTTAATAAAGCATAGGATAAAACAACATAAATACAATTTAATAAAGCACAGGATAAAACAAAATAAATAAAATTTAATAAAGCATAGGATAAAACAACATAAATAAAATTTAATAAAGCATAGGATAAAACAACATAAATACAATTTAATAAAGCATAGGATAAAACAACATAAATAAAATTTAATAAAGCATAGGATAAAACAACATAAATACAATTTAATAAAGCATATGATAAAACAACATAAATACAATTTAATAAAGCATAGGTTAAAACAACATAAATTCAATTTAATAAAGCATAGGAAAAAACAACATAAATACAATTTAATAAAGCATAGGATAAAGCAACATAAATAAAATTTAATATAGCATAGGATAAAACAACATAAATACAATTAAATAAAGCATAGGATAAAACAACATAAATACAATTTAATAAAGCATAGGATAAAACAACATAAATACAATTTAATAAAGCATAGGATAAAACAACATAAATACAATTTAATAAAGCATAGGATAAAACAACATAAATACAATTTAATAAAGCATAGGATAAAACAACATAAATAAAATTTAATAAAGCATAGGATAAAACAACATAAATACAATTTAATAAAGCATAGGATAAAACAACATAAATAAAATTTAATAAAGCATAGGTTAAAATAACATAAATACAATTTAATAAAGCATAGGACAAAACAACATAAAAACAATTTAATAAAGCATAGTTTAAAACAACATAAATACAATTTAATAAAGCATAGGATAAAACCACAGAATTACAATTTAATAAAGCATAGGATAAAACAACATAAATACAATTTAATAAAGTATAGGACAAAACAACATAAATACAATTTAATAAAGCATAGGATAAAACAACATAAATACAATTTAATGAAACATAGGATAAACAACATAAATACAATTTAATAAAGCATAGGATAAACAACATAAATACAATTTAATAAAGCATAGGCTAAAACTACATAAATACAATTTAATAAAGCTTAGGATAAAACAAATTAAATACAATATAATAAAGCATAGGATAAAACAACATAAATTCAATTTAATAAAGCATAGTATAAAACAACATAAATATAATTTAATAAAGCATAGGTTAAAACAACATAAATACAATTTAATAAAGCACAGGATAAAACAACATAAATACAATTTAATAAAGCATAAGACAAAAAAACATAAATACAATTTAATAAAGCATATGTTAAAACAACATAAATACAATTTAATAAAGCATAAGATAAAACAACATGAATACAATTTAATAAAGCATAGGATAAAACAACATAAATACAATTTAATAAAGCATAAGTTAAAACAACATAAATACAATTTAATAAAGCACAGGATAAAACAAAATAAATAAAATTTAATAAAGCATAGGATAAAACAACATAAATACAATTTAATAAAGCATAGGAAAAAACAACATAAATACAATTTAATAAAGCATAGGATAAAACAACATAAATAAAATTTAATATAGCATAGGATAAAACAACATAAATACAATTAAATAAAGCATAGGATAAAACAACATAAATACAATTTAATAAAGCATAGGATAAAACAACATAAATACAATTTAATAAAGCATAGGATAAAACAACATAAATACAATTTAATAAAGCATAGGATAAAACAACATAAATACAATTTAATAAAGCATAGGATAAAACAACATAAATAAAATTTAATAAAGCATAGGTTAAAATAACATAAATACAATTTAATAAAGCATAGGACAAAACAACATAAAAACAATTTAAAAAAGCATAGTTTAAAACAACATAAATACAATTTAATAAAGCATAGGATAAAACCACAGAATTACAATTTAATAAAGCATAGGATAAAACAACATAAATACAATATAATAAAGTATAGGACAAAACAACATAAATACAATTTAATAAAGCATAGGATAAAACAACATAAATACAATTTAATGAAGCATAGGATAAACAACATAAATACAATTTAATAAAGCATAGGATAAACAACATAAATACAATTTAATAAAGCATAGGCTAAAACTACATAAATACAATTTAATAAAGCTTAGGATAAAACAAATTAAATACAATATAATAAAGCATAGGATAAAACAACATAAATTCAATTTAATAAAGCATAGTATAAAACAACATAAATATAATTTAATAAAGCATAGGTTAAAACAACATAAATACAATTTAATAAAGCACAGGATAAAACAACATAAATACAATTTAATAAAGCATAAGACAAAAAAACATAAATACAATTTAATAAAGCATATGTTAAAACAACATAAATACAATTTAATAAAGCATAAGATAAAACAACATGAATACAATTTAATAAAGCATAGGATAAAACAACATAAATACAATTTAATAAAGCATAAGTTAAAACAACATAAATACAATTTAATAAAGCACAGGATAAAACAAAATAAATAAAATTTAATAAAGCATAGGATAAAACAACATAAATACAATTTAATAAAGCATAGGAAAAAACAACATAAATACAATTTAATAAAGCATAGGATAAAACAACATAAATAAAATTTAATATAGCATAGGATAAAACAACATAAATACAATTAAATAAAGCATAGGATAAAACAACATAAATACAATTTAATAAAGCATAGGATAAAACAACATAAATACAATTTAATAAAGCATAGGATAAAACAACATAAATACAATTTAATAAAGCATAGGATAAAACAACATAAATACAATTTAATAAAGCATAGGATAAAACAACATAAATAAAATTTAATAAAGCATAGGTTAAAATAACATAAATACAATTTAATAAAGCATAGGACAAAACAACATAAAAACAATTTAAAAAAGCATAGTTTAAAACAACATAAATACAATTTAATAAAGCATAGGATAAAACCACAGAATTACAATTTAATAAAGCATAGGATAAAACAACATAAATACAATATAATAAAGTATAGGACAAAACAACATAAATACAATTTAATAAAGCATAGGATAAAACAACATAAATACAATTTAATGAAGCATAGGATAAACAACATAAATACAATTTAATAAAGCATAGGATAAACAACATAAATACAATTTAATAAAGCATAGGCTAAAACTACATAAATACAATTTAATAAAGCTTAGGATAAAACAAATTAAATACAATATAATAAAGCATAGGATAAAACAACATAAATTCAATTTAATAAAGCATAGGATAAAACAACATAAATACAATTTAATAAAGCATAAGATAAAACAACATGAATACAATTTAATAAAGCATAGGTTAAAACAACATAAATACAATTTAATAAAGCATAGGATAAAACAACATAAATATAATTTAATAAAGCATAGGTTAAAACAACATAAATACAATTTAATAAAGCACAGGATAAAGCAACATAAATACAATTTAATAAAGCATAGGATAAAACAACATAAATAAAATTTAATAAAGCATAGGATAAAACAACATAAATACAATTTAATAAAGCATAGGATAAAACAACATAAATAAAATTTAATAAAGCATAGGTTAAAACAACATAAATACAATTTAATAAAGCATATAATAAAACCACAGAAATACAATTTAATAAAGCATAGGATAAAACAACATAAATACAATTTAATAAAGCATAGGACAAAACACCATAAATACAATTTAATAAAGCAGAGGATAAAACAACATAAATACAATTTAATGAAACAGGATAAACAACATAAATACAATTTAATAAAGCATAGGATAAAACAACATAAATACAATTTAATAAAGCATAGGCTAAAACTACATAAATACAATTTAATAAAGCATAGGATAAAACAAATTAAATACAATATAATAAAGCATAGGATAAAACAACATAAATTCAATTTAATAAAGCATAGGATAAAACAACATAAATACAATTTAATAAAGCATAAGATAAAACAACATGAATACAATTTAATAAAGCATAGGATAAAACAACATAAATACAATTTAATAAAGCATAAGTTAAAACAACATAAATACAATTTAATAAAGCATAGGATAAAACAACATAAATTCAATTTAATAAAGCATAGGATAAAACAACATAAATGCAATTTAATAAAGCACAGGATAAAACAAAATAAATAAAATTTAATAAAGCATAGGATAAAACAACATAAATAAAATTTAATAAAGCATAGGATAAAACAACATAAATACAATTTAATAAAGCATAGGATAAAACAACATAAATAAAATTTAATAAAGCATAGGATAAAACAACATAAATACAATTTAATAAAGCATATGATAAAACAACATAAATACAATTTAATAAAGCATAGGTTAAAACAACATAAATTCAATTTAATAAAGCATAGGAAAAAACAACATAAATACAATTTAATAAAGCATAGGATAAAACAACATAAATAAAATTTAATATAGCATAGGATAAAACAACATAAATACAATTAAATAAAGCATAGGATAAAACAACATAAATACAATTTAATAAAGCATAGGATAAAACAACATAAATACAATTTAATAAAGCATAGGATAAAACAACATAAATACAATTTAATAAAGCATAGGATAAAACAACAAAAATACAATTTAATAAAGCATAGGATAAAACAACATAAATAAAATTTAATAAAGCATAGGATAAAACAACATAAATACAATTTAATAAAGCATAGGATAAAACAACATAAATAAAATTTAATAAAGCATAGGTTAAAATAACATAAATACAATTTAATAAAGCATAGGACAAAACAACATAAAAACAATTTAATAAAGCATAGTTTAAAACAACATAAATACAATTTAATAAAGCATAGGATAAAACCACAGAATTACAATTTAATAAAGCATAGGATAAAACAACATAAATACAATTTAATAAAGTATAGGACAAAACAACATAAATACAATTTAATAAAGCATAGGATAAAACAACATAAATACAATTTAATGAAACATAGGATAAACAACATAAATACAATTTAATAAAGCATAGGATAAACAACATAAATACAATTTAATACAGCATAGGCTAAAACTACATAAATACAATTTAATAAAGCTTAGGATAAAACAAATTAAATACAATATAATAAAGCATAGGATAAAACAACATAAATTCAATTTAATAAAGCATAGTATAAAACAACATAAATATAATTTAATAAAGCATAGGTTAAAACAACATAAATACAATTTAATAAAGCACAGGATAAAACAACATAAATACAATTTAATAAAGCATAAGACAAAAAAACATAAATACAATTTAATAAAGCATATGTTAAAACAACATAAATACAATTTAATAAAGCATAGGTTAAAACAACATAAATACAATTTAATAAAGCATAGGATAAAACAACATAAATACAATTTAATAAAGCATAGGATAAAACAACATAAATACAATTTAATAAAGCAGAGGATAAAACAACATAAATAAAATTTAATAAAGCATAGGATAAAACAACATAAATACAATTAAATAAAGCATAGGATAAAACAACATAAATACAATTTAATATAGCATAGGATAAAACAACATAAATACAATTTAATAAAGCATAGGATAAAACAACATAAATACAATTTAATAAAGCAAAGGATAAAACAACATGAATAAAATTTAATAAAGCATAGGTTAAAATAACATAAATACAATTTAATAAAGCATAGGACAAAACAACATAAAAACAATTTAATAAAGCATAGTTTAAAACAACATAAATACAATTTAATAAAGCATAGGATAAAACCACAGAATTACTATTTAATAAAGCATAGGATAAAACCACAGAATTACTATTTAATAAAGCATAGGATAAAACAACATAAATACAATTTAATAAAGCATAGGATAAAACAACATAAATACAATTTAATAAAGCATAGGATAAAACAACATAAATACAATTTAATAAAGCATAGGAAAAAACAACATAAATACAATTTAATAAAGCATAGGATAAAACAACATAAATAAAATTTAATATAGCATAGGATAAAACAACATAAATACAATTAAATAAAGCATAGGATAAAACAACATAAATACAATTTAATAAAGCATAGGATAAAACAACATAAATACAATTTAATAAAGCATAGGATAAAACAACATAAATACAATTTAATAAAGCATAGGATAAAACAACATAAATACAATTTAATAAAGCATAGGATAAAACAACATAAATAAAATTTAATAAAGCATAGGTTAAAATAACATAAATACAATTTAATAAAGCATAGGACAAAACAACATAAAAACAATTTAAAAAAGCATAGTTTAAAACAACATAAATACAATTTAATAAAGCATAGGATAAAACCACAGAATTACAATTTAATAAAGCATAGGATAAAACAACATAAATACAATATAATAAAGTATAGGACAAAACAACATAAATACAATTTAATAAAGCATAGGATAAAACAACATAAATACAATTTAATGAAGCATAGGATAAACAACATAAATACAATTTAATAAAGCATAGGATAAACAACATAAATACAATTTAATAAAGCATAGGCTAAAACTACATAAATACAATTTAATAAAGCTTAGGATAAAACAAATTAAATACAATATAATAAAGCATAGGATAAAACAACATAAATTCAATTTAATAAAGCATAGGATAAAACAACATAAATACAATTTAATAAAGCATAAGATAAAACAACATGAATACAATTTAATAAAGCATAGGTTAAAACAACATAAATACAATTTAATAAAGCATAGGATAAAACAACATAAATATAATTTAATAAAGCATAGGTTAAAACAACATAAATACAATTTAATAAAGCACAGGATAAAGCAACATAAATACAATTTAATAAAGCATAGGATAAAACAACATAAATAAAATTTAATAAAGCATAGGATAAAACAACATAAATACAATTTAATAAAGCATAGGATAAAACAACATAAATAAAATTTAATAAAGCATAGGTTAAAACAACATAAATACAATTTAATAAAGCATATTATAAAACCACAGAAATACAATTTAATAAAGCATAGGATAAAACAACATAAATACAATTTAATAAAGCATAGGACAAAACACCATAAATACAATTTAATAAAGCAGAGGATAAAACAACATAAATACAATTTAATGAAACAGGATAAACAACATAAATACAATTTAATAAAGCATAGGATAAAACAACATAAATACAATTTAATAAAGCATAGGCTAAAACTACATAAATACAATTTAATAAAGCATAGGATAAAACAAATTAAATACAATATAATAAAGCATAGGATAAAACAACATAAATTCAATTTAATAAAGCATAGGATAAAACAACATAAATACAATTTAATAAAGCATAAGATAAAACAACATGAATACAATTTAATAAAGCATAGGATAAAACAACATAAATACAATTTAATAAAGCATAAGTTAAAACAACATAAATACAATTTAATAAAGCATAGGATAAAACAACATAAATTCAATTTAATAAAGCATAGGATAAAACAACATAAATACAATTTAATAAAGCACAGGATAAAACAAAATAAATAAAATTTAATAAAGCATAGGATAAAACAACATAAATAAAATTTAATAAAGCATAGGATAAAACAACATAAATACAATTTAATAAAGCATAGGATAAAACAACATAAATAAAATTTAATAAAGCATAGGATAAAACAACATAAATACAATTTAATAAAGCATATGATAAAACAACATAAATACAATTTAATAAAGCATAGGTTAAAACAACATAAATTCAATTTAATAAAGCATAGGAAAAAACAACATAAATACAATTTAATAAAGCATAGGATAAAGCAACATAAATAAAATTTAATATAGCATAGGATAAAACAACATAAATACAATTAAATAAAGCATAGGATAAAACAACATAAATACAATTTAATAAAGCATAGGATAAAACAACATAAATACAATTTAATAAAGCATAGGATAAAACAACATAAATACAATTTAATAAAGCATAGGATAAAACAACATAAATACAATTTAATAAAGCATAGGATAAAACAACATAAATAAAATTTAATAAAGCATAGGATAAAACAACATAAATACAATTTAATAAAGCATAGGATAAAACAACATAAATAAAATTTAATAAAGCATAGGTTAAAATAACATAAATACAATTTAATAAAGCATAGGACAAAACAACATAAAAACAATTTAATAAAGCATAGTTTAAAACAACATAAATACAATTTAATAAAGCATAGGATAAAACCACAGAATTACAATTTAATAAAGCATAGGATAAAACAACATAAATACAATTTAATAAAGTATAGGACAAAACAACATAAATACAATTTAATAAAGCATAGGATAAAACAACATAAATACAATTTAATGAAACATAGGATAAACAACATAAATACAATTTAATAAAGCATAGGATAAACAACATAAATACAATTTAATAAAGCATAGGCTAAAACTACATAAATACAATTTAATAAAGCTTAGGATAAAACAAATTAAATACAATATAATAAAGCATAGGATAAAACAACATAAATTCAATTTAATAAAGCATAGTATAAAACAACATAAATATAATTTAATAAAGCATAGGTTAAAACAACATAAATACAATTTAATAAAGCACAGGATAAAACAACATAAATACAATTTAATAAAGCATAAGACAAAAAAACATAAATACAATTTAATAAAGCATATGTTAAAACAACATAAATACAATTTAATAAAGCATAAGATAAAACAACATGAATACAATTTAATAAAGCATAGGATAAAACAACATAAATACAATTTAATAAAGCATAAGTTAAAACAACATAAATACAATTTAATAAAGCACAGGATAAAACAAAATAAATAAAATTTAATAAAGCATAGGATAAAACAACATAAATACAATTTAATAAAGCATAGGAAAAAACAACATAAATACAATTTAATAAAGCATAGGATAAAACAACATAAATAAAATTTAATATAGCATAGGATAAAACAACATAAATACAATTAAATAAAGCATAGGATAAAACAACATAAATACAATTTAATAAAGCATAGGATAAAACAACATAAATACAATTTAATAAAGCATAGGATAAAACAACATAAATACAATTTAATAAAGCATAGGATAAAACAACATAAATACAATTTAATAAAGCATAGGATAAAACAACATAAATAAAATTTAATAAAGCATAGGTTAAAATAACATAAATACAATTTAATAAAGCATAGGACAAAACAACATAAAAACAATTTAAAAAAGCATAGTTTAAAACAACATAAATACAATTTAATAAAGCATAGGATAAAACCACAGAATTACAATTTAATAAAGCATAGGATAAAACAACATAAATACAATATAATAAAGTATAGGACAAAACAACATAAATACAATTTAATAAAGCATAGGATAAAACAACATAAATACAATTTAATGAAGCATAGGATAAACAACATAAATACAATTTAATAAAGCATAGGATAAAACCACAGAATTACAATTTAATAAAGCATAGGATAAAACAACATAAATACAATATAATAAAGTATAGGACAAAACAACATAAATACAATTTAATAAAGCATAGGATAAAACAACATAAATACAATTTAATGAAGCATAGGATAAACAACATAAATACAATTTAATAAAGCATAGGATAAACAACATAAATACAATTTAATAAAGCATAGGCTAAAACTACATAAATACAATTTAATAAAGCTTAGGATAAAACAAATTAAATACAATATAATAAAGCATAGGATAAAACAACATAAATTCAATTTAATAAAGCATAGGATAAAACAACATAAATACAATTTAATAAAGCATAAGATAAAACAACATGAATACAATTTAATAAAGCATAGGTTAAAACAACATAAATACAATTTAATAAAGCATAGGATAAAACAACATAAATATAATTTAATAAAGCATAGGTTAAAACAACATAAATACAATTTAATAAAGCACAGGATAAAGCAACATAAATACAATTTAATAAAGCATAGGATAAAACAACATAAATAAAATTTAATAAAGCATAGGATAAAACAACATAAATACAATTTAATAAAGCATAGGATAAAACAACATAAATAAAATTTAATAAAGCATAGGTTAAAACAACATAAATACAATTTAATAAAGCATATAATAAAACCACAGAAATACAATTTAATAAAGCATAGAATAAAACAACATAAATACAATTTAATAAAGCATAGGACAAAACACCATAAATACAATTTAATAAAGCAGAGGATAAAACAACATAAATACAATTTAATGAAACAGGATAAACAACATAAATACAATTTAATAAAGCATAGGATAAAACAACATAAATACAATTTAATAAAGCATAGGCTAAAACTACATAAATACAATTTAATAAAGCATAGGATAAAACAAATTAAATACAATATAATAAAGCATAGGATAAAACAACATAAATTCAATTTAATAAAGCATAGGATAAAACAACATAAATACAATTTAATAAAGCATAAGATAAAACAACATGAATACAATTTAATAAAGCATAGGATAAAACAACATAAATACAATTTAATAAAGCATAAGTTAAAACAACATAAATACAATTTAATAAAGCATAGGATAAAACAACATAAATTCAATTTAATAAAGCATAGGATAAAACAACATAAATGCAATTTAATAAAGCACAGGATAAAACAAAATAAATAAAATTTAATAAAGCATAGGATAAAACAACATAAATAAAATTTAATAAAGCATAGGATAAAACAACATAAATACAATTTAATAAAGCATAGGATAAAACAACATAAATAAAATTTAATAAAGCATAGGATAAAACAACATAAATACAATTTAATAAAGCATATGATAAAACAACATAAATACAATTTAATAAAGCATAGGTTAAAACAACATAAATTCAATTTAATAAAGCATAGGAAAAAACAACATAAATACAATTTAATAAAGCATAGGATAAAACAACATAAATAAAATTTAATATAGCATAGGATAAAACAACATAAATACAATTAAATAAAGCATAGGATAAAACAACATAAATACAATTTAATAAAGCATAGGATAAAACAACATAAATACAATTTAATAAAGCATAGGATAAAACAACATAAATACAATTTAATAAAGCATAGGATAAAACAACAAAAATACAATTTAATAAAGCATAGGATAAAACAACATAAATAAAATTTAATAAAGCATAGGATAAAACAACATAAATACAATTTAATAAAGCATAGGATAAAACAACATAAATAAAATTTAATAAAGCATAGGTTAAAATAACATAAATACAATTTAATAAAGCATAGGACAAAACAACATAAAAACAATTTAATAAAGCATAGTTTAAAACAACATAAATACAATTTAATAAAGCATAGGATAAAACCACAGAATTACAATTTAATAAAGCATAGGATAAAACAACATAAATACAATTTAATAAAGTATAGGACAAAACAACATAAATACAATTTAATAAAGCATAGGATAAAACAACATAAATACAATTTAATGAAACATAGGATAAACAACATAAATACAATTTAATAAAGCATAGGATAAACAACATAAATACAATTTAATAAAGCATAGGCTAAAACTACATAAATACAATTTAATAAAGCTTAGGATAAAACAAATTAAATACAATATAATAAAGCATAGGATAAAACAACATAAATTCAATTTAATAAAGCATAGTATAAAACAACATAAATATAATTTAATAAAGCATAGGTTAAAACAACATAAATACAATTTAATAAAGCACAGGATAAAACAACATAAATACAATTTAATAAAGCATAAGACAAAAAAACATAAATACAATTTAATAAAGCATATGTTAAAACAACATAAATACAATTTAATAAAGCATAGGTTAAAACAACATAAATACAATTTAATAAAGCATAGGATAAAACAACATAAATACAATTTAATAAAGCATAGGATAAAACAACATAAATACAATTTAATAAAGCAGAGGATAAAACAACATAAATAAAATTTAATAAAGCATAGGATAAAACAACATAAATACAATTAAATAAAGCATAGGATAAAACAACATAAATACAATTTAATATAGCATAGGATAAAACAACATAAATACAATTTAATAAAGCATAGGATAAAACAACATAAATACAATTTAATAAAGCAAAGGATAAAACAACATGAATAAAATTTAATAAAGCATAGGTTAAAATAACATAAATACAATTTAATAAAGCATAGGACAAAACAACATAAAAACAATTTAATAAAGCATAGTTTAAAACAACATAAATACAATTTAATAAAGCATAGGATAAAACCACAGAATTACTATTTAATAAAGCATAGGATAAAACCACAGAATTACTATTTAATAAAGCATAGGATAAAACAACATAAATACAATTTAATAAAGCATAGGATAAAACAACATAAATACAATTTAATAAAGCATAGGATAAAACAACATAAATACAATTTAATAAAGCATAGGATAAAACAACATAAATACAATTTAATAAAGCATAGGATAAAACAACATAAATACAATTTAATAAAGCATAGGATAAAACAAAATAAATAAAATTTAATAAAGCATAGGTTAAAATAACATAAATACAATTTAATAAAGCATAGGACAAAACAACATAAATACAATTTAATAAAGCACAGGATAAAACAACATAAATACAATTTAGTAAAGCATAGGTCAAAATAACATAAATATAATTTAATAAAGCATAGGATAAAACAACATAAATACAATTTAATAAAGCATAGGTTAAAACAACATAAATACAATTTAATAAAGCATAGGATAAAACAACATAAATACAATTTAATAAACATAGGATAAAACAACATAAATAAAATTTTATAAAGCATAGGATAAAACAACATAAATAAAAATTTAATAAAGCATAGGATAAAACAACATAAATACAATTTAATAAAGCATAGGATAAAACAACATAAATACAATTTAATAAAGCGTAGCATAAAACAACATAAATACAATTTAATAAAGCATAGGATAAAACAACATAAATACAATTTAATAAAGCGTAGCATAAAACAACATAAATACAATTTAATAAAGCATAGGATAAAACAACATAAATTCAATTTAATAAAGCATAGGATAAAACAACATAAATACAATTTAATAAAGTACAGGATAAAACAACATAAATACAATTAAATAAAGCATAGGATAAAACAACATAAATACAATTTAATAAAGCATAGGATAAAACAACATAAATACAATTTAATAAAGCATAGGATAAACAACATAAATACAATTTAATAAAGCATAGGATAAAACAACATAAATACAATTTAATAAAGCATAGGCTAAAACTACATAAATACAATTTAATAAAGCATAGGATAAAACAAATTAAATACAATATAATAAAGCATAGGATAAAACAACATAAATTCAATTTAATAAAGCATAGGATAAAACAACATAAATACAATTTAATAAAGCATAAGATAAAACAACATGAATACAATTTAATAAAGCATAGGCTAAAACAACATAAATACAATTTAATAAAGCATAAGTTAAAACAACATAAATACAATTTAATAAAGCACAGGATAAAACAAAATAAATAAAATTTAATAAAGCATAGGATAAAACAACATAAATAAAATTTAATAAAGCATAGGATAAAACAACATAAATACAATTTAATAAAGCATAGGATAAAACAACATAAATAAAATTTAATAAAGCATAGGATAAAACAACATAAATACAATTTAATAAAGCATATGATAAAACAACATAAATACAATTTAATAAAGCATAGGATAAAACAACATAAATACAATTTAATAAAGCATAGGATAAAACAACATAAATACAATTTAATAAAGCATAGGATAAACAACATAAATACAATTTAATAAAGTATAGGACAAAACAACATAAATACAATTTAATAAAGCATAGGTTAAAACAACATAAATACAATTTAATAAAGCATAGGATAAACACCATAAATACAATTTAATAAAGTATAGGACAAAACAACATAAATACAATTTAATAAAGCATATGTTAAAACAACATAAATACAATTTAATAAAGCATAGGATAAAACAACATAAATACAATTTAATAAAGCATATGTTAAAACAACATAAATACAATTTAATAAAGTATAGGACAAAACAACATAAATACAATTTAATAAAGCATAGGTTAAAACAACATAAATACAATTTAATAAAGTATAGGACAAAACAACATAAATACAAGTTACTAAAGCGTAGGATAAAACAACATAAATACAATTTAATAAAGCATAGGATAAAACAACATAAATACAATTTAATAAAGCCTAGGATAAAACAACATAAATACAATTTAATAAAGCTTAGGATAAAACAACATAAATACAATTTATTAAAACATAGGATAAAACAACATAAATTCAATTTAATAAAGCATAGGATAAAACAACATAAATACAATTTAAAAAAGCACATGATAAAACAACATAAATAAAATTTAATAAAGCATAGGATAAAACAACATAAATAAAATTTAATAAAGCATAGGATAAAACAACATAAATAAAATTTAATAAAGCATAGGATAAAACAACATAAATACAATTTAATAAAGCATAGGATAAAACAACATAAATACAATTTAATAAAGCATAGGATAAAACAACATAAATACAATTTAATAAAGCATATTTTAAAACAACATAAATACAATTTAATAAAGCATAGGTAAAAACAACATAAATACAATTTAATAAAGCATAGGACAAAACAACATAAATACAATTTAATAAAGCATAGGTTAAAACAACATAAATACAATTTAATAAAGCATAGGATAAAACAACATAAATACAATTTAATAAAGCATAGGATAAAACAACATAAATACAATTTAATATAGCACAGGATAAAACAACATAAATACAATTTAATAAAGCATATGATAAAACAACATAAATACAATTTAATAAAGCATATATTAAAACAACATAAATACAATTTAATAAAGCATAAGATAAAACAACATGAATATAATTTAGTAAAGTATAAGATAAAACAACATGAATACAATTTAATAAAGCATAGGTTAAAACAACATAAATACAATTTAATAAAGCATAGGATAAAACCGTATAAATATAATTTAATAAAGCACAGGATAAAAAAACATAAATGCAATTTAATAAAGCATAGGATAAAACAACATAAATATGATTTAATAAACCATAGGTTAAAACAACATGAATACAATTTAATAAAGCATAAGTTAATACAACATAAATATAATTTAATAAAGCATAGTATAAAACAACATAAATTCAATTTAATAAAGCATAGGATAAAACAACATAAATACAATTTAATAAATCATAGGATAAAACAACATAAATACAATTTAGTAAAGCATAGGTTAAAACAACATAAATACAATTTAATAAAGCATATGTTAAAACAACATAAATACAATTTAATAAAGCATAAGATAAAACAACATGAATATAATTTAGTAAAGCATAAGATAAAACAACATGAATACAATTTAATAAAGCATAGGATAAAACAACATAAATACAATTTAATAAAGCATAGGATAAAACAACATAAATACAATTTAATAAAGCATAGGAAAAAACAACATAAATACAATTTAATAAAGCATAGGATAAAACAACATAAATAAAATTTAATAAAGCATAGGATAAAACAACATAAATACAATTTAATAAAGCATAGGACAAAACAACATAAATACAATTTAATAAAGCAGAGGATAAAACAACATAAATACAATTTAATGAAACATAGGATAAACAACATAAATACAATTTAATAAAGCATAGGATAAAACAACATAAATACAATTTAATAAAGCATAGGCTAAAACTACATAAATACAATTTAATAAAGCATAGGATAAAACAAATTAAATACAATATAATAAAGCATAGGATAAAACAACATAAATTCAATTTAATAAAGCATAGGATAAAACAACATAAATACAATTTAATAAAGCATAAGATAAAACAACATGAATACAATTTAATAAAGCATAGGATAAAACAACATAAATACAATTTAATAAAGCATAGGATAAAACAACATAAATACAATTTAATAAAGCATATGATAAAACAACATAAATAAAATTTAATAAAGCATAGGATAAAATAACATAAATACAATTTAATAAAGCATAGGATAAAACAACATAAATAAAATTTAATAAAGCATAGGATAAAACAACATAAATACAATTTAATAAAGCATATGATAAAACAACATAAATACAATTTAATAAAGCATAGGTTAAAACAACATAAATACAATTTAATAAAGCATAGGAAAAAACAACATAAATACAATTTAATAAAGCATAGGATAAAACAACATAAATAAAATTTAATATAGCATAGGATAAAACAACATAAATACAATTAAATAAAGCATAGGATAAAACAACATAAATACAATTTAATAAAGAATAGGATAAAACAACATAAATAAAATTTAATATAGCATAGGATAAAACAACATAAATTCAATTTAATAAAGCATAGGATAAAACAACATAAATACAATTTAATAAAGCATAAGATAAAACAACATGAATACAATTTAATAAAGCATAGGATAAAACAACATAAATACAATTTAATAAAGCATAAGTTAAAACAACATAAATACAATTTAATAAAGCATAGGATAAAACAACATAAATACAATTTAATAAAGCATATGATAAAACAACATAAATACAATTTAATAAAGCATAGGTTAAAACAACATAAATACAATTTAATAAAGCATAGGAAAAAACAACATAAATACAATTTAATAAAGCATAGGATAAAACAACATAAATAAAATTTAATATAGCATAGGATAAAACAACATAAATACAATTAAATAAAGCATAGGATAAAACAACATAAATACAATTTAATAAAGAATAGGATAAAACAACATAAATAAAATTTAATATAGCATAGGATAAAACAACATAAATTCAATTTAATAAAGCATAGGATAAAACAACATAAATACAATTTAATAAAGCATAAGATAAAACAACATGAATACAATTTAATAAAGCATAGGATAAAACAACATAAATACAATTTAATAAAGCATAAGTTAAAACAACATAAATACAATTTAATAAAGCACAGGATAAAACAAAATAAATAAAATTTAATAAAGCATAGGATAAAACAACATAAATAAAATTTAATAAAGCATAGGATAAAACAACATAAATACAATTTAATAAAGCATAGGATAAAACAACATAAATAAAATTTAATAAAGCATAGGATAAAACAACATAAATACAATTTAATAAAGCATATGATAAAACAACATAAATACAATTTAATAAAGCATAGGTTAAAACAACATAAATACAATTTAATAAAGCATAGGAAAAAACAACATAAATACAATTTAATAAAGCATAGGATAAAACAACATAAATAAAATTTAATATAGCATAGGATAAAACAACATAAATACAATTAAATAAAGCATAGGATAAAACAACATAAATACAATTTAATAAAGCATAGGATAAAACAACATAAATACAATTTAATAAAGCATAGGATAAAACAACATAAATACAATTTAATAAAGCATAGGATAAAACAACATAAATACAATTTAATAAAGCATAGGATAAAACAACATAAATAAAATTTAATAAAGCATAGGTTAAAATAACATAAATACAATTTAATAAAGCATAGGACAAAACAACATAAAAACAATTTAAAAAAGCATAGTTTAAAACAACATAAATACAATTTAATAAAGCATAGGATAAAACCACAGAATTACAATTTAATAAAGCATAGGATAAAACAACATAAATACAATATAATAAAGTATAGGACAAAACAACATAAATACAATTTAATAAAGCATAGGATAAAACAACATAAATACAATTTAATGAAGCATAGGATAAACAACATAAATACAATTTAATAAAGCATAGGATAAACAACATAAATACAATTTAATAAAGCATAGGCTAAAACTACATAAATACAATTTAATAAAGCTTAGGATAAAACAAATTAAATACAATATAATAAAGCATAGGATAAAACAACATAAATTCAATTTAATAAAGCATAGGATAAAACAACATAAATACAATTTAATAAAGCATAAGATAAAACAACATGAATACAATTTAATAAAGCATAGGTTAAAACAACATAAATACAATTTAATAAAGCATAGGATAAAACAACATAAATATAATTTAATAAAGCATAGGTTAAAACAACATAAATACAATTTAATAAAGCACAGGATAAAGCAACATAAATACAATTTAATAAAGCATAGGATAAAACAACATAAATAAAATTTAATAAAGCATAGGATAAAACAACATAAATACAATTTAATAAAGCATAGGATAAAACAACATAAATAAAATTTAATAAAGCATAGGTTAAAACAACATAAATACAATTTAATAAAGCATATAATAAAACCACAGAAATACAATTTAATAAAGCATAGGATAAAACAACATAAATATAATTTAATAAAGCATAGGACAAAACACCATAAATACAATTTAATAAAGCAGAGGATAAAACAACATAAATACAATTTAATGAAACAGGATAAACAACATAAATACAATTTAATAAAGCATAGGATAAAACAACATAAATACAATTTAATAAAGCATAGGATAAAACCACAGAATTACAATTTAATAAAGCATAGGATAAAACAACATAAATACAATATAATAAAGTATAGGACAAAACAACATGAATACAATTTAATAAAGCATAGGATAAAACAACATAAATACAATTTAATGAAGCATAGGATAAACAACATAAATACAATTTAATAAAGCATAGGATAAACAACATAAATACAATTTAATAAAGCATAGGCTAAAACTACATAAATACAATTTAATAAAGCTTAGGATAAAACAAATTAAATACAATATAATAAAGCATAGGATAAAACAACATAAATTCAATTTAATAAAGCATAGGATAAAACAACATAAATACAATTTAATAAAGCATAAGATAAAACAACATGAATACAATTTAATAAAGCATAGGATAAAACAACATAAATACAATTTAATAAAGCATAAGTTAAAACAACATAAATACAATTTAATAAAGCATAGGATAAAACAACATAAATTCAATTTAATAAAGCATAGGATAAAACAACATAAATACAATTTAATAAAGCACAGGATAAAACAAAATAAATAAAATTTAATAAAGCATAGGATAAAACAACATAAATAAAATTTAATAAAGCATAGGATAAAACAACATAAATACAATTTAATAAAGCATAGGATAAAACAACATAAATAAAATTTAATAAAGCATAGGATAAAACAACATAAATACAATTTAATAAAGCATATGATAAAACAACATAAATACAATTTAATAAAGCATAGGTTAAAACAACATAAATTCAATTTAATAAAGCATAGGAAAAAACAACATAAATACAATTTAATAAAGCATAGGATAAAGCAACATAAATAAAATTTAATATAGCATAGGATAAAACAACATAAATACAATTAAATAAAGCATAGGATAAAACAACATAAATACAATTTAATAAAGCATAGGATAAAACAACATAAATACAATTTAATAAAGCATAGGATAAAACAACATAAATACAATTTAATAAAGCATAGGATAAAACAACATAAATACAATTTAATAAAGCATAGGATAAAACAACATAAATAAAATTTAATAAAGCATAGGATAAAACAACATAAATACAATTTAATAAAGCATAGGATAAAACAACATAAATAAAATTTAATAAAGCATAGGTTAAAATAACATAAATACAATTCAATAAAGCATAGGACAAAACAACATAAAAACAATTTAATAAAGCATAGTTTAAAACAACATAAATACAATTTAATAAAGCATAGGATAAAACCACAGAATTACAATTTAATAAAGCATAGGATAAAACAACATAAATACAATTTAATAAAGTATAGGACAAAACAACATAAATACAATTTAATAAAGCATAGGATAAAACAACATAAATACAATTTAATGAAACATAGGATAAACAACATAAATACAATTTAATAAAGCATAGGATAAACAACATAAATACAATTTAATAAAGCATAGGCTAAAACTACATAAATACAATTTAATAAAGCTTAGGATAAAACAAATTAAATACAATATAATAAAGCATAGGATAAAACAACATAAATTCAATTTAATAAAGCATAGTATAAAACAACATAAATATAATTTAATAAAGCATAGGTTAAAACAACATAAATACAATTTAATAAAGCACAGGATAAAACAACATAAATACAATTTAATAAAGCATAAGACAAAAAAACATAAATACAATTTAATAAAGCATATGTTAAAACAACATAAATACAATTTAATAAAGCATAGGTTAAAACAACATAAATACAATTTAATAAAGCATAGGATAAAACAACATAAATACAATTTAATAAAGCTTAGGATTAAACAACATAAATACAATTTAATAAAGCATAGGATAAAACAACATAAATACAATTTAATAAAGCATAGGATAAAACAACATAAATACAATTTAATAAAGCATAGGTTAAAACAACATAAATACAATTTAATAAAGCACAGGATAAAACAACATAAATACAATTTAATAAAGCATATGATAAAACAACATAAATACAATTTAATAAAGCATAGGTTGAAACAACATAAATACAATTTAATAAAGCATAGGATAAAACAACATAAATACAATTTAATAAAGCATAGGATAAAACAACATAAATACAATTAAATAAAGCATAGGATAAAACAACATAAATACAATTTAATATAGCATAGGATAAAACAACATAAATACAATTTAATAAAGCATAGGATAAAACAACATAAATACAATTTAATAAAGCAAAGGATAAAACAACATGAATAAAATTTAATAAAGCATAGGTTAAAATAACATAAATACAATTTAATAAAGCATAGGACAAAACAACATAAAAACAATTTAATAAAGCATAGTTTAAAACAACATAAATACAATTTAATAAAGCATAGGATAAAACAACATAAATACAATTAAATAAAGCATAGGATAAAACAACATAAATACAATTTAATAAAGCATAGGATAAAACAACATAAATAAAATTTAATAAAGCATAGGTTAAAATAACATAAATACAATTTAATAAAGCATAGGACAAAACAACATAAAAACAATTTAAAAAAGCATAGTTTAAAACAACATAAATACAATTTAATAAAGCATAGGATAAAACCACAGAATTACAATTTAATAAAGCATAGGATAAAACAACATAAATACAATATAATAAAGTATAGGACAAAACAACATGAATACAATTTAATAAAGCATAGGATAAAACAACATAAATACAATTTAATGAAGCATAGGATAAACAACATAAATACAATTTAATAAAGCATAGGATAAACAACATAAATACAATTTAATAAAGCATAGGCTAAAACTACATAAATACAATTTAATAAAGCTTAGGATAAAACAAATTAAATACAATATAATAAAGCATAGGATAAAACAACATAAATTCAATTTAATAAAGCATAGGATAAAACAACATAAATACAATTTAATAAAGCATAAGATAAAACAACATGAATACAATTTAATAAAGCATAGGATAAAACAACATAAATACAATTTAATAAAGCATAAGTTAAAACAACATAAATACAATTTAATAAAGCATAGGATAAAACAACATAAATTCAATTTAATAAAGCATAGGATAAAACAACATAAATACAATTTAATAAAGCACAGGATAAAACAAAATAAATAAAATTTAATAAAGCATAGGATAAAACAACATAAATAAAATTTAATAAAGCATAGGATAAAACAACATAAATACAATTTAATAAAGCATAGGATAAAACAACATAAATAAAATTTAATAAAGCATAGGATAAAACAACATAAATACAATTTAATAAAGCATATGATAAAACAACATAAATACAATTTAATAAAGCATAGGTTAAAACAACATAAATTCAATTTAATAAAGCATAGGAAAAAACAACATAAATACAATTTAATAAAGCATAGGATAAAGCAACATAAATAAAATTTAATATAGCATAGGATAAAACAACATAAATACAATTAAATAAAGCATAGGATAAAACAACATAAATACAATTTAATAAAGCATAGGATAAAACAACATAAATACAATTTAATAAAGCATAGGATAAAACAACATAAATACAATTTAATAAAGCATAGGATAAAACAACATAAATACAATTTAATAAAGCATAGGATAAAACAACATAAATAAAATTTAATAAAGCATAGGATAAAACAACATAAATACAATTTAATAAAGCATAGGATAAAACAACATAAATAAAATTTAATAAAGCATAGGTTAAAATAACATAAATACAATTCAATAAAGCATAGGACAAAACAACATAAAAACAATTTAATAAAGCATAGTTTAAAACAACATAAATACAATTTAATAAAGCATAGGATAAAACCACAGAATTACAATTTAATAAAGCATAGGATAAAACAACATAAATACAATTTAATAAAGTATAGGACAAAACAACATAAATACAATTTAATAAAGCATAGGATAAAACAACATAAATACAATTTAATGAAACATAGGATAAACAACATAAATACAATTTAATAAAGCATAGGATAAACAACATAAATACAATTTAATAAAGCATAGGCTAAAACTACATAAATACAATTTAATAAAGCTTAGGATAAAACAAATTAAATACAATATAATAAAGCATAGGATAAAACAACATAAATTCAATTTAATAAAGCATAGTATAAAACAACATAAATATAATTTAATAAAGCATAGGTTAAAACAACATAAATACAATTTAATAAAGCACAGGATAAAACAACATAAATACAATTTAATAAAGCATAAGACAAAAAAACATAAATACAATTTAATAAAGCATATGTTAAAACAACATAAATACAATTTAATAAAGCATAGGTTAAAACAACATAAATACAATTTAATAAAGCATAGGATAAAACAACATAAATACAATTTAATAAAGCTTAGGATTAAACAACATAAATACAATTTAATAAAGCATAGGATAAAACAACATAAATACAATTTAATAAAGCATAGGATAAAACAACATAAATACAATTTAATAAAGCATAGGTTAAAACAACATAAATACAATTTAATAAAGCACAGGATAAAACAACATAAATACAATTTAATAAAGCATATGATAAAACAACATAAATACAATTTAATAAAGCATAGGTTGAAACAACATAAATACAATTTAATAAAGCATAGGATAAAACAACATAAATACAATTTAATAAAGCATAGGATAAAACAACATAAATACAATTAAATAAAGCATAGGATAAAACAACATAAATACAATTTAATATAGCATAGGATAAAACAACATAAATACAATTTAATAAAGCATAGGATAAAACAACATAAATACAATTTAATAAAGCAAAGGATAAAACAACATGAATAAAATTTAATAAAGCATAGGTTAAAATAACATAAATACAATTTAATAAAGCATAGGACAAAACAACATAAAAACAATTTAATAAAGCATAGTTTAAAACAACATAAATACAATTTAATAAAGCATAGGATAAAACAACATAAATACAATTAAATAAAGCATAGGATAAAACAACATAAATACAATTTAATAAAGCATAGGATAAAACAACATAAATAAAATTTAATAAAGCATAGGTTAAAATAACATAAATACAATTTAATAAAGCATAGGACAAAACAACATAAAAACAATTTAAAAAAGCATAGTTTAAAACAACATAAATACAATTTAATAAAGCATAGGATAAAACCACAGAATTACAATTTAATAAAGCATAGGATAAAACAACATAAATACAATATAATAAAGTATAGGACAAAACAACATGAATACAATTTAATAAAGCATAGGATAAAACAACATAAATACAATTTAATGAAGCATAGGATAAACAACATAAATACAATTTAATAAAGCATAGGATAAACAACATAAATACAATTTAATAAAGCATAGGCTAAAACTACATAAATACAATTTAATAAAGCTTAGGATAAAACAAATTAAATACAATATAATAAAGCATAGGATAAAACAACATAAATTCAATTTAATAAAGCATAGGATAAAACAACATAAATACAATTTAATAAAGCATAAGATAAAACAACATGAATACAATTTAATAAAGCATAGGATAAAACAACATAAATACAATTTAATAAAGCATAAGTTAAAACAACATAAATACAATTTAATAAAGCATAGGATAAAACAACATAAATTCAATTTAATAAAGCATAGGATAAAACAACATAAATACAATTTAATAAAGCACAGGATAAAACAAAATAAATAAAATTTAATAAAGCATAGGATAAAACAACATAAATAAAATTTAATAAAGCATAGGATAAAACAACATAAATACAATTTAATAAAGCATAGGATAAAACAACATAAATAAAATTTAATAAAGCATAGGATAAAACAACATAAATACAATTTAATAAAGCATATGATAAAACAACATAAATACAATTTAATAAAGCATAGGTTAAAACAACATAAATTCAATTTAATAAAGCATAGGAAAAAACAACATAAATACAATTTAATAAAGCATAGGATAAAGCAACATAAATAAAATTTAATATAGCATAGGATAAAACAACATAAATACAATTAAATAAAGCATAGGATAAAACAACATAAATACAATTTAATAAAGCATAGGATAAAACAACATAAATACAATTTAATAAAGCATAGGATAAAACAACATAAATACAATTTAATAAAGCATAGGATAAAACAACATAAATACAATTTAATAAAGCATAGGATAAAACAACATAAATAAAATTTAATAAAGCATAGGATAAAACAACATAAATACAATTTAATAAAGCATAGGATAAAACAACATAAATAAAATTTAATAAAGCATAGGTTAAAATAACATAAATACAATTCAATAAAGCATAGGACAAAACAACATAAAAACAATTTAATAAAGCATAGTTTAAAACAACATAAATACAATTTAATAAAGCATAGGATAAAACCACAGAATTACAATTTAATAAAGCATAGGATAAAACAACATAAATACAATTTAATAAAGTATAGGACAAAACAACATAAATACAATTTAATAAAGCATAGGATAAAACAACATAAATACAATTTAATGAAACATAGGATAAACAACATAAATACAATTTAATAAAGCATAGGATAAACAACATAAATACAATTTAATAAAGCATAGGCTAAAACTACATAAATACAATTTAATAAAGCTTAGGATAAAACAAATTAAATACAATATAATAAAGCATAGGATAAAACAACATAAATTCAATTTAATAAAGCATAGTATAAAACAACATAAATATAATTTAATAAAGCATAGGTTAAAACAACATAAATACAATTTAATAAAGCACAGGATAAAACAACATAAATACAATTTAATAAAGCATAAGACAAAAAAACATAAATACAATTTAATAAAGCATATGTTAAAACAACATAAATACAATTTAATAAAGCATAGGTTAAAACAACATAAATACAATTTAATAAAGCATAGGATAAAACAACATAAATACAATTTAATAAAGCTTAGGATTAAACAACATAAATACAATTTAATAAAGCATAGGATAAAACAACATAAATACAATTTAATAAAGCATAGGATAAAACAACATAAATACAATTTAATAAAGCATAGGTTAAAACAACATAAATACAATTTAATAAAGCACAGGATAAAACAACATAAATACAATTTAATAAAGCATATGATAAAACAACATAAATACAATTTAATAAAGCATAGGTTGAAACAACATAAATACAATTTAATAAAGCATAGGATAAAACAACATAAATACAATTTAATAAAGCATAGGATAAAACAACATAAATACAATTAAATAAAGCATAGGATAAAACAACATAAATACAATTTAATATAGCATAGGATAAAACAACATAAATACAATTTAATAAAGCATAGGATAAAACAACATAAATACAATTTAATAAAGCAAAGGATAAAACAACATGAATAAAATTTAATAAAGCATAGGTTAAAATAACATAAATACAATTTAATAAAGCATAGGACAAAACAACATAAAAACAATTTAATAAAGCATAGTTTAAAACAACATAAATACAATTTAATAAAGCATAGGATAAAACAACATAAATACAATTAAATAAAGCATAGGATAAAACAACATAAATACAATTTAATAAAGCATAGGATAAAACAACATAAATAAAATTTAATAAAGCATAGGTTAAAATAACATAAATACAATTTAATAAAGCATAGGACAAAACAACATAAAAACAATTTAAAAAAGCATAGTTTAAAACAACATAAATACAATTTAATAAAGCATAGGATAAAACCACAGAATTACAATTTAATAAAGCATAGGATAAAACAACATAAATACAATATAATAAAGTATAGGACAAAACAACATGAATACAATTTAATAAAGCATAGGATAAAACAACATAAATACAATTTAATGAAGCATAGGATAAACAACATAAATACAATTTAATAAAGCATAGGATAAACAACATAAATACAATTTAATAAAGCATAGGCTAAAACTACATAAATACAATTTAATAAAGCTTAGGATAAAACAAATTAAATACAATATAATAAAGCATAGGATAAAACAACATAAATTCAATTTAATAAAGCATAGGATAAAACAACATAAATACAATTTAATAAAGCATAAGATAAAACAACATGAATACAATTTAATAAAGCATAGGATAAAACAACATAAATACAATTTAATAAAGCATAAGTTAAAACAACATAAATACAATTTAATAAAGCATAGGATAAAACAACATAAATTCAATTTAATAAAGCATAGGATAAAACAACATAAATACAATTTAATAAAGCACAGGATAAAACAAAATAAATAAAATTTAATAAAGCATAGGATAAAACAACATAAATAAAATTTAATAAAGCATAGGATAAAACAACATAAATACAATTTAATAAAGCATAGGATAAAACAACATAAATAAAATTTAATAAAGCATAGGATAAAACAACATAAATACAATTTAATAAAGCATATGATAAAACAACATAAATACAATTTAATAAAGCATAGGTTAAAACAACATAAATTCAATTTAATAAAGCATAGGAAAAAACAACATAAATACAATTTAATAAAGCATAGGATAAAGCAACATAAATAAAATTTAATATAGCATAGGATAAAACAACATAAATACAATTAAATAAAGCATAGGATAAAACAACATAAATACAATTTAATAAAGCATAGGATAAAACATCATAAATACAATTTAATAAAGCATAGGATAAAACAACATAAATACAATTTAATAAAGCATAGGATAAAACAACATAAATACAATTTAATAAAGCATAGGATAAAACAACATAAATAAAATTTAATAAAGCATAGGATAAAACAACATAAATACAATTTAATAAAGCATAGGATAAAACAACATAAATAAAATTTAATAAAGCATAGGTTAAAATAACATAAATACAATTCAATAAAGCATAGGACAAAACAACATAAAAACAATTTAATAAAGCATAGTTTAAAACAACATAAATACAATTTAATAAAGCATAGGATAAAACCACAGAATTACAATTTAATAAAGCATAGGATAAAACAACATAAATACAATTTAATAAAGTATAGGACAAAACAACATAAATACAATTTAATAAAGCATAGGATAAAACAACATAAATACAATTTAATGAAACATAGGATAAACAACATAAATACAATTTAATAAAGCATAGGATAAACAACATAAATACAATTTAATAAAGCATAGGCTAAAACTACATAAATACAATTTAATAAAGCTTAGGATAAAACAAATTAAATACAATATAATAAAGCATAGGATAAAACAACATAAATTCAATTTAATAAAGCATAGTATAAAACAACATAAATATAATTTAATAAAGCATAGGTTAAAACAACATAAATACAATTTAATAAAGCACAGGATAAAACAACATAAATACAATTTAATAAAGCATAAGACAAAAAAACATAAATACAATTTAATAAAGCATATGTTAAAACAACATAAATACAATTTAATAAAGCATAGGTTAAAACAACATAAATACAATTTAATAAAGCATAGGATAAAACAACATAAATACAATTTAATAAAGCTTAGGATAAAACAACATAAATACAATTTAATAAAGCATAGGATAAAACAACATAAATACAATTTAATAAAGCATAGGATAAAACAACATAAATACAATTTAATAAAGCATAGGTTAAAACAACATAAATACAATTTAATAAAGCACAGGATAAAACAACATAAATACAATTTAATAAAGCATATGATAAAACAACATAAATACAATTTAATAAAGCATAGGTTGAAACAACATAAATACAATTTAATAAAGCATAGGATAAAACAACATAAATACAATTTAATAAAGCATAGGATAAAACAACATAAATACAATTAAATAAAGCATAGGATAAAACAACATAAATACAATTTAATATAGCATAGGATAAAACAACATAAATACAATTTAATAAAGCATAGGATAAAACAACATAAATACAATTTAATAAAGCAAAGGATAAAACAACATGAATAAAATTTAATAAAGCATAGGTTAAAATAACATAAATACAATTTAATAAAGCATAGGACAAAACAACATAAAAACAATTTAATAAAGCATAGTTTAAAACAACATAAATACAATTTAATAAAGCATAGGATAAAACAACATAAATACAATTAAATAAAGCATAGGATAAAACAACATAAATACAATTTAATAAAGCATAGGATAAAACAACATAAATAAAATTTAATAAAGCATAGGTTAAAATAACATAAATACAATTTAATAAAGCATAGGACAAAACAACATAAAAACAATTTAAAAAAGCATAGTTTAAAACAACATAAATACAATTTAATAAAGCATAGGATAAAACCACAGAATTACAATTTAATAAAGCATAGGATAAAACAACATAAATACAATATAATAAAGTATAGGACAAAACAACATGAATACAATTTAATAAAGCATAGGATAAAACAACATAAATACAATTTAATGAAGCATAGGATAAACAACATAAATACAATTTAATAAAGCATAGGATAAACAACATAAATACAATTTAATAAAGCATAGGCTAAAACTACATAAATACAATTTAATAAAGCTTAGGATAAAACAAATTAAATACAATATAATAAAGCATAGGATAAAACAACATAAATTCAATTTAATAAAGCATAGGATAAAACAACATAAATACAATTTAATAAAGCATAAGATAAAACAACATGAATACAATTTAATAAAGCATAGGTTAAAACAACATAAATACAATTTAATAAAGCATAGGATAAAACAACATAAATATAATTTAATAAAGCATAGGTTAAAACAACATAAATACAATTTAATAAAGCACAGGATAAAGCAACATAAATACAATTTAATAAAGCATAGGATAAAACAACATAAATAAAATTTAATAAAGCATAGGATAAAACAACATAAATACAATTTAATAAAGCATAGGATAAAACAACATAAATAAAATTTAATAAAGCATAGGTTAAAACAACATAAATACAATTTAATAAAGCATATAATAAAACCACAGAAATACAATTTAATAAAGCATAGGATAAAACAACATAAATACAATTTAATAAAGCATAGGACAAAACACCATAAATACAATTTAATAAAGCAGAGGATAAAACAACATAAATACAATTTAATGAAACAGGATAAACAACATAAATACAATTTAATAAAGCATAGGATAAAACAACATAAATACAATTTAATAAAGCATAGGCTAAAACTACATAAATACAATTTAATAAAGCATAGGATAAAACAAATTAAATACAATATAATAAAGCATAGGATAAAACAACATAAATTCAATTTAATAAAGCATAGGATAAAACAACATAAATACAATTTAATAAAGCATAAGATAAAACAACATGAATACAATTTAATAAAGCATAGGATAAAACAACATAAATACAATTTAATAAAGCATAAGTTAAAACAACATAAATACAATTTAATAAAGCATAGGATAAAACAACATAAATTCAATTTAATAAAGCATAGGATAAAACAACATAAATACAATTTAATAAAGCATAGGATAAAACAACATTAATACAATTTAATAAAGCATAGGATAAAACAACATAAATACAATTTAATAAAGCATAGGATAAAACAACATAAATAAAATTTAATAAAGCATAGGATAAAACAACATAAATACAATTTAATAAAGCATAGGATAAAACAACATAAATAAAATTTAATAAAGCATAGGTTAAAATAACATAAATACAATTTAATAAAGCATAGGACAAAACAACATAAAAACAATTTAATAAAGCATAGTTTAAAACAACATAAATACAATTTAATAAAGCATAGGATAAAACCACAGAATTACAATTTAATAAAGCATAGGATAAAACAACATAAATACAATTTAATAAAGTATAGGACAAAACAACATAAATACAATTTAATAAAGCATAGGATAAAACAACATAAATACAATTTAATGAAACATAGGATAAACAACATAAATACAATTTAATAAAGCATAGGATAAACAACATAAATACAATTTAATAAAGCATAGGCTAAAACTACATAAATACAATTTAATAAAGCTTAGGATAAAACAAATTAAATACAATATAATAAAGCATAGGATAAAACAACATAAATTCAATTTAATAAAGCATAGTATAAAACAACATAAATATAATTTAATAAAGCATAGGTTAAAACAACATAAATACAATTTAATAAAGCACAGGATAAAACAACATAAATACAATTTAATAAAGCATAAGACAAAAAAACATAAATACAATTTAATAAAGCATATGTTAAAACAACATAAATACAATTTAATAAAGCATAGGTTAAAACAACATAAATACAATTTAATAAAGCATAGGATAAAACAACATAAATACAATTTAATAAAGCTTAGGATAAAACAACATAAATACAATTTAATAAAGCATAGGATAAAACAACATAAATACAATTTAATAAAGCATAGGATAAAACAACATAAATACAATTTAATAAAGCATAGGTTAAAACAACATAAATACAATTTAATAAAGCACAGGATAAAACAACATAAATACAATTTAATTAAGCATATGATAAAACAACATAAATACAATTTAATAAAGCATAGGTTAAAACAACATAAATACAATTTAATAAAGCATAGGATAAAACAACATAAATACAATTTAATAAAGCATAGGATAAAACAACATAAATAAAATTTAATAAAGCATAGGATAAAACAACATAAATACAATTAAATAAAGCATAGGATAAAACAACATAAATACAATTTAATATAGCATAGGATAAAACAACATAAATACAATTTAATAAAGCATAGGATAAAACAACATAAATACAATTTAATAAAGCAAAGGATAAAACAACATGAATAAAATTTAATAAAGCATAGGTTAAAATAACATAAATACAATTTAATAAAGCATAGGACAAAACAACATAAAAACAATTTAATAAAGCATAGTTTAAAACAACATAAATACAATTTAATAAAGCATAGGATAAAACAACATAAATACAATTAAATAAAGCATAGGATAAAACAACATAAATACAATTTAATAAAGCATAGGATAAAACAACATAAATAAAATTTAATAAAGCATAGGTTAAAATAACATAAATACAATTTAATAAAGCATAGGACAAAACAACATAAAAACAATTTAAAAAAGCATAGTTTAAAACAACATAAATACAATTTAATAAAGCATAGGATAAAACCACAGAATTACAATTTAATAAAGCATAGGATAAAACAACATAAATACAATATAATAAAGTATAGGACAAAACAACATAAATACAATTTAATAAAGCATAGGATAAAACAACATAAATACAATTTAATGAAGCATAGGATAAACAACATAAATACAATTTAATAAAGCATAGGATAAACAACATAAATACAATTTAATAAAGCATAGGCTAAAACTACATAAATACAATTTAATAAAGCTTAGGATAAAACAAATTAAATACAATATAATAAAGCATAGGATAAAACAACATAAATTCAATTTAATAAAGCATAGGATAAAACAACATAAATACAATTTAATAAAGCATAAGATAAAACAACATGAATACAATTTAATAAAGCATAGGTTAAAACAACATAAATACAATTTAATAAAGCATAGGATAAAACAACATAAATATAATTTAATAAAGCATAGGTTAAAACAACATAAATACAATTTAATAAAGCACAGGATAAAGCAACATAAATACAATTTAATAAAGCATAGGATAAAACAACATAAATAAAATTTAATAAAGCATAGGATAAAACAACATAAATACAATTTAATAAAGCATAGGATAAAACAACATAAATAAAATTTAATAAAGCATAGGTTAAAACAACATAAATACAATTTAATAAAGCATATAATAAAACCACAGAAATACAATTTAATAAAGCATAGGATAAAACAACATAAATACAATTTAATAAAGCATAGGACAAAACACCATAAATACAATTTAATAAAGCAGAGGATAAAACAACATAAATACAATTTAATGAAACAGGATAAACAACATAAATACAATTTAATAAAGCATAGGATAAAACAACATAAATACAATTTAATAAAGCATAGGCTAAAACTACATAAATACAATTTAATAAAGCATAGGATAAAACAAATTAAATACAATATAATAAAGCATAGGATAAAACAACATAAATTCAATTTAATAAAGCATAGGATAAAACAACATAAATACAATTTAATAAAGCATAAGATAAAACAACATGAATACAATTTAATAAAGCATAGGATAAAACAACATAAATACAATTTAATAAAGCATAAGTTAAAACAACATAAATACAATTTAATAAAGCATAGGATAAAACAACATAAATTCAATTTAATAAAGCATAGGATAAAACAACATAAATACAATTTAATAAAGCACAGGATAAAACAAAATAAATAAAATTTAATAAAGCATAGGATAAAACAACATAAATAAAATTTAATAAAGCATAGGATAAAACAACATAAATACAATTTAATAAAGCATAGGATAAAACAACATAAATAAAATTTAATAAAGCATAGGATAAAACAACATAAATACAATTTAATAAAGCATATGATAAAACAACATAAATACAATTTAATAAAGCATAGGTTAAAACAACATAAATTCAATTTAATAAAGCATAGGAAAAAACAACATAAATACAATTTAATAAAGCATAGGATAAAACAACATAAATAAAATTTAATATAGCATAGGATAAAACAACATAAATACAATTAAATAAAGCATAGGATAAAACAACATAAATACAATTTAATAAAGCATAGGATAAAACAACATAAATACAATTTAATAAAGCATAGGATAAAACAACATAAATACAATTTAATAAAGCATAGGATAAAACCACAGAATTACAATTTAATAAAGCATAGGATAAAACAACATAAATACAATTTAATAAAGTATAGGACAAAACAACATAAATACAATTTAATAAAGCATAGGATAAAACAACATAAATACAATTTAATGAAACATAGGATAAACAACATAAATACAATATAATAAAGCATAGGATAAACAACATAAATACAATTTAATAAAGCATAGGCTAAAACTACATAAATACAATTTAATAAAGCTTAGGATAAAACAAATTAAATACAATATAATAAAGCATAGGATAAAACAACATAAATTCAATTTAATAAAGCATAGGATAAAACAACATAAATACAATTTAATAAAGCATAAGATAAAACAACATGAATACAATTTAATAAAGCATAGGTTAAAACAACATAAATACAATTTAATAAAGCATAGGATAAAACAACATAAATACAATTTAATAAAGCGTAGCATAAAACAACATAAATACAATTTAATAAAGCGTAGCATAAAACAACATAAATACAATTTAATAAAGCATAGGATAAAACAACATAAATACAATTTAATAAAGCGTAGCATAAAACAACATAAATACAATTTAATAAAGCATAGGATAAAACAACATAAATACAATTTAATAAAGCATAAGATAAAACAACATGAATACAATTTAATAAAGCATAGGATAAAACAACATAAATACAATTTAATAAAGCATAAGTTAAAACAACATAAATACAATTTAATAAAGCATAGGATAAAACAACATAAATTCAATTTAATAAAGCATAGGATAAAACAACATAAATACAATTTAATAAAGCACAGGATAAAACAAAATAAATAAAATTTAATAAAGCATAGGATAAAACAACATAAATACAATTTAATAAAGCATAGGATAAAACAACATAAATACAATTTAATAAAGCATAAGATAAAACAACATGAATACAATTTAATAAAGCATAGGATAAAACAACATAAATACAATTTAATAATGCATAAGTTAAAACAACATAAATACAATTTAATAAAGCATAGGATAAAACAACATAAATTCAATTTAATAAAGCATAGGATAAAACAACATAAATACAATTTAATAAAGCATATGATAAAACAACATAAATACAATTTAATAAAGCATAGGTTAAAACAACATAAATACAATTTAATAAAGCATAGGAAAAAACAACATAAATACAATTTAATAAAGCATAGGATAAAACAACATAAATAAAATTTAATATAGCATAGGATAAAACAACATAAATACAATTAAATAAAGCATAGGATAAAACAACATAAATACAATTTAATAAAGCATAGGATAAAACAACATAAATACAATTTAATAAAGTATAGGACAAAACAACATAAATACAATTTAATAAAGCATAGGATAAAACAACATAAATACAATTTAATGAAACATAGGATAAACAACATAAATACAATTTAATAAAGCATAGGATAAACAACATAAATACAATTTAATAAAGCATAGGCTAAAACTACATAAATACAATTTAATAAAGCTTAGGATAAAACAAATTAAATACAATATAATAAAGCATAGGATAAAACAACATAAATTCAATTTAATAAAGCATAGTATAAAACAACATAAATATAATTTAATAAAGCATAGGTTAAAACAACATAAATACAATTTAATAAAGCACAGGATAAAACAACATAAATACAATTTAATAAAGCATAAGACAAAAAAACATAAATACAATTTAATAAAGCATATGTTAAAACAACATAAATACAATTTAATAAAGCATAGGTTAAAACAACATAAATACAATTTAATAAAGCATAGGATAAAACAACATAAATACAATTTAATAAAGCTTAGGATAAAACAACATAAATACAATTTAATAAAGCATAGGATAAAACAACATAAATACAATTTAATAAAGCATAGGATAAAACAACATAAATACAATTTAATAAAGCATAGGTTAAAACAACATAAATACAATTTAATAAAGCACAGGATAAAACAACATAAATACAATTTAATAAAGCATATGATAAAACAACATAAATACAATTTAATAAAGCATAGGTTAAAACAACATAAATACAATTTAATAAAGCATAGGATAAAACAACATAAATACAATTTAATAAAGCATAGGATAAAACAACATAAATAAAATTTAATAAAGCATAGGATAAAACAACATAAATACAATTAAATAAAGCATAGGATAAAACAACATAAATACAATTTAATATAGCATAGGATAAAACAACATAAATACAATTTAATAAAGCATAGGATAAAACAACATAAATACAATTTAATAAAGCATAGGATAAAACAACATAAATACAATTTAATAAAGCATAGGATAAAACAACATAAATACAATTTAATAAAGCATAGGATAAAACAACATAAATACAATTTAATAAAGCATAGGATAAAACAACATAAATACAATTTAATAAAGCATAGGATAAAACAACATAAATAAAATTTAATAAATTATAGGTTAAAATAACATAAATACAATTTAATAAAGCATAGGACAAAACAACATAAAAACAATTTAATAAAGCATAGTTTAAAACAACATAAATACAATTTAATAAAGCATAGGATAAAACCACAGAATTACAATTTAATAAAGCATAGGATAAAACAACATAAATACAATTTAATAAAGTATAGGTCAAAACAACATAAATACAATTTAATAAAGCATAGGATAAAACAACATAAATACAATTTAATGAAACATAGGATAAACAACATAAATACAATTTAATAAAGCATAGGATAAACAACATAAATACAATTTAATAAAGCATAGGCTAAAACTACATAAATACAATTTAATAAAGCTTAGGATAAAACAAATTAAATACAATATAATAAAGCATAGGATAAAACAACATAAATTCAATTTAATAAAGCATAGGATAAAACAACATAAATACAATTTAATAAAGCATAAGATAAAACAACATGAATACAATTTAATAAAGCATAGGTTAAAACAACATAAATACAATTTAATAAAGCATAGTATAAAACAACATAAATATAATTTAATAAAGCATAGGTTAAAACAACATAAATACAATTTAATAAAGCACAGGATAAAACAACATAAATACAATTTAATAAAGCATAAGACAAAAAAACATAAATACAATTTAATAAAGCATATGTTAAAGCAACATAAATACAATTTAATAAAGCATAGGTTAAAACAACATAAATACAATTTAATAAAGCATAGGATAAAACAACATAAATACAATTTAATAAAGCTTAGGATAAAACAACATAAATACAATTTAATAAAGCATAGGATAAAACAACATAAATACAATTTAATAAAGCATAGGATAAAACAACATAAATACAATTTAATAAAGCATAGGTTAAAACAACATAAATACAATTTAATAAAGCACAGGATAAAACAACATAAATACAATTTAATAAAGCATACGATAAAACAACATAAATACAATTTAATAAAGCATAGGTTAAAACAACATAAATACAATTTAATAAAGCATAGGATAAAACAACATAAATACAATTTAATAAAGCATAGGATAAAACAACATAAATAAAATTTAATAAAGCATAGGATAAAACAACATAAATACAATTAAATAAAGCATAGGATAAAACAACATAAATACAATTTAATATAGCATAGGATAAAACAACATAAATACAATTTAATAAAGCATAGGATAAAACAACATAAATACAATTTAATAAAGCAAAGGATAAAACAACATGAATAAAATTTAATAAAGCATAGGTTAAAATAACATAAATACAATTTAATAAAGCATAGGACAAAACAACATAAAAACAATTTAATAAAGCATAGTTTAAAACAACCTAAATACAATTTAATAAAGCATAGGATAAAACCACAGAATTACAATTTAATAAAGCATAGGATAAAACAACATAAATACAATTTAATAAAGCATAGGATAAAACAACATAAATACAATTTAATAAAGCATAGGATAAAACAACATAAATAAAATTTAATAAAGCATAGGTTAAAATAACATAAATACAATTTAATAAAGCATAGGACAAAACAACATAAATACAATTTAATAAAGCACAGGATAAAACAACATAAATACAATTTAGTAAAGCATAGGTCAAAATAACATAAATACAATTTAATAAAGCATAGGATAAAACAACATAAATACAATTTAATAAAGCATAGGTTAAAACAACATGAATACAATTTAATAAAGCATAGGATAAAACAACATAAATACAATTTAATAAAGCATAGGATAAAACAACATAAATAAAATTTAATAAAGCATAGGATAAAACAACATAAATAAAAATTTAATAAAGCATAGGATAAAACAACATAAATACAATTTAATAAAGCATAGGATAAAACAACATAAATACAATTTAATAAAGCGTAGCATAAAACAACATAAATACAATTTAATAAAGCATAGGATAAAACAACATAAATAAAATTTAATAAAGCATAGGTTAAAACAACATAAATACAATTTAATAAAGCATATAATAAAACCACAGAAATACAATTTAATAAAGCATAGGATAAAACAACATAAATACAATTTAATAAAGCATAGGACAAAACAACATAAATACAATTTAATAAAGCAGAGGATAAAACAACATAAATACAATTTAATGAAGCATAGGATAAAACAACATAAATTCAATTTAATAAAGCATAGGATAAAACAACATAAATACAATTTAATAAAGCATAGGATAAAACAATATAAATACAATTTAATAAAGCACAGGATAAAACAACATAAATAAAAATTTAATAAAGCATAGGATAAAACAACATAAATACAATTTAATAAAGCATAGGATAAAACAACATAAATACAATTTAATAAAGCGTAGCATAAAACAACATAAATACAATTTAATAAAGCATAGGATAAAACAACATAAATACAATTTAATAAAGCGTAGCATAAAACAACATAAATACAATTTAATAAAGCATAGGATAAAACAACATAAATACAATTTAATAAAGCGTAGCATAAAACAACATAAATACAATTTAATAAAGCATAAGATAAAACAACATGAATACAATTTAATAAAGCATAGGATAAAACAACATAAATACAATTTAATAAAGCATAAGTTAAAACAACATAAATACAATTTAATAAAGCATAGGATAAAACAACATAAATTCAATTTAATAAAGCATAGGATAAAACAACATAAATACAATTTAATAAAGCACAGGATAAAACAAAATAAATAAAATTTAATAAAGCATAGGATAAAACAACATAAATACAATTTAATAAAGCATAGGATAAAACAACATGAATACAATTTAATAAAGCATAGGATAAAACAACATAAATACAATTTAATAATGCATAAGTTAAAACAACATAAATACAATTTAATAAAGCATAGGATAAAACAACATAAATTCAATTTAATAAAGCATAGGATAAAACAACATAAATACAATTTAATAAAGCATATGATAAAACAACATAAATACAATTTAATAAAGCATAGGTTAAAACAACATAAATACAATTTAATAAAGCATAGGAAAAAACAACATAAATACAATTTAATAAAGCATAGGATAAAACAACATAAATAAAATTTAATATAGCATAGGATAAAACAACATAAATACAATTAAATAAAGCATAGGATAAAACAACATAAATACAATTTAATAAAGCATAGGATAAAACAACATAAATACAATTTAATAAAGCATAGGATAAAACAACATAAATACAATTTAATAAAGCATAGGATAAAACAACATAAATACAATTTAATAAAGCATAGGATAAAACAACATAAATACAATTTAATAAAGCATAGGATAAAACAACATAAATACAATTTAATAAAGCATAGGATAAAACAACATAAATACAATTTAATAAATTATAGGTTAAAATAACATAAATACAATTTAATAAAGCATAGGACAAAACAACATAAAAACAATTTAATAAAGCATAGTTTAAAACAACATAAATACAATTTAATAAAGCATAGGATAAAACCACAGAATTACAATTTAATAAAGCATAGGATAAAACAACATAAATACAATTTAATAAAGTATAGGACAAAACAACATAAATACAATTTAATAAAGCATAGGATAAAACAACATAAATACAATTTAATGAAACATAGGATAAACAACATAAATACAATTTAATAAAGCATAGGATAAACAACATAAATACAATTTAATAAAGCATAGGCTAAAACTACATAAATACAATTTAATAAAGCTTAGGATAAAACAAATTAAATACAATATAATAAAGCATAGGATAAAACAACATAAATTCAATTTAATAAAGCATAGGATAAAACAACATAAATACAATTTAATAAAGCATAAGATAAAACAACATGAATACAATTTAATAAAGCATAGGTTAAAACAACATAAATACAATTTAATAAAGCATAGGATAAAACAACATAAATACAATTTAATAAAGCGTAGCATAAAACAACATAAATACAATTTAATAAAGCGTAGCATAAAACAACATAAATACAATTTAATAAAGCATAGGATAAAACAACATAAATACAATTTAATAAAGCGTAGCATAAAACAACATAAATACAATTTAATAAAGCATAGGATAAAACAACATAAATACAATTTAATAAAGCATAAGATAAAACAACATGAATACAATTTAATAAAGCATAGGATAAAACAACATAAATACAATTTAATAAAGCATAAGTTAAAACAACATAAATACAATTTAATAAAGCATAGGATAAAACAACATAAATTCAATTTAATAAAGCATAGGATAAAACAACATAAATACAATTTAATAAAGCACAGGATAAAACAAAATAAATAAAATTTAATAAAGCATAGGATAAAACAACATAAATACAATTTAATAAAGCATAGGATAAAACAACATAAATACAATTTAATAAAGCATAAGATAAAACAACATGAATACAATTTAATAAAGCATAGGATAAAACAACATAAATACAATTTAATAATGCATAAGTTAAAACAACATAAATACAATTTAATAAAGCATAGGATAAAACAACATAAATTCAATTTAATAAAGCATAGGATAAAACAACATAAATACAATTTAATAAAGCATATGATAAAACAACATAAATACAATTTAATAAAGCATAGGTTAAAACAACATAAATACAATTTAATAAAGCATAGGAAAAAACAACATAAATACAATTTAATAAAGCATAGGATAAAACAACATAAATACAATTTAATAAAGCATAGGATAAAACAACATAAATAAAATTTAATAAAGCATAGGATAAAACAACATAAATACAATTAAATAAAGCATAGGATAAAACAACATAAATACAATTTAATATAGCATAGGATAAAACAACATAAATACAATTTAATAAAGCATAGGATAAAACAACATAAATACAATTTAATAAAGCAAAGGATAAAACAACATGAATAAATTTTAATAAAGCATAGGTTAAAATAACATAAATACAATTTAATAAAGCATAGGACAAAACAACATAAAAACAATTTAATAAAGCATAGTTTAAAACAACCTAAATACAATTTAATAAAGCATAGGATAAAACCACAGAATTACAATTTAATAAAGCATAGGATAAAACAACATAAATACAATTTAATAAAGCATAGGATAAAACAACATAAATACAATTTAATAAAGCATAGGATAAAACAACATAAATAAAATTTAATAAAGCATAGGTTAAAATAACATAAATACAATTTAATAAAGCATAGGACAAAACAACATAAATACAATTTAATAAAGCACAGGATAAAACAACATAAATACAATTTAGTAAAGCATAGGTCAAAATAACATAAATACAATTTAATAAAGCATAGGATAAAACAACATAAATACAATTTAATAAAGCATAGGTTAAAACAACATGAATACAATTTAATAAAGCATAGGATAAAACAACATAAATACAATTTAATAAAGCATAGGATAAAACAACATAAATAAAATTTAATAAAGCATAGGATAAAACAACATAAATAAAAATTTAATAAAGCATAGGATAAAACAACATAAATACAATTTAATAAAGCATAGGATAAAACAACATAAATACAATTTAATAAAGCGTAGCATAAAACAACATAAATACAATTTAATAAAGCATAGGATAAAACAACATAAATAAAATTTAATAAAGCATAGGTTAAAACAACATAAATACAATTTAATAAAGCATATAATAAAACCACAGAAATACAATTTAATAAAGCATAGGATAAAACAACATAAATACAATTTAATAAAGCATAGGACAAAACAACATAAATACAATTTAATAAAGCAGAGGATAAAACAACATAAATACAATTTAATGAAGCATAGGATAAAACAACATAAATTCAATTTAATAAAGCATAGGATAAAACAACATAAATACAATTTAATAAAGCATAGGATAAAACAACATAAATACAATTTAATAAAGCACAGGATAAAACAAAATAAATAAAATTTAATAAAGCATAGGATAAAACAACATAAATAAAATTTAATAAAGCATAGGATAAAACAACATAAATACAATTTAATAAAGCATAGGATAAAACAACATAAATAAAATTTAATAAAGCATAGGATAAAACAACATAAATACAATTTAATAAAGCATATGATAAAACAACATAAATACAATTTAATAAAGCATAGGTTAAAACAACATAAATACAATTTAATAAAGCATAGGAAAAAACAACATAAATACAATTTAATAAAGCATAGGATAAAACAACATAAATAAAATTTAATATAGCATAGGATAAAACAACATAAATACAATTAAATAAAGCATAGGATAAAACAACATAAATACAATTTAATAAAGCATAGGATAAAACAACATAAATACAATTTAATAAAGCATAGGATAAAACAACATAAATACAATTTAATAAAGCATAGGATAAAACAACATAAATACAATTTAATAAAGCATAGGATAAAACAACATAAATAAAATTTAATAAAGCATAGGATAAAACAACATAAATACAATTTAATAAAGCATAGGATAAAACAACATAAATACAATTTAATAAAGCATAGGATAAAACAACATAAATACAATTTAATAAAGCGTAGCATAAAACAACATAAATACAATTTAATAAAGCATAGGATAAAACAACATAAATACAATTTAATAAAGCGTAGCATAAAACAACATAAATAAAATTTAATAAAGCATAGGATAAAACAACATAAATACAATTTAATAAAGCATAAGATAAAACAACATGAATACAATTTAATAAAGCATAGGATAAAACAACATAAATACAATTTAATAAAGCATAAGTTAAAACAACATAAATACAATTTAATAAAGCATAGGATAAAACAACATAAATTCAATTTAATAAAGCATAGGATAAAACAACATAAATACAATTTAATAAAGCACAGGATAAAACAAAATAAATAAAATTTAATAAAGCATAGGATAAAACAACATAAATACAATTTAATAAAGCATAGGATAAAACAACATGAATACAATTTAATAAAGCATAGGATAAAACAACATAAATACAATTTAATAATGCATAAGTTAAAACAACATAAATACAATTTAATAAAGCATAGGATAAAACAACATAAATTCAATTTAATAAAGCATAGGATAAAACAACATAAATACAATTTAATAAAGCATATGATAAAACAACATAAATACAATTTAATAAAGCATAGGTTAAAACAACATAAATACAATTTAATAAAGCATAGGAAAAAACAACATAAATACAATTTAATAAAGCATAGGATAAAACAACATAAATAAAATTTAATATAGCATAGGATAAAACAACATAAATACAATTAAATAAAGCATAGGATAAAACAACATAAATACAATTTAATAAAGCATAGGATAAAACAACATAAATACAATTTAATAAAGCATAGGATAAAACAACATAAATACAATTTAATAAAGCATAGGATAAAACAACATAAATACAATTTAATAAAGCATAGGATAAAACAACATAAATACAATTTAATAAAGCATAGGATAAAACAACATAAATACAATTTAATAAAGCATAGGATAAAACAACATAAATACAATTTAATAAATTATAGGTTAAAATAACATAAATACAATTTAATAAAGCATAGGACAAAACAACATAAAAACAATTTAATAAAGCATAGTTTAAAACAACATAAATACAATTTAATAAAGCATAGGATAAAACCACAGAATTACAATTTAATAAAGCATAGGATAAAACAACATAAATACAATTTAATAAAGTATAGGACAAAACAACATAAATACAATTTAATAAAGCATAGGATAAAACAACATAAATACAATTTAATGAAACATAGGATAAACAACATAAATACAATTTAATAAAGCATAGGATAAACAACATAAATACAATTTAATAAAGCATAGGCTAAAACTACATAAATACAATTTAATAAAGCTTAGGATAAAACAAATTAAATACAATATAATAAAGCATAGGATAAAACAACATAAATTCAATTTAATAAAGCATAGGATAAAACAACATAAATACAATTTAATAAAGCATAAGATAAAACAACATGAATACAATTTAATAAAGCATAGGTTAAAACAACATAAATACAATTTAATAAAGCATAGGATAAAACAACATAAATACAATTTAATAAAGCGTAGCATAAAACAACATAAATACAATTTAATAAAGCGTAGCATAAAACAACATAAATACAATTTAATAAAGCATAGGATAAAACAACATAAATACAATTTAATAAAGCGTAGCATAAAACAACATAAATACAATTTAATAAAGCATAGGATAAAACAACATAAATACAATTTAATAAAGCATAAGATAAAACAACATGAATACAATTTAATAAAGCATAGGATAAAACAACATAAATACAATTTAATAAAGCATAAGTTAAAACAACATAAATACAATTTAATAAAGCATAGGATAAAACAACATAAATTCAATTTAATAAAGCATAGGATAAAACAACATAAATACAATTTAATAAAGCACAGGATAAAACAAAATAAATAAAATTTAATAAAGCATAGGATAAAACAACATAAATACAATTTAATAAAGCATAGGATAAAACAACATAAATACAATTTAATAAAGCATAAGATAAAACAACATGAATACAATTTAATAAAGCATAGGATAAAACAACATAAATACAATTTAATAATGCATAAGTTAAAACAACATAAATACAATTTAATAAAGCATAGGATAAAACAACATAAATTCAATTTAATAAAGCATAGGATAAAACAACATAAATACAATTTAATAAAGCATATGATAAAACAACATAAATACAATTTAATAAAGCATAGGTTAAAACAACATAAATACAATTTAATAAAGCATAGGAAAAAACAACATAAATACAATTTAATAAAGCATAGGATAAAACAACATAAATAAAATTTAATATAGCATAGGATAAAACAACATAAATACAATTTAATAAAGCATAGGTTAAAACAACATAAATACAATTTAATAAAGCATAGGATAAAACAACATAAATACAATTTAATAAAGCATAGGATAAAACAACATAAATAAAATTTAATAAAGCATAGGATAAAACAACATAAATACAATTAAATAAAGCATAGGATAAAACAACATAAATACAATTTAATATAGCATAGGATAAAACAACATAAATACAATTTAATAAAGCATAGGATAAAACAACATAAATACAATTTAATAAAGCAAAGGATAAAACAACATGAATAAAATTTAATAAAGCATAGGTTAAAATAACATAAATACAATTTAATAAAGCATAGGACAAAACAACATAAAAACAATTTAATAAAGCATAGTTTAAAACAACATAAATACAATTTAATAAAGCATAGGATAAAACCACAGAATTACAATTTAATAAAGCATAGGATAAAACAACATAAATACAATTTAATAAAGCATAGGATAAAACAACATAAATACAATTTAATAAAGCATAGGATAAAACAACATAAATACAATTTAATAAAGCATAGGATAAAACAACATAAATACAATTTAATAAAGCATAGGATAAAACAACATAAATACAATTTAATAAAGCATAGGATAAAAAAACATAAATACAATTTAATAAAGCATAGGATAAAACAACATAAATACAATTTAATAAAGCATAGGATAAAACAACATAAATAAAATTTAATAAAGCATAGGTTAAAATAACATAAATACAATTTAATAAAGCATAGGACAAAACAACATAAATACAATTTAATAAAGCACAGGATAAAACAACATAAATACAATTTAGTAAAGCATAGGTCAAAATAACATAAATATAATTTAATAAAGCATAGGATAAAACAACATAAATACAATTTAATAAAGCATAGGTTAAAACAACATAAATACAATTTAATAAAGCATAGGATAAAACAACATAAATACAATTTAATAAAGCATAGGATAAAACAACATAAATAAAATTTAATAAAGCATAGGATAAAACAACATAAATAAAAATTTAATAAAGCATAGGATAAAACAACATAAATACAATTTAATAAAGCATAGGATAAAACAACATAAATACAATTTAATAAAGCGTAGCATAAAACAACATAAATACAATTTAATAAAGCATAGGATAAAACAACATAAATACAATTTAATAAAGCGTAGCATAAAACAACATAAATAAAATTTAATAAAGCATAGGATAAAACAACATAAATACAATTTAATAAAGCATAAGATAAAACAACATGAATACAATTTAATAAAGCATAGGATAAAACAACATAAATACAATTTAATAAAGCATAAGTTAAAACAACATAAATACAATTTAATAAAGCATAGGATAAAACAACATAAATTCAATTTAATAAAGCATAGGATAAAACAACATAAATACAATTTAATAAAGCACAGGATAAAACAAAATAAATAAAATTTAATAAAGCATAGGATAAAACAACATAAATACAATTTAATAAAGCATAGGATAAAACAACATGAATACAATTTAATAAAGCATAGGATAAAACAACATAAATACAATTTAATAATGCATAAGTTAAAACAACATAAATACAATTTAATAAAGCATAGGATAAAACAACATAAATTCAATTTAATAAAGCATAGGATAAAACAACATAAATACAATTTAATAAAGCATATGATAAAACAACATAAATACAATTTAATAAAGCATAGGTTAAAACAACATAAATACAATTTAATAAAGCATAGGAAAAAACAACATAAATACAATTTAATAAAGCATAGGATAAAACAACATAAATAAAATTTAATATAGCATAGGATAAAACAACAAAAATACAATTAAATAAAGCATAGGATAAAACAACATAAATACAATTTAATAAAGCATAGGATAAAACAACATAAATACAATTTAATAAAGCATAGGATAAAACAACATAAATACAATTTAATAAAGCATAGGATAAAACAACATAAATACAATTTAATAAAGCATAGGATAAAACAACATAAATACAATTTAATAAAGCATAGGATAAAACAACATAAATACAATTTAATAAAGCATAGGATAAAACAACATAAATACAATTTAATAAATTATAGGTTAAAATAACATAAATACAATTTAATAAAGCATAGGACAAAACAACATAAAAACAATTTAATAAAGCATAGTTTAAAACAACATAAATACAATTTAATAAAGCATAGGATAAAACCACAGAATTACAATTTAATAAAGCATAGGATAAAACAACATAAATACAATTTAATAAAGTATAGGACAAAACAACATAAATACAATTTAATAAAGCATAGGATAAAACAACATAAATACAATTTAATGAAACATAGGATAAACAACATAAATACAATTTAATAAAGCATAGGATAAACAACATAAATACAATTTAATAAAGCATAGGCTAAAACTACATAAATACAATTTAATAAAGCTTAGGATAAAACAAATTAAATACAATATAATAAAGCATAGGTTAAAACAACATAAATACAATTTAATAAAGCATAGGATAAAACAACATAAATACAATTAAATAAAGCATAGGATAAAACAACATAAATACAATTTAATATAGCATAGGATAAAACAACATAAATACAATTTAATAAAGCATAGGATAAAACAACATAAATACAATTTAATAAAGCAAAGGATAAAACAACATGAATAAAATTTAATAAAGCATAGGTTAAAATAACATAAATACAATTTAATAAAGCATAGGACAAAACAACATAAAAACAATTTAATAAAGCATAGTTTAAAACAACATAAATACAATTTAATAAAGCATAGGATAAAACCACAGAATTACAATTTAATAAAGCATAGGATAAAACAACATAAATACAATTTAATAAAGCATATGATAAAACAACATAAATACAATTTAATAAAGCATAGGTTAAAACAACATAAATACAATTTAATAAAGCATAGGAAAAAACAACATAAATACAATTTAATAAAGCATAGGATAAAACAACATAAATAAAATTTAATATAGCATAGGATAAAACAACAAAAATACAATTAAATAAAGCATAGGATAAAACAACATAAATACAATTTAATAAAGCATAGGATAAAACAACATAAATACAATTTAATAAAGCATAGGATAAAACAACATAAATACAATTTAATAAAGCATAGGATAAAACAACATAAATACAATTTAATAAAGCATAGGATAAAACAACATAAATACAATTTAATAAAGCATAGGATAAAACAACATAAATACAATTTAATAAAGCATAGGATAAAACAACATAAATACAATTTAATAAATTATAGGTTAAAATAACATAAATACAATTTAATAAAGCATAGGACAAAACAACATAAAAACAATTTAATAAAGCATAGTTTAAAACAACATAAATACAATTTAATAAAGCATAGGATAAAACCACAGAATTACAATTTAATAAAGCATAGGATAAAACAACATAAATACAATTTAATAAAGTATAGGACAAAACAACATAAATACAATTTAATAAAGCGTAGGATAAAACAACATAAATACAATTTAATGAAACATAGGATAAACAACATAAATACAATTTAATAAAGCATAGGATAAACAACATAAATACAATTTAATAAAGCATAGGCTAAAACTACATAAATACAATTTAATAAAGCTTAGGATAAAACAAATTAAATACAATATAATAAAGCATAGGTTAAAACAACATAAATACAATTTAATAAAGCATAGGATAAAACAACATAAATACAATTAAATAAAGCATAGGATAAAACAACATAAATACAATTTAATATAGCATAGGATAAAACAACATAAATACAATTTAATAAAGCATAGGATAAAACAACATAAATACAATTTAATAAAGCAAAGGATAAAACAACATGAATAAAATTTAATAAAGCATAGGTTAAAATAACATAAATACAATTTAATAAAGCATAGGACAAAACAACATAAAAACAATTTAATAAAGCATAGTTTAAAACAACATAAATACAATTTAATAAAGCATAGGATAAAACCACAGAATTACAATTTAATAAAGCATAGGATAAAACAACATAAATACAATTTAATAAAGCATAGGATAAAACAACATAAATACAATTTAATAAAGCATAGGATAAAACAACATAAATACAATTTAATAAAGCATAGGATAAAACAACATAAATACAATTTAATAAAGCATAGGATAAAACAACATAAATACAATTTAATAAAGCATAGGATAAAAAAACATAAATACAATTTAATAAAGCATAGGATAAAACAACATAAATACAATTTAATAAAGCATAGGATAAAACAACATAAATAAAATTTAATAAAGCATAGGTTAAAATAACATAAATACAATTTAATAAAGCATAGGACAAAACAACATAAATACAATTTAATAAAGCACAGGATAAAACAACATAAATACAATTTAGTAAAGCATAGGTCAAAATAACATAAATATAATTTAATAAAGCATAGGATAAAACAACATAAATACAATTTAATAAAGCATAGGTTAAAACAACATAAATACAATTTAATAAAGCATAGGATAAAACAACATAAATACAATTTAATAAAGCATAGGATAAAACAACATAAATAAAATTTAATAAAGCATAGGATAAAACAACATAAATAAAAATTTAATAAAGCATAGGATAAAACAACATAAATACAATTTAATAAAGCATAGGATAAAACAACATAAATACAATTTAATAAAGCGTAGCATAAAACAACATAAATACAATTTAATAAAGCATAGGATAAAACAACATAAATACAATTTAATAAAGCGTAGCATAAAACAACATAAATAAAATTTAATAAAGCATAGGATAAAACAACATAAATACAATTTAATAAAGCATAAGATAAAACAACATGAATACAATTTAATAAAGCATAGGATAAAACAACATAAATACAATTTAATAAAGCATAAGTTAAAACAACATAAATACAATTTAATAAAGCATAGGATAAAACAACATAAATTCAATTTAATAAAGCATAGGATAAAACAACATAAATACAATTTAATAAAGCACAGGATAAAACAAAATAAATAAAATTTAATAAAGCATAGGATAAAACAACATAAATACAATTTAATAAAGCATAGGATAAAACAACATGAATACAATTTAATAAAGCATAGGATAAAACAACATAAATACAATTTAATAATGCATAAGTTAAAACAACATAAATACAATTTAATAAAGCATAGGATAAAACAACATAAATTCAATTTAATAAAGCATAGGATAAAACAACATAAATACAATTTAATAAAGCATATGATAAAACAACATAAATACAATTTAATAAAGCATAGGTTAAAACAACATAAATACAATTTAATAAAGCATAGGAAAAAACAACATAAATACAATTTAATAAAGCATAGGATAAAACAACATAAATAAAATTTAATATAGCATAGGATAAAACAACAAAAATACAATTAAATAAAGCATAGGATAAAACAACATAAATACAATTTAATAAAGCATAGGATAAAACAACATAAATACAATTTAATAAAGCATAGGATAAAACAACATAAATACAATTTAATAAAGCATAGGATAAAACAACATAAATACAATTTAATAAAGCATAGGATAAAACAACATAAATACAATTTAATAAAGCATAGGATAAAACAACATAAATACAATTTAATAAAGCATAGGATAAAACAACATAAATACAATTTAATAAATTATAGGTTAAAATAACATAAATACAATTTAATAAAGCATAGGACAAAACAACATAAAAACTATTTAATAAAGCATAGTTTAAAACAACATAAATACAATTTAATAAAGCATAGGATAAAACCACAGAATTACAATTTAATAAAGCATAGGATAAAACAACATAAATACAATTTAATAAAGTATAGGACAAAACAACATAAATACAATTTAATAAAGCATAGGATAAAACAACATAAATACAATTTAATGAAACATAGGATAAACAACATAAATACAATTTAATAAAGCATAGGATAAACAACATAAATACAATTTAACAAAGCATAGGCTAAAACTACATAAATACAATTTAATAAAGCTTAGGATAAAACAAATTAAATACAATATAATAAAGCATAGGATAAAACAACATAAATTCAATTTAATAAAGCATAGGATAAAACAACATAAATACAATTTAATAAAGCATAAGATAAAACAACATGAATACAATTTAATAAAGCATAGGTTAAAACAACATAAATACAATTTAATAAAGCATAGGATAAAACAACATAAATACAATTTAATAAAGCGTAGCATAAAACAACATAAATACAATTTAATAAAGCGTAGCATAAAACAACATAAATACAATTTAATAAAGCATAGGATAAAACAACATAAATACAATTTAATAAAGCGTAGCATAAAACAACATAAATACAATTTAATAAAGCTTAGGATAAAACAACATAAATACAATTTAATAAAGCATAAGATAAAACAACATGAATACAATTTAATAAAGCATAGGATAAAACAACATAAATACAATTTAATAAAGCATAAGTTAAAACAACATAAATACAATTTAATAAAGCATAGGATAAAACAACATAAATTCAATTTAATAAAGCATAGGATAAAACAACATAAATACAATTTAATAAAGCACAGGATAAAACAAAATAAATAAAATTTAATAAAGCATAGGATAAAACAACATAAATACAATTTAATAAAGCATAGGATAAAACAACATAAATACAATTTAATAAAGCATAAGATAAAACAACATGAATACAATTTAATAAAGCATAGGATAAAACAACATAAATACAATTTAATAATGCATAAGTTAAAACAACATAAATACAATTTAATAAAGCATAGGATAAAACAACATAAATTCAATTTAATAAAGCATAGGATAAAACAACATAAATACAATTTAATAAAGCATATGATAAAACAACATAAATACAATTTAATAAAGCATAGGTTAAAACAACATAAATACAATTTAATAAAGCATAGGAAAAAACAACATAAATACAATTTAATAAAGCATAGGATAAAACAACATAAATAAAATTTAATATAGCATAGGATAAAACAACATAAATACAATTTAATAAAGCATAGGTTAAAACAACATAAATACAATTTAATAAAGCATAGGATAAAACAACATAAATACAATTTAATAAAGCATAGGATAAAACAACATAAATAAAATTTAATAAAGCATAGGATAAAACAACATAAATACAATTAAATAAAGCATAGGATAAAACAACATAAATACAATTTAATATAGCATAGGATAAAACAACATAAATACAATTTAATAAAGCATAGGATAAAACAACATAAATACAATTTAATAAAGCAAAGGATAAAACAACATGAATAAAATTTAATAAAGCATAGGTTAAAATAACATAAATACAATTTAATAAAGCATAGGACAAAACAACATAAAAACAATTTAATAAAGCATAGTTTAAAACAACATAAATACAATTTAATAAAGCATAGGATAAAACCACAGAATTACAATTTAATAAAGCATAGGATAAAACAACATAAATACAATTTAATAAAGCATAGGATAAAACAACATAAATACAATTTAATAAAGCATAGGATAAAACAACATAAATACAATTTAATAAAGCATAGGATAAAACAACATAAATACAATTTAATAAAGCATAGGATAAAACAACATAAATACAATTTAATAAAGCATAGGATAAAAAAACATAAATACAATTTAATAAAGCATAGGATAAAACAACATAAATACAATTTAATAAAGCATAGGATAAAACAACATAAATAAAATTTAATAAAGCATAGGTTAAAATAACATAAATACAATTTAATAAAGCATAGGACAAAACAACATAAATACAATTTAATAAAGCACAGGATAAAACAACATAAATACAATTTAGTAAAGCATAGGTCAAAATAACATAAATATAATTTAATAAAGCATAGGATAAAACAACATAAATACAATTTAATAAAGCATAGGTTAAAACAACATAAATACAATTTAATAAAGCATAGGATAAAACAACATAAATACAATTTAATAAAGCATAGGATAAAACAACATAAATAAAATTTAATAAAGCATAGGATAAAACAACATAAATAAAAATTTAATAAAGCATAGGATAAAACAACATAAATACAATTTAATAAAGCATAGGATAAAACAACATAAATACAATTTAATAAAGCGTAGCATAAAACAACATAAATACAATTTAATAAAGCATAGGATAAAACAACATAAATACAATTTAATAAAGCGTAGCATAAAACAACATAAATAAAATTTAATAAAGCATAGGATAAAACAACATAAATACAATTTAATAAAGCATAAGATAAAACAACATGAATACAATTTAATAAAGCATAGGATAAAACAACATAAATACAATTTAATAAAGCATAAGTTAAAACAACATAAATACAATTTAATAAAGCATAGGATAAAACAACATAAATTCAATTTAATAAAGCATAGGATAAAACAACATAAATACAATTTAATAAAGCACAGGATAAAACAAAATAAATAAAATTTAATAAAGCATAGGATAAAACAACATAAATACAATTTAATAAAGCATAGGATAAAACAACATGAATACAATTTAATAAAGCATAGGATAAAACAACATAAATACAATTTAATAATGCATAAGTTAAAACAACATAAATACAATTTAATAAAGCATAGGATAAAACAACATAAATTCAATTTAATAAAGCATAGGATAAAACAACATAAATACAATTTAATAAAGCATATGATAAAACAACATAAATACAATTTAATAAAGCATAGGTTAAAACAACATAAATACAATTTAATAAAGCATAGGAAAAAACAACATAAATACAATTTAATAAAGCATAGGATAAAACAACATAAATAAAATTTAATATAGCATAGGATAAAACAACAAAAATACAATTAAATAAAGCATAGGATAAAACAACATAAATACAATTTAATAAAGCATAGGATAAAACAACATAAATACAATTTAATAAAGCATAGGATAAAACAACATAAATACAATTTAATAAAGCATAGGATAAAACAACATAAATACAATTTAATAAAGCATAGGATAAAACAACATAAATACAATTTAATAAAGCATAGGATAAAACAACATAAATACAATTTAATAAAGCATAGGATAAAACAACATAAATACAATTTAATAAATTATAGGTTAAAATAACATAAATACAATTTAATAAAGCATAGGACAAAACAACATAAAAACAATTTAATAAAGCATAGTTTAAAACAACATAAATACAATTTAATAAAGCATAGGATAAAACCACAGAATTACAATTTAATAAAGCATAGGATAAAACAACATAAATACAATTTAATAAAGTATAGGACAAAACAACATAAATACAATTTAATAAAGCATAGGATAAAACAACATAAATACAATTTAATGAAACATAGGATAAACAACATAAATACAATTTAATAAAGCATAGGATAAACAACATAAATACAATTTAATAAAGCATAGGCTAAAACTACATAAATACAATTTAATAAAGCTTAGGATAAAACAAATTAAATACAATATAATAAAGCATAGGATAAAACAACATAAATTCAATTTAATAAAGCATAGGATAAAACAACATAAATACAATTTAATAAAGCATAAGATAAAACAACATGAATACAATTTAATAAAGCATAGGTTAAAACAACATAAATACAATTTAATAAAGCATAGGATAAAACAACATAAATACAATTTAATAAAGCGTAGCATAAAACAACATAAATACAATTTAATAAAGCGTAGCATAAAACAACATAAATACAATTTAATAAAGCATAGGATAAAACAACATAAATACAATTTAATAAAGCGTAGCATAAAACAACATAAATACAATTTAATAAAGCATAGGATAAAACAACATAAATACAATTTAATAAAGCATAAGATAAAACAACATGAATACAATTTAATAAAGCATAGGATAAAACAACATAAATACAATTTAATAAAGCATAAGTTAAAACAACATAAATACAATTTAATAAAGCATAGGATAAAACAACATAAATTCAATTTAATAAAGCATAGGATAAAACAACATAAATACAATTTAATAAAGCACAGGATAAAACAAAATAAATAAAATTTAATAAAGCATAGGATAAAACAACATAAATACAATTTAATAAAGCATAGGATAAAACAACATAAATACAATTTAATAAAGCATAAGATAAAACAACATGAATACAATTTAATAAAGCATAGGATAAAACAACATAAATACAATTTAATAATGCATAAGTTAAAACAACATAAATACAATTTAATAAAGCATAGGATAAAACAACATAAATTCAATTTAATAAAGCATAGGATAAAACAACATAAATACAATTTAATAAAGCATATGATAAAACAACATAAATACAATTTAATAAAGCATAGGTTAAAACAACATAAATACAATTTAATAAAGCATAGGAAAAAACAACATAAATACAATTTAATAAAGCATAGGATAAAACAACATAAATAAAATTTAATATAGCATAGGATAAAACAACATAAATACAATTTAATAAAGCATAGGTTAAAACAACATAAATACAATTTAATAAAGCATAGGATAAAACAACATAAATACAATTTAATAAAGCATAGGATAAAACAACATAAATAAAATTTAATAAAGCATAGGATAAAACAACATAAATACAATTAAATAAAGCATAGGATAAAACAACATAAATACAATTTAATATAGCATAGGATAAAACAACATAAATACAATTTAATAAAGCATAGGATAAAACAACATAAATACAATTTAATAAAGCAAAGGATAAAACAACATGAATAAAATTTAATAAAGCATAGGTTAAAATAACATAAATACAATTTAATAAAGCATAGGACAAAACAACATAAAAACAATTTAATAAAGCATAGTTTAAAACAACATAAATACAATTTAATAAAGCATAGGATAAAACCACAGAATTACAATTTAATAAAGCATAGGATAAAACAACATAAATACAATTTAATAAAGCATAGGATAAAACAACATAAATACAATTTAATAAAGCATAGGATAAAACAACATAAATACAATTTAATAAAGCATAGGATAAAACAACATAAATACAATTTAATAAAGCATAGGATAAAACAACATAAATACAATTTAATAAAGCATAGGATAAAAAAACATAAATACAATTTAATAAAGCATAGGATAAAACAACATAAATACAATTTAATAAAGCATAGGATAAAACAACATAAATAAAATTTAATAAAGCATAGGTTAAAATAACATAAATACAATTTAATAAAGCATAGGACAAAACAACATAAATACAATTTAATAAAGCACAGGATAAAACAACATAAATACAATTTAGTAAAGCATAGGTCAAAATAACATAAATATAATTTAATAAAGCATAGGATAAAACAACATAAATACAATTTAATAAAGCATAGGTTAAAACAACATAAATACAATTTAATAAAGCATAGGATAAAACAACATAAATACAATTTAATAAAGCATAGGATAAAACAACATAAATAAAATTTAATAAAGCATAGGATAAAACAACATAAATAAAAATTTAATAAAGCATAGGATAAAACAACATAAATACAATTTAATAAAGCATAGGATAAAACAACATAAATACAATTTAATAAAGCGTAGCATAAAACAACATAAATACAATTTAATAAAGCATAGGATAAAACAACATAAATACAATTTAATAAAGCGTAGCATAAAACAACATAAATAAAATTTAATAAAGCATAGGATAAAACAACATAAATACAATTTAATAAAGCATAAGATAAAACAACATGAATACAATTTAATAAAGCATAGGATAAAACAACATAAATACAATTTAATAAAGCATAAGTTAAAACAACATAAATACAATTTAATAAAGCATAGGATAAAACAACATAAATTCAATTTAATAAAGCATAGGATAAAACAACATAAATACAATTTAATAAAGCACAGGATAAAACAAAATAAATAAAATTTAATAAAGCATAGGATAAAACAACATAAATACAATTTAATAAAGCATAGGATAAAACAACATGAATACAATTTAATAAAGCATAGGATAAAACAACATAAATACAATTTAATAATGCATAAGTTAAAACAACATAAATACAATTTAATAAAGCATAGGATAAAACAACATAAATTCAATTTAATAAAGCATAGGATAAAACAACATAAATACAATTTAATAAAGCATATGATAAAACAACATAAATACAATTTAATAAAGCATAGGTTAAAACAACATAAATACAATTTAATAAAGCATAGGAAAAAACAACATAAATACAATTTAATAAAGCATAGGATAAAACAACATAAATAAAATTTAATATAGCATAGGATAAAACAACAAAAATACAATTAAATAAAGCATAGGATAAAACAACATAAATACAATTTAATAAAGCATAGGATAAAACAACATAAATACAATTTAATAAAGCATAGGATAAAACAACATAAATACAATTTAATAAAGCATAGGATAAAACAACATAAATACAATTTAATAAAGCATAGGATAAAACAACATAAATACAATTTAATAAAGCATAGGATAAAACAACATAAATACAATTTAATAAAGCATAGGATAAAACAACATAAATACAATTTAATAAAGCATAGGATAAAACAACATAAATACAATTTAATAAATTATAGGTTAAAATAACATAAATACAATTTAATAAAGCATAGGACAAAACAACATAAAAACAATTTAATAAAGCATAGTTTAAAACAACATAAATACAATTTAATAAAGCATAGGATAAAACCACAGAATTACAATTTAATAAAGCATAGGATAAAACAACATAAATACAATTTAATAAAGTATAGGACAAAACAACATAAATACAATTTAATAAAGCATAGGATAAAACAACATAAATACAATTTAATGAAACATAGGATAAACAACATAAATACAATTTAATAAAGCATAGGATAAACAACATAAATACAATTTAATAAAGCATAGGCTAAAACTACATAAATACAATTTAATAAAGCTTAGGATAAAACAAATTAAATACAATATAATAAAGCATAGGATAAAACAACATAAATTCAATTTAATAAAGCATAGGATAAAACAACATAAATACAATTTAATAAAGCATAAGATAAAACAACATGAATACAATTTAATAAAGCATAGGTTAAAACAACATAAATACAATTTAATAAAGCATAGGATAAAACAACATAAATACAATTTAATAAAGCGTAGCATAAAACAACATAAATACAATTTAATAAAGCGTAGCATAAAACAACATAAATACAATTTAATAAAGCATAGGATAAAACAACATAAATACAATTTAATAAAGCGTAGCATAAAACAACATAAATACAATTTAATAAAGCATAGGATAAAACAACATAAATACAATTTAATAAAGCATAAGATAAAACAACATGAATACAATTTAATAAAGCATAGGATAAAACAACATAAATACAATTTAATAAAGCATAAGTTAAAACAACATAAATACAATTTAATAAAGCATAGGATAAAACAACATAAATTCAATTTAATAAAGCATAGGATAAAACAACATAAATACAATTTAATAAAGCACAGGATAAAACAAAATAAATAAAATTTAATAAAGCATAGGATAAAACAACATAAATACAATTTAATAAAGCATAGGATAAAACAACATAAATACAATTTAATAAAGCATAAGATAAAACAACATGAATACAATTTAATAAAGCATAGGATAAAACAACATAAATACAATTTAATAATGCATAAGTTAAAACAACATAAATACAATTTAATAAAGCATAGGATAAAACAACATAAATTCAATTTAATAAAGCATAGGATAAAACAACATAAATACAATTTAATAAAGCATATGATAAAACAACATAAATACAATTTAATAAAGCATAGGTTAAAACAACATAAATACAATTTAATAAAGCATAGGAAAAAACAACATAAATACAATTTAATAAAGCATAGGATAAAACAACATAAATAAAATTTAATATAGCATAGGATAAAACAACATAAATACAATTAAATAAAGCATAGGATAAAACAACATAAATACAATTTAATAAAGCATAGGATAAAACAACATAAATACAATTTAATAAAGCATAGGATAAAACAACATAAATACAATTTAATAAAGCATAGGATAAAACAACATAAATACAATTTAATAAAGCATAGGATAAAACAACATAAATACAATTTATTAAAGCATAGGATAAAACAACATAAATACAATTTAATAAAGCATAGGATAAAACAACATAAATAAAATTTAATAAATTATAGGTTAAAATAACATAAATACAATTTAATAAAGCATAGGACAAAACAACATAAAAACAATTTAATAAAGCATAGTTTAAAACAACATAAATACAATTTAATAAAGCATAGGATAAAACCACAGAATTACAATTTAATAAAGCATAGGATAAAACAACATAAATACAATTTAATAAAGTATAGGTCAAAACAACATAAATACAATTTAATAAAGCATAGGATAAAACAACATAAATACAATTTAATGAAACATAGGATAAACAACATAAATACAATTTAATAAAGCATAGGATAAACAACATAAATACAATTTAATAAAGCATAGGCTAAAACTACATAAATACAATTTAATAAAGCTTAGGATAAAACAAATTAAATACAATATAATAAAGCATAGGATAAAACAACATAAATTCAATTTAATAAAGCATAGGATAAAACAACATAAATACAATTTAATAAAGCATAAGATAAAACAACATGAATACAATTTAATAAAGCATAGGTTAAAACAACATAAATACAATTTAATAAAGCATAGTATAAAACAACATAAATATAATTTAATAAAGAATAGGTTAAAACAACATAAATACAATTTAATAAAGCACAGGATAAAACAACATAAATACAATTTAATAAAGCATAAGACAAAAAAACATAAATACAATTTAATAAAGCATATGTTAAAGCAACATAAATACAATTTAATAAAGCATAGGTTAAAACAACATAAATACAATTTAATAAAGCATAGGATAAAACAACATAAATACAATTTAATAAAGCTTAGGATAAAACAACATAAATACAATTTAATAAAGCATAGGATAAAACAACATAAATACAATTTAATAAAGCATAGGATAAAACAACATAAATACAATTTAATAAAGCATAGGTTAAAACAACATAAATACAATTTAATAAAGCACAGGATAAAACAACATAAATACAATTTAATAAAGCATACGATAAAACAACATAAATACAATTTAATAAAGCATAGGTTAAAACAACATAAATACAATTTAATAAAGCATAGGATAAAACAACATAAATACAATTTAATAAAGCATAGGATAAAACAACATAAATAAAATTTAATAAAGCATAGGATAAAACAACATAAATACAATTAAATAAAGCATAGGATAAAACAACATAAATACAATTTAATATAGCATAGGATAAAACAACATAAATACAATTTAATAAAGCATAGGATAAAACAACATAAATACAATTTAATAAAGCAAAGGATAAAACAACATGAATAAAATTTAATAAAGCATAGGTTAAAATAACATAAATACAATTTAATAAAGCATAGGACAAAACAACATAAAAACAATTTAATAAAGCATAGTTTAAAACAACCTAAATACAATTTAATAAAGCATAGGATAAAACCACAGAATTACAATTTAATAAAGCATAGGATAAAACAACATAAATACAATTTAATAAAGCATAGGATAAAACAACATAAATACAATTTAATAAAGCATAGGATAAAACAACATAAATAAAATTTAATAAAGCATAGGTTAAAATAACATAAATACAATTTAATAAAGCATAGGACAAAACAACATAAATACAATTTAATAAAGCACAGGATAAAACAACATAAATACAATTTAGTAAAGCATAGGTCAAAATAACATAAATACAATTTAATAAAGCATAGGATAAAACAACATAAATACAATTTAATAAAGCATAGGTTAAAACAACATGAATACAATTTAATAAAGCATAGGATAAAACAACATAAATACAATTTAATAAAGCATAGGATAAAACAACATAAATAAAATTTAATAAAGCATAGGATAAAACAACATAAATAAAAATTTAATAAAGCATAGGATAAAACAACATAAATACAATTTAATAAAGCATAGGATAAAACAACATAAATACAATTTAATAAAGCGTAGCATAAAACAACATAAATACAATTTAATAAAGCATAGGATAAAACAACATAAATAAAATTTAATAAAGCATAGGTTAAAACAACATAAATACAATTTAATAAAGCATATAATAAAACCACAGAAATACAATTTAATAAAGCATAGGATAAAACAACATAAATACAATTTAATAAAGCATAGGACAAAACAACATAAATACAATTTAATAAAGCAGAGGATAAAACAACATAAATACAATTTAATGAAGCATAGGATAAAACAACATAAATACAATTTAATAAAGCATAGGCTAAAACTACATAAATACAATTTAATAAAGCATAGGATAAAACAAATTAAATACAATATAATAAAGCATAGGATAAAACAACATAAATTCAATTTAATAAAGCATAGGATAAAACAACATAAATACAATTTAATAAAGCATAGGATAAAACAACATAAATACAATTTAATAAAGCACAGGATAAAACAAAATAAATAAAATTTAATAAAGCATAGGATAAAACAACATAAATAAAATTTAATAAAGCATAGGATAAAACAACATAAATACAATTTAATAAAGCATAGGATAAAACAACATAAATAAAATTTAATAAAGCATAGGATAAAACAACATAAATACAATTTAATAAAGCATATGATAAAACAACATAAATACAATTTAATAAAGCATAGGTTAAAACAACATAAATACAATTTAATAAAGCATAGGAAAAAACAACATAAATACAATTTAATAAAGCATAGGATAAAACAACATAAATAAAATTTAATATAGCATAGGATAAAACAACATAAATACAATTAAATAAAGCATAGGATAAAACAACATAAATACAATTTAATAAAGCATAGGATAAAACAACATAAATACAATTTAATAAAGCATAGGATAAAACAACATAAATACAATTTAATAAAGCATAGGATAAAACAACATAAATACAATTTAATAAAGCATAGGATAAAACAACATAAATAAAATTTAATAAAGCATAGGATAAAACAACATAAAAACAATTTAATAAAGCATAGTTTAAAACAACATAAATACAATTTAATAAAGCATAGGATAAAACCACAGAATTACTATTTAATAAAGCATAGGATAAAACAACATAAATACAATTTAATAAAGCATAGGATAAAACAACATAAATACAATTTAATAAAGCATAGGATAAAACAACATAAATACAATTTAATAAAGCATAGGATAAAACAACATAAATACAATTTAATAAAGCATAGGATAAAACAACATAAATACAATTTAATAAAGCATAGGATAAAACAAAATAAATAAAATTTAATAAAGCATAGGTTAAAATAACATAAATACAATTTAATAAAGCATAGGACAAAACAACATAAATACAATTTAATAAAGCACAGGATAAAACAACATAAATACAATTTAGTAAAGCATAGGTCAAAATAACATAAATATAATTTAATAAAGCATAGGATAAAACAACATAAATACAATTTAATAAAGCATAGGTTAAAACAACATAAATACAATTTAATAAAGCATAGGATAAAACAACATAAATACAATTTAATAAAGCATAGGATAAAACAACATAAATAAAATTTAATAAAGCATAGGATAAAACAACATAAATAAAAATTTAATAAAGCATAGGATAAAACAACATAAATACAATTTAATAAAGCATAGGATAAAACAACATAAATACAATTTAATAAAGCGTAGCATAAAACAACATAAATACAATTTAATAAAGCATAGGATAAAACAACATAAATACAATTTAATAAAGCGTAGCATAAAACAACATAAATACAATTTAATAAAGCATAGGATAAAACAACATAAATACAATTTAATAAAGCATAAGATAAAACAACATGAATACAATTTAATAAAGCATAGGATAAAACAACATAAATACAATTTAATAAAGCATAAGTTAAAACAACATAAATACAATTTAATAAAGCATAGGATAAAACAACATAAATTCAATTTAATAAAGCATAGGATAAAACAACATAAATACAATTTAATAAAGCACAGGATAAAACAAAATAAATAAAATTTAATAAAGCATAGGATAAAACAACATAAATACAATTTAATAAAGCATAGGATAAAACAACATAAATACAATTTAATAAAGCATAAGATAAAACAACATGAATACAATTTAATAAAGCATAGGATAAAACAACATAAATACAATTTAATAATGCATAAGTTAAAACAACATAAATACAATTTAATAAAGCATAGGATAAAACAACATAAATTCAATTTAATAAAGCATAGGATAAAACAACATAAATACAATTTAATAAAGCATATGATAAAACAACATAAATACAATTTAATAAAGCATAGGTTAAAACAACATAAATACAATTTAATAAAGCATAGGAAAAAACAACATAAATACAATTTAATAAAGCATAGGATAAAACAACATAAATAAAATTTAATATAGCATAGGATAAAACAACATAAATACAATTAAATAAAGCATAGGATAAAACAACATAAATACAATTTAATAAAGCATAGGATAAAACAACATAAATACAATTTAATAAAGCATAGGATAAAACAACATAAATACAATTTAATAAAGCATAGGATAAAACAACATAAATACAATTTAATAAAGCATAGGATAAAACAACATAAATACAATTTAATAAAGCATAGGATAAAACAACATAAATAAAATTTAATAAATTATAGGTTAAAATAACATAAATACAATTTAATAAAGCATAGGACAAAACAACATAAAAACAATTTAATAAAGCATAGTTTAAAACAACATAAATACAATTTAATAAAGCATAGGATAAAACCACAGAATTACAATTTAATAAAGCATAGGATAAAACAACATAAATACAATTTAATAAAGTATAGGACAAAACAACATAAATACAATTTAATAAAGCATAGGATAAAACAACATAAATACAATTTAATGAAACATAGGATAAACAACATAAATACAATTTAATAAAGCATAGGATAAACAACATAAATACAATTTAATAAAGCATAGGCTAAAACTACATAAATACAATTTAATAAAGCTTAGGATAAAACAAATTAAATACAATATAATAAAGCATAGGATAAAACAACATAAATTCAATTTAATAAAGCATAGGATAAAACAACATAAATACAATTTAATAAAGCATAAGATAAAACAACATGAATACAATTTAATAAAGCATAGGTTAAAACAACATAAATACAATTTAATAAAGCATAGTATAAAACAACATAAATATAATTTAATAAAGCATAGGTTAAAACAACATAAATACAATTTAATAAAGCACAGGATAAAACAACATAAATACAATTTAATAAAGCATAAGACAAAAAAACATAAATACAATTTAATAAAGCATATGTTAAAGCAACATAAATACAATTTAATAAAGCATAGGTTAAAACAACATAAATACAATTTAATAAAGCATAGGATAAAACAACATAAATACAATTTAATAAAGCTTAGGATAAAACAACATAAATACAATTTAATAAAGCATAGGATAAAACAACATAAATACAATTTAATAAAGCATAGGATAAAACAACATAAATACAATTTAATAAAGCATAGGTTAAAACAACATAAATACAATTTAATAAAGCACAGGATAAAACAACATAAATACAATTTAATAAAGCATACGATAAAACAACATAAATACAATTTAATAAAGCATAGGTTAAAACAACATAAATACAATTTAATAAAGCATAGGATAAAACAACATAAATACAATTTAATAAAGCATAGGATAAAACAACATAAATAAAATTTAATAAAGCATAGGATAAAACAACATAAATACAATTAAATAAAGCATAGGATAAAACAACATAAATACAATTTAATATAGCATAGGATAAAACAACATAAATACAATTTAATAAAGCATAGGATAAAACAACATGAATAAAATTTAATAAAGCATAGGTTAAAATAACATAAATACAATTTAATAAAGCATAGGACAAAACAACATAAAAACAATTTAATAAAGCATAGTTTAAAACAACCTAAATACAATTTAATAAAGCATAGGATAAAACCACAGAATTACAATTTAATAAAGCATAGGATAAAACAACATAAATACAATTTAATAAAGCATAGGATAAAACAACATAAATACAATTTAATAAAGCATAGGATAAAACAACATAAATAAAATTTAATAAAGCATAGGTTAAAATAACATAAATACAATTTAATAAAGCATAGGACAAAACAACATAAATACAATTTAATAAAGCACAGGATAAAACAACATAAATACAATTTAATAAAGCATAAGACAAAAAAACATAAATACAATTTAATAAAGCATATGTTAAAACAACATAAATACAATTTAATAAAGCATAGGTTAAAACAACATAAATACAATTTAATAAAGCATAGGATAAAACAACATAAATACAATTTAATAATGCTTAGGATAAAACAACATAAATACAATTTAATAAAGCATAGGATAAAACAACATAAATACAATTTAGTAAAGCATAGGTCAAAATAACATAAATACAATTTAATAAAGCATAGGATAAAACAACATAAATACAATTTAATAAAGCATAGGTTAAAACAACATGAATACAATTTAATAAAGCATAGGATAAAACAACATAAATACAATTTAATAAAGCATAGGATAAAACAACATAAATAAAATTTAATAAAGCATAGGATAAAACAACATAAATAAAAATTTAATAAAGCATAGGATAAAACAACATAAATACAATTTAATAAAGCATAGGATAAAACAACATAAATACAATTTAATAAAGCGTAGCATAAAACAACATAAATACAATTTAATAAAGCATAGGATAAAACAACATAAATAAAATTTAATAAAGCATAGGTTAAAACAACATAAATACAATTTAATAAAGCATATAATAAAACCACAGAAATACAATTTAATAAAGCATAGGATAAAACAACATAAATACAATTTAATAAAGCATAGGACAAAACAACATAAATACAATTTAATAAAGCAGAGGATAAAACAACATAAATACAATTTAATGAAGCATAGGATAAAACAACATAAATACAATTTAATAAAGCATAGGCTAAAACTACATAAATACAATTTAATAAAGCATAGGATAAAACAAATTAAATACAATATAATAAAGCATAGGATAAAACAACATAAATTCAATTGAATAAAGCATAGGATAAAACAACATAAATACAATTTAATAAAGCATAAGATAAAACAACATGAATACAATATAATAAAGCATAGGATAAAACAACATAAATACAATTTAATAAAGCATAAGTTAAAACAACATAAATACAATTTAATAAAGCATAGGATAAAACAACATAAATTCAATTTAATAAAGCATAGGATAAAACAACATAAATACAATTTAATAAAGCATAGGATAAAACAACATAAATAAAATTTAATATAGCATAGGATAAAACAACATAAATACAAATAAATAAAGCATAGGATAAAACAACATAAATACAATTTAATAAAGCATAGGATAAAACAACATAAATACAATTTAATAAAGCATAGGATAAAACAACATAAATACAATTTAATAAAGCAAAGGATAAAACAACATAAATAAAATTTAATAAAGCATAGGTTAAAATAACATAAATACAATTTAATAAAGCATAGGACAAAACAACATAAAAACAATTTAATAAAGCATAGTTTAAAACAACATAAATACAATTTAATAAAGCATAGGATAAAACCACAGAATTACAATTTAATAAAGCATAGGATAAAACAACATAAATACAATTTAATAAAGCATAGGATAAAACAACATAAATACAATTTAATAAAGCATAGGATAAAACAACATAAATACAATTTAATAAAGCATAGGATAAAACAACATAAATACAATTTAATAAAGCATAAGATAAAACAACATGAATACAATTTAATAAAGCATAGGATAAAACAACATAAATACAATTTAATAATGCATAAGTTAAAACAACATAAATACAATTTAATAAAGCATAGGATAAAACAACATAAATTCAATTTAATAAAGCATAGGATAAAACAACATAAATACAATTTAATAAAGCATATGATAAAACAACATAAATACAATTTAATAAAGCATAGGTTAAAACAACATAAATACAATTTAATAAAGCATAGGAAAAAACAACATAAATACAATTTAATAAAGCATAGGATAAAACAACATAAATAAAATTTAATATAGCATAGGATAAAACAACATAAATACAATTAAATAAAGCATAGGATAAAACAACATAAATACAATTTAATAAAGCATAGGATAAAACAACATAAATACAATTTAATAAGGCATAGGATAAAACAACATAAATACAATTTAATAAAGCATAGGATAAAACAACATAAATATAATTTAATAAAGCATAGGATAAAACAACATAAATACAATTTAATAAAGCATAGGATAAAACAACATAAATAAAATTTAATAAATTATAGGTTAAAATAACATAAATACAATTTAATAAAGCATAGGACAAAACAACATAAAAACAATTTAATAAAGCATAGTTTAAAACAACATAAATACAATTTAATAAAGCATAGGATAAAACCACAGAATTACAATTTAATAAAGCATAGGATAAAACAACATAAATACAATTTAATAAAGTATAGGACAAAACAACATAAATACAATTTAATAAAGCATAGGATAAAACAACATAAATACAATTTAATGAAACATAGGATAAACAACATAAATACAATTTAATAAAGCATAGGATAAACAACATAAATACAATTTAATAAAGCATAGGCTAAAACTACATAAATACAATTTAATAAAGCTTAGGATAAAACAAATTAAATACAATATAATAAAGCATAGGATAAAACAACATAAATTCAATTTAATAAAGCATAGGATAAAACAACATAAATACAATTTAATAAAGCATAAGATAAAACAACATGAATACAATTTAATAAAGCATAGGTTAAAACAACATAAATACAATTTAATAAAGCATAGTATAAAACAACATAAATATAATTTAATAAAGCATAGGTTAAAACAACATAAATACAATTTAATAAAGCACAGGATAAAACAACATAAATACAATTTAATAAAGCATAAGACAAAAAAACATAAATACAATTTAATAAAGCATATGTTAAAGCAACATAAATACAATTTAATAAAGCATAGGTTAAAACAACATAAATACAATTTAATAAAGCATAGGATAAAACAACATAAATACAATTTAATAAAGCTTAGGATAAAACAACATAAATACAATTTAATAAAGCATAGGATAAAACAACATAAATACAATTTAATAAAGCATAGGATAAAACAACATAAATACAATTTAATAAAGCATAGGTTAAAACAACATAAATACAATTTAATAAAGCACAGGATAAAACAACATAAATACAATTTAATAAAGCATACGATAAAACAACATAAATACAATTTAATAAAGCATAGGTTAAAACAACATAAATACAATTTAATAAAGCATAGGATAAAACAACATAAATACAATTTAATAAAGCATAGGATAAAACAACATAAATAAAATTTAATAAAGCATAGGATAAAACAACATAAATACAATTAAATAAAGCATAGGATAAAACAACATAAATACAATTTAATATAGCATAGGATAAAACAACATAAATACAATTTAATAAAGCATAGGATAAAACAACATGAATAAAATTTAATAAAGCATAGGTTAAAATAACATAAATACAATTTAATAAAGCATAGGACAAAACAACATAAAAACAATTTAATAAAGCATAGTTTAAAACAACCTAAATACAATTTAATAAAGCATAGGATAAAACCACAGAATTACAATTTAATAAAGCATAGGATAAAACAACATAAATACAATTTAATAAAGCATAGGATAAAACAACATAAATACAATTTAATAAAGCATAGGATAAAACAACATAAATAAAATTTAATAAAGCATAGGTTAAAATAACATAAATACAATTTAATAAAGCATAGGACAAAACAACATAAATACAATTTAATAAAGCACAGGATAAAACAACATAAATACAATTTAGTAAAGCATAGGTCAAAATAACATAAATACAATTTAATAAAGCATAGGATAAAACAACATAAATACAATTTAATAAAGCATAGGTTAAAACAACATGAATACAATTTAATAAAGCATAGGATAAAACAACATAAATACAATTTAATAAAGCATAGGATAAAACAACATAAATAAAATTTAATAAAGCATAGGATAAAACAACATAAATAAAAATTTAATAAAGCATAGGATAAAACAACATAAATACAATTTAATAAAGCATAGGATAAAACAACATAAATACAATTTAATAAAGCGTAGCATAAAACAACATAAATACAATTTAATAAAGCATAGGATAAAACAACATAAATAAAATTTAATAAAGCATAGGTTAAAACAACATAAATACAATTTAATAAAGCATATAATAAAACCACAGAAATACAATTTAATAAAGCATAGGATAAAACAACATAAATACAATTTAATAAAGCATAGGACAAAACAACATAAATACAATTTAATAAAGCAGAGGATAAAACAACATAAATACAATTTAATGAAGCATAGGATAAAACAACATAAATACAATTTAATAAAGCATAGGCTAAAACTACATAAATACAATTTAATAAAGCATAGGATAAAACAAATTAAATACAATATAATAAAGCATAGGATAAAACAACATAAATTCAATTTAATAAAGCATAGGATAAAACAACATAAATACAATTTAATAAAGCATAAGATAAAACAACATGAATACAATATAATAAAGCATAGGATAAAACAACATAAATACAATTTAATAAAGCATAAGTTAAAACAACATAAATACAATTTAATAAAGCATAGGATAAAACAACATAAATTCAATTTAATAAAGCATAGGATAAAACAACATAAATACAATTTAATAAAGCATAGGATAAAACAACATAAATAAAATTTAATATAGCATAGGATAAAACAACATAAATACAAATAAATAAAGCATAGGATAAAACAACATAAATACAATTTAATAAAGCATAGGATAAAACAACATAAATACAATTTAATAAAGCATAGGATAAAACAACATAAATACAATTTAATAAAGCAAAGGATAAAACAACATAAATAAAATTTAATAAAGCATAGGTTAAAATAACATAAATACAATTTAATAAAGCATAGGACAAAACAACATAAAAACAATTTAATAAAGCATAGTTTAAAACAACATAAATACAATTTAATAAAGCATAGGATAAAACCACAGAATTACAATTTAATAAAGCATAGGATAAAACAACATAAATACAATTTAATAAAGCATAGGATAAAACAACATAAATACAATTTAATAAAGCATAGGATAAAACAACATAAATACAATTTAATAAAGCATAGGATAAAACAACATAAATACAATTTAATAAAGCATAGGATAAAACAACATAAATACAATTTAATAAAGCATAGGATAAAACAACATAAATACAATTTATAAAGCATAGGTTAAAACAACATAAATACAATTTAATAAAGCACAGGATAAAACAACATAAATACAATTTAATAAAGCATAGGTTAAAACAACATAAATACAATTTAATAAAGCATAGGATAAAACAACATAAATACAATTTAATAAAGCATAGGATAAAACAACATAAATAAAATTTAATAAAGCATAGGACAAAACAACATAAAAACAATTTAATAAAGCATAGTTTAAAACAACATAAATACAATTTAATAAAGCATAGGATAAAACCACAGAATTACAATTTAATAAAGCATAGGATAAAACAACATAAATACAATTTAATAAAGCATAGGATAAAACAACATAAATACAATTTAATAAAGCATAGGATAAAACAACATAAATACAATTTAATAAAGCATAGGATAAAACAACATAAATACAATTTAATAAAGCATAGGATAAAACAACATAAATACAATTTAATAAAGCATAGGATAAAACAACATAAATAAAATTTAATAAAGCATAGGTTAAAATAACATAAATACAATTTAATAAAGCATAGGACAAAACAACATAAATACAATTTAATAAAGCATAGGATAAAACAACATAAATACAATTTAATAAAGCATAGGATAAAACAACATAAATACAATTTAATAAAGCATAGGATAAAACAACATAAATACAATTTAATAAAGCATAGGTTAAAACAACATAAATACAATTTAATAAAGCACAGGATAAAACAACATAAATACAATTTAGTAAAGCATAGGTTAAAACAACATAAATACAATTTAGTAAAGCATAGGATAAAACAACATAAATAAAATTTAATAAAGCATAGGTTAAAACAACATAAATACAATTTAATAAAGCATATAATAAAACCACAGAAATACAATTTAATAAAGCATAGGATAAAACAACATAAATACAACTTAATAAAGCATAGGACAAAACAACATAAATACAATTTAATAAAGCAGAGGATAAAACAACATAAATACAATTTAATGAAGCATAGGATAAAACAACATAAATACAATTTAATAAAGCATAGGCTAAAACTACATAAATACAATTTAATAAAGCATAGGATAAAACAAATTAAATACAATATAATAAAGCATAGGATAAAACAACATAAATTCAATTTAATAAAGCATAGGATAAAACAACATAAATACAATTTAATAAAGCATAAGATAAAACAACATGAATACAATTTAATAAAGCATATGATAAAACAACATAAATACAATTTAATAAAGCATAAGTTAAAACAACATAAATACAATTTAATAAAGCATAGGATAAAACAACATAAATTCAATTTAATAAAGCATAGGATAAAACAACATACATAAAATTTAATAAAGCATAGGTTAAAATAACATAAATACAATTTAATAAAGCATAGGACAAAACAACATAAAAACAATTTAATAAAGCATAGTTTAAAACAACATAAATACAATTTAATAAAGCATAGGATAAAACCACAGAATTACAATTTCATAAAGCATAGGATAAAACAACATAAATACAATTTAATAAAGTATAGGACAAAACAACATAAATACAATTTAATAAAGCATAGGATAAAACAACATAAATACAATTTAATGAAACATAGGATAAACAACATAAATACAATTTAATAAAGCATAGGATAAACAACATAAATACAATTTAATAAAGCATAGGCTAAAACTACATAAATACAATTTAATAAAGCTTAGGATAAAACAAATTAAATACAATATAATAAAGCATAGGATAAAACAACATAAATTCAATTTAATAAAGCATAGGATAAAACAACATAAATACAATTTAATAAAGCATAGGATAAAACAACATAAATATAATTTAATAAAGCATAGGTTAAAACAACATAAATACAATTTAATAAAGCACAGGATAAAACAACATAAATACAATTTAATAAAGCATAGGTTAAAACAACATAAATACAATTTAATAAAGCATAGGATAAAACAACATAAATACAATTTAATAAAGCATAGGATAAAACAACATAAATAAAATTTAATAAAGCATAGGATAAAACAACATAAATACAATTAAATAAAGCATAGGATAAAACAACATAAATACAATTTAATATAGCATAGGATAAAACAACATAAATACAATTTAATAAAGCATAGGATAAAACAACATGAATAAAATTTAATAAAGCATAGGTTAAAATAACATAAATACAATTTAATAAAGCATAGGACAAAACAACATAAAAACAATTTAATAAAGCATAGTTTAAAACAACCTAAATACAATTTAATAAAGCATAGGATAAAACCACAGAATTACAATTTAATAAAGCATAGGATAAAACAACATAAATACAATTAAATAAAGCATAGGATAAAACAACATAAATACAATTTAATAAAGCATAGGATAAAACAACATAAATACAATTTAATAAAGCATAGGATAAAACAACATAAATACAATTAAATAAGGCAAAGGATAAAACAACATAAATAAAATTTAATAAAGCAGAGGATAAAACAACATAAATACAATTTAATGAAGCATAGGATAAAACAACATAAATACAATTTAATAAAGCATAGGCTAAAACTACATAAATACAATTTAATAAAGCATAGGATAAAACAAATTAAATACAATATAATAAAGCATAGGATAAAACAACATAAATTCAATTTAATAAAGCATAGGATAAAACAACATTAATACAATTTAATAAAGCATAAGATAAAACAACATGAATACAATTTAATAAAGCATAGGATAAAACAACATAAATACAATTTAATAAAGCATAAGTTAAAACAACATAAATACAATTTAATAAAGCATAGGATAAAACAACATAAATTCAATTTAATAAAGCATAGGATAAAACAACATAAATAAAATTTAATAAAGCATAGGTTAAAATAACATAAATACAATTTAATAAAGCATAGGACAAAACAACATAAAAACAATTTAATAAAGCATAGTTTAAAACAACATAAATACAATTTAATAAAGCATAGGATAAAAACACAGAATTACAATTTAATAAAGCATAGGATAAAACAACATAAATACAATTTAATAAAGTATAGGACAAAACAACATAAATACAATTTAATAAAGCATAGGATAAAACAACATAAATACAATTTAATGAAACATAGGATAAACAACATAAATACAATTTAATAAAGCATAGGATAAACAACATAAATACAATTTAATAAAGCATAGGCTAAAACTACATAAATACAATTTAATAAAGCTTAGGATAAAACAAATTAAATACAATATAATAAAGCATAGGATAAAACAACATAAATTAAATTTAATAAAGCATAGGATAAAACAACATAAATACAATTTAATAAAGCATAAGATAAAACTACATGAATACAATTTAATAAAGCATAGGTTAAAACAACATAAATACAATTTAATAAAGCATAGGATAAAACAACATAAATATAATTTAATAAAGCATAGGTTAAAACAACATAAATACAATTTAATAAAGCACAGGATAAAACAACATAAATACAATTTAATAAAGCATAGGTTAAAACAACATAAATACAATTTAATAAAGCATAGGATAAAACAACATAAATACAATTTAATAAAGCATAGGATAAAACAACATAAATAAAATTTAATATAGCATAGGATAAAACAACATAAATACAATTAAATAAAGCATAGGATAAAACAACATAAATACAATTTAATAAAGCATAGGATAAAACAACATAAATACAATTTAATAAAGCATAGGATAAAACAACATAAATACAATTAAATAAAGCAAAGGATAAAACAACATAAATAAAATTTAATAAAGCATAGGTTAAAATAACATAAATACAATTTAATAAAGCATAGGACAAAACAACATAAAAACAATTTAATAAAGCATAGTTTAAAACAACATAAAAACAATTTAATAAAGCATAGTTTAAAACAACATAAATACAATTTAATAAAGCATAGGATAAAACCACAGAATTACAATTTAATAAAGCATAGGATAAAACAACATAAATACAATTTAATAAAGCATAGGATAAAACAACATAAATACAATTTAATAAAGCATAGGATAAAACAACATAAATACAATTTAATAAAGCATAGGATAAAACAACATAAATACAATTTAATAAAGCATAGGATAAAACAACATAAATACAATTTAATAAAGCATAGGATAAAACAACATAAATAAAATTTAATAAAGCATAGGTTAAAATAACATAAATACAATTTAATAAAGCATAGGACAAAACAACATAAAAACAATTTAATAAAGCATAGTTTAAAACAACATAAATACAATTTAATAAAGCATAGGATAAAACCACAGAATTACAATTTAATAAAGCATAGGATAAAACAACATAAATACAATTTAATAAAGTATAGGACAAAACAACATAAATACAATTTAATAAAGCATAGGATAAAACAACATAAATACAATTTAATAAAGCATAGGATAAAACAACATAAATACAATTTAATAAAGCATAGGATAAAACAACATAAATACAATTTAATAAAGCATAGGATAAAACAACATAAATACAATTTAATAAAGCATAGGTTAAAACAACATAAATACAATTTAATAAAGCACAGGATAAAACAACATAAATACAATTTAATAAAGCATAGGACAAAACAACATAAATACAATTTAATAAAGCATAGGATAAAACAACATAAATACAATTTAATAAAGCATAGGATAAAACAACATAAATACAATTTAATAAAGCATAGGATAAAACAACATAAATACAATTTAATAAAGCATAGGTTAAAACAACATAAATACAATTTAATAAAGCACAGGATAAAACAACATAAATACAATTTAGTAAAGCATAGGTCAAAATAACATAAATACAATTTAATAAAGCATAGGATAAAACAACATAAATACAATTTAATAAAGCATAGGTTAAAACAACATAAATACAATTTAATAAAGCATAGGATAAAACAACATAAATACAATTTAATAAAGCATAGGATAAAACAAAATAAATAAAATTTAATAAAGCATAGGATAAAACAACATAAATAAAAATTTAATAAAGCATAGGATAAAACAACATAAATACAATTTAATAAAGCATAGGATAAAACAACATAAATACAATTTAATAAAGCGTAGCATAAAACAACATAAATACAATTTAATAAAGCATAGGATAAAACAACATAAATAAAATTTAATAAAGCATAGGTTAAAACAACATAAATACAATTTAATAAAGCATATAATAAAACCACAGAAATACAATTTAATAAAGCATAGGATAAAACAACATAAATACAATTTAATAAAGCATAGGACAAAACAACATAAATACAATTTAATAAAGCAGAGGATAAAACAACATAAATACAATTTAATGAAACATAGGATAAACAACATAAATACAATTTAATAAAGCATAGGATAAAACAACATAAATACAATTTAATAAAGCATAGGCTAAAACTACATAAATACAATTTAATAAAGCATAGGATAAAACAAATTAAATACAATATAATAAAGCATAGGATAAAACAACATAAATTCAATTTAATAAAGCATAGGATAAAACAACATAAATACAATTTAATAAAGCATAAGATAAAACAACATGAATACAATTTAATAAAGCATAGGATAAAACAACATAAATACAATTTAATAAAGCATAAGTTAAAACAACATAAATACAATTTAATAAAGCATAGGATAAAACAACATAAATTCAATTTAATAAAGCATAGGATAAAACAACATAAATGCAATTTAATAAAGCACAGGATAAAACAAAATAAATAAAATTTAATAAAGCATAGGATAAAACAACATAAATAAAATTTAATAAAGCATAGGATAAAACAACATAAATACAATTTAATAAAGCATAGGATAAAACAACATAAATAAAATTTAATAAAGCATAGGATAAAACAACATAAATACAATTTAATAAAGCATAAGATAAAACAACATAAATACAATTTAATAAAGCATATGATAAAACAACATAAATACAATTTAATAAAGCATAGGTTAAAACAACATAAATACAATTTAATAAAGCATAAGTTAAAACAACATAAATACAATTTAATAAAGCATAGGATAAAACAACATAAATTCAATTTAATAAAGCATAGGATAAAACAACATAAATTCAATTTAATAAAGCATAGGATAAAACAACATAAATACAATTTAATAAAGCATAAGATAAAACAACATGAATACAATTTAATAAAGCATAGGTTAAAACAACATAAATACAATTTAATAAAGCATAGGATAAAACAACATAAATATCATTTAATAAAGCATAGGTTAAAACAACATAAATACAATTTAATAAAGCACAGGATAAAACAACATAAATACAATTTAATAAAGCATAAGACAAAAAAACATAAATACAATTTAATAAAGCATATGTTAAAGAAACATAAATACAATTTAATAAAGCATAGGTTAAAACAACATAAATACAATTTAATAAAGCATAGGATAAAACAACATAAATACAATTTAATAAAGCTTAGGATAAAACAACATAAATACAATTTAATAAAGCATAGGATAAAACAACATAAATACAATTTAATAAAGCAAAGGATAAAACAACATAAATAAAATTTAATAAAGCATAGGTTAAAATAACAAATACAATTTAATAAAGCATAGGACAAAACAACATAAAAACAATTTAATAAAGCATAGTTTAAAACAACATAAATACAATTTAATAAAGCATAGGATAAAACCACAGAATTACAATTTAATAAAGCATAGGATAAAACAACATAAATACAATTTAATAAAGCATAGGATAAAACAACATAAATACAATTTAATAAAGCATAGGATAAAACAACATAAATACAATTTAATAAAGCATAGGATAAAACAACATAAATACAATTTAATAAAGCATAGGATAAAACAACATAAATTCAATTTAATAAAGCATAGGATAAAACAACATAAATACAATTTAATAAAGCAAAGGATAAAACAACATAAATAAAATTTAATAAAGCATAGGTTAAAATAACATAAATACAATTTAATAAAGCATAGGACAAAACAACATAAAAACAATTTAATAAAGCATAGTTTAAAACAACATCAATACAATTTAATAAAGCATAGGATAAAACCACAGAATTACAATTTAATAAAGCATAGGATAAAACAACATAAATACAATTTAATAAAGCATAGGATAAAACAACATAAATACAATTTAATAAAGCATAGGATAAAACAACATAAATACAATTTAATAAAGCATAGGATAAAACAACATAAATACAATTTAATAAAGCATAGGATAAAACAACATAAATACAATTTAATAAAGCATAGTTTAAAACAACATAAATACAATTTAATAAAGCATAGGATAAAACCACAGAATTACAATTTAATAAAGCATAGGATAAAACAACATAAATACAATTTAATAAAGCATAGGATAAAACAACATAAATACAATTTAATAAAGCATAGGATAAAACAACATAAATACAATTTAATAAAGCATAGGTTAAAACAACATAAATACAATTTAATAAAGCATAGGATAAAACAACATAAATAAAATTTAATAAAGCATAGGACAAAACAACATAAAAACAATTTAATAAAGCATAGTTTAAAACAACATAAATACAATTTAATAAAGCATAGGATAAAACCACAGAATTACAATTTAATAAAGCATAGGATAAAACAACATAAATACAATTTAATAAAGCATAGGATAAAACAACATAAATACAATTTAATAAAGCATAGGATAAAACAACATAAATACAATTTAATAAAGCATAGGATAAAACAACATAAATACAATTTAATAAAGCATAGGATAAAACAACATAAATACAATTTAATAAAGCATAGGATAAAACAACATAAATAAAATTTAATAAAGCATAGGTTAAAATAACATAAATACAATTTAATAAAGCATAGGACAAAACAACATAAATACAATTTAATAAAGCATAGGATAAAACAACATAAATACAATTTAATAAAGCATAGGATAAAACAACATAAATACAATTTAATAAAGCATAGGATAAAACAACATAAATACAATTTAATAAAGCATAGGTTAAAACAACATAAATACAATTTAATAAAGCACAGGATAAAACAACATAAATACAATTTAGTAAAGCATATGTCAAAATAACATAAATACAATTTAATAAAGCATAGGATAAAACAACATAAATACAATTTAATAAAGCATAGGTTAAAACAACATAAATACAATTTAATAAAGCATAGGATAAAACAACATAAATACAATTTAATAAAGCATAGGATAAAACAAAATAAATAAAATTTAATAAAGCATAGGATAAAACAACATAAATAAAAATTTAATAAAGCATAGGATAAAACAACATAAATACAATTTAATAAAGCATAGGATAAAACAACATAAATACAATTTAATAAAGCGTAGCATAAAACAACATAAATACAATTTAATAAAGCATAGGATAAAACAACATAAATACAATTTAATAAAGCATAGGATAAAACAAAATAAATAAAATTTAATAAAGCATAGGATAAAACAACATAAATAAAAATTTAATAAAGCATAGGATAAAACAACATAAATACAATTTAATAAAGCATAGGATAAAACAACATAAATACAATTTAATAAAGCGTAGCATAAAACAACATAAATACAATTTAATAAAGCATAGGATAAAACAACATAAATAAAATTTAATAAAGCATAGGTTAAAACAACATAAATACAATTTAATAAAGCATATAATAAAACCACAGAAATACAATTTAATAAAGCATAGGATAAAACAACATAAATACAATTTAATAAAGCATAGGACAAAACAACATAAATACAATTTAATAAAGCAGAGGATAAAACAACATAAATACAATTTAATGAAACATAGGATAAACAACATAAATACAATTTAATAAAGCATAGGATAAAACAACATAAATACAATTTAATAAAGCATAGGCTAAAACTACATAAATACAATTTAATAAAGCATAGGATAAAACAAATTAAATACAATATAATAAAGCATAGGATAAAACAACATAAATTCAATTTAATAAAGCATAGGATAAAACAACATAAAAACAATTTAATAAAGCATAAGATAAAACAACATGAATACAATTTAATAAAGCATAGGATAAAACAACATAAATACAATTTAATAAAGCACAGGATAAAACAAAATAAATAAAATTTAATAAAGCATAGGATAAAACAACATAAATAAAATTTAATAAAGCATAGGATAAAACAACATAAATACAATTTAATAATGCATAGGACAAAACAACATAAATACAATTTAATAAAGCATAGGATAAAACAACATAAATACAATTTAATGAAACATAGGATAAACAACATAAATACAATTTAATAAAGCATAGGATAAAACAACATAAATACAATTTAATAAAGCATAGGCTAAAACTACATAAATACAATTTAATAAAGCATAGGATAAAACAAATTAAATACAATATAATAAAGCATAGGATAAAACAACATAAATTCAATTTAATAAAGCATAGGATAAAACAACATAAATACAATTTAATAAAGCATAAGATAAAACAACATGAATACAATTTAATAAAGCATAGGATAAAACAACATAAATACAATTTAATAAAGCATAAGTTAAAACAACATAAATACAATTTAATAAAGCATAGGATAAAACAACATAAATTCAATTTAATAAAGCATAGGATAAAACAACATAAATGCAATTTAATAAAGCACAGGATAAAACAAAATAAATAAAATTTAATAAAGCATAGGATAAAACAACATAAATAAAATTTAATAAAGCATAGGATAAAACAACATAAATACAATTTAATAAAGCATAGGATAAAACAACATAAATAAAATTTAATAAAGCATAGGATAAAACAACATAAATACAATTTAATAAAGCATAAGATAAAACAACATAAATACAATTTAATAAAGCATATGATAAAACAACATAAATACAATTTAATAAAGCATAGGTTAAAACAACATAAATACAATTTAATAAAGCATAAGTTAAAACAACATAAATACAATTTAATAAAGCATAGGATAAAACAACATAAATTCAATTTAATAAAGCATAGGATAAAACAACATAAATTCAATTTAATAAAGCATAGGATAAAACAACATAAATACAATTTAATAAAGCATAAGATAAAACAACATGAATACAATTTAATAAAGCATAGGTTAAAACAACATAAATACAATTTAATAAAGCATAGGATAAAACAACATAAATATCATTTAATAAAGCATAGGTTAAAACAACATAAATACAATTTAATAAAGCACAGGATAAAACAACATAAATACAATTTAATAAAGCATAAGACAAAAAAACATAAATACAATTTAATAAAGCATATGTTAAAGAAACATAAATACAATTTAATAAAGCATAGGTTAAAACAACATAAATACAATTTAATAAAGCATAGGATAAAACAACATAAATACAATTTAATAAAGCTTAGGATAAAACAACATAAATACAATTTAATAAAGCATAGGATAAAACAACATAAATACAATTTAATAAAGCAAAGGATAAAACAACATAAATAAAATTTAATAAAGCATAGGTTAAAATAACAAATACAATTTAATAAAGCATAGGACAAAACAACATAAAAACAATTTAATAAAGCATAGTTTAAAACAACATAAATACAATTTAATAAAGCATAGGATAAAACCACAGAATTACAATTTAATAAAGCATAGGATAAAACAACATAAATACAATTTAATAAAGCATAGGATAAAACAACATAAATACAATTTAATAAAGCATAGGATAAAACAACATAAATACAATTTAATAAAGCATAGGATAAAACAACATAAATACAATTTAATAAAGCATAGGATAAAACAACATAAATACAATTTAATAAAGCATAGGATAAAACAACATAAATTCAATTTAATAAAGCATAGGATAAAACAACATAAATACAATTTAATAAAGCAAAGGATAAAACAACATAAATAAAATTTAATAAAGCATAGGTTAAAATAACATAAATACAATTTAATAAAGCATAGGACAAAACAACATAAAAACAATTTAATAAAGCATAGTTTAAAACAACATCAATACAATTTAATAAAGCATAGAATAAAACCACAGAATTACAATTTAATAAAGCATAGGATAAAACAACATAAATACAATTTAATAAAGCATAGGATAAAACAACATAAATACAATTTAATAAAGCATAGGATAAAACAACATAAATACAATTTAATAAAGCATAGGATAAAACAACATAAATACAATTTAATAAAGCATAGGATAAAACAACATAAATACAATTTAATAAAGCATAGTTTAAAACAACATAAATACAATTTAATAAAGCATAGGATAAAACCACAGAATTACAATTTAATAAAGCATAGGATAAAACAACATAAATACAATTTAATAAAGCATAGGATAAAACAACATAAATACAATTTAATAAAGCATAGGATAAAACAACATAAATACAATTTAATAAAGCATAGGTTAAAACAACATAAATACAATTTAATAAAGCATAGGATAAAACAACATAAATACAATTTAATAAAGCATAGGATAAAACAACATAAATACAATTTAATAAAGCATAGGATAAAACAACATAAATAAAATTTAATAAAGCATAGGTTAAAATAACATAAATACAATTTAATAAAGCATAGGACAAAACAACATAAATACAATTTAATAAAGCATAGGATAAAACAACATAAATACAATTTAATAAAGCATAGGATAAAACAACATAAATACAATTTAATAAAGCATAGGATAAAACAACATAAATACAATTTAATAAAGCATAGGTTAAAACAACATAAATACAATTTAATAAAGCACAGGATAAAACAACATAAATACAATTTAGTAAAGCATATGTCAAAATAACATAAATACAATTTAATAAAGCATAGGATAAAACAACATAAATACAATTTAATAAAGCATAGGTTAAAACAACATAAATACAATTTAATAAAGCATAGGATAAAACAACATAAATACAATTTAATAAAGCATAGGATAAAACAAAATAAATAAAATTTAATAAAGCATAGGATAAAACAACATAAATAAAAATTTAATAAAGCATAGGATAAAACAACATAAATACAATTTAATAAAGCATAGGATAAAACAACATAAATACAATTTAATAAAGCGTAGCATAAAACAACATAAATACAATTTAATAAAGCATAGGATAAAACAACATAAATACAATTTAATAAAGCATAGGATAAAACAAAATAAATAAAATTTAATAAAGCATAGGATAAAACAACATAAATAAAAATTTAATAAAGCATAGGATAAAACAACATAAATACAATTTAATAAAGCATAGGATAAAACAACATAAATACAATTTAATAAAGCGTAGCATAAAACAACATAAATACAATTTAATAAAGCATAGGATAAAACAACATAAATAAAATTTAATAAAGCATAGGTTAAAACAACATAAATACAATTTAATAAAGCATATAATAAAACCACAGAAATACAATTTAATAAAGCATAGGATAAAACAACATAAATACAATTTAATAAAGCATAGGACAAAACAACATAAATACAATTTAATAAAGCAGAGGATAAAACAACATAAATACAATTTAATGAAACATAGGATAAACAACATAAATACAATTTAATAAAGCATAGGATAAAACAACATAAATACAATTTAATAAAGCATAGGCTAAAACTACATAAATACAATTTAATAAAGCATAGGATAAAACAAATTAAATACAATATAATAAAGCATAGGATAAAACAACATAAATTCAATTTAATAAAGCATAGGATAAAACAACATAAAAACAATTTAATAAAGCATAAGATAAAACAACATGAATACAATTTAATAAAGCATAGGATAAAACAACATAAATACAATTTAATAAAGCACAGGATAAAACAAAATAAATAAAATTTAATAAAGCATAGGATAAAACAACATAAATAAAATTTAATAAAGCATAGGATAAAACAACATAAATACAATTTAATAAAGCATAGGATAAAACAACATAAATAAAATTTAATATAGCATAGGATAAAACAACATAAATACAATTAAATAAAGCATAGGATAAAACAACATAAATACAATTTAATAAAGCATAGGATAAAACAACATAAATACAATTTAATAAAGCATAGTTTAAAACAACATAAATACAATTTAATAAAGCATAGGATAAAACCACAGAATTACAATTTAATAAAGCATAGGATAAAACAACATAAATACAATTTAATAAAGCATAGGATAAAACAACATAAATACAATTTAATAAAGCATAGGATAAAACAACATAAATACAATTTAATAAAGCATAGGATAAAACAACATAAATACAATTTAATAAAGCATAGGATAAAACAACATAAATACAATTTAATAAAGCATAGGATAAAACAACATAAATAAAATTTAATAAAGCATAGGTTAAAATAACATAAATACAATTTAATAAAGCATAGGACAAAACAACATAAAAACAATTTAATAAAGCATAGTTTAAAACAACATAAATACAATTTAATAAAGCATAGGATAAAACCACAGAATTACAATTTAATAAAGCATAGGATAAAACAACATAAATACAATTTAATAAAGTATAGGACAAAACAACATAAATACAATTTAATAAAGCATAGGATAAAACAACATAAATACAATTTAATAAAGCATAGGATAAAACAACATAAATACAATTTAATAAAGCATAGGATAAAACAACATAAATACAATTTAATAAAGCATAGGATAAAACAACATAAATACAATTTAATAAAGCATAGGTTAAAACAACATAAATACAATTTAATAAAGCACAGGATAAAACAACATAAATACAATTTAATAAAGCATAGGTTAAAACAACATAAATACAATTTAATAAAGCATAGGATAAAACAACATAAATACAATTTAATAAAGCATAGGATAAAACAACATAAATAAAATTTAATAAAGCATAGGACAAAACAACATAAAAACAATTTAATAAAGCATAGTTTAAAACAACATAAATACAATTTAATAAAGCATAGGATAAAACCACAGAATTACAATTTAATAAAGCATAGGATAAAACAACATAAATACAATTTAATAAAGCATAGGATAAAACAACATAAATACAATTTAATAAAGCATAGGATAAAACAACATAAATACAATTTAATAAAGCATAGGATAAAACAACATAAATACAATTTAATAAAGCATAGGATAAAACAACATAAATACAATTTAATAAAGCATAGGATAAAACAACATAAATAAAATTTAATAAAGCATAGGTTAAAATAACATAAATACAATTTAATAAAGCATAGGACAAAACAACATAAATACAATTTAATAAAGCATAGGATAAAACAACATAAATACAATTTAATAAAGCATAGGATAAAACAACATAAATACAATTTCATAAAGCATAGGATAAAACAACATAAATACAATTTAATAAAGCATAGGTTAAAACAACATAAATACAATTTAATAAAGCACAGGATAAAACAACATAAATACAATTTAGTAAAGCATAGGTCAAAATAACATAAATACAATTTAATAAAGCATAGGATAAAACAACATAAATACAATTTAATAAAGCATAGGTTAAAACAACATAAATACAATTTAATAAAGCATAGGATAAAACAACATAAATACAATTTAATAAAGCATAGGTTAAAACAACATAAATACAATTTAATAAAGCATAGGATAAAACAACATAAATACAATTTAATAAAGCATAGGACAAAACAACATAAATACAATTTAATAAAGCAGAGGATAAAACAACATAAATACAATTTAATGAAACATAGGATAAACAACATAAATACAATTTAATAAAGCATAGGATAAAACAACATAAATACAATTTAATAAAGCACAGGATAAAACAAAATAAATAAAATTTAATAAAGCATAGGATAAAACAACATAAATAAAATTTAATAAAGCATAGGATAAAACAACATAAATACAATTTAATAAAGCATAGGATAAAACAACATAAATAAAATTTAATATAGCATAGGATAAAACAACATAAATACAATTTAATAAAGCACAGGATAAAACAAAATAAATAAAATTTAATAAAGCATAGGATAAAACAACATAAATAAAATTTAATAAAGCATAGGATAAAACAACATAAATACAATTTAATAAAGCATAGGATAAAACAACATAAATAAAATTTAATATAGCATAGGATAAAACAACATAAATACAATTAAATAAAGCATAGGATAAAACAACATAAATACAATTTAATAAAGCATAGGATAAAACAACATAAATACAATTTAATAAAGCATAGGATAAAACAACATAAATACAATTTAATAAAGCAAAGGATAAAACAACATAAATAAAATTTAATAAAGCATAGGTTAAAATAACATAAATACAATTTAATAAAGCATAGGACAAAACAACATAAAAACAATTTAATAAAGCATAGTTTAAAACAACATAAATACAATTTAATAAAGCATAGGATAAAACCACAGAATTACAATTTAATAAAGCATAGGATAAAACAACATAAATACAATTTAATAAAGCATAGGATAAAACAACATAAATAAAATTTAATAAAGCATAAGACAAAAAAACATAAATACAATTTAATAAAGCATATGTTAAAGAAACATAAATACAATTTAATAAAGCATAGGTTAAAACAACATAAATACAATTTAATAAAGCATAGGATAAAACAACATAAATACAATTTAATAAAGCTTAGGATAAAACAACATAAATACAATTTAATAAAGCATAGGATAAAACAACATAAATACAATTTAATAAAGCAAAGGATAAAACAACATAAATAAAATTTAATAAAGCATAGGTTAAAATAACATAAATACAATTTAATAAAGCATAGGACAAAACAACATAAAAACTATTTAATAAAGCATAGTTTAAAACAACATAAATACAATTTAATAAAGCATAGGATAAAACCACAGAATTACAATTTAATAAAGCATAGGATAAAACAACATAAATACAATTTAATAAAGCATAGGATAAAACAACATAAATACAATTTAATAAAGCATAGGATAAAACAACATAAATACAATTTAATAAAGCATAGGATAAAACAACATAAATACAATTTAATAAAGCATAGGATAAAACAACATAAATACAATTTAATAAAGCATAGGATAAAACAACATAAATACAATTTAATAAAGCATAGGATAAAACAACATAAATACAATTTAATAAAGCAAAGGATAAAACAACATAAATAAAATTTAATAAAGCATAGGTTAAAATAACATAAATACAATTTAATAAAGCATAGGACAAAACAACATAAAAACAATTTAATAAAGCATAGTTTAAAACAACATAAATACAATTTAATAAAGCATAGGATAAAACCACAGAATTACAATTTAATAAAGCATAGGATAAAACAACATAAATACAATTTAATAAAGCATAGGATAAAACAACATAAATAAAATTTAATAAAGCATAGGTTAAAATAACATAAATACAATTTAATAAAGCATAGGACAAAACAACATGAAAACAATTTAATAAAGCATAGTTTAAAACAACATAAATACAATTTAATAAAGCATAGGATAAAACCACAGAATTACAATTTAATAAAGCATAGGATAAAACAACATAAATACAATTTAATAAAGCATAGGTTAAAACAACATAAATACAATTTAATAAAGCACAGGATAAAACAACATAAATACAATTTAATAAAGCATAGGTTAAAACAACATAAATACAATTTAATAAAGCATAGGATAAAACAACATAAATACAATTTAATAAAGCATAGGATAAAACAACATAAATAAAATTTAATAAAGCATAGGACAAAACAACATAAAAACAATTTAATAAAGCATAGTTTAAAACAACATAAATACAATTTAATAAAGCATAGGATAAAACCACAGAATTACAATTTAATAAAGCATAGGATAAAACAACATAAATACAATTTAATAAAGCATAGGATAAAACAACATAAATACAATTTAATAAAGCATAGGATAAAACAACATAAATACAATTTAATAAAGCATAGGATAAAACAACATAAATACAATTTAATAAAGCATAGGATAAAACAACATAAATACAATTTAATAAAGCATAGGATAAAACAACATAAATAAAATTTAATAAAGCATAGGTTAAAATAACATAAATACAATTTAATAAAGCATAGGACAAAACAACATAAATACAATTTAATAAAGCATAGGATAAAACAACATAAATACAATTTAATAAAGCATAGGATAAAACAACATAAATACAATTTCATAAAGCATAGGATAAAACAACATAAATACAATTTAATAAAGCATAGGTTAAAACAACATAAATACAATTTAATAAAGCACAGGATAAAACAACATAAATACAATTTAGTAAAGCATAGGTCAAAATAACATAAATACAATTTAATAAAGCATAGGATAAAACAACATAAATACAATTTAATAAAGCATAGGTTAAAACAACATAAATACAATTTAATAAAGCATAGGATAAAACAACATAAATACAATTTAATAAAGCATAGGTTAAAACAACATAAATACAATTTAATAAAGCATAGGATAAAACAACATAAATACAATTTAATAAAGCATAGGACAAAACAACATAAATACAATTTAATAAAGCAGAGGATAAAACAACATAAATACAATTTAATGAAACATAGGATAAACAACATAAATACAATTTAATAAAGCATAGGATAAAACAACATAAATACAATTTAATAAAGCACAGGATAAAACAAAATAAATAAAATTTAATAAAGCATAGGATAAAACAACATAAATAAAATTTAATAAAGCATAGGATAAAACAACATAAATACAATTTAATAAAGCATAGGATAAAACAACATAAATAAAATTTAATATAGCATAGGATAAAACAACATAAATACAATTTAATAAAGCACAGGATAAAACAAAATAAATAAAATTTAATAAAGCATAGGATAAAACAACATAAATAAAATTTAATAAAGCATAGGATAAAACAACATAAATACAATTTAATAAAGCATAGGATAAAACAACATAAATAAAATTTAATATAGCATAGGATAAAACAACATAAATACAATTAAATAAAGCATAGGATAAAACAACATAAATACAATTTAATAAAGCATAGGATAAAACAACATAAATACAATTTAATAAAGCATAGGATAAAACAACATAAATACAATTTAATAAAGCAAAGGATAAAACAACATAAATAAAATTTAATAAAGCATAGGTTAAAATAACATAAATACAATTTAATAAAGCATAGGACAAAACAACATAAAAACAATTTAATAAAGCATAGTTTAAAACAACATAAATACAATTTAATAAAGCATAGGATAAAACCACAGAATTACAATTTAATAAAGCATAGGATAAAACAACATAAATACAATTTAATAAAGCATAGGATAAAACAACATAAATAAAATTTAATAAAGCATAAGACAAAAAAACATAAATACAATTTAATAAAGCATATGTTAAAGAAACATAAATACAATTTAATAAAGCATAGGTTAAAACAACATAAATACAATTTAATAAAGCATAGGATAAAACAACATAAATACAATTTAATAAAGCTTAGGATAAAACAACATAAATACAATTTAATAAAGCATAGGATAAAACAACATAAATACAATTTAATAAAGCAAAGGATAAAACAACATAAATAAAATTTAATAAAGCATAGGTTAAAATAACATAAATACAATTTAATAAAGCATAGGACAAAACAACATAAAAACTATTTAATAAAGCATAGTTTAAAACAACATAAATACAATTTAATAAAGCATAGGATAAAACCACAGAATTACAATTTAATAAAGCATAGGATAAAACAACATAAATACAATTTAATAAAGCATAGGATAAAACAACATAAATACAATTTAATAAAGCATAGGATAAAACAACATAAATACAATTTAATAAAGCATAGGATAAAACAACATAAATACAATTTAATAAAGCATAGGATAAAACAACATAAATACAATTTAATAAAGCATAGGATAAAACAACATAAATACAATTTAATAAAGCATAGGATAAAACAACATAAATACAATTTAATAAAGCAAAGGATAAAACAACATAAATAAAATTTAATAAAGCATAGGTTAAAATAACATAAATACAATTTAATAAAGCATAGGACAAAACAACATAAAAACAATTTAATAAAGCATAGTTTAAAACAACATAAATACAATTTAATAAAGCATAGGATAAAACCACAGAATTACAATTTAATAAAGCATAGGATAAAACAACATAAATACAATTTAATAAAGCATAGGATAAAACAACATAAATAAAATTTAATAAAGCATAGGTTAAAATAACATAAATACAATTTAATAAAGCATAGGACAAAACAACATGAAAACAATTTAATAAAGCATAGTTTAAAACAACATAAATACAATTTAATAAAGCATAGGATAAAACCACAGAATTACAATTTAATAAAGCATAGGATAAAACAACATAAATACAATTTAATAAAGCATAGGTTAAAACAACATAAATACAATTTAATAAAGCACAGGATAAAACAACATAAATACAATTTAGTAAAGCATAGGTCAAAATAACATAAATACAATTTAATAAAGCATAGGATAAAACAACATAAATACAATTTAATAAAGCATAGGTTAAAACAACATAAATACAATTTAATAAAGCATAGGATAAAACAACATAAATACAATTTAATAAAGCATAGGATAAAACAACATAAATACAATTTAATAAAGCTTAGGATAAAACAACATAAATACAATTTAATAAAGCATAGGATAAAACAACATAAATACAATTTAATAAAGCATAGGTTAAAACAACATAAATACAATTTAATAAAGCATAGGATAAAACAACATAAATACAATTTAATAAAGCATAGGATAAAACAACATAAATAAAATTTAATAAAGCATAGGTTAAAATAACATAAATACAATTTAATAAAGCATAGGACAAAACAACATAAAAACAATTGAATAAAGCATAGTTTAAAACAACATAAATACAATTTAATAAAGCATAGGATAAAACCACAGAATTACAATTTAATAAAGCATAGGATAAAACAACATAAATACAATTTAATAAAGTATAGGACAAAACAACATAAATACAATTTAATAAAGCATAGGATAAAACAACATAAATAAAATTTAATAAAGCATAGGACAAAACAACATAAAAACAATTTAATAAAGCATAGTTTAAAACAACATAAATACAATTTAATAAAGCATAGGATAAAACCACAGAATTACAATTTAATAAAGCATAGGATAAAACAACATAAATACAATTTAATAAAGCATAGGATAAAACAACATAAATACAATTTAATAAAGCATAGGATAAAACAACATAAATACAATTTAATAAAGCATAGGATAAAACAACATAAATACAATTTAATAAAGCATAGGATAAAACAACATAAATACAATTTAATAAAGCATAGGATAAAACAACATAAATAAAATTTAATAAAGCATAGGTTAAAATAACATAAATACAATTTAATAAAGCATAGGACAAAACAACATAAATACAATTTAATAAAGCATAGGATAAAACAACATAAATACAATTTAATAAAGCATAGGATAAAACAACATAAATACAATTTCATAAAGCATAGGATAAAACAACATAAATACAATTTAATAAAGCATAGGTTAAAACAACATAAATACAATTTAATAAAGCACAGGATAAAACAACATAAATACAATTTAGTAAAGCATAGGTCAAAATAACATAAATACAATTTAATAAAGCATAGGATAAAACAACATAAATACAATTTAATAAAGCATAGGTTAAAACAACATAAATACAATTTAATAAAGCATAGGATAAAACAACATAAATACAATTTAATAAAGCATAGGATAAAACAAAATAAATAAAATTTAATAAAGCATAGGATAAAACAACATAAATAAAAATTTAATAAAGCATAGGATAAAACAACATAAATACAATTTAATAAAGCATAGGATAAAACAACATAAATACAATTTAATAAAGCGTAGCATAAAACAACATAAATACAATTTAATAAAGCATAGGATAAAACAACATAAATAAAATTTAATAAAGCATAGGTTAAAACAACATAAATACAATTTAATAAAGCATATAATAAAACCACAGAAATACAATTTAATAAAGCATAGGATAAAACAACATAAATACAATTTAATAAAGCATAGGACAAAACAACATAAATACAATTTAATAAAGCAGAGGATAAAACAACATAAATACAATTTAATGAAACATAGGATAAACAACATAAATACAATTTAATAAAGCATAGGATAAAACAACATAAATACAATTTAATAAAGCATAGGCTAAAACTACATAAATACAATTTAATAAAGCATAGGATAAAACAAATTAAATACAATATAATAAAGCATAGGATAAAACAACATAAATTCAATTTAATAAAGCATAGGATAAAACAACATAAATACAATTTAATAAAGCATAAGATAAAACAACATGAATACAATTTAATAAAGCATAGGATAAAACAACATAAATACAATTTAATAAAGCACAGGATAAAACAAAATAAATAAAATTTAATAAAGCATAGGATAAAACAACATAAATAAAATTTAATAAAGCATAGGATAAAACAACATAAATACAATTTAATAAAGCATAGGATAAAACAACATAAATAAAATTTAATATAGCATAGGATAAAACAACATAAATACAATTAAATAAAGCATAGGATAAAACAACATAAATACAATTTAATAAAGCATAGGATAAAACAACATAAATACAATTTAATAAAGCATAGGATAAAACAACATAAATACAATTTAATAAAGCAAAGGATAAAACAACATAAATAAAATTTAATAAAGCATAGGTTAAAATAACATAAATACAATTTAATAAAGCATAGGACAAAACAACATAAAAACAATTTAATAAAGCATAGTTTAAAACAACATAAATACAATTTAATAAAGCATAGGATAAAACCACAGAATTACAATTTAATAAAGCATAGGATAAAACAACATAAATACAATTTAATAAAGCATAGGATAAAACAACATAAATAAAATTTAATAAAGCATAAGACAAAAAAACATAAATACAATTTAATAAAGCATATGTTAAAGAAACATAAATACAATTTAATAAAGCATAGGTTAAAACAACATAAATACAATTTAATAAAGCATAGGATAAAACAACATAAATACAATTTAATAAAGCTTAGGATAAAACAACATAAATACAATTTAATAAAGCATAGGATAAAACAACATAAATACAATTTAATAAAGCAAAGGATAAAACAACATAAATAAAATTTAATAAAGCATAGGTTAAAATAACATAAATACAATTTAATAAAGCATAGGACAAAACAACATAAAAACAATTTAATAAAGCATAGTTTAAAACAACATAAATACAATTTAATAAAGCATAGGATAAAACCACAGAATTACAATTTAATAAAGCATAGGATAAAACAACATAAATACAATTTAATAAAGCATAGGATAAAACAACATAAATACAATTTAATAAAGCATAGGATAAAACAACATAAATACAATTTAATAAAGCATAGGATAAAACAACATAAATACAATTTAATAAAGCATAGGATAAAACAACATAAATACAATTTAATAAAGCATAGGATAAAACAACATAAATACAATTTAATAAAGCATAGGATAAAACAACATAAATACAATTTAATAAAGCAAAGGATAAAACAACATAAATAAAATTTAATAAAGCATAGGTTAAAATAACATAAATACAATTTAATAAAGCATAGGACAAAACAACATAAAAACAATTTAATAAAGCATAGTTTAAAACAACATAAATACAATTTAATAAAGCATAGGATAAAACCACAGAATTACAATTTAATAAAGCATAGGATAAAACAACATAAATACAATTTAATAAAGCATAGGATAAAACAACATAAATACAATTTAATAAAGCACAGGATAAAACAAAATAAATAAAATTTAATAAAGCATAGGATAAAACAACATAAATAAAATTTAATAAAGCATAGGATAAAACAACATAAATACAATTTAATAAAGCATAGGATAAAACAACATAAATAAAATTTAATATAGCATAGGATAAAACAACATAAATACAATTAAATAAAGCATAGGATAAAACAACATAAATACAATTTAATAAAGCATAGGATAAAACAACATAAATACAATTTAATAAAGCATAGGATAAAACAACATAAATACAATTTAATAAAGCATAGGATAAAACAACATAAATTCAATTTAATAAAGCATAGGATAAAACAACATAAATACAATTTAATAAAGCAAAGGATAAAACAACATAAATAAAATTTAATAAAGCATAGGTTAAAATAACATAAATACAATTTAATAAAGCATAGGACAAAACAACATAAAAACAATTTAATAAAGCATAGTTTAAAACAACATAAATACAATTTAATAAAGCATAGGATAAAACCACAGAATTACAATTTAATAAAGCATAGGATAAAACAACATAAATACAATTTAATAAAGCATAGGATAAAACAACATAAATACAATTTAATAAAGCATAGGATAAAACAACATAAATACAATTTAATAAAGCATAGGATAAAACAACATAAATACAATTTAATAAAGCATAGGATAAAACAACATAAATACAATTTAATAAAGCATAGGATAAAACAACATAAATAAAATTTAATAAAGCATAGGTTAAAATAACATAAATACAATTTAATAAAGCATAGGACAAAACAACATAAAAACAATTTAATAAAGCATAGTTTAAAACAACATAAATACAATTTAATAAAGCATAGGATAAAACCACAGAATTACAATTTAATAAAGCATAGGATAAAACAACATAAATACAATTTAATAAAGTATAGGACAAAACAACATAAATACAATTTAATAAAGCATAGGATAAAACAACATAAATACAATTTAATAAAGCATAGGATAAAACAACATAAATACAATTTAATAAAGCATAGGATAAAACAACATAAATACAATTTAATAAAGCATAGGATAAAACAACATAAATACAATTTAATAAAGCATAGGTTAAAACAACATAAATACAATTTAATAAAGCACAGGATAAAACAACATAAATACAATTTAATAAAGCATAGGTTAAAACAACATAAATACAATTTAATAAAGCATAGGATAAAACAACATAAATACAATTTAATAAAGCATAGGATAAAACAACATAAATAAAATTTAATAAAGCATAGGACAAAACAACATAAAAACAATTTAATAAAGCATAGTTTAAAACAACATAAATACAATTTAATAAAGCATAGGATAAAACCACAGAATTACAATTTAATAAAGCATAGGATAAAACAACATAAATACAATTTAATAAAGCATAGGATAAAACAACATAAATACAATTTAATAAAGCATAGGATAAAACAACATAAATACAATTTAATAAAGCATAGGATAAAACAACATAAATACAATTTAATAAAGCATAGGATAAAACAACATAAATACAATTTAATAAAGCATAGGATAAAACAACATAAATAAAATTTAATAAAGCATAGGTTAAAATAACATAAATACAATTTAATAAAGCATAGGACAAAACAACATAAATACAATTTAATAAAGCATAGGATAAAACAACATAAATACAATTTAATAAAGCATAGGATAAAACAACATAAATACAATTTCATAAAGCATAGGATAAAACAACATAAATACAATTTAATAAAGCATAGGTTAAAACAACATAAATACAATTTAATAAAGCACAGGATAAAACAACATAAATACAATTTAGTAAAGCATAGGTCAAAATAACATAAATACAATTTAATAAAGCATAGGATAAAACAACATAAATACAATTTAATAAAGCATAGGTTAAAACAACATAAATACAATTTAATAAAGCATAGGATAAAACAACATAAATACAATTTAATAAAGCATAGGATAAAACAAAATAAATAAAATTTAATAAAGCATAGGATAAAACAACATAAATAAAAATTTAATAAAGCATAGGATAAAACAACATAAATACAATTTAATAAAGCATAGGATAAAACAACATAAATACAATTTAATAAAGCGTAGCATAAAACAACATAAATACAATTTAATAAAGCATAGGATAAAACAACATAAATAAAATTTAATAAAGCATAGGTTAAAACAACATAAATACAATTTAATAAAGCATATAATAAAACCACAGAAATACAATTTAATAAAGCATAGGATAAAACAACATAAATACAATTTAATAAAGCATAGGACAAAACAACATAAATACAATTTAATAAAGCAGAGGATAAAACAACATAAATACAATTTAATGAAACATAGGATAAACAACATAAATACAATTTAATAAAGCATAGGATAAAACAACATAAATACAATTTAATAAAGCACAGGATAAAACAAAATAAATAAAATTTAATAAAGCATAGGATAAAACAACATAAATAAAATTTAATAAAGCATAGGATAAAACAACATAAATACAATTTAATAAAGCATAGGATAAAACAACATAAATAAAATTTAATATAGCATAGGATAAAACAACATAAATACAATTTAATAAAGCACAGGATAAAACAAAATAAATAAAATTTAATAAAGCATAGGATAAAACAACATAAATAAAATTTAATAAAGCATAGGATAAAACAACATAAATACAATTTAATAAAGCATAGGATAAAACAACATAAATAAAATTTAATATAGCATAGGATAAAACAACATAAATACAATTAAATAAAGCATAGGATAAAACAACATAAATACAATTTAATAAAGCATAGGATAAAACAACATAAATACAATTTAATAAAGCATAGGATAAAACAACATAAATACAATTTAATAAAGCAAAGGATAAAACAACATAAATAAAATTTAATAAAGCATAGGTTAAAATAACATAAATACAATTTAATAAAGCATAGGACAAAACAACATAAAAACAATTTAATAAAGCATAGTTTAAAACAACATAAATACAATTTAATAAAGCATAGGATAAAACCACAGAATTACAATTTAATAAAGCATAGGATAAAACAACATAAATACAATTTAATAAAGCATAGGATAAAACAACATAAATAAAATTTAATAAAGCATAAGACAAAAAAACATAAATACAATTTAATAAAGCATATGTTAAAGAAACATAAATACAATTTAATAAAGCATAGGTTAAAACAACATAAATACAATTTAATAAAGCATAGGATAAAACAACATAAATACAATTTAATAAAGCTTAGGATAAAACAACATAAATACAATTTAATAAAGCATAGGATAAAACAACATAAATACAATTTAATAAAGCAAAGGATAAAACAACATAAATAAAATTTAATAAAGCATAGGTTAAAATAACATAAATACAATTTAATAAAGCATAGGACAAAACAACATAAAAACTATTTAATAAAGCATAGTTTAAAACAACATAAATACAATTTAATAAAGCATAGGATAAAACCACAGAATTACAATTTAATAAAGCATAGGATAAAACAACATAAATACAATTTAATAAAGCATAGGATAAAACAACATAAATACAATTTAATAAAGCATAGGATAAAACAACATAAATACAATTTAATAAAGCATAGGATAAAACAACATAAATACAATTTAATAAAGCATAGGATAAAACAACATAAATACAATTTAATAAAGCATAGGATAAAACAACATAAATACAATTTAATAAAGCATAGGATAAAACAACATAAATACAATTTAATAAAGCAAAGGATAAAACAACATAAATAAAATTTAATAAAGCATAGGTTAAAATAACATAAATACAATTTAATAAAGCATAGGACAAAACAACATAAAAACAATTTAATAAAGCATAGTTTAAAACAACATAAATACAATTTAATAAAGCATAGGATAAAACCACAGAATTACAATTTAATAAAGCATAGGATAAAACAACATAAATACAATTTAATAAAGCATAGGATAAAACAACATAAATAAAATTTAATAAAGCATAGGTTAAAATAACATAAATACAATTTAATAAAGCATAGGACAAAACAACATGAAAACAATTTAATAAAGCATAGTTTAAAACAACATAAATACAATTTAATAAAGCATAGGATAAAACCACAGAATTACAATTTAATAAAGCATAGGATAAAACAACATAAATACAATTTAATAAAGCATAGGTTAAAACAACATAAATACAATTTAATAAAGCACAGGATAAAACAACATAAATACAATTTAGTAAAGCATAGGTCAAAATAACATAAATACAATTTAATAAAGCATAGGATAAAACAACATAAATACAATTTAATAAAGCATAGGTTAAAACAACATAAATACAATTTAATAAAGCATAGGATAAAACAACATAAATACAATTTAATAAAGCATAGGATAAAACAACATAAATACAATTTAATAAAGCTTAGGATAAAACAACATAAATACAATTTAATAAAGCATAGGATAAAACAACATAAATACAATTTAATAAAGCATAGGTTAAAACAACATAAATACAATTTAATAAAGCATAGGATAAAACAACATAAATACAATTTAATAAAGCATAGGATAAAACAACATAAATAAAATTTAATAAAGCATAGGTTAAAATAACATAAATACAATTTAATAAAGCATAGGACAAAACAACATAAAAACAATTGAATAAAGCATAGTTTAAAACAACATAAATACAATTTAATAAAGCATAGGATAAAACCACAGAATTACAATTTAATAAAGCATAGGATAAAACAACATAAATACAATTTAATAAAGTATAGGACAAAACAACATAAATACAATTTAATAAAGCATAGGATAAAACAACATAAATAAAATTTAATAAAGCATAGGACAAAACAACATAAAAACAATTTAATAAAGCATAGTTTAAAACAACATAAATACAATTTAATAAAGCATAGGATAAAACCACAGAATTACAATTTAATAAAGCATAGGATAAAACAACATAAATACAATTTAATAAAGCATAGGATAAAACAACATAAATACAATTTAATAAAGCATAGGATAAAACAACATAAATACAATTTAATAAAGCATAGGATAAAACAACATAAATACAATTTAATAAAGCATAGGATAAAACAACATAAATACAATTTAATAAAGCATAGGATAAAACAACATAAATAAAATTTAATAAAGCATAGGTTAAAATAACATAAATACAATTTAATAAAGCATAGGACAAAACAACATAAATACAATTTAATAAAGCATAGGATAAAACAACATAAATACAATTTAATAAAGCATAGGATAAAACAACATAAATACAATTTCATAAAGCATAGGATAAAACAACATAAATACAATTTAATAAAGCATAGGTTAAAACAACATAAATACAATTTAATAAAGCACAGGATAAAACAACATAAATACAATTTAGTAAAGCATAGGTCAAAATAACATAAATACAATTTAATAAAGCATAGGATAAAACAACATAAATACAATTTAATAAAGCATAGGTTAAAACAACATAAATACAATTTAATAAAGCATAGGATAAAACAACATAAATACAATTTAATAAAGCATAGGATAAAACAAAATAAATAAAATTTAATAAAGCATAGGATAAAACAACATAAATAAAAATTTAATAAAGCATAGGATAAAACAACATAAATACAATTTAATAAAGCATAGGATAAAACAACATAAATACAATTTAATAAAGCGTAGCATAAAACAACATAAATACAATTTAATAAAGCATAGGATAAAACAACATAAATAAAATTTAATAAAGCATAGGTTAAAACAACATAAATACAATTTAATAAAGCATATAATAAAACCACAGAAATACAATTTAATAAAGCATAGGATAAAACAACATAAATACAATTTAATAAAGCATAGGACAAAACAACATAAATACAATTTAATAAAGCAGAGGATAAAACAACATAAATACAATTTAATGAAACATAGGATAAACAACATAAATACAATTTAATAAAGCATAGGATAAAACAACATAAATACAATTTAATAAAGCATAGGCTAAAACTACATAAATACAATTTAATAAAGCATAGGATAAAACAAATTAAATACAATATAATAAAGCATAGGATAAAACAACATAAATTCAATTTAATAAAGCATAGGATAAAACAACATAAATACAATTTAATAAAGCATAAGATAAAACAACATGAATACAATTTAATAAAGCATAGGATAAAACAACATAAATACAATTTAATAAAGCACAGGATAAAACAAAATAAATAAAATTTAATAAAGCATAGGATAAAACAACATAAATAAAATTTAATAAAGCATAGGATAAAACAACATAAATACAATTTAATAAAGCATAGGATAAAACAACATAAATAAAATTTAATATAGCATAGGATAAAACAACATAAATACAATTAAATAAAGCATAGGATAAAACAACATAAATACAATTTAATAAAGCATAGGATAAAACAACATAAATACAATTTAATAAAGCATAGGATAAAACAACATAAATACAATTTAATAAAGCAAAGGATAAAACAACATAAATAAAATTTAATAAAGCATAGGTTAAAATAACATAAATAAAATTTAATAAAGCATAGGACAAAACAACATAAAAACAATTTAATAAAGCATAGTTTAAAACAACATAAATACAATTTAATAAAGCATAGGATAAAACCACAGAATTACAATTTAATAAAGCATAGGATAAAACAACATAAATACAATTTAATAAAGCATAGGATAAAACAACATAAATAAAATTTAATAAAGCATAAGACAAAAAAACATAAATACAATTTAATAAAGCATATGTTAAAGAAACATAAATACAATTTAATAAAGCATAGGTTAAAACAACATAAATACAATTTAATAAAGCATAGGATAAAACAACATAAATACAATTTAATAAAGCTTAGGATAAAACAACATAAATACAATTTAATAAAGCATAGGATAAAACAACATAAATACAATTTAATAAAGCAAAGGATAAAACAACATAAATAAAATTTAATAAAGCATAGGTTAAAATAACATAAATACAATTTAATAAAGCATAGGACAAAACAACATAAAAACAATTTAATAAAGCATAGTTTAAAACAACATAAATACAATTTAATAAAGCATAGGATAAAACCACAGAATTACAATTTAATAAAGCATAGGATAAAACAACATAAATACAATTTAATAAAGCATAGGATAAAACAACATAAATACAATTTAATAAAGCATAGGATAATACAACATAAATACAATTTAATAAAGCATAGGATAAAACAACATAAATACAATTTAATAAAGCATAGGATAAAACAACATAAATACAATTTAATAAAGCATAGGATAAAACAACATAAATACAATTTAATAAAGCATAGGATAAAACAACATAAATACAATTTAATAAAGCAAAGGATAAAACAACATAAATAAAATTTAATAAAGCATAGGTTAAAATAACATAAATACAATTTAATAAAGCATAGGACAAAACAACATAAAAACAATTTAATAAAGCATAGTTTAAAACAACATAAATACAATTTAATAAAGCATAGGATAAAACCACAGAATTACAATTTAATAAAGCATAGGATAAAACAACATAAATACAATTTAATAAAGCATAGGATAAAACAACATAAATAAAATTTAATAAAGCATAGGTTAAAATAACATAAATACAATTTAATAAAGCATAGGACAAAACAACATAAAAACAATTTAATAAAGCATAGTTTAAAACAACATAAATACAATTTAATAAAGCATAGGATAAAACCACAGAATTACAATTTAATAAAGCATAGGATAAAACAACATAAATACAATTTAATAAAGCATAGGTTAAAACAACATAAATACAATTTAATAAAGCACAGGATAAAACAACATAAATACAATTTAGTAAAGCATAGGTCAAAATAACATAAATACAATTTAATAAAGCATAGGATAAAACAACATAAATACAATTTAATAAAGCATAGGTTAAAACAACATAAATACAATTTAATAAAGCATAGGATAAAACAACATAAATACAATTTAATAAAGCATAGGATAAAACAAAATAAATAAAATTTAATAAAGCATAGGATAAAACAAAATAAATAAAAATTTAATAAAGCATAGGATAAAACAACATAAATACAATTTAATAAAGCATAGAATAAAACAACATAAATACAATTTAATAAAGCGTAGCATAAAACAACATAAATACAATTTAATAAAGCATAGGATAAAACAACATAAATAAAATTTAATAAAGCATAGGTTAAAACAACATAAATACAATTTAATAAAGCATATAATAAAACCACAGAAATACAATTTAATAAAGCATAGGATAAAACAACATAAATACAATTTAATAAAGCATAGGACAAAACAACATAAATACAATTTAATAAAGCAGAGGATAAAACAACATAAATACAATTTAATGAAACATAGGATAAACAACATAAATACAATTTAATAAAGCATAGGATAAAACAACATAAATACAATTTAATAAAGCATAGGCTAAAACTACATAAATACAATTTAATAAAGCATAGGATAAAACAAATTAAATACAATATAATAAAGCATAGGATAAAACAACATAAATTCAATTTAATAAAGCATAGGATAAAACAACATAAATACAATTTAATAAAGCATAAGATAAAACAACATGAATACAATTTAATAAAGCATAGGATAAAACAACATAAATACAATTTAATAAAGCATAAGTTAAAACAACATAAATACAATTTAATAAAGCATAGGATAAAACAACATAAATTCAATTTAATAAAGCATATGATAAAACAACATAAATACAATTTAATAAAGCACAGGATAAAACAAAATAAATAAAATTTAATAAAGCATAGGATAAAACAACATAAATAAAATTTAATATAGCATAGGATAAAACAACATAAATACAATTTAATAAAGCATAGGATAAAACAACATAAATAAAATTTAATATAGCATAGGATAAAACAACATAAATACAATTAAATAAAGCATAGGATAAAACAACATAAATACAATTTAATAAAGCATAGGATAAAACAACATAAATACAATTTAATAAAGCATAGGATAAAACAACATAAATACAATTTAATAAAGCAAAGGATAAAACAACATAAATAAAATTTAATAAAGCATAGGTTAAAATAACATAAATACAATTTAATAAAGCATAGGACAAAACAAAATAAAAACAATTTAATAAAGCATAGTTTAAAACAACATAAATACAATTTAATAAAGCATAGGATAAAACCACAGAATTAAAATTTAATAAAGCATAGGATAAAACAACATAAATACAATTTAATAAAGCATAGGATAAAACAACATAAATACAATTTAATAAAGCATAGGATAAAACAACATAAATAAAATTTAATAAAGCATAGGTTAAAATAACATAAATACAATTTAATAAAGCATAGGACAAAACAACATAAAAACAATTTAATAAAGCATAGTTTAAAACAACATAAATACAATTTAATAAAGCATAGGATAAAACCACAGAATTACAATTTAATAAAGCATAGGATAAAACAACATAAATATAATTTAATAAAGCATAGGTTAAAACAACATAAATACAATTTAATAAAGCACAGGATAAAACAACATAAATACAATTTAATAAAGCATAAGACAAAAAAACATAAATACAATTTAATAAAGCATATGTTAAAGAAACATAAATACAATTTAATAAAGCATAGGTTAAAACAACATAAATACAATTTAATAAAGCATAGGATAAAACAACATAAATACAATTTAATAAAGCTTAGGATAAAACAACATAAATACAATTTAATAAAGCATAGGATAAAACAACATAAATACAATTTAATAAAGCATAGGATAAAACAACATAAATACAATTTAATAAAGCATAGGTTAAAACAACATAAATACAATTTAATAAAGCACAGGATAAAACAACATAAATACAATTTAATAAAGCATATGTTAAAGCAACATAAATACAATTTAATAAAGCATAGGTTAAAACAACATAAATACAATTTAATAAAGCATATGATAAAACAACATAAATACAATTTAATAAAGCATAGGTTAAAACAACATAAATACAAATTAATAAAGCATAGGATAAAACAACATAAATACAATTTAATAAAGCATAGGATAAAACAACATAAATAAAATTTAATATAGCATAGGATAAAACAACATAAATACAATTAAATAAAGCATAGGATAAAACAACATAAATACAATTTAATAAAGCATAGGATAAAACAACATAAATAAAATTTAATAAAGCATAGGATGAAACAACATAAATACAATTTAATAAAGCAAAGGATAAAACAACATAAATAAAATTTAATAAAGCATAGGTTAAAATAACATAAATACAATTTAATAAAGCATAGGACAAAACAACATAAAAACAATTTAATAACGCATAGTTTAAAACACCATAAATACAATTTAATAAAGCATAGGATAAAACCACAGAATTACAATTTAATAAAGCATAGGATAAAACAACATAAATACAATTTAATAAAGCATAGGATAAAACAACATAAATACAATTTAATAAAGCATAGGATAAAACAACATAAATACAATTTAATAAAGCATAGGATAAAACAACATAAATACAATTTAATAAAGCATAGGATAAAACAACATAAATACAATTTAATAAAGCATAGGATAAAACAACAAAAATAAAATTTAATAAAGCATAGGTTAAAATAACATAAATACAATTTAATAAAGCATAGGACAAAACAACATAAAAACAATTTAATAAAGCATAGTTTAAAACAACATAAATACAATTTAATAAAGCATAGGATAAAACCACAGAATTACAATTTAATAAAGCATAGGATAAAACAACATAAATACAATTTAATAAAGTATAGGACAAAACAACATGAATACAATTTAATAAAGCATAGGTTAAAACAACATAAATACAATTTAATAAAGCATAGGATAAAACAACATAAATACAATTTAATAAAGCATAGGTTAAAACAACATAAATACAATTTAATGAAACATAGGATAAACAACATAAATACAATTTAATAAAGCATAGGATAAAACAACATAAATACAATTTAATAAAGCATAGGCTAAAACTACATAAATACAATTTAATAAAGCATAGGATAAAACAACATAAATAAAATTTAATAAAGCATAGGATAAAACAACATAAATACAATTTAATAAAGCATATGATAAAACAACATAAATACAATTTAATAAAGCATAGGTTAAAACAACATAAATACAATTTAATAAAGCATAGGTTAAAACAACATAAATACAATTTAATAAAGCATAGGATAAAACAACATAAATACAATTTAATGAAACATAGGATAAACAACATAAATACAATTTAATAAAGCATACGATAAACAACATAAATACAATTTAATAAAGCATAGGCTAAAACTACATAAATACAATTTAATAAAGCTTAGGATAAAACAAAGTAAATACAATATAAAAAAGCATAGGATAAAACAACATAAATTCAATTTAATAAAGCATAGGATAAAACAACATAAATACAATTTAATAAAGCATAAGACAAAAAACATAAATACAATTTAATAAAGCATATGTTAAAGCAACATAAATACAATTTAATAAAGCATAGGTTAAAACAACATAAATACAATTTAATAAAGCATAGGATAAAACAACATACATACAATTTAATAAATCTTAGGATAAAACAACATAAATACAATTTAATAAAGCATAGGATAAAACAACATAAATACAATTTAATAAAGCATAGGATAAAACAACATAAATACAATTTAATAAAGCATAGGTTAAAACAACATAAATACAATTTAATAAAGCACAGGATAAAACAACATAAATACAATTTAATAAAGCATAAGACAAAAAAACATAAATACAATTTATTAAAGCATATGTTAAAGCAACATAAATACAATTTAATAAAGCATAGGTTAAAACAACATAAATACAATTTAATAAAGCATAGGATAAAACAACATAAATACAATTTAATAAAGCTTAGGATAAAACAACATAAATACAATTTAATAAAGCATAGGATAAAACAACATAAATACAATTTAATAAAGCATAGGATAAAACAACATAAATACAATTTAATAAAGCAAAGGATAAAACAACATAAATAAAATTTAATAAAGCATTAGGTTAAAATAACATAAATACAATTTAATAAAGCATAGGACAAAACAACATAAAAACAATTTAATAAAGCATAGTTTAAAACAACATAAATACAATTTAATAAAGCATAGGATAAAACCACAGAATTACAATTTAATAAAGCATAGGATAAAACAACATAAATACAATTTAATAAAGCATAGGATAAAACAACATAAATACAATTTAATAAAGCATAGGATAAAACAACATAAATACAATTTAATAAAGCATAGGATAAAACAACATAAATACAATTTAATAAAGCATAGGATAAAACAACATAAATACAATTTAATAAAGCATAGGATAAAACAACATAAATAAAATTTAATAAAGCATAGGTTAAAATAACATAAATACAATTTAATAAAGCATAGGACAAAACAACATAAATACAATTTAATAAAGCATAGGATAAAACAACATAAATACAATTTAATAAAGCATAGGATAAAACAACATAAATACAATTTAATAAAGCATAGGATAAAACAACATAAATACAATTTAATAAAGCATATGTTAAAACAACATAAATACAATTTAATAAAGCATAGGATAAAACAACATAAATACAATTTAATAAAGCATAGGATAAAACAACATAAATAAAATTTAATAAAGCATAGGTTAAAATAACATAAATACAATTTAATAAAGCATAGGACAAAACAACATAAATACAATTTAATAAAGCATAGGATAAAACAACATAAATACAATTTAATAAAGCATAGGATAAAACAACATAAATACAATTTAATAAAGCATAGGATAAAACAACATAAATACAATTTAATAAAGCATAGGTTAAAACAACATAAATACAATTTAATAAAGCATAGGATAAAACAACATAAATACAATTTAATAAAGCATAGGATAAAACAACATAAATAAAATTTAATAAAGCATAGGTTAAAATAACATAAATACAATTTAATAAAGCATAGGACAAAACAACATAAATACAATTTAATAAAGCATAGGATAAAACAACATAAATACAATTTAATAAAGCATAGGATAAAACAACATAAATACAATTTAATAAAGCATAGGATAAAACAACATAAATACAATTTAATAAAGCATAGGATAAACAACATATATACAATTTAATAAAGCATAGGCTAAAACTACATAAATACAATTTAATAAAGCTTAGGATAAAACAAAGTAAATACAATATAATAAAGCATAGGATAAAACAACATAAATTCAATTTAATAAAGCATAGGATAAAACAACATAAATACAATTTAATAAAGCATAAGATAAAACAACATGAATACAATTTAATAAAGCATAGGTTAAAACAACATAAATACAATTTAATAAAGCATAGGATAAAACAACATAAATACAATTTAATAAAGCATAGGATAAAACAACATAAATACAATTTAATAAAGCATAGGATAAAACAACATAAATACAATTTAATAAAGCATAGGATAAAACAACATAAATACAATTTAATAAAGCATAGGTTAAAACAACATAAATACAATTTAATAAAGCACAGGATAAAACAACATAAATACAATTTAGTAAATCATAGGTCAAAATAACATAAATACAATTTAATAAAGCATAAGACAAAAAAACATAAATACAATTTAATAAAGCATATGTTAAAGCAACATAAATACAATTTAATAAAGCATAGGTTAAAACAACATAAATACAATTTAATAAAGCATAGGATAAAACAACATAAATAAAATTTAATAAAGCTTAGGATAAAACAACATAAATACAATTTAATAAAGCATAGGATAAAACAACATAAATACAATTTAATAAAGCATAGGATAAAACAACATAAATACAATTTAATAGAGCATAGGCTAAAACAACATAAATACAATTTAATAAAGCATAGGATAAAACAACATAAATACAATTTAATGAAACATAGGATAACAACATAAATACAATTTAATAAAGCATAGGATAAACAACATAAATACAATTTAATAAAGCATAGGCTAAAACTACATAAATACAATTTAATAAAGCTTAGGATAAAACAAAGTAAATACAATATAATAAAGCATAGGATAAAACAACATAAATTCAATTTAATAAAGCATAGGATAAAACAACATAAATACAATTTAATAAAGCATAAGATAAAACAACATGAATAAAATTTAATAAAGCATAGGTTAAAACAACATAAATACAATTTAATAAAGCATAGGATAAAACAACATAAATACAATTTAATAAAGCATAGATTAAAACAACATAAATACAATTTAATAAAGCATAGGATAAAACCACAGAAATACAATTTAATAAAGCATAGGATAAAACAACATAAATACAATTTAATAAAGCATAGCACAAAACAACATAAATACAATTTAATAAAGCAGAGGATAAAACAACATAAATACAATTTAATGAAACATAGGATAAACAACATAAATACAATTTAATAAAGCATAGGATAAAATAACATAAATACAATTTAATAAAGCATAGGCTAAAACTACATAAATACAATTTAATAAAGCATAGGATAAAACAAATTTAATACAATATAATAAAGCATAGGATAAAACAACATAAATTCAATTTAATAAAGCATAGGATAAAACAACATAAATACAATTTAATAAAGCATAAGATAAAACAACATGAATACAATTTAATAAAGCATAGGATAAAACAACATAAATACAATTTAATAAAGCATAGGTTAAAACAACATAAATACAATTTAATAAAGCATAGGATAAAACAACATAAATTCAATTTAATAAAGCATAGGATAAAACAACATAAATACAATTTAATAAAACACAGGATAAAACAAAATAAATAAAATTTAATAAAGCATAGGATAAAACAACATAAATAAAATTTAATAAAGCGTAGGATAAAACAACATAAATACAATTTAATAAAGCATAGGATAAAACAACATAAATAAAATTTAATAAAGCATAGGATAAAACAACATAAATACAATTTAATAAAGCATATGATAAAACAACATAAATACAATTTAATAAAGCATAGGTTAAAACAACATAAATACAATTTAATAAAGCATAGGTTAAAACAACATAAATACAATTTAATAAAGCATAGGATAAAACAACATAAATAAAATTTAATAAAGCATACGATAAAACAACATAAATACAATTTAATAAAGCATAGGATAAAACAACATAAATACAATTTAATAAAGCATAGGATAAAACAACATAAATACAATTTAATAGAGCATAGGCTAAAACAACATAAATACAATTTAATAAAGCATAGGATAAAACAACATAAATACAATTTAATGAAACATAGGATAACAACATAAATACAATTTAATAAAGCATAGGATAAGCAACATAAATACAATTTAATAAAGCATAGGCTAAAACTACATAAATACAATTTAATAAAGCTTAGGATAAAACAAAGTAAATACAATATAATAAAGCATAGGATAAAACAACATAAATTCAATTTAATAAAGCATAGGATAAAACAACATAAATACAATTTAATAAAGCATAAGATAAAACAACATGAATAAAATTTAATAAAGCATAGGTTAAAACAACATAAATACAATTTAATAAAGCATAGGATAAAACAACATAAATACAATTTAATAAAGCATAGGATAAAACAACATAAATACAATTTAATAAAGCATAGGATAAAACAACATAAATACAATTTAATAAAGCATAGGATAAAACAACATAAATACAATTTAATAAAGCATAGGTTAAAACAACATAAATACAATTTAATAAAGCACAGGATAAAACAACATAAATACAATTTAGTAAAGCATAGGTCAAAATAACATGAATACAATTTAATAAAGCATAGGATAAAACAACATAAATACAATTTAATAAAGCATACGATAAAACAACATGAATACAATTTAATAATGCATAGGTTAAAACAACATAAATACAATTTAATAAAGCATAGGATAAAACAACATAAATACAATTTAATAAAGCATAGGTTAAAACAACATAAATACAATTTAATAAAGCATAGGATAAAACCACAGAAATACAATTTAATAAAGCATAGGATAAAACAACATAAATACAATTTAATAAAGCATAGCACAAAACAACATAAATACAATTTAATAAAGCAGAGGATAAAACAACATAAATACAATTTAATGAAACATAGGATAAACAACATAAATACAATTTAATAAAGCATAGGATAAAATAACATAAATACAATTTAATAAAGCATAGGCTAAAACTACATAAATACAATTTAATAAAGCATAGGATAAAACAAATTTAATACAATATAATAAAGCATAGGATAAAACAACATAAATTCAATTTAATAAAGCATAGGATAAAACAACATAAATACAATTTAATAAAGCATAAGATAAAACAACATGAATACAATTTAATAAAGCATAGGATAAAACAACATAAATACAATTTAATAAAGCATAGGTTAAAACAACATAAATACAATTTAATAAAGCATAGGATAAAACAACAAAAATAAAATTTAATAAAGCATAGGTTAAAATAACATAAATACAATTTAATAAAGCATAGGACAAAACAACATAAAAACAATTTAATAAAGCATAGTTTAAAACAACATAATAACAATTTAATAAAGCATAGGATAAAACCACAGAATTACAATTTAATAAAGCATAGGATAAAACAACATAAATACAATTTAATAAAGTATAGGACAAAACAACATGAATACAATTTAATAAAGCATAGGTTAAAACAACAAAAATACAATTTAATAAAGCATAGGATAAAACAACATAAATACAATTTAATAAAGCATAGGTTAAAACAACATAAATACAATTTAATGAAACATAGGATAAACAACATAAATACAATTTAATAAAGCATAGGATAAAACAACATAAATACAATTTAATAAAGCATAGGATAAAACAACATAAATACAATTTAATAAAGCATAGGATAAAACAACAAAAATAAAATTTAATAAAGCATAGGTTAAAATAACATAAATACAATTTAATAAAGCATAGGACAAAACAACATAAAAACAATTTAATAAAGCATAGTTTAAAACAACATAAATACAATTTAATAAAGCATAGGATAAAACCACAGAATTACAATTTAATAAAGCATAGGATAAAACAACATAAATACAATTTAATAAAGTATAGGACAAAACAACATGAATACAATTTAATAAAGCATAGGTTAAAACAACATAAATACAATTTAATAAAGCATAGGATAAAACAACATAAATACAATTTAATAAAGCATAGGTTAAAACAACATAAATACAATTTAATGAAACATAGGATAAACAACATAAATACAATTTAATAAAGCATAGGATAAAACAACATAAATACAATTTAATAAAGCATAGGCTAAAACTACATAAATACAATTTAATAAAGCATAGGATAAAACAACATAAATAAAATTTAATAAAGCATAGGATAAAACAACATAAATACAATTTAATAAAGCATATGATAAAACAACATAAATACAATTTAATAAAGCATAGGTTAAAACAACATAAATACAATTTAATAAAGCATAGGTTAAAACAACATAAATACAATTTAATAAAGCATAGGATAAAACAACATAAATACAATTTAATGAAACATAGGATAAACAACATAAATACAATTTAATAAAGCATACGATAAACAACATAAATACAATTTAATAAAGCATAGGCTAAAACTACATAAATACAATTTAATAAAGCTTAGGATAAAACAAAGTAAATACAATATAATAAAGCATAGGATAAAACAACATAAATTCAATTTAATAAAGCATAGGATAAAACAACATAAATACAATTTAATAAAGCATAAGACAAAAAACATAAATACAATTTAATAAAGCATATGTTAAAGCAACATAAATACAATTTAATAAAGCATAGGTTAAAACAACATAAATACAATTTAATAAAGCATAGGATAAAACAACATACATACAATTTAATAAAGCATAGGATAAAACAACATAAATAAAATTTAATAAAGCATAGGATAAAACAACATAAATACAATTTAATAAAGCAAAGGATAAAACAACATAAATAAAATTTAATAAAGCATAGGTTAAAATAACATAAATACAATTTAATAAAGCATAGGACAAAACAACATAAAAACAATTTAATAAAGCATAGTTTAAAACAACATAAATACAATTTAATAAAGCATAGGATAAAACCACAGAATTACAATTTAATAAAGCATAGGATAAAACAACATAAATACAATTTAATAAAGCATAGGATAAAGAAACATAAATACAATTTAATAAAGCATAGGATAAAACAAAGTAAATACAATATAATAAAGCATAGGATAAAACAACATAAATTCAATTTAATAAAGCATAGGATAAAACAACATAAATACAATTTAATAAAGCATAAGACAAAAAACATAAATACAATTTAATAAAGCATATGTTAAAGCAACATAAATACAATTTAATAAAGCATAGGTTAAAACAACATAAATACAATTTAATAAAGCATAGGATAAAACAACATACATACAATTTAATAAATCTTAGGATAAAACAACATAAATACAATTTAATAAAGCATAGGATAAAACAACATAAATACAATTTAATAAAGCATAGGATAAAACAACATAAATACAATTTAATAAAGCATAGGTTAAAACAACATAAATACAATTTAATAAAGCACAGGATAAAACAACATAAATACAATTTAATAAAGCATAAGACAAAAAAACATAAATACAATTTAATAAAGCATATGTTAAAGCAACATAAATACAATTTAATAAAGCATAGGTTAAAACAACATAAATACAATTTAATAAAGCATAGGATAAAACAACATAAATACAATTTAATAAAGCTTAGGATAAAACAACATAAATACAATTTAATAAAGCATAGGTTAAAACAACATAAATACAATTTAATAAAGCATAGGATAAAACAACATAAATACAATTTAATAAAGCATAGGATAAAACAACATAAATACAATTTAATAAAGCAAAGGATAAAACAACATAAATAAAATTTAATAAAGCATTAGGTTAAAATAACATAAATACAATTTAATAAAGCATAGGACAAAACAACATAAAAACAATTTAATAAAGCATAGTTTAAAACAACATAAATACAATTTAATAAAGCATAGGATAAAACCACAGAATTACAATTTAATAAAGCATAGGATAAAACAACATAAATACAATTTAATAAAGCATAGGATAAAACAACATAAATACAATTTAATAAAGCATAGGATAAAACAACATAAATACAATTTAATAAAGCATAGGATAAAACAACATAAATACAATTTAATAAAGCATAGGATAAAACAACATAAATACAATTTAATAAAGCATAGGATAAAACAACATAAATAAAATTTAATAAAGCATAGGTTAAAATAACATAAATACAATTTAATAAAGCATAGGACAAAACAACATAAATACAATTTAATAAAGCATAGGATAAAACAACATAAATACAATTTAATAAAGCATAGGATAAAACAACATAAATATAATTTAATAAAGCATAGGATAAAACAACATAAATACAATTTAATAAAGCATATGTTAAAACAACATAAATACAATTTAATAAAGCATAGGATAAAACAACATAAATACAATTTAATAAAGCATAGGATAAAACAACATAAATAAAATTTAATAAAGCATAGGTTAAAATAACATAAATACAATTTAATAAAGCATAGGACAAAACAACATAAATACAATTTAATAAAGCATAGGATAAAACAACATAAATACAATTTAATAAAGCATAGGATAAAACAACATAAATACAATTTAATAAAGCATAGGATAAAACAACATAAATACAATTTAATAAAGCATAGGTTAAAACAACATAAATACAATTTAATAAAGCATAGGATAAAACAACATAAATACAATTTAATAAAGCATAGGATAAAACAACATAAATAAAATTTAATAAAGCATAGGTTAAAATAACATAAATACAATTTAATAAAGCATAGGACAAAACAACATAAATACAATTTAATAAAGCATAGGATAAAACAACATAAATACAATTTAATAAAGCATAGGATAAAACAACATAAATACAATTTAATAAAGCATAGGATAAAACAACATAAATACAATTTAATAAAGCATAGGATAAACAACATAAATACAATTTAATAAAGCATAGGCTAAAACTACATAAATACAATTTAATAAAGCTTAGGATAAAACAAAGTAAATACAATATAATAAAGCATAGGATAAAACAACATAAATTCAATTTAATAAAGCATAGGATAAAACAACATAAATACAATTTAATAAAGCATAAGATAAAACAACATGAATACAATTTAATAAAGCATAGGTTAAAACAACATAAATACAATTTAATAAAGCATAGGATAAAACAACATAAATACAATTTAATAAAGCATAGGTTAAAACAACATAAATACAATTTAATAAAGCACAGGATAAAACAACATAAATACAATTTAATAAAGCATAAGACAAAAAAACATAAATACAATTTAATAAAGCATATGTTAAAGCAACATAAATACAATTTAATAAAGCATAGGTTAAAACAACATAAATACAATTTAATAAAGCATAGGATAAAACAACATAAATAAAATTTAATAAAGCTTAGGATAAAACAACATAAATACAATTTAATAAAGCATAGGATAAAACAACATAAATACAATTTAATAAAGCATAGGATAAAACAACATAAATAAAATTTAATAAAGCATAGGATAAAACAACATAAATTCAATTTAATAAAGCATAGGATAAAACAACATAAATACAATTTAATAAAGCTTAGGATAAAACAACATAAATACAATTTAATAAAGCATAGGATAAAACAACATAAATACAATTTAATAAAGCATAGGATAAAACAACATAAATACAATTTAATAAAGCATAGGTTAAAACAACATAAATACAATTTAATAAAGCATAGGACAAAACAACATAAAAACAATTTAATAAAGCATAGTTTAAAACAACATAAATACAATTTAATAAAGCATAGGATAAAACCACAGAATTACAACTTAATAAAGCATAGGATAAAACAACATAAATACAATTTAATAAAGCATAGGACAAAACAACATAAATACAATTTAATAAAGCATAGGATAAAACAACATAAATACAATTTAATGAAACATAGGATAAACAACATAAATACAATTTAATAAAGCATAGGATAAACAAAATAAATACAATTTAATAAAGCATAGGCTAAAACTACATAAATACAATTTAATAAAGCTTAGGATAAAACAAAGTAAATACAATATAATAAAGCATAGGATAAAACAACATGAATACAATTTAATAAAGCATAGGTTAAAACAACATAAATACAATTTAATAAAGCATAGGATAAAACAACATAAATACAATTTAATGAAACATAGGATAAACAACATAAATACAATTTAATAAAGCATACGATAAACAACATAAATACAATTTAATAAAGCATAGGCTAAAACTACATAAATACAATTTAATAAAGCTTAGGATAAAACAAAGTAAATACAATATAATAAAGCATAGGATAAAACAACATAAATTCAATTTAATAAAGCATAGGATAAAACAACATAAATACAATTTAATAAAGCATAAGACAAAAAACATAAATACAATTTAATAAAGCATATGTTAAAGCAACATAAATACAATTTAATAAAGCATAGGTTAAAACAACATAAATACAATTTAATAAAGCATAGGATAAAACAACATACATACAATTTAATAAAGCATAGGATAAAACAACATAAATAAAATTTAATAAAGCATAGGATAAAACAACATAAATACAATTTAATAAAGCAAAGGATAAAACAACATAAATAAAATTTAATAAAGCATAGGTTAAAATAACATAAATACAATTTAATAAAGCATAGGACAAAACAACATAAAAACAATTTAATAAAGCATAGTTTAAAACAACATAAATACAATTTAATAAAGCATAGGAAAAAACCACAGAATTACAATTTAATAAAGCAAAGGATAAAACAACATAAATACAATTTAATAAAGCATAGGATAAAACAACATAAATACAATTTAATAAAGCATAGGATAAAACAACATAAATACAATTTAATAAAGCATAGGATAAAACAACATAAATACAATTTAATAAAGCATAGGATAAAACAACATAAATACAATTTAATAAAGCATAGGATAAAACAACAAAAATAAAATTTAATAAAGCATAGGTTAAAATAACATAAATACAATTTAATAAAGCATAGGACAAAACAACATAAAAACAATTTAATAAAGCATAGTTTAAAACAACATAAATACAATTTAATAAAGCATAGGATAAAACCACAGAATTACAATTTAATAAAGCATAGGATAAAACAACATAAATACAATTTAATAAAGTATAGGACAAAACAACATGAATACAATTTAATAAAGCATAGGTTAAAACAACATAAATACAATTTAATAAAGCATAGGATAAAACAACATAAATACAATTTAATAAAGCATAGGTTAAAACAACATAAATACAATTTAATGAAACATAGGATAAACAACATAAATACAATTTAATAAAGCATAGGATAAAACAACATAAATACAATTTAATAAAGCATAGGCTAAAACTACATAAATACAATTTAATAAAGCATAGGATAAAACAACATAAATAAAATTTAATAAAGCATAGGATAAAACAACATAAATACAATTTAATAAAGCATATGATAAAACAACATAAATACAATTTAATAAAGCATAGGTTAAAACAACATAAATACAATTTAATAAAGCACAGGATAAAACAACATAAATACAATTTAGTAAATCATAGGTCAAAATAACATAAATACAATTTAATAAAGCATAAGACAAAAAAACATAAATACAATTTAATAAAGCATATGTTAAAGCAACATAAATACAATTTAATAAAGCATAGGTTAAAACAACATAAATACAATTTAATAAAGCATAGGATAAAACAACATAAATAAAATTTAATAAAGCTTAGGATAAAACAACATAAATACAATTTAATAAAGCATAGGATAAAACAACATAAATACAATTTAATAAAGCATAGGATAAAACAACATAAATACAATTTAATAGAGCATAGGCTAAAACAACATAAATACAATTTAATAAAGCATAGGATAAAACAACATAAATACAATTTAATGAAACATAGGATAACAACATAAATACAATTTAATAAAGCATAGGATAAACAACATAAATACAATTTAATAAAGCATAGGCTAAAACTACATAAATACAATTTAATTAAGCTTAGGATAAAACAAAGTAAATACAATATAATAAAGCATAGGATAAAACAACATAAATTCAATTTAATAAAGCATAGGATAAAACAACATAAATACAATTTAATAAAGCATAAGATAAAACAACATGAATAAAATTTAATAAAGCATAGGTTAAAACAACATAAATACAATTTAATAAAGCATAGGATAAAACAACATAAATACAATTTAATAAAGCATAGGTTAAAACAACATAAATACAATTTAATAAAGCATAGGATAAAACCACAGAAATACAATTTAATAAAGCATAGGATAAAACAACATAAATACAATTTAATAAAGCATAGCACAAAACAACATAAATACAATTTAATAAAGCAGAGGATAAAACAACATAAATACAATTTAATGAAACATAGGATAAACAACATAAATACAATTTAATAAAGCATAGGATAAAACAACATAAATACAATTTAATAAAGCATAGGTTAAAACAACATAAATACAATTTAATAAAGCATAGGATAAAACAACATAAATACAATTTAATAAAGCATAAGATAAAACAACATGAATACAATTTAATAAAGCATAGGATAAAACAACATAAATACAATTTAATAAAGCATAGGTTAAAACAACATAAATACAATTTAATAAAGCATAGGATAAAACAACATAAATTCAATTTAATAAAGCATAGGATAAAACAACATAAATACAATTTAATAAAACACAGGATAAAACAAAATAAATAAAATTTAATAAAGCATAGGATAAAACAACATAAATAAAATTTAATAAAGCGTAGGATAAAACAACATAAATACAATTTAATAAAGCATAGGATAAAACAACATAAATAAAATTTAATAAAGCATAGGATAAAACAACATAAATACAATTTAATAAAGCATATGATAAAACAACATAAATACAATTTAATAAAGCATAGGTTAAAACAACATAAATACAATTTAATAAAGCATAGGTTAAAACAACATAAATACAATTTAATAAAGCATAGGATAAAACAACATAAATAAAATTTAATAAAGCATACGATAAAACAACATAAATACAATTTAATAAAGCATAGGATAAAACAACATAAATACAATTTAATAAAGCATAGGATAAAACAACATAAATACAATTTAATAGAGCATAGGCTAAAACAACATAAATACAATTTAATAAAGCATAGGATAAAACAACATAAATACAATTTAATGAAACATAGGATAACAACATAAATACAATTTAATAAAGCATAGGATAAACAACATAAATACAATTTAATAAAGCATAGGCTAAAACTACATAAATACAATTTAATAAAGCTTAGGATAAAACAAAGTAAATACAATATAATAAAGCATAGGATAAAACAACATAAATTCAATTTAATAAAGCATAGGATAAAACAACATAAATACAATTTAATAAAGCATAAGATAAAACAACATGAATAAAATTTAATAAAGCATAGGTTAAAACAACATAAATACAATTTAATAAAGCATAGGATAAAACAACATAAATACAATTTAATAAAGCATAGGATAAAACAACATAAATACAATTTAATAAAGCATAGGATAAAACAACATAAATACAATTTAATAAAGCATAGGATAAAACAACATAAATACAATTTAATAAAGCATAGGTTAAAACAACATAAATACAATTTAATAAAGCACAGGATAAAACAACATAAATACAATTTAGTAAAGCATAGGTCAAAATAACATGAATACAATTTAATAAAGCATAGGATAAAACAACATAAATACAATTTAATAAAGCATACGATAAAACAACATGAATACAATTTAATAAAGCATAGGTTAAAACAACATAAATACAATTTAATAAAGCATAGGATAAAACAACATAAATACAATTTAATAAAGCATAGGTTAAAACAACATAAATACAATTTAATAAAGCATAGGATAAAACCACAGAAATACAATTTAATAAAGCATAGGATAAAACAACATAAATACAATTTAATAAAGCATAGCACAAAACAACATAAATACAATTTAATAAAGCAGAGGATAAAACAACATAAATATAATTTAATGAAACATAGGATAAACAACATAAATACAATTTAATAAAGCATAGGATAAAATAACATAAATACAATTTAATAAAGCATAGGCTAAAACTACATAAATACAATTTAAAAAAGCATAGGATAAAACAAATTTAATACAATATAATAAAGCATAGGATAAAACAACATAAATTCAATTTAATAAAGCATAGGATAAAACAACATAAATACAATTTAATAAAGCATAAGATAAAACAACATGAATACAATTTAATAAAGCATAGGATAAAACAACATAAATACAATTTAATAAAGCATAGGTTAAAACAACATAAATACAATTTAATAAAGCATAGGATAAAACAACATAAATTCAATTTAATAAAGCATAGGATAAAACAACATAAATACAATTTAATAAAACACAGGATAAAACAAAATAAATAAAATTTAATAAAGCATAGGATAAAACAACATAAATAAAATTTAATAAAGCGTAGGATAAAACAACATAAATACAATTTAATAAAGCATAGGATAAAACAACATAAATAAAATTTAATAAAGCATAGGATAAAACAACATAAATACAATTTAATAAAGCATATGATAAAACAACATAAATACAATTTAATAAAGCATAGGTTAAAACAACATAAATACAATTTAATAAAGCATAGGTTAAAACAACATAAATACAATTTAATAAAGCATAGGATAAAACAACATAAATAAAATTTAATAAAGCATACGATAAAACAACATAAATACAATTTAATAAAGCATAGGATAAAACAACATAAATACAATTTAATAAAGCATAGGATAAAACAACATAAATACAATTTAATAAAGCATAGGATAAAACAACATAAATAAAATTTAATAAAGCATAGGTTAAAATAACATAAATACAATTTAATAAAGCATAGGACAAAACACCATAAAAACAATTTAATAAAGCATAGTTTAAAACAACACAAATACAATTTAATAAAGCCTAGGATAAAACCACAGAATTACAATTTAATAAAGCATAGGATAAAACAACATAAATACAATTCAATAAAGCATAGGACAAAACAACATAAATACAATTTAATAAAGCATAGGATAAAACAACATAAATACAATTTAATAGAGCATAGGCTAAAACAACATAAATACAATTTATAAAGCATAGGATAAAACAACATAAATGCAATTTAATAAAGCATAGAATAAAACAACATAAATACAATTTAATAAAGCATAGGATTAAACAACATAAATACTATTTAATAAAGCATAGGATAAAACCACATAAATACAATTTAATAAAGCACAGGATAAAACAACATAAATAAAATTTAATAAAGCATAGGATACAACAACATAAATACAATTTAGTAAAGCATAGGTCAAAATAACATAAATACAATTTAATAAAGCATAGGATAAAACAACATAAATACAATTTAATAAAGCATAGGATAAAACAACATAAATAAAATTTAATAAAGCATAGGATAAAACAACATAAATTCAATTTAATAAAGCATAGGATAAAACAACATAAATAAAATTTAATAAAGCATACGATAAAACAACATAAATACAATTTAATAAAGCATAGGATAAAACAACATAAATACAATTTAATAAAGCATAGGATAAAACAACATAAATACAATTTAATAAAGCATAGGATAAAACAACATAAATAAAATTTAATAAAGCATAGGTTAAAATAACATAAATACAATTTAATAAAGCATAGGACAAAACACCATAAAAACAATTTAATAAAGCATAGTTTAAAACAACACAAATACAATTTAATAAAGCCTAGGATAAAACCACAGAATTACAATTTAATAAAGCATAGGATAAAACAACATAAATACAATTCAATAAAGCATAGGACAAAACAACATAAATACAATTTAATAAAGCATAGGATAAAACAACATAAATACAATTTAATGAAACATAGGATAAACAACATAAATACAATTTAATAAAGCATAGGATAAACAACATAAATACAATTTAATAAAGCATAGGCTAAAACTACATAAATACAATTTAATAAAGCTTAGGATAAAACAAAGTAAATACAATATAATAAAGCATAGGATAAAACAACATAAATTCAATTTAATAAAGCATAGGATAAAACAACATAAATACAATTTAATAAAGCATAAGATAAAACAACATGAATACAATTTAATAAAGCATAGGTTAAAACAACATAAATACAATTTAATAAAGCATAGGATAAAACAACATAAATACAATTTAATAAAGCATAGGATAAAACAACATAAATACAATTTAATAAAGCATAGGATAAAACAACATAAATACAATTTAATAAAGCATAGGATAAAACAACATAAATACAATTTAATAAAGCAAAGGTTAAAACAACATAAATACAATTTAATAAAGCACAGGATAAAACAACATAAATACAATTTAGTAAATCATAGGTCAAAATAACATAAATACAATTTAATAAAGCATAGGATAAAACAACATAAATACAATTTAATAAAGCATAAGATAAAACAACATGAATACAATTTAATAAAGCATAGGTTAAAACAACATAAATACAATTTAATAAAGCATAGGATAAAACAACATAAATACAATTTAATAAAGCATAGGTTAAAACAACATAAATACAATTTAATAAAGCACAGGATAAAACAACATAAATACAATTTAATAAAGCATAAGACAAAAAAACATAAATACAATTTAATAAAGCATATGTTAAAGCAACATAAATACAATTTAATAAAGCATAGGTTAAAACAACATAAATACAATTTAATAAAGCATAGGATAAAACAACATAAATAAAATTTAATAAAGCTTAGGATAAAACAACATAAATACAATTTAATAAAGCATAGGATAAAACAACATAAATACAATTTAATAAAGCATAGGATAAAACAACATAAATACAATTTAATAGAGCATAGGCTAAAACAACATAAATACAATTTATAAAGCATAGGATAAAACAACATAAATGCAATTTAATAAAGCATAGAATAAAACAACATAAATACAATTTAATAAAGCATAGGATTAAACAACATAAATACTATTTAATAAAGCATAGGATAAAACCACATAAATACAATTTAATAAAGCACAGGATAAAACAACATAAATAAAATTTAATAAAGCATAGGATACAACAACATAAATACAATTTAGTAAAGCATAGGTCAAAATAACATAAATACAATTAATAAAGCATAGGATAAAACAACATAAATACAATTTAATAAAGCATAGGATAAAACAACATAAATAAAATTTAATAAAGCATAGGATAAAACAACATAAATTCAATTTAATAAAGCATAGGATAAAACAACATAAATACAATTTAATAAAGCTTAGGATAAAACAACATAAATACAATTTAATAAAGCATAGGATAAAACAACATAAATACAATTTAATAAAGCATAGGATAAAACAACATAAATACAATTTAATAAAGCATAGGTTAAAACAACATAAATACAATTTAATAAAGCATAGGACAAAACAACATAAAAACAATTTAATAAAGCATAGTTTAAAACAACATAAATACAATTTAATAAAGCATAGGATAAAACCACAGAATTACAACTTAATAAAGCATAGGATAAAACAACATAAATACAATTTAATAAAGCATAGGACAAAACAACATAAATACAATTTAATAAAGCATAGGATAAAACAACATAAATACAATTTAATGAAACATAGGATAAACAACATAAATACAATTTAATAAAGCATAGGATAAACAAAATAAATACAATTTAATAAAGCATAGGCTAAAACTACATAAATACAAGTTAATAAAGCTTAGGATAAAACAAAGTAAATACAATATAATAAAGCATAGGATAAAACAACATGAATACAATTTAATAAAGCATAGGTTAAAACAACATAAATACAATTTAATAAAGCATAGGATAAAACAACATAAATACAATTTAATAAAGCATAGGTTAAAACAACATAAATACAATTTAATAAAGCACAGGATAAAACAACATGAATACAATTTAATAAAGCATAAGACAAAAAAACATAAATACAATTTAATAAAGCATACGATAAAACAACATAAATACAATTTAATAAAGCATAGGATAAAACCACAGAATTACAATTTAATAAAGCATAGGATAAAACAACATAAATACAATTTAATAAAGTATAGGACAAAACAACATAAATACAATTTAATAAAGCATAGGTTAAAACAACATAAATACAATTTAATAAAGCACAGGATAAAACAACATAAATACAATTTAATAAAGCATATGTTAAAGCAACATAAATACAATTTAATAAAGCATAGGTTAAAACAACATAAATACAATTTAATAAAGCATATGATAAAACAACATAAATACAATTTAATAAAGCATAGGTTAAAACAACATAAATACAATTTAATAAAGCATAGGATAAAACAACATAAATACAATTTAATAAAGCATAGGATAAAACAACATAAATAAAATTTAATATAGCATAGGATAAAACAACATAAATACAATTAAATAAAACATAGGATAAAACAACATAAATACAATTTAATAAAGCATAGGATAAAACAACATAAATACAATTTAATAAAGCATAGGATAAAACAACATAAATACAATTTAATAAAGCAAAGGATAAAACAACATAAATAAAATTTAATAAAGCATAGGTTAAAATAACATAAATACAATTTAATAAAGCATAGGACAAAACAACATAAAAACAATTTAATAAAGCATAGTTTAAAACAACATAAATACAATTTAATAAAGCATAGGATAAAACAACATAAATACAATTTAATAAAGCATAAGATAAAACAACATGAATACAATTTAATAAAGCATAGGTTAAAACAACATAAATACAATTTAATAAAGCATAGGATAAAACAACATAAATATAATTTAATAAAGCATAGGTTAAAACAACATAAATACAATTTAATAAAGCACAGGATAAAACAACATAAATACAATTTAATAAAGCATAAGACAAAAAAACATAAATACAATTTAATAAAGCATATGTTAAAGCAACATATATACAATTTAATAAAGCATAGGATAAAACAACATAAATACAATTTAATAAAGCTTAGGATAAAACAACATAAATACAATTTAATAAAGCATAGGATAAAACAACATAAATACAATTTAATAAAGCATAGGATAAAACAACATAAATACAATTTAATAAAGCATAGGTTAAAACAACATAAATACAATTTAATAAAGCACAGGATAAAACAACATAAATACAATTTAGTAAAGCATAGGTTAAAACAACATAAATACAATTTAATAAAGCATAGGATAAAACAACATAAATACAATTTAATAAAGCTTAGGATAAAACAACATAAATACAATTTAATAAAGCATAGGATAAAACAACATAAATACAATTTAATAAAGCATAGGATAAAACAACATAAATACAATTTAATAAAGCATAGGATAAAACAACATAAATAAAAATTGAATAAAGCATAGGATAAAACAACATAAATACAATTTAATAAAGCATAGGATAAAACAACATAAATACAATTTAATAAAGCATAGGATAAAACAACATAAATACAATTTAATAAAGCATAGGATAAAACAACATAAATAAAATTTAATAAAGCATAGGTTAAAACAACATAAATACAATTTAATAAAGCATAGGATAAAACCACAGAAATACAATTTAATAAAGCATAGGATAAAACAACATAAATACAATTTAATAAAGCATAGGACAAAACAACATAAATACAATTTAATAAAGCAGAGGATAAAACAACATAAATACAATTTAATGAAACATAGGATAAACAACATAAATACAATTTAATGAAGCATAGGATAAAACAACATAAATACAATTTAATAAAGCATAGGCTAAAACTACATAAATACAATTTAATAAAGCATAGGATAAAACAAATTAAATAAAATATAATAAAGCATAGGATAAAACAACATAAATTCAATTTAATAAAGCATAGGATAAAACAACATAAATACAATTTAATAAAGCATAAGATAAAACAACATGAATACAATTTAATAAAGCATAGGATAAAACAACATAAATACAATTTAATAAAGCATAGGTTAAAACAACATAAATACAATTTAATAAAGCATAGGATAAAACAACATAAATTCAATTTAATAAAGGATAGGATAAAACAACATAAATACAATTTAATAAAGCACAGGATAAAACAAAATAAATAAAATTTAATAAAGCATAGGATAAAACAACATAAATAAAATTTAATAAAGCATAGGATAAAACAACATAAATACAATTTAATAAAGCATAGGATAAAACAACATAAATAAAATTTAATAAAGCTTAGGATAAAACAACATAAATACAATTTAATAAAGCATAGGATAAAACAACATAAATACAATTTAATAAAGCATAGGATAAAACAACATAAATACAATTTAATAGAGCATAGGCTAAAACAACATAAATACAATTTATAAAGCATAGGATAAAACAACATAAATGCAATTTAATAAAGCATAGAATAAAACAACATAAATACAATTTAATAAAGCATAGGATTAAACAACATAAATACTATTTAATAAAGCATAGGATAAAACCACATAAATACAATTTAATAAAGCACAGGATAAAACAACATAAATAAAATTTAATAAAGCATAGGATACAACAACATAAATACAATTTAGTAAAGCATAGGTCAAAATAACATAAATACAATTTAATAAAGCATAGGATAAAACAACATAAATACAATTTAATAAAGCATAGGATAAAACAACATAAATAAAATTTAATAAAGCATAGGATAAAACAACATAAATTCAATTTAATAAAGCATAGGATAAAACAACATAAATACAATTTAATAAAGCTTAGGATAAAACAACATAAATACAATTTAATAAAGCATAGGATAAAACAACATAAATACAATTTAATAAAGCATAGGATAAAACAACATAAATAAAATTTAATAAAGCATAGGTTAAAACAACATAAATACAATTTAATAAAGCATAGGACAAAACAACATAAAAACAATTTAATAAAGCATAGTTTAAAACAACATAAATACAATTTAATAAAGCATAGGATAAAACCACAGAATTACAACTTAATAAAGCATAGGATAAAACAACATAAATACAATTTAATAAAGCATAGGACAAAACAACATAAATACAATTTAATAAAGCATAGGATAAAACAACATAAATACAATTTAATGAAACATAGGATAAACAACATAAATACAATTTAATAAAGCATAGGATAAACAAAATAAATACAATTTAATAAAGCATAGGCTAAAACTACATAAATACAATTTAATAAAGCTTAGGATAAAACAAAGTAAATACAATATAATAAAGCATAGGATAAAACAACATGAATACAATTTAATAAAGCATAGGTTAAAACAACATAAATACAATTTAATAAAGCATAGGATAAAACAACATAAATACAATTTAATAAAGCATAGGTTAAAACAACATAAATACAATTTAATAAAGCACAGGATAAAACAACATGAATACAATTTAATAAAGCATAAGACAAAAAAACATAAATACAATTTAATAAAGCATACGATAAAACAACATAAATACAATTTAATAAAGCATAGGATAAAACCACAGAATTACAATTTAATAAAGCATAGGATAAAACAACATAAATACAATTTAATAAAGTATAGGACAAAACAACATAAATACAATTTAATAAAGCATAGGTTAAAACAACATAAATACAATTTAATAAAGCACAGGATAAAACAACATAAATACAATTTAATAAAGCATATGTTAAAGCAACATAAATACAATTTAATAAAGCATAGGTTAAAACAACATAAATACAATTTAATAAAGCATATGATAAAACAACATAAATACAATTTAATAAAGCATAGGTTAAAACAACATAAATACAATTTAATAAAGCATAGGATAAAACAACATAAATACAATTTAATAAAGCATAGGATAAAACAACATAAATAAAATTTAATATAGCATAGGATAAAACAACATAAATACAATTAAATAAAACATAGGATAAAACAACATAAATACAATTTAATAAAGCATAGGATAAAACAACATAAATACAATTTAATAAAGCATAGGATAAAACAACATAAATACAATTTAATAAAGCAAAGGATAAAACAACATAAATAAAATTTAATAAAGCATAGGTTAAAATAACATAAATACAATTTAATAAAGCATAGGACAAAACAACATAAAAACAATTTAATAAAGCATAGTTTAAAACAACATAAATACAATTTAATAAAGCATAGGATAAAACAACATAAATACAATTTAATAAAGCATAAGATAAAACAACATGAATACAATTTAATAAAGCATAGGTTAAAACAACATAAATACAATTTAATAAAGCATAGGATAAAACAACATAAATATAATTTAATAAAGCATAGGTTAAAACAACATAAATACAATTTAATAAAGCACAGGATAAAACAACATAAATACAATTTAATAAAGCATAAGACAAAAAAACATAAATACAATTTAATAAAGCATATGTTAAAGCAACATATATACAATTTAATAAAGCATAGGATAAAACAACATAAATACAATTTAATAAAGCTTAGGATAAAACAACATAAATACAATTTAATAAAGCATAGGATAAAACAACATAAATACAATTTAATAAAGCATAGGATCAAACAACATAAATACAATTTAATAAAGCATAGGTTAAAACAACATAAATACAATTTAATAAAGCACAGGATAAAACAACATAAATACAATTTAGTAAAGCATAGGTTAAAACAACATAAATACAATTTAATAAAGCATAGGATAAAACAACATAAATACAATTTAATAAAGCTTAGGATAAAACAACATAAATACAATTTAATAAAGCATAGGATAAAACAACATAAATACAATTTAATAAAGCATAGGATAAAACAACATAAATACAATTTAATAAAGCATAGGATAAAACAACATAAATAAAAATTGAATAAAGCATAGGATAAAACAACATAAATACAATTTAATAAAGCATAGGATAAAACAACATAAATACAATTTAATAAAGCATAGGATAAAACAACATAAATACAATTTAATAAAGCATAGGATAAAACAACATAAATAAAATTTAATAAAGCATAGGTTAAAACAACATAAATACAATTTAATAAAGCATAGGATAAAACCACAGAAATACAATTTAATAAAGCATAGGATAAAACAACATAAATACAATTTAATAAAGCATAGGACAAAACAACATAAATACAATTTAATAAAGCAGAGGATAAAACAACATAAATACAATTTAATGAAACATAGGATAAACAACATAAATACAATTTAATGAAGCATAGGATAAAACAACATAAATACAATTTAATAAAGCATAGGCTAAAACTACATAAATACAATTTAATAAAGCATAGGATAAAACAAATTAAATACAATATAATAAAGCATAGGATAAAACAACATAAATTCAATTTAATAAAGCATAGGATAAAACAACATAAATACAATTTAATAAAGCATAAGATAAAACAACATGAATACAATTTAATAAAGCATAGGATAAAACAACATAAATACAATTTAATAAAGCATAGGTTAAAACAACATAAATACAATTTAATAAAGCATAGGATAAAACAACATAAATTCAATTTAATAAAGGATAGGATAAAACAACATAAATACAATTTAATAAAGCACAGGATAAAACAAAATAAATAAAATTTAATAAAGCATAGGATAAAACAACATAAATAAAATTTAATAAAGCATAGGATAAAACAACATAAATACAATTTAATAAAGCATAGGATAAAACAACATAAATAAAATTTAATAAAGCATAGGATAAAACAACATAAATACAATTTAATAAAGCATATGATAAAACAACATAAATACAATTTAATAAAGCATAGGTTAAAACAACATAAATACAATTTAATAAAGCATAGGTTAAAATAACATAAATACAATTTAATAAAGCATAGGACAAAACAACATAAAAACAATTTAATAAAGCATAGGACAAAACAACATAAATACAATTTAATAAAGCATAGGATAAAACCACTGAATTACAATTTAATAAAGCATAGGATAAAACAACATAAATACAATTTAATAAAGCATAGGATAAAACAACATAAATACAATTTAATAAAGCATAGGATAAAACAACATAAATACAATTTAATAAAGTATAGGATAAAACAACATAAATACAATTTAATAAAGCATAGGATAAAACAACATAAATACAATTTAATAAAGCATAGGATAAAAAAACATAAATAAAATTTAATAAAGCATAGGTTAAAATAACATAAATACAATTTAATAAAGCATAGGACAAAACAACATAAAAACAATTTAATAAAGCAGAGTTTAAAACAACATAAATACAATTTAATAAAGCACAGGATAAAACAACATAAATACAATTTAATAAAGCATAAGACAAAAAAACATAAATACAATTTAATAAAGCATAGGATAAACAACATAAATACAATTTAATAAAGCATAGGCTAAAACTACATAAATACAATTTAATAAAGCTTAGGATAAAACAAATTAAATACAATATAATAAAGCATAGGATAAAACAACATAAATTCAATTTAATAAAGCATAGGATAAAACAACATAAATACAATTTAATAAAGCATAAGATAAAACAACATGAATACAATTTAATAAAGCATAGGTTAAAACAACATAAATACAATTTAATAAAGCACAGGATAAAACAACATAAATACAATTTAATAAAGCATAAGACAAAAAAACATAAATACAATTTAATAAAGCATATGTTAAAGCAACATAAATACAATTTAATAAAGCATAGGTTAAAACAACATAAATATAATTTAATAAAGCATAGGTTAAAACAACATAAATACAATTTAATAAAGCACAGGATAAAACAACATAAATACAATTTAATAAAGCATAAGACAAAAAAACATAAATACAATTTAATAAAGCATATGTTAAAGCAACATATATACAATTTAATAAAGCATAGGATAAAACAACATAAATACAATTTAATAAAGCTTAGGATAAAACAACATAAATACAATTTAATAAAGCATAGGATAAAACAACATAAATACAATTTAATAAAGCATAGGATAAAACAACATAAATACAATTTAATAAAGCATAGGTTAAAACAACATAAATACAATTTAATAAAGCACAGGATAAAACAACATAAATACAATTTAGTAAAGCATAGGTTAAAACAACATAAATACAATTTAATAAAGCATAGGATAAAACAACATAAATACAATTTAATAAAGCTTAGGATAAAACAACATAAATACAATTTAATAAAGCATAGGATAAAACAACATAAATACAATTTAATAAAGCATAGGATAAAACAACATAAATACAATTTAATAAAGCATAGGATAAAACAACATAAATAAAAATTGAATAAAGCATAGGATAAAACAACATAAATACAATTTAATAAAGCATAGGATAAAACAACATAAATACAATTTAATAAAGCATAGGATAAAACAACATAAATACAATTTAATAAAGCATAGGATAAAACAACATAAATAAAATTTAATAAAGCATAGGTTAAAACAACATAAATACAATTTAATAAAGCATAGGATAAAACCACAGAAATACAATTTAATAAAGCATAGGATAAAACAACATAAATACAATTTAATAAAGCATAGGACAAAACAACATAAATACAATTTAATAAAGCAGAGGATAAAACAACATAAATACAATTTAATGAAACATAGGATAAACAACATAAATACAATTTAATGAAGCATAGGATAAAACAACATAAATACAATTTAATAAAGCATAGGCTAAAACTACATAAATACAATTTAATAAAGCATAGGATAAAACAAATTAAATACAATATAATAAAGCATAGGATAAAACAACATAAATTCAATTTAATAAAGCATAGGATAAAACAACATAAATACAATTTAATAAAGCATAAGATAAAACAACATGAATACAATTTAATAAAGCATAGGATAAAACAACATAAATACAATTTAATAAAGCATAGGTTAAAACAACATAAATACAATTTAATAAAGCATAGGATAAAACAACATAAATTCAATTTAATAAAGGATAGGATAAAACAACATAAATACAATTTAATAAAGCACAGGATAAAACAAAATAAATAAAATTTAATAAAGCATAGGATAAAACAACATAAATAAAATTTAATAAAGCATAGGATAAAACAACATAAATACAATTTAATAAAGCATAGGATAAAACAACATAAATAAAATTTAATAAAGCATAGGATAAAACAACATAAATACAATTTAATAAAGCATATGATAAAACAACATAAATACAATTTAATAAAGCATAGGTTAAAACAACATAAATACAATTTAATAAAGCATAGGTTAAAATAACATAAATACAATTTAATAAAGCATAGGACAAAACAACATAAAAACAATTTAATAAAGCATAGGACAAAACAACATAAATACAATTTAATAAAGCATAGGATAAAACCACTGAATTACAATTTAATAAAGCATAGGATAAAACAACATAAATACAATTTAATAAAGCATAGGATAAAACAACATAAATACAATTTAATAAAGCATAGGATAAAACAACATAAATACAATTTAATAAAGTATAGGATAAAACAACATAAATACAATTTAATAAAGCATAGGATAAAACAACATAAATACAATTTAATAAAGCATAGGATAAAAAAACATAAATAAAATTTAATAAAGCATAGGTTAAAATAACATAAATACAATTTAATAAAGCATAGGACAAAACAACATAAAAACAATTTAATAAAGCAGAGTTTAAAACAACATAAATACAATTTAATAAAGCACAGGATAAAACAACATAAATACAATTTAATAAAGCATAAGACAAAAAAACATAAATACAATTTAATAAAGCATAGGATAAACAACATAAATACAATTTAATAAAGCATAGGCTAAAACTACATAAATACAATTTAATAAAGCTTAGGATAAAACAAATTAAATACAATATAATAAAGCATAGGATAAAACAACATAAATTCAATTTAATAAAGCATAGGATAAAACAACATAAATACAATTTAATAAAGCATAAGATAAAACAACATGAATACAATTTAATAAAGCATAGGTTAAAACAACATAAATACAATTTAATAAAGCATAGGATAAAACAACATAAATACAATTTAATAAAGCATAGGTTAAAACAACATAAATACAATTTAATAAAGCACAGGATAAAACAACATAAATACAATTTAATAAAGCATAAGACAAAAAAACATAAATACAATTTAATAAAGCATATGTTAAAGCAACATAAATACAATTTAATAAAGCATAGGTTAAAACAACATAAATATAATTTAATAAAGCATAGGTTAAAACAACATAAATACAATTTAATAAAGCACAGGATAAAACAACATAAATACAATTTAATAAAGCATAAGACAAAAAAACATAAATACAATTTAATAAAGCATATGTTAAAGCAACATATATACAATTTAATAAAGCATAGGATAAAACAACATAAATACAATTTAATAAAGCTTAGGATAAAACAACATAAATACAATTTAATAAAGCATAGGATAAAACAACATAAATACAATTTAATAAAGCATAGGATAAAACAACATAAATACAATTTAATAAAGCATAGGTTAAAACAACATAAATACAATTTAATAAAGCACAGGATAAAACAACATAAATACAATTTAGTAAAGCATAGGTTAAAACAACATCAATACAATTTAATAAAGCATAGGATAAAACAACATAAATACAATTTAATAAAGCTTAGGATAAAACAACATAAATACAATTTAATAAAGCATAGGATAAAACAACATAAATACAATTTAATAAAGCATAGGATAAAACAACATAAATACAATTTAATAAAGCATAGGATAAAACAACATAAATAAAAATTGAATAAAGCATAGGATAAAACAACATAAATACAATTTAATAAAGCATAGGATAAAACAACATAAATACAATTTAATAAAGCATAGGATAAAACAACATAAATACAATTTAATAAAGCATAGGATAAAACAACATAAATAAAATTTAATAAAGCATAGGTTAAAACAACATAAATACAATTTAATAAAGCATAGGATAAAACCACAGAAATACAATTTAATAAAGCATAGGATAAAACAACATAAATACAATTTAATAAAGCATAGGACAAAACAACATAAATACAATTTAATAAAGCAGAGGATAAAACAACATAAATACAATTTAATGAAACATAGGATAAACAACATAAATACAATTTAATGAAGCATAGGATAAAACAACATAAATACAATTTAATAAAGCATAGGCTAAAACTACATAAATACAATTTAATAAAGCATAGGATAAAACAAATTAAATACAATATAATAAAGCATAGGATAAAACAACATAAATTCAATTTAATAAAGCATAGGATAAAACAACATAAATACAATTTAATAAAGCATAAGATAAAACAACATGAATACAATTTAATAAAGCATAGGATAAAACAACATAAATACAATTTAATAAAGCATAGGTTAAAATAACATAAATACAATTTAATAAAGCATAGGACAAAACAACATAAAAACAATTTAATAAAGCATAGGATAAAACAACATAAATACAATTTAATAAAGCATAGGATAAAACAACATAAATACAATTTAATAAAGTATAGGATAAAACAACATAAATACAATTTAATAAAGCATAGGATAAAACAACATAAATACAATTTAATAAAGCATAGGATAAAAAAACATAAATAAAATTTAATAAAGCATAGGTTAAAATAACATAAATACAATTTAATAAAGCATAGGACAAAACAACATAAAAACAATTTAATAAAGCAGAGTTTAAAACAACATAAATACAATTTAATAAAGCACAGGATAAAACAACATAAATACAATTTAATAAAGCATAAGACAAAAAAACATAAATACAATTTAATAAAGCATAGGATAAACAACATAAATACAATTTAATAAAGCATAGGCTAAAACTACATAAATACAATTTAATAAAGCTTAGGATAAAACAAATTAAATACAATATAATAAAGCATAGGATAAAACAACATAAATTCAATTTAATAAAGCATAGGATAAAACAACATAAATACAATTTAATAAAGCATAAGATAAAACAACATGAATACAATTTAATAAAGCATAGGTTAAAACAACATAAATACAATTTAATAAAGCATAGGATAAAACAACATAAATACAATTTAATAAAGCATAGGTTAAAACAACATAAATACAATTTAATAAAGCACAGGATAAAACAACATAAATACAATTTAATAAAGCATAAGACAAAAAAACATAAATACAATTTAATAAAGCATATGTTAAAGCAACATAAATACAATTTAATAAAGCATAGGTTAAAACAACATAAATATAATTTAATAAAGCATAGGTTAAAACAACATAAATACAATTTAATAAAGCACAGGATAAAACAACATAAATACAATTTAATAAAGCATAAGACAAAAAAACATAAATACAATTTAATAAAGCATATGTTAAAGCAACATATATACAATTTAATAAAGCATAGGATAAAACAACATAAATACAATTTAATAAAGCTTAGGATAAAACAACATAAATACAATTTAATAAAGCATAGGATAAAACAACATAAATACAATTTAATAAAGCATAGGATAAAACAACATAAATACAATTTAATAAAGCATAGGTTAAAACAACATAAATACAATTTAATAAAGCACAGGATAAAACAACATAAATACAATTTAGTAAAGCATAGGTTAAAACAACATAAATACAATTTAATAAAGCATAGGATAAAACAACATAAATACAATTTAATAAAGCTTAGGATAAAACAACATAAATACAATTTAATAAAGCATAGGATAAAACAACATAAATACAATTTAATAAAGCATAGGATAAAACAACATAAATACAATTTAATAAAGCATAGGATAAAACAACATAAATAAAAATTGAATAAAGCATAGGATAAAACAACATAAATACAATTTAATAAAGCATAGGATAAAACAACATAAATACAATTTAATAAAGCATAGGATAAAACAACATAAATACAATTTAATAAAGCATAGGATAAAACAACATAAATAAAATTTAATAAAGCATAGGTTAAAACAACATAAATACAATTTAATAAAGCATAGGATAAAACCACAGAAATACAATTTAATAAAGCATAGGATAAAACAACATAAATACAATTTAATAAAGCATAGGACAAAACAACATAAATACAATTTAATAAAGCAGAGGATAAAACAACATAAATACAATTTAATGAAACATAGGATAAACAACATAAATACAATTTAATGAAGCATAGGATAAAACAACATAAATACAATTTAATAAAGCATAGGCTAAAACTACATAAATACAATTTAATAAAGCATAGGATAAAACAAATTAAATACAATATAATAAAGCATAGGATAAAACAACATAAATTCAATTTAATAAAGCATAGGATAAAACAACATAAATACAATTTAATAAAGCATAAGATAAAACAACATGAATACAATTTAATAAAGCATAGGATAAAACAACATAAATACAATTTAATAAAGCATAGGTTAAAACAACATAAATACAATTTAATAAAGCATAGGATAAAACAACATAAATTCAATTTAATAAAGGATAGGATAAAACAACATAAATACAATTTAATAAAGCACAGGATAAAACAAAATAAATAAAATTTAATAAAGCATAGGATAAAACAACATAAATAAAATTTAATAAAGCATAGGATAAAACAACATAAATACAATTTAATAAAGCATAGGATAAAACAACATAAATAAAATTTAATAAAGCATAGGATAAAACAACATAAATACAATTTAATAAAGCATATGATAAAACAACATAAATACAATTTAATAAAGCATAGGTTAAAACAACATAAATACAATTTAATAAAGCATAGGTTAAAATAACATAAATACAATTTAATAAAGCATAGGACAAAACAACATAAAAACAATTTAATAAAGCATAGGACAAAACAACATAAATACAATTTAATAAAGCATAGGATAAAACCACTGAATTACAATTTAATAAAGCATAGGATAAAACAACATAAATACAATTTAATAAAGCATAGGATAAAACAACATAAATACAATTTAATAAAGCATAGGATAAAACAACATAAATACAATTTAATAAAGTATAGGATAAAACAACATAAATACAATTTAATAAAGCATAGGATAAAACAACATAAATACAATTTAATAAAGCATAGGATAAAAAAACATAAATAAAATTTAATAAAGCATAGGTTAAAATAACATAAATACAATTTAATAAAGCATAGGACAAAACAACATAAAAACAATTTAATAAAGCAGAGTTTAAAACAACATAAATACAATTTAATAAAGCACAGGATAAAACAACATAAATACAATTTAATAAAGCATAAGACAAAAAAACATAAATACAATTTAATAAAGCATAGGATAAACAACATAAATACAATTTAATAAAGCATAGGCTAAAACTACATAAATACAATTTAATAAAGCTTAGGATAAAACAAATTAAATACAATATAATAAAGCATAGGATAAAACAACATAAATTCAATTTAATAAAGCATAGGATAAAACAACATAAATACAATTTAATAAAGCATAAGATAAAACAACATGAATACAATTTAATAAAGCATAGGTTAAAACAACATAAATACAATTTAATAAAGCATAGGATAAAACAACATAAATACAATTTAATAAAGCATAGGTTAAAACAACATAAATACAATTTAATAAAGCACAGGATAAAACAACATAAATACAATTTAATAAAGCATAAGACAAAAAAACATAAATACAATTTAATAAAGCATATGTTAAAGCAACATAAATACAATTTAATAAAGCATAGGTTAAAACAACATAAATACAATTTAATAAAGCATAGGATAAAACAACATAAATACAATTTAATAAAGCTTAGGATAAAACAACATAAATACAATTTAATAAAGCATAGGATAAAACAACATAAATACAATTTAATAAAGCATAGGATAAAACAACATAAATACAATTTAATAAAGCATAGGTTAAAACAACATAAATACAATTTAATAAAGCACATGATAAAACAACATAAATACAATTTAGTAAAGCATAGGTCAAAATAACATAAATACAATTTAATAAAGCATAGGATAAAACAACATAAATGCAATTTAATAAAGCATAGGTTAAAACAACATAAATACAATTTAATAAAGCATAGGATAAAACAACATAAATACAATTTAATAAAGCATAGGATAAAACAACATAAATAAAATTTAATAAAGCATAGGATAAAACAACATAAATAAAAATTTAATAAAGCATAGGATAAAACAACATAAATACAATTTAATAAAGCATAGGATAAAACAACATAAATACAATTTAATAAAGCATAGGATAAAACAACATAAATACAATTTAATAAAGCATAGGATAAAACAACATAAATAAAATTTAATAAAGCATAGGTTTAAACAACATAAATACAATTTAATAAAGCATAGGATAAAACCACAGAAATACAATTTAATAAAGCATAGGATAAAACAACATAAATACAATTTAATAAAGCATAGGATAAAACAACATAAATAAAAATTTAATAAAGCATAGGATAAAACAACATAAATACAATTTAATAAAGCATAGGATAAAACAACATAAATACAATTTAATAAAGCATAGGATAAAACAACATAAATACAATTTAATAAAGCATAGGTTAAAGCAACATAAATACAATTTAATAAAGCACATGATAAAACAACATAAATACAATTTAGTAAAGCATAGGTCAAAATAACATAAATACAATTTAATAAAGCATAAGATAAAACAACATAAATACAATTTAATAAAGCATAGGTTAAAACAACATAAATACAATTTAATAAAGCATAGGATAAAACAACATAAATACAATTTAATAAAGCATAGGATAAAACAACATAAATAAAATTTAATAAAGCATAGGATAAAACAACATAAATAAAAATTTAATAAAGCATAGGATAAAACAACATAAATACAATTTAATAAAGCATAGGATAAAACAACATAAATACAATTTAATAAAGCATAGGATAAAACAACATAAATACAATTTAATAAAGCATAGGATAAAACAACATAAATAAAATTTAATAAAGCATAGGTTAAAACAACATAAATACAATTTAATAAAGCATAGGATAAAACCACAGAAATACAATTTAATAAAGCATAGGATAAAACAACATAAATACAATTTAATAAAGCATAGGATAAAACAACATAAATAAAAATTTAATAAAGCATAGGATAAAACAACATAAATACAATTTAATAAAGCATAGGATAAAACAACATAAATACAATTTAATAAAGCACAGGATAAAACAACATAAATACAATTTAATAAAGCATAAGACAAAAAAACATAAATACAATTTAATAAAGCATATGTTAAAGCAACATAAATACAATTTAATAAAGCATAGGTTAAAACAACATAAATACAATTTAATAAAGCATAGGATAAAACAACATAAATACAATTTAATAAAGCTTAGGATAAAACAACATAAATACAATTTAATAAAGCATAGGATAAAACAACATAAATACAATTTAATAAAGCATAGGATAAAACAACATAAATACAATTTAATAAAGCATAGGTTAAAACAACATAAATACAATTTAATAAAGCACATGATAAAACAACATAAATACAATTTAGTAAAGCATAGGTCAAAATAACATAAATACAATTTAATAAAGCATAGGATAAAACAACATAAATACAATTTAATAAAGCATAGGTTAAAACAACATAAATACAATTTAATAAAGCATAGGATAAAACAACATAAATACAATTTAATAAAGCATAGGATAAAACAACATAAATAAAATTTAATAAAGCATAGGATAAAACAACATAAATAAAAATTTAATAAAGCATAGGATAAAACAACATAAATACAATTTAATAAAGCATAGGATAAAACAACATAAATACAATTTAATAAAGCATAGGATAAAACAACATAAATACAATTTAATAAAGCATAGGATAAAACAACATAAATAAAATTTAATAAAGCATAGGTTAAAACAACATAAATACAATTTAATAAAGCATAGGATAAAACCACAGAAATACAATTTAATAAAGCATAGGATAAAACAACATAAATACAATTTAATAAAGCATAGGATAAAACAACATAAATAAAAATTTAATAAAGCATAGGATAAAACAACATAAATACAATTTAATAAAGCATAGGATAAAACAACATAAATACAATTTAATAAAGCATAGGATAAAACAACATAAATACAATTTAATAAAGCATAGGTTAAAGCAACATAAATACAATTTAATAAAGCACATGATAAAACAACATAAATACAATTTAGTAAAGCATAGGTCAAAATAACATAAATACAATTTAATAAAGCATAAGATAAAACAACATAAATACAATTTAATAAAGCATAGGTTAAAACAACATAAATACAATTTAATAAAGCATAGGATAAAACAACATAAATACAATTTAATAAAGCATAGGATAAAACAACATAAATAAAATTTAATAAAGCATAGGATAAAACAACATAAATAAAAATTTAATAAAGCATAGGATAAAACAACATAAATACAATTTAATAAAGCATAGGATAAAACAACATAAATACAATTTAATAAAGCATAGGATAAAACAACATAAATAAAATTTAATAAAGCATAGGTTAAAACAACATAAATACAATTTAATAAAGCATAGGATAAAACCACAGAAATACAATTTAATAAAGCATAGGATAAAACAACATAAATACAATTTAATAAAGCATAGGATAAAACAACATAAATAAAAATTTAATAAAGCATAGGATAAAACAACATAAATACAATTTAATAAAGCATAGGATAAAACAACATAAATACAATTTAATAAAGCATAGGATAAAACAACATAAATACAATTTAATTAAGCATAGGATAAAACAACATAAATAAAATTTAATAAAGCATAGGTTAAAACAACATAAATACAATTTAATAAAGCATAGGATAAAACCACAGAAATACAATTTAATAAAGCATAGGATAAAACAACATAAATACAATTTAATAAAGCATAGGACAAAACAACATAAATACAATTTAATAAAGCAGAGGATAAAACAACATAAATACAATTTAATGAAACATAGGATAAACAACATAAATACAATTTAATAAAGAATAGGATAAAACAACATAAATACAATTTAATAAAGCATAGGCTAAAACTACATAAATACAATTTAATAAAGCATAGGATAAAACAAATTAAATACAATATAATAAAGCATAGGATAAAACAACATAAATTCAATTTAATAAAGCATAGGATAAAACAACATAAATACAATTTAATAAAGCATAAGATGAAACAACATGAATACAATTTAATAAAGCATAGGATAAAACAACATAAATACAATTTAATAAAGCATAGGTTAAAACAACATAAATACAATTTAATAAAGCATAGGATAAAACAACATAAATTCAATTTAATAAAGGATAGGATAAAACAACATAAATACAATTTAATAAAGCACAGGATAAAACAAAATAAATAAAATTTAATAAAGCATAGGATAAAACAACATAAATAAAATTTAATAAAGCATAGGATAAAACAACATAAATACAATTTAATAAAGCATAGGATAAAACAACATAAATAAAATTTAATAAAGCATAGGATAAAACAACATAAATACAATTTAATAAAGCATATGATAAAACAACATAAATACAATTTAATAAAGCATAGGTTAAAACAACATAAATACAATTTAATAAAGCATAGGTTAAAACAACATAAATACAATTTAATAAAGCATAGGATAAAACAACATAAATAAAATTTAATAAAGCATAGGATAAAACAACATAAATACAATTTAATAAAGCATAGGATAAAACAACATAAATACAATTTAATAAAGCATAGGATAAAACAAAATAAATAAAATTTAATAAAGCATAGGATAAAACAACATAAATAAAATTTAATAAAGCATAGGTTAAAATAACATAAATACAATTTAATAAAGCATAGGATAAAACAACATAAATACAATTTAATGAAACATAGGATAAACAACATAAATACAATTTAATAAAGCATACGATAAACAACATAAATACAATTTAATAAAGCATAGGCTAAAACTACATAAATACAATTTAATAAAGCTTAGGATAAAACAAAGTAAATACAATATAATAAAGCATAGGATAAAACAACATAAATTCAATTTAATAAAGCATAGGATAAAACAACATAAATACAATTTAATAAATCATAGGATAAAACAACATAAATACAATTTAATAGAGCATAGGCTAAAACAACATAAATACAATTTATAAAGCATAGGATAAAACAACATAAATACAATTTAATAAAGCATAGAATAAAACAACATAAATACAATTTAATAAAGCATAGGATTAAACAACATAAATACTATTTAATAAAGCATAGGATAAAACCACATAAATACAATTTAATAAAGCACAGGATAAAACAGCATAAATAAAATTTAATAAAGCATAGGATACAACAACATAAATACAATTTAGTAAAGCATAGGTCAATATAACATAAATACAATTTAATAAAGCATAGGATAAAACAACATAAATACAATTTAATAAAGCATAGGATAATACAACATAAATAAAATTTAATAAAGCATAGGATAAAACAACATGAATACAATTTAATAAAGCATAGGTTAAAACAACATAAATACAATTTAATAAAGCATAGGATAAAACAACATAAATACAATTTAATAAAGCATAGGTTAAAACAACATAAATACAATTTAATAAAGCACAGGATAAAACAACATAAATACAATTTAATAAAGCATAAGACAAAAAAACATAAATACAATTTAATAAAGCATATGTTAAAGCAACATAAATACAATTTAATAAAGCATAGGTTAAAACAACATAAATACAATTTAATAAAGCATAGGATAAAACAACATAAATACAATTTAATAAAGCTTAGGATAAAACAACATAAATACAATTTAATAAAGCATAGGATAAAACAACATAAATACAATTTAATAAAGCATAGGATAAAACAACATAAATACAATTTAATAGAGCATAGGCTAAAACAACATAAATACAATTTATAAAGCATAGGATAAAACAACATAAATACAATTTAATAAAGCATAGAATAAAACAACATAAATACAATTTAATAAAGCATAGGATTAAACAACATAAATACAATTTAATAAAGCATAGGATAAAACCACATAAATACAATTTAATAAAGCACAGGATAAAACAACATAAATAAAATTTAATAAAGCATAGGATACAACAACATAAATACAATTTAGTAAAGCATATGTCAAAATAACATAAATACAATTTAATAAAGCATAGGATAAAACAACATAAATACAATTTAATAAAGCATAGGATAAAACAACATAAATAAAATTTAATAAAGCATAGGATAAAACAACATAAATTCAATTTAATAAAGCATAGGATAAAACAACATAAATACAATTTAATAAAGCATAGGTTAAAACAACATAAATACAATTTAATAAAGCATAGGATAAAACAACATAAATACAATTTAATAAAGCATAGGTTAAAACAACATAAATACAATTTAATAAAGCACAGGATAAAACAACATAAATACAATTTAATAATGCATAGGTTAAAACAACATAAATACAATTTAATAAAGCACAGGATAAAACAACATAAATACAATTTAATAAAGCATAAGACAAAAAAACATAAATACAATTTAATAAAGCATATGTTAAAGCAACATAAATACAATTTAATAAAGCATAGGTTAAAACAACATAAATACAATTTAATAAAGCATAGGATAAAACAACATAAATACAATTTAATAAAGCTTAGGATAAAACAACATAAATACAATTTAATAAAGCATAGGATAAAACAACATAAATACAATTTAATAAAGCATAGGATAAAACAACATAAATACAATTTAATAGAGCATAGGCTAAAACAACATGAATACAATTTATAAAGCATAGGATAAAACAACATAAATACAATTTAATAAAGCATAGAATAAAACAACATAAATACAATTTAATAAAGCATAGGATTAAACAACATAAATACAATTTAATAAAACATAGGTTAAAACAACATAAATTCAATTTAATAAAGCATAGGATAAAACAACATAAATACAATTTACTAAAGCTTAGGATAAAACAACATAAATACAATTTAATAAAGCATAGGATAAAACAACATAAATACAATTTAATAAAGCATAGGATAAAACAACATAAATACAATTTAATAAAGCATAGGTCAAAATAACATAAATACAATTTAATAAAGCATAGGATAAAACAACATAAATACAATTTAATAAAGCACAGGATAAAACAACATAAATACAATTTAGTAAAGCATAGGTCAAAATAACATAAATACAATTTAATAAAGCATAGGATAAAACAACATAAATACAATTTAATAAAGCATAGGTTAAAACAACATAAATACAATTTAATAAAGCATAGGATAAAACAACATAAATACAATTTAATAAAGCATAGGATAAAACAACATAAATACAATTTAATAAAGCATAGGATAAAACAACATAAATAAAAATTTAATAAAGCATAGGATAAAACAACATAAATACAATTTAATAAAGCATAGGATAAAACAACATAAATACAATTTAATAAAGCATAGGATAAAACAACATAAATACAATTTAATAAAGCATAGGATAAAACAACATAAATAAAATTTAATAAAGCATAGGTTAAAACAACATAAATACAATTTAATAAAGCATAGGATAAAACCACAGAAATACAATTTAATAAAGCATAGGATAAAACAACATAAATACAATTTAATAAAGCATAGCACAAAACAACATAAATACAATTTAATAAAGCAGAGGATAAAACAACATAAATACAATTTAATGAAACATAGGATAAACAACATAAATACAATTTAATAAAGCATAGGATAAAATAACATAAATACAATTTAATAAAGCATAGGCTAAAACTACATAAATACAATTTAATAAAGCATAGGATAAAACAAATTAAATACAATATAATAAAGCATAGGATAAAACAACATAAATTCAATTTAATAAAGCATAGGATAAAACAACATAAATACAAATTAATAAAGCATAAGATAAAACAACAAGAATAAAATTTAATAAAGCATAGGATAAAACAACATAAATACAATTTAATAAAGCATAGGTTAAAACAACATAAATACAATTTAATAAAGCATAGGATAAAACAACATAAATTCAATTTAATAAAGCATAGGATAAAACAACATAAATACAATTTAATAAAACACAGGATAAAACAAAATAAATAAAATTTAATAAAGCATAGGATAAAACAGCATAAATAAATTTTAATAAAGCATAGGATAAAACAACATAAATACAATTTAATAAAGCATAGGATAAAACAACATAAATAAAATTTAATAAAGCATAGGATAAAACAACATAAATACAATTTAATAAAGCATATGATAAAACAACATAAATACAATTTAATAAAGCATAGGTTAAAACAACATAAATACAATTTAATAAAGCAGAGGATAAAACAACATAAATACAATTTAATGAAACATAGGATAAACAACATAAATACAATTTAATAAAGCATAGGATAAAACAACATAAATACAATTTAATAAAGCATAGGCTAAAACTACATAAATACAATTTAATAAAGCATAGGATAAAACAAATTAAATACAATATAATAAAGCATAGGATAAAACAACATAAATTCAATTTAATAAAGCATAGGATAGAAACAACATAAATACAATTTAATAAAGCATAAGATAAAACAACATGAATACAATTTAATAAAGCATAGGATAAAACAACATAAATACAATTTAATAAAGCATAGGTTAAAACAACATAAATACAATTTAATAAAGCATAGGATAAAACAACATAAATTCAATTTAATAAAGCATAGGATAAAACAACATAAATACAATTTAATAAAACACAGGATAAAACAAAATAAATAAAATTTAATAAAGCATAGGATAAAACAACATAAATACAATTTAATAAAGCATAGGATAAAACAACATAAATAAAATTTAATAAAGCATAGGATAAAACAACATAAATACAATTTAATAAAGCATATGATAAAACAACATAAATACAATTTAATAAAGCATAGGTTAAAACAACATAAATACAATTTAATAAAGCATAGGTTAAAACAACATAAATACAATTTAATAAAGCATAGGACAAAACAACATAAAAACAATTTAATAAAGCATAGTTTAAAACAACATAAATACAATTTAATAAAGCCTAGGATAAAACCACAGAATTACAATTTAATAAAGCATAGGATAAAACAACATAAATAAAATTTAATAAAGCATAGGTTAAAATAACATAAATACAATTTAATAAAGCATAGGACAAAACAACATAAAAACAATTTAATAAAGCATAGTTTAAAACAACATAAATACAATTTAATAAAGCCTAGGATAAAACCACAGAATTACAATTTAATAAAGCATAGGACAAAACAACATAAATACAATTTAATAAAGCATAGGCTAAAACTACATAAATACAATTTAATAAAGCTTAGGATAAAACAAAGTAAATACAATATAATAAAGCATAGGATAAAACAACATAAATTCAATTTAATAAAGCATAGGATAAAACAACATAAATACAATTTAATAAAGCATAAGATAAAACAACATGAATACAATTTAATAAAGCATAGGTTAAAACAACATAAATACAATTTAATAAAGCATAGGATAAAACAACATAAATACAATTTAATAAAGCATAGGATAAAACAACATAAATACAATTTAATAAAGCATAGGATAAAACAACATAAATACAATTTAATAAAGCATAGGATAAAACAACATAAATACAATTTAATAAAGCATAGGTTAAAACAACATAAATACAATTTAATAAAGCACAGGATAAAACAACATAAATACAATTTAATAAAGCATAAGACAAAAAAACATTAATACAATTTAATAAAGCATATGTTAAAGCAACATAAATACAATTTAATAAAGCATAGGTTAAAACAACATAAATACAATTTAATAAAGCATAGGACAAAACAACATAAATACAATTTAATAAAGCAGAGGATAAAACAACATAAATACAATTTAATGAAACATAGGATAAACAACATAAATACAATTTAATAAAGCATAGGATAAAACAACATAAATACAATTTAATAAAGCATAGGCTAAAACTACATAAATACAATTTAATAAAGCATAGGATAAAACAAATTAAATACAATATAATAAAGCATAGGATAAAACAACATAAATTCAATTTAATAAAGCATAGGATAGAAACAACATAAATACAATTTAATAAAGCATAAGATAAAACAACATGAATACAATTTAATAAAGCATAGGATAAAACAACATAAATACAATTTAATAAAGCATAGGTTAAAACAACATAAATACAATTTAATAAAGCATAGGATAAAACAACATAAATTCAATTTAATAAAGCATAGGATAAAACAACATAAATACAATTTAATAAAACACAGGATAAAACAAAATAAATAAAATTTAATAAAGCATAGGATAAAACAACATAAATAAAATTTAATAAAGCATAGGATAAAACAACATAAATACAATTTAATAAAGCATAGGATAAAACAACATAAATACAATTTAATAAAGCATAGGATAAAACAACATAAATACAATTTAATAAAGCATAGGATAAAACAACATAAATAAAATTTAATAAAGCATAGGATAAAATAACATAAATACAATTTAATAAAGCATAGGACAAAACAACATAAAAACAATTTAATAAAGCATAGGTTAAAACAACATAAATACAATTTAATAAAGCATAGGTTAAAACAACATAAATACAATTTAATAAAGCATAGGATAAAACAACATAAATACAATTTAATAAAGCATAGGACAAAACAACATAAATACAATTTAATAAAGCATAGGATAAAACAACATAAATACAATTTAATGAAACATAGGATAACAACATAAATACAATTTAATAAAGCATAGGATAAACAACATAAATACAATTTAATAAAGCATATGCTAAAACTACATAAATACAATTTAATAAAGCTTAGGATAAAACAAAGTAAATACAATATATTAAAGCATAGGATAAAACAACATAAATTCAATTTAATAAAGCATAGGATAAAACAACATAAATACAATTTAATAAAGCATAAGATAAAACAACATGAATAAAATTTAATAAAGCATAGGTTAAAACAACATAAATATAATTTAATAAAGCATAGGATAAAACAACATAAATACAATTTAATAAAGCATAGGATAAAACAACATAAATACAATTTAATAAAGCATAGGACAAAACAACATAAATACAATTTAATAAAGCATAGGATAAAACAACATAAATACAATTTAATGAAACATAGGATAACAACATAAATACAATTTAATAAAGCATAGGATAAACAACATAAATACAATTTAATAAAGCATAGGCTAAAACTACATAAATACAATTTAATAAAGCTTAGGATAAAACAAAGTAAATACAATATATTAAAGCATAGGATAAAACAACATAAATTCAATTTAATAAAGCATAGGATAAAACAACATAAATACAATTTAATAAAGCATAAGATAAAACAACATGAATAAAATTTAATAAAGCATAGGTTAAAACAACATAAATACAATTTAATAAAGCATAGGATAAAACAACATAAATACAATTTAATAAAGCATAGGATAAAACAACATAAATACAATTTAATAAAGCATAGGATAAAACAACATAAATACAATTTAATAAAGCATAGGATAAAACAACATAAATACAATTTAATAAAGCATAGGTTAAAACAACATAAATACAATTTAATAAAGCACAGGATAAAACAACATAAATACAATTTAGTAAAGCATAGGTCAAAATAACATAAATACAATTTAATAAAGCATAGGATAAAACAACATAAATACAATTTAATAAAGCATAAGATAAAACAACATGAATACAATTTAATAAAGCATAGGTTAAAACAACATAAATACAATTTAATAAAACACAGGATAAAACAAAATAAATAAAATTTAATAAAGCATAGGATAAAACAACATAAATAAAATTTAATAAAGCATAGGATAAAACAACATAAATACAATTTAATAAAGCATAGGATAAAACAACATTAATAAAATTTAATAAAGCATAGGATAAAACAACATAAATACAATTTAATAAAGCATATGATAAAACAACATAAATACAATTTAATAAAGCATAGGTTAAAACAACATAAATACAATTTAATAAAGCCTAGGATAAAACCACAGAATTACAATTTAATAAAGCATAGGATAAAACAACATAAATACAATTTAATAAAGCATAGGATAAAACAACATAAATACAATTTAATAAAGCATAGGATAAAACAACATAAATACAATTTAATTAAGCATAGGATAAAACAACATAAATAAAATTTAATAAAGCATAGGTTAAAACAACATAAATACAATTTAATAAAGCATAGGATAAAATCACAGAAATACAATTTAATAAAGCATAGGATAAAACAACATAAATACAATTTAATAAAGCATAGGACAAAACAACATAAATACAATTTAATAAAGCAGAGGATAAAACAACATAAATACAATTTAATGAAACATAGGATAAACAACATAAATACAATTTAATAAAGAATAGGATAAAACAACATAAATACAATTTAATAAAGCATAGGCTAAAACTACATAAATACAATTTAATAAAGCATAGGATAAAACAAATTAAATACAATATAATAAAGCATAGGATAAAACAACATAAATTCAATTTAATAAAGCATAGGATAAAACAACATAAATACAATTTAATAAAGCATAAGATGAAACAACATGAATACAATTTAATAAAGCATAGGATAAAACAACATAAATACAATTTAATAAAGCATAGGTTAAAACAACATAAATACAATTTAATAAAGCATAGGATAAAACAACATAAATTCAATTTAATAAAGGATAGGATAAAACAACATAAATACAATTTAATAAAGCACAGGATAAAACAAAATAAATAAAATTTAATAAAGCATAGGATAAAACAACATAAATAAAATTTAATAAAGCATAGGATAAAACAACATAAATACAATTTAATAAAGCATAGGATAAAACAACATAAATAAAATTTAATAAAGCATAGGATAAAACAACATAAATACAATTTAATAAAGCATATGATAAAACAACATAAATACAATTTAATAAAGCATAGGTTAAAACAACATAAATACAATTTAATAAAGCATAGGTTAAAACAACATAAATACAATTTAATAAAGCATAGGATAAAACAACATAAATAAAATTTAATAAAGCATAGGATAAAACAACATAAATACAATTTAATAAAGCATAGGATAAAACAACATAAATACAATTTAATAAAGCATAGGATAAAACAAAATAAATAAAATTTAATAAAGCATAGGATAAAACAACATAAATAAAATTTAATAAAGCATAGGTTAAAATAACATAAATACAATTTAATAAAGCATAGGATAAAACAACATAAATACAATTTAATGAAACATAGGATAAACAACATAAATACAATTTAATAAAGCATACGATAAACAACATAAATACAATTTAATAAAGCATAGGCTAAAACTACATAAATACAATTTAATAAAGCTTAGGATAAAACAAAGTAAATACAATATAATAAAGCATAGGATAAAACAACATAAATTCAATTTAATAAAGCATAGGATAAAACAACATAAATACAATTTAATAAATCATAGGATAAAACAACATAAATACAATTTAATAGAGCATAGGCTAAAACAACATAAATACAATTTATAAAGCATAGGATAAAACAACATAAATACAATTTAATAAAGCATAGAATAAAACAACATAAATACAATTTAATAAAGCATAGGATTAAACAACATAAATACTATTTAATAAAGCATAGGATAAAACCACATAAATACAATTTAATAAAGCACAGGATAAAACAGCATAAATAAAATTTAATAAAGCATAGGATACAACAACATAAATACAATTTAGTAAAGCATAGGTCAATATAACATAAATACAATTTAATAAAGCATAGGATAAAACAACATAAATACAATTTAATAAAGCATAGGATAATACAACATAAATAAAATTTAATAAAGCATAGGATAAAACAACATGAATACAATTTAATAAAGCATAGGTTAAAACAACATAAATACAATTTAATAAAGCATAGGATAAAACAACATAAATACAATTTAATAAAGCATAGGTTAAAACAACATAAATACAATTTAATAAAGCACAGGATAAAACAACATAAATACAATTTAATAAAGCATAAGACAAAAAAACATAAATACAATTTAATAAAGCATATGTTAAAGCAACATAAATACAATTTAATAAAGCTTAGGATAAAACAACATAAATACAATTTAATAAAGCATAGGATAAAACAACATAAATACAATTTAATAAAGCATAGGATAAAACAACATAAATACAATTTAATAGAGCATAGGCTAAAACAACATAAATACAATTTATAAAGCATAGGATAAAACAACATAAATACAATTTAATAAAGCATAGAATAAAACAACATAAATACAATTTAATAAAGCATAGGATTAAACAACATAAATACTATTTAATAAAGCATAGGATAAAACCACATAAATACAATTTAATAAAGCACAGGATAAAACAACATAAATAAAATTTAATAAAGCATAGGATACAACAACATAAATACAATTTAGTAAAGCATATGTCAAAATAACATAAATACAATTTAATAAAGCATAGGATAAAACAACATAAATACAATTTAATAAAGCATAGGATAAAACAACATAAATAAAATTTAATAAAGCATAGGATAAAACAACATAAATTCAATTTAATAAAGCATAGGATAAAACAACATAAATACAATTTAATAAAGCATAGGTTAAAACAACATAAATACAATTTAATAAAGCATAGGATAAAACAACATAAATACAATTTAATAAAGCATAGGTTAAAACAACATAAATACAATTTAATAAAGCACAGGATAAAACAACATAAATACAATTTAATAATGCATAGGTTAAAACAACATAAATACAATTTAATAAAGCACAGGATAAAACAACATAAATACAATTTAATAAAGCATAAGACAAAAAAACATAAATACAATTTAATAAAGCATATGTTAAAGCAACATAAATACAATTTAATAAAGCATAGGTTAAAACAACATAAATACAATTTAATAAAGCATAGGATAAAACAACATAAATACAATTTAATAAAGCTTAGGATAAAACAACATAAATACAATTTAATAAAGCATAGGATAAAACAACATAAATACAATTTAATAAAGCATAGGATAAAACAACATAAATACAATTTAATAGAGCATAGGCTAAAACAACATGAATACAATTTATAAAGCATAGGATAAAACAACATAAATACAATTTAATAAAGCATAGAATAAAACAACATAAATACAATTTAATAAAGCATAGGATTAAACAACATAAATACAATTTAATAAAGCATAGGTTAAAACAACATAAATTCAATTTAATAAAGCATAGGATAAAACAACATAAATACAATTTACTAAAGCTTAGGATAAAACAACATAAATACAATTTAATAAAGCATAGGATAAAACAACATAAATACAATTTAATAAAGCATAGGATAAAACAACATAAATACAATTTAATAAAGCATAGGTCAAAATAACATAAATACAATTTAATAAAGCATAGGATAAAACAACATAAATACAATTTAATAAAGCACAGGATAAAACAACATAAATACAATTTAGTAAAGCATAGGTCAAAATAACATAAATACAATTTAATAAAGCATAGGATAAAACAACATAAATACAATTTAATAAAGCATAGGTTAAAACAACATAAATACAATTTAATAAAGCATAGGATAAAACAACATAAATACAATTTAATAAAGCATAGGATAAAACAACATAAATACAATTTAATAAAGCATAGGATAAAACAACATAAATAAAAATTTAATAAAGCATAGGATAAAACAACATAAATACAATTTAATAAAGCATAGGATAAAACAACATAAATACAATTTAATAAAGCATAGGATAAAACAACATAAATACAATTTAATAAAGCATAGGATAAAACAACATAAATAAAATTTAATAAAGCATAGGTTAAAACAACATAAATACAATTTAATAAAGCATAGGATAAAACCACAGAAATACAATTTAATAAAGCATAGGATAAAACAACATAAATACAATTTAATAAAGCATAGCACAAAACAACATAAATACAATTTAATAAAGCAGAGGATAAAACAACATAAATACAATTTAATGAAACATAGGATAAACAACATAAATACAATTTAATAAAGCATAGGATAAAATAACATAAATACAATTTAATAAAGCATAGGCTAAAACTACATAAATACAATTTAATAAAGCATAGGATAAAACAAATTAAATACAATATAATAAAGCATAGGATAAAACAACATAAATTCAATTTAATAAAGCATAGGATAAAACAACATAAATACAAATTAATAAAGCATAAGATAAAACAACATGAATAAAATTTAATAAAGCATAGGATAAAACAACATAAATACAATTTAATAAAGCATAGGTTAAAACAACATAAATACAATTTAATAAAGCATAGGATAAAACAACATAAATTCAATTTAATAAAGCATAGGATAAAACAACATAAATACAATTTAATAAAACACAGGATAAAACAAAATAAATAAAATTTAATAAAGCATAGGATAAAACAGCATAAATAAATTTTAATAAAGCATAGGATAAAACAACATAAATACAATTTAATAAAGCATAGGATAAAACAACATAAATAAAATTTAATAAAGCATAGGATAAAACAACATAAATACAATTTAATAAAGCATATGATAAAACAACATAAATACAATTTAATAAAGCATAGGTTAAAACAACATAAATACAATTTAATAAAGCAGAGGATAAAACAACATAAATACAATTTAATGAAACATAGGATAAACAACATAAATACAATTTAATAAAGCATAGGATAAAACAACATAAATACAATTTAATAAAGCATAGGCTAAAACTACATAAATACAATTTAATAAAGCATAGGATAAAACAAATTAAATACAATATAATAAAGCATAGGATAAAACAACATAAATTCAATTTAATAAAGCATAGGATAGAAACAACATAAATACAATTTAATAAAGCATAAGATAAAACAACATGAATACAATTTAATAAAGCATAGGATAAAACAACATAAATACAATTTAATAAAGCATAGGTTAAAACAACATAAATACAATTTAATAAAGCATAGGATAAAACAACATAAATTCAATTTAATAAAGCATAGGATAAAACAACATAAATACAATTTAATAAAACACAGGATAAAACAAAATAAATAAAATTTAATAAAGCATAGGATAAAACAACATAAATACAATTTAATAAAGCATAGGATAAAACAACATAAATAAAATTTAATAAAGCATAGGATAAAACAACATAAATACAATTTAATAAAGCATATGATAAAACAACATAAATACAATTTAATAAAGCATAGGTTAAAACAACATAAATACAATTTAATAAAGCATAGGTTAAAACAACATAAATACAATTTAATAAAGCATAGGACAAAACAACATAAAAACAATTTAATAAAGCATAGTTTAAAACAACATAAATACAATTTAATAAAGCCTAGGATAAAACCACAGAATTACAATTTAATAAAGCATAGGATAAAACAACATAAATAAAATTTAATAAAGCATAGGTTAAAATAACATAAATACAATTTAATAAAGCATAGGACAAAACAACATAAAAACAATTTAATAAAGCATAGTTTAAAACAACATAAATACAATTTAATAAAGCCTAGGATAAAACCACAGAATTACAATTTAATAAAGCATAGGACAAAACAACATAAATACAATTTAATAAAGCATAGGCTAAAACTACATAAATACAATTTAATAAAGCTTAGGATAAAACAAAGTAAATACAATATAATAAAGCATAGGATAAAACAACATAAATTCAATTTAATAAAGCATAGGATAAAACAACATAAATACAATTTAATAAAGCATAAGATAAAACAACATGAATACAATTTAATAAAGCATAGGTTAAAACAACATAAATACAATTTAATAAAGCATAGGATAAAACAACATAAATACAATTTAATAAAGCATAGGATAAAACAACATAAATACAATTTAATAAAGCATAGGATAAAACAACATAAATACAATTTAATAAAGCATAGGATAAAACAACATAAATACAATTTAATAAAGCATAGGTTAAAACAACATAAATACAATTTAATAAAGCACAGGATAAAACAACATAAATACAATTTAATAAAGCATAAGACAAAAAAACATTAATACAATTTAATAAAGCATATGTTAAAGCAACATAAATACAATTTAATAAAGCATAGGTTAAAACAACATAAATACAATTTAATAAAGCATAGGACAAAACAACATAAATACAATTTAATAAAGCAGAGGATAAAACAACATAAATACAATTTAATGAAACATAGGATAAACAACATAAATACAATTTAATAAAGCATAGGATAAAACAACATAAATACAATTTAATAAAGCATAGGCTAAAACTACATAAATACAATTTAATAAAGCATAGGATAAAACAAATTAAATACAATATAATAAAGCATAGGATAAAACAACATAAATTCAATTTAATAAAGCATAGGATAGAAACAACATAAATACAATTTAATAAAGCATAAGATAAAACAACATGAATACAATTTAATAAAGCATAGGATAAAACAACATAAATACAATTTAATAAAGCATAGGTTAAAACAACATAAATACAATTTAATAAAGCATAGGATAAAACAACATAAATTCAATTTAATAAAGCATAGGATAAAACAACATAAATACAATTTAATAAAACACAGGATAAAACAAAATAAATAAAATTTAATAAAGCATAGGATAAAACAACATAAATAAAATTTAATAAAGCATAGGATAAAACAACATAAATACAATTTAATAAAGCATAGGATAAAACAACATAAATACAATTTAATAAAGCATAGGATAAAACAACATAAATACAATTTAATAAAGCATAGGATAAAACAACATAAATAAAATTTAATAAAGCATAGGATAAAATAACATAAATACAATTTAATAAAGCATAGGACAAAACAACATAAAAACAATTTAATAAAGCATAGGTTAAAACAACATAAATACAATTTAATAAAGCATAGGTTAAAACAACATAAATACAATTTAATAAAGCATAGGATAAAACAACATAAATACAATTTAATAAAGCATAGGACAAAACAACATAAATACAATTTAATAAAGCATAGGATAAAACAACATAAATACAATTTAATGAAACATAGGATAACAACATAAATACAATTTAATAAAGCATAGGATAAACAACATAAATACAATTTAATAAAGCATATGCTAAAACTACATAAATACAATTTAATAAAGCTTAGGATAAAACAAAGTAAATACAATATATTAAAGCATAGGATAAAACAACATAAATTCAATTTAATAAAGCATAGGATAAAACAACATAAATACAATTTAATAAAGCATAAGATAAAACAACATGAATAAAATTTAATAAAGCATAGGTTAAAACAACATAAATATAATTTAATAAAGCATAGGATAAAACAACATAAATACAATTTAATAAAGCATAGGATAAAACAACATAAATACAATTTAATAAAGCATAGGACAAAACAACATAAATACAATTTAATAAAGCATAGGATAAAACAACATAAATACAATTTAATGAAACATAGGATAACAACATAAATACAATTTAATAAAGCATAGGATAAACAACATAAATACAATTTAATAAAGCATAGGCTAAAACTACATAAATACAATTTAATAAAGCTTAGGATAAAACAAAGTAAATACAATATATTAAAGCATAGGATAAAACAACATAAATTCAATTTAATAAAGCATAGGATAAAACAACATAAATACAATTTAATAAAGCATAAGATAAAACAACATGAATAAAATTTAATAAAGCATAGGTTAAAACAACATAAATACAATTTAATAAAGCATAGGATAAAACAACATAAATACAATTTAATAAAGCATAGGATAAAACAACATAAATACAATTTAATAAAGCATAGGATAAAACAACATAAATACAATTTAATAAAGCATAGGATAAAACAACATAAATACAATTTAATAAAGCATAGGTTAAAACAACATAAATACAATTTAATAAAGCACAGGATAAAACAACATAAATACAATTTAGTAAAGCATAGGTCAAAATAACATAAATACAATTTAATAAAGCATAGGATAAAACAACATAAATACAATTTAATAAAGCATAAGATAAAACAACATGAATACAATTTAATAAAGCATAGGTTAAAACAACATAAATACAATTTAATAAAACACAGGATAAAACAAAATAAATAAAATTTAATAAAGCATAGGATAAAACAACATAAATAAAATTTAATAAAGCATAGGATAAAACAACATAAATACAATTTAATAAAGCATAGGATAAAACAACATTAATAAAATTTAATAAAGCATAGGATAAAACAACATAAATACAATTTAATAAAGCATATGATAAAACAACATAAATACAATTTAATAAAGCATAGGTTAAAACAACATAAATACAATTTAATAAAGCCTAGGATAAAACCACAGAATTACAATTTAATAAAGCATAGGATAAAACAACATAAATACAATTCAATAAAGCATAGGACAAAACAACATAAATACAATTTAATAAAGCATAGGATAAAACAACATAAATACAATTTAATGAAACATAGGATAAACAACATAAATACAATTTAATAAAGCATAGGATAAAACAACATAAATACAATTTAATAAAGCATAGGCTAAAACTACATAAATACAATTTAATAAAGCATAGGATAAAACAAATTAAATACAATATAATAAAGCATAGGATAAAACAACATAAATTCAATTTAATAAAGCATAGGATAGAAACAACATAAATACAATTTAATAAAGCATAAGATAAAACAACATGAATACAATTTAATAAAGCATAGGATAAAACAACATAAATACAATTTAATAAAGCATAGGTTAAAACAACATAAATACAATTTAATAAAGCATAGGATAAAACAACATAAATTCAATTTAATAAAGCATAGGATAAAACAACATAAATACAATTTAATAAAACACAGGATAAAACAAAATAAATAAAATTTAATAAAGCATAGGATAAAACAACATAAATAAAATTTAATAAAGCATAGGATAAAACAACATAAATACAATTTAATAAAGCATAGGATAAAACAACATAAATACAATTTAATAAAGCATAGGATAAAACAACATAAATACAATTTAATAAAGCATAGGATAAAACAACATAAATAAAATTTAATAAAGCATAGGATAAAATAACATAAATACAATTTAATAAAGCATAGGACAAAACAACATAAAAACAATTTAATAAAGCATAGGTTAAAACAACATAAATACAATTTAATAAAGCATAGGTTAAAACAACATAAATACAATTTAATAAAGCATAGGATAAAACAACATAAATACAATTTAATAAAGCATAGGGCAAAACAACATAAATACAATTTAATAAAGCATAGGATAAAACAACATAAATACAATTTAATGAAACATAGGATAACAACATAAATACAATTTAATAAAGCATAGGATAAACAACATAAATACAATTTAATAAAGCATAGGCTAAAACTACATAAATACAATTTAATAAAGCTTAGGATAAAACAAAGTAAATACAATATATTAAAGCATAGGATAAAACAACATAAATTCAATTTAATAAAGCATAGGATAAAACAACATAAATACAATTTAATAAAGCATAAGATAAAACAACATGAATAAAATTTAATAAAGCATAGGTTAAAACAACATAAATACAATTTAATAAAGCATAGGATAAAACAACATAAATACAATTTAATAAAGCATAGGATAAAACAACATAAATAAAATTTAATAAAGCATAGGATAAAACAACATAAATACAATTTAATAAAGCATAGGATAAAACAACATAAATACAATTTAATAAAGCATAGGATAAAACAACATAAATACAATTTAATAAAGCATAGGATAAAACAACATAAATAAAATTTAATAAAGCATAGGTTAAAACAACATAAATACTATTTAATAAAGCATAGGATAAAACCACAGAAATACAATTTAATAAAGCATAGGATAAAACAACATAAATACAATTTAATAAAGCATAGCACAAAACAACTTAAATACAATTTAATAAAGCAGAGGATAAAACAACATAAATACAATTTAATAAAGCATAGGATAAAACAACATAAATACAATTTAATAAAGCATAAGATAAAACAACATGAATACAATTTAATAAAGCATAGGTTAAAACAACATAAATACAATTTAATAAAGCATAGGATAAAACAACATAAATACAATTTAATAAAGCATAGGATAAAACAACATAAATACAATTTAATAAAGCATAGGATAAAACAACATAAATACAATTTAATAAAGCATAGGATAAAACAACATAAATACAATTTAATAAAGCATAGGTTAAAACAACATAAATACAATTTAATAAAGCACAGGATAAAACAACATAAATACAATTTAATAAAGCATAAGACAAAAAAACATTAATACAATTTAATAAAGCATATGTTAAAGCAACATAAATACAATTTAATAAAGCATAGGTTAAAACAACATAAATACAATTTAATAAAGCATAGGACAAAACAACATAAATACAATTTAATAAAGCAGAGGATAAAACAACATAAATACAATTTAATGAAACATAGGATAAACAACATAAATACAATTTAATAAAGCATAGGATAAAACAACATAAATACAATTTAATAAAGCATAGGCTAAAACTACATAAATACAATTTAATAAAGCATAGGATAAAACAAATTAAATACAATATAATAAAGCATAGGATAAAACAACATAAATTCAATTTAATAAAGCATAGGATAGAAACAACATAAATACAATTTAATAAAGCATAAGATAAAACAACATGAATACAATTTAATAAAGCATAGGATAAAACAACATAAATACAATTTAATAAAGCATAGGTTAAAACAACATAAATACAATTTAATAAAGCATAGGATAAAACAACATAAATTCAATTTAATAAAGCATAGGATAAAACAACATAAATACAATTTAATAAAACACAGGATAAAACAAAATAAATAAAATTTAATAAAGCATAGGATAAAACAACATAAATAAAATTTAATAAAGCATAGGATAAAACAACATAAATACAATTTAATAAAGCATAGGATAAAACAACATAAATACAATTTAATAAAGCATAGGATAAAACAACATAAATACAATTTAATAAAGCATAGGATAAAACAACATAAATAAAATTTAATAAAGCATAGGATAAAATAACATAAATACAATTTAATAAAGCATAGGACAAAACAACATAAAAACAATTTAATAAAGCATAGGTTAAAACAACATAAATACAATTTAATAAAGCATAGGTTAAAACAACATAAATACAATTTAATAAAGCATAGGATAAAACAACATAAATACAATTTAATAAAGCATAGGACAAAACAACATAAATACAATTTAATAAAGCATAGGATAAAACAACATAAATACAATTTAATGAAACATAGGATAACAACATAAATACAATTTAATAAAGCATAGGATAAACAACATAAATACAATTTAATAAAGCATATGCTAAAACTACATAAATACAATTTAATAAAGCTTAGGATAAAACAAAGTAAATACAATATATTAAAGCATAGGATAAAACAACATAAATTCAATTTAATAAAGCATAGGATAAAACAACATAAATACAATTTAATAAAGCATAAGATAAAACAACATGAATAAAATTTAATAAAGCATAGGTTAAAACAACATAAATATAATTTAATAAAGCATAGGATAAAACAACATAAATACAATTTAATAAAGCATAGGATAAAACAACATAAATACAATTTAATAAAGCATAGGACAAAACAACATAAATACAATTTAATAAAGCATAGGATAAAACAACATAAATACAATTTAATGAAACATAGGATAACAACATAAATACAATTTAATAAAGCATAGGATAAACAACATAAATACAATTTAATAAAGCATAGGCTAAAACTACATAAATACAATTTAATAAAGCTTAGGATAAAACAAAGTAAATACAATATATTAAAGCATAGGATAAAACAACATAAATTCAATTTAATAAAGCATAGGATAAAACAACATAAATACAATTTAATAAAGCATAAGATAAAACAACATGAATAAAATTTAATAAAGCATAGGTTAAAACAACATAAATACAATTTAATAAAGCATAGGATAAAACAACATAAATACAATTTAATAAAGCATAGGATAAAACAACATAAATACAATTTAATAAAGCATAGGATAAAACAACATAAATACAATTTAATAAAGCATAGGATAAAACAACATAAATACAATTTAATAAAGCATAGGTTAAAACAACATAAATACAATTTAATAAAGCACAGGATAAAACAACATAAATACAATTTAGTAAAGCATAGGTCAAAATAACATAAATACAATTTAATAAAGCATAGGATAAAACAACATAAATACAATTTAATAAAGCATAAGATAAAACAACATGAATACAATTTAATAAAGCATAGGTTAAAACAACATAAATACAATTTAATAAAACACAGGATAAAACAAAATAAATAAAATTTAATAAAGCATAGGATAAAACAACATAAATAAAATTTAATAAAGCATAGGATAAAACAACATAAATACAATTTAATAAAGCATAGGATAAAACAACATTAATAAAATTTAATAAAGCATAGGATAAAACAACATAAATACAATTTAATAAAGCATATGATAAAACAACATAAATACAATTTAATAAAGCATAGGTTAAAACAACATAAATACAATTTAATAAAGCCTAGGATAAAACCACAGAATTACAATTTAATAAAGCATAGGATAAAACAACATAAATACAATTCAATAAAGCATAGGACAAAACAACATAAATACAATTTAATAAAGCATAGGATAAAACAACATAAATACAATTTAATGAAACATAGGATAAACAACATAAATACAATTTAATAAAGCATAGGATAAAACAACATAAATACAATTTAATAAAGCATAGGCTAAAACTACATAAATACAATTTAATAAAGCATAGGATAAAACAAATTAAATACAATATAATAAAGCATAGGATAAAACAACATAAATTCAATTTAATAAAGCATAGGATAGAAACAACATAAATACAATTTAATAAAGCATAAGATAAAACAACATGAATACAATTTAATAAAGCATAGGATAAAACAACATAAATACAATTTAATAAAGCATAGGTTAAAACAACATAAATACAATTTAATAAAGCATAGGATAAAACAACATAAATTCAATTTAATAAAGCATAGGATAAAACAACATAAATACAATTTAATAAAACACAGGATAAAACAAAATAAATAAAATTTAATAAAGCATAGGATAAAACAACATAAATAAAATTTAATAAAGCATAGGATAAAACAACATAAATACAATTTAATAAAGCATAGGATAAAACAACATAAATACAATTTAATAAAGCATAGGATAAAACAACATAAATACAATTTAATAAAGCATAGGATAAAACAACATAAATAAAATTTAATAAAGCATAGGATAAAATAACATAAATACAATTTAATAAAGCATAGGACAAAACAACATAAAAACAATTTAATAAAGCATAGGTTAAAACAACATAAATACAATTTAATAAAGCATAGGTTAAAACAACATAAATACAATTTAATAAAGCATAGGATAAAACAACATAAATACAATTTAATAAAGCATAGGGCAAAACAACATAAATACAATTTAATAAAGCATAGGATAAAACAACATAAATACAATTTAATGAAACATAGGATAACAACATAAATACAATTTAATAAAGCATAGGATAAACAACATAAATACAATTTAATAAAGCATAGGCTAAAACTACATAAATACAATTTAATAAAGCTTAGGATAAAACAAAGTAAATACAATATATTAAAGCATAGGATAAAACAACATAAATTCAATTTAATAAAGCATAGGATAAAACAACATAAATACAATTTAATAAAGCATAAGATAAAACAACATGAATAAAATTTAATAAAGCATAGGTTAAAACAACATAAATACAATTTAATAAAGCATAGGATAAAACAACATAAATACAATTTAATAAAGCATAGGATAAAACAACATAAATAAAATTTAATAAAGCATAGGATAAAACAACATAAATACAATTTAATAAAGCATAGGATAAAACAACATAAATACAATTTAATAAAGCATAGGATAAAACAACATAAATACAATTTAATAAAGCATAGGATAAAACAACATAAATAAAATTTAATAAAGCATAGGTTAAAACAACATAAATACTATTTAATAAAGCATAGGATAAAACCACAGAAATACAATTTAATAAAGCATAGGATAAAACAACATAAATACAATTTAATAAAGCATAGCACAAAACAACTTAAATACAATTTAATAAAGCAGAGGATAAAACAACATAAATACAATTTAATGAAACATAGGATAAACAACATAAATACAATTTAATAAAGCATAGGATAAAATAACATAAATACAATTTAATAAAGCATAGGCTAAAACTACATAAATACAATTGAATAAAGCATAGGATAAAACAAATTAAATACAATATAATAAAGCATAGGATAAAACAACATAAATTCAATTTAATAAAGCATAGGATAAAACAACATAAATACAATTTAATAAAGCATAGGATAAAACAACATAAATACAATTTAATAAAGCATAGGATAAAACAACATAAATACAATTTAATAAAGCATAGGTTAAAACAACATAAATACAATTTAATAAAGCACAGGATAAAACAACATAAATTCAATTTAATAAAGCATAGGATAAAACAACATAAATACAATTTAATAAAACACAGGATAAAACAAAATAAATAAAATTTAATAAAGCATAGGATAAAACAACATAAATACAATTTAATAAAGCATAGGATAAAACAACATAAATAAAATTTAATAAAGCATAGGATAAAACAACATAAATACAATTTAATAAAGCATATGATAAAACAACATAAATACAATTTAATAAAGCATAGGTTAAAACAACATAAATACAATTTAATAAAGCATAGGTTAAAACAACATAAATACAATTTAATAAAGCATAGGATAAAACAACATAAATACAATTTAATAAAGCATAGGATAAAACAACATAAATAAAATTTAATAAAGCATAGGTTAAAATAACATAAATACAATTTAATAAAGCATAGGACAAAACAACATAAAAACAATTTAATAAAGCATAGTTTAAAACAACATAAATACAATTTAATAAAGCCTAGGATAAAACCACAGAATTACAATTTAATAAAGCATAGGATAAAACAACATAAATACAATTCAATAAAGCATAGGACAAAACAACATAAATACAATTTAATAAAGCATAGGATAAAACAACATAAATACAATTTAATGAAACATAGGATAAACAACATAAATACAATTTAATAAAGCATAGGATAAACAACATAAATACAATTTAATAAAGCATAGGCTAAAACTACATAAATACAATTTAATAAAGCTTAGGATAAAACAAAGTAAATACAATATAATAAAGCATAGGATAAAACAACATAAATTCAATTTAATAAAGCATAGGATAAAACAACATAAATACAATTTAATAAAGCATAAGATAAAACAACATGAATACAATTTAATAAAGCATAGGTTAAAACAACATAAATACAATTTAATAAAGCATAGGATAAAACAACATAAATACAATTTAATAAAGCATAGGATAAAACAACATAAATACAATTTAATAAAGCATAGGATAAAACAACATAAATACAATGTAATAAAGCATAGGATAAAACAATATAAATACAATTTAATAAAGCATAGGATAAAACAACATAAATACAATTTAATAAAGCATAGGATAAAACAACATAAATAAAATTTAATAAAGCATAGGTTAAAACAACATAAATACAATTTAATAAAGCATAGGATAAAACCACAGAAATACAATTTAATAAAGCATAGGATAAAACAACATAAATACAATTTAATAAAGCATAGCACAAAACAACTTAAATACAATTTAATAAAGCAGAGGATAAAACAACATAAATACAATTTAATGAAACATAAGATAAACAACATAAATACAATTTAATAAAGCATAGGATAAAATAACATAAATACAATTTAATAAAGCATATGTTAAAGCAACATAAATACAATTTAATAAAGCATAGGATAAAACAACATAAATACAATTTAATAAAGCATAGGTTAAAACAACATAAATACAATTTAATAAAGCACAGGATAAAACAACATAAATACAATTTAATAAAGCATAAGACAAAAAAACATAAATACAATTTAATAAAGCATATGTTAAAGCAACATAAATACAATTTAATAAAGCATAGGTTAAAACAACATAAATACAATTTAATAAAGCATAGGATAAAACAACATAAATACAATTTAATAAAACACAGGATAAAACAAAATAAGTAAAATTTAATAAAGCATAGGATAAAACAACATAAATAAAATTTAATAAAGCATAGGATAAAACAACATAAATACAATTTAATAAAGCATAGGATAAAACAACATAAATAAAATTTAATAAAGCATAGGATAAAACAACATAAATACAATTTAATAAAGCTTAGTATAAAACAAAGTAAATACAATATATTAAAGCATAGGATAAAACAACATAAATTCAATTTAATAAAGTATAGGATAAAACAACATAAATACAATTTAATAAAGCATAGGATAAAACAACATAAATAAAATTTAATAAAGCATAGGATAAAACTACATAAATACAATTTAATAAAGCTTAGTATAAAACAAAGTAAATACAATATATTAAAGCATAGGATAAAACAACATAAATTCAATTTAATAAAGTATAGGATAAAACAACATAAATACAATTTAATAAAGCATAAGATAAAACAACATGAATAAAATTTAATAAAGCATAGGTTAAAACAACATAAATACAATTTAATAAAGCATAGGATAAAACAACATAAATACAATTTAATAAAGCATAGGATAAAACAACATAAATACAATTTAATAAAGCATAGGATAAAACAACATAAATACAATTTAATAAAGCATAGGTTAAAACAACATAAATACAATTTAATAAAGCACAGGATAAAACAACATAAATACAATTTAGTAAAGCATAGGTCAAAATAACATAAATACAATTTAATAAAGCATAGGATAAAACAACATAAATACAATTTAATAAAGCATAAGATAAAACAACATGAATACAATTTAATAAAGCATAGGTTAAAACAACATAAATACAATTTAATAAAACACAGGATAAAACAAAATAAATAAAATTTAATAAAGCATAGGATAAAACAACATAAATAAAATTTAATAAAGCATAGGATAAAACAACATAAATACAATTTAATAAAGCATAGGATAAAACAACATTAATAAAATTTAATAAAGCATAGGATAAAACAACATAAATACAATTTAATAAAGCATATGATAAAACAACATAAATACAATTTAATAAAGCATAGGTTAAAACAACATAAATACAATTTAATAAAGCCTAGGATAAAACCACAGAATTACAATTTAATAAAGCATAGGATAAAACAACATAAATACAATTCAATAAAGCATAGGACAAAACAACATAAATACAATTTAATAAAGCATAGGATAAAACAACATAAATACAATTTAATGAAACATAGGATAAACAACATAAATACAATTTAATAAAGCATAGGATAAACAACATAAATACAATTTAATAAAGCATAGGCTAAAACTACATAAATACAATTTAATAAAGCTTAGGATAAAACAAAGTAAATACAATATAATAAAGCATAGGATAAAACAACATAAATTCAATTTAATAAAGCATAGGATAAAACAACATAAATACAATTTAATAAAGCATAAGATAAAACAACATGAATAAAATTTAATAAAGCATAGGTTAAAACAACATAAATACAATTTAATAAAGCATAGGATAAAACAACATAAATACAATTTAATAAAGCATAGGATAAAACAACATAAATACAATTTAATAAAGCATAGGATAAAACAACATAAATACAATTTAATAAAGCATAGGTTAAAACAACATAAATACAATTTAATAAAGCACAGGATAAAACAACATAAATACAATTTAATAAAGCATAGGTTAAAACAACATAAATACAATTTAATAAAGCATAGGTTAAAACAACATAAATACAATTTAATAAAGCATAGGATAAAACAACATAAATACAATTTAATAAAGCATAGGATAAAACAACATAAATAAAATTTAATAAAGCATAGGTTAAAATAACATAAATACAATTTAATAAAGCATAGGACAAAACAACATAAAAACAATTTAATAAAGCATAGTTTAAAACAACATAAATACAATTTAATAAAGCCTAGGATAAAACCACAGAATTACAATTTAATAAAGCATAGGATAAAACAACATAAATACAATTCAATAAAGCATAGGACAAAACAACATAAATACAATTTAATAAAGCATAGGATAAAACAACATAAATACAATTTAATGAAACATAGGATAAACAACATAAATACAATTTAATAAAGCATAGGATAAACAACATAAATACAATTTAATAAAGCATAGGCTAAAACTACATAAATACAATTTAATAAAGCTTAGGATAAAACAAAGTAAATACAATATAATAAAGCATAGGATAAAACAACATAAATTCAATTTAATAAAGCATAGGATAAAACAACATAAATACAATTTAATAAAGCATAAGATAAAACAACATGAATACAATTTAATAAAGCATAGGTTAAAACAACATAAATACAATTTAATAAAGCATAGGATAAAACAACATAAATACAATTTAATAAAGCATAGGATAAAACAACATAAATACAATTTAATAAAGCATAGGATAAAACAACATAAATACAATGTAATAAAGCATAGGATAAAACAATATAAATACAATTTAATAAAGCATAGGATAAAACAACATAAATACAATTTAATAAAGCATAGGATAAAACAACATAAATAAAATTTAATAAAGCATAGGTTAAAACAACATAAATACAATTTAATAAAGCATAGGATAAAACCACAGAAATACAATTTAATAAAGCATAGGATAAAACAACATAAATACAATTTAATAAAGCATAGCACAAAACAACTTAAATACAATTTAATAAAGCAGAGGATAAAACAACATAAATACAATTTAATGAAACATAAGATAAACAACATAAATACAATTTAATAAAGCATAGGATAAAATAACATAAATACAATTTAATAAAGCATATGTTAAAGCAACATAAATATAATTTAATAAAGCATAGGATAAAACAACATAAATACAATTTAATAAAGCATAGGTTAAAACAACATAAATACAATTTAATAAAGCACAGGATAAAACAACATAAATACAATTTAATAAAGCATAAGACAAAAAAACATAAATACAATTTAATAAAGCATATGTTAAAGCAACATAAATACAATTTAATAAAGCATAGGTTAAAACAACATAAATACAATTTAATAAAGCATAGGACAAAACAACATAAATACAATTTAATAAAGCAGAGGATAAAACAACATAAATACAATTTAATGAAACATAGGATAAACAACATAAATACAATTTAATAAAGCATAGGATAAAACAACATAAATACAATTTAATAAAGCATAGGCTAAAACTACATAAATACAATTTAATAAAGCATAAGATAAAACAAATTAAATACAATATAATAAAGCATAGGATAAAACAACATAAATTCAATTTAATAAAGCATAGGATAGAAACAACATAAATACAATTTAATAAAGCATAAGATAAAACAACATGAATACAATTTAATAAAGCATAGGATAAAACAACATAAATACAATTTAATAAAGCATAGGTTAAAACAACATAAATACAATTTAATAAAGCATAGGATAAAACAACATAAATTCAATTTAATAAAGCATAGGATAAAACAACATAAATACAATTTAATAAAACACAGGATAAAACAAAATAAGTAAAATTTAATAAAGCATAGGATAAAACAACATAAATAAAATTTAATAAAGCATAGGATAAAACAACATAAATACAATTTAATAAAGCATAGGATAAAACAACATAAATAAAATTTAATAAAGCATAGGATAAAACAACATAAATACAATTTAATAAAGCATAGGTTAAAACAACATAAATACAATTTAATAAAGCATAGGTTAAAACAACATAAATACAATTTAATAAAGCATAGGATAAAACAACATAAATAAAATTTAATAAAGCATAGGATAAAACAACATAAATACAATTTAATAAAGCATAGGATAAAACAACATAAATACAATTTAATAAAGCATAGGATAAAACAACATAAATACAATTTAATAAAGCATAGGATAAAACAACATAAATACAATTTAATAAAGCATAGGATAAAACAACATAAATAAAATTTAATAAAGCATAGGATAAAATAACATAAATACAATTTAATAAAGTATAGGACAAAACAACATAAAAACAATTTAATAAAGCATAGGTTAAAACAACATAAATACAATTTAATAAAGCATAGGTTAAAACAACATAAATACAATTTAATAAAGCATAGGATAAAACAACATAAATACAATTTAATAAAGCATAGGACAAAACAACATAAATACAATTTAATAAAGCATAGGATAAAACAACATAAATACAATTTAATGAAACATAGGATAACAACATAAATACAATTTAATAAAGCATAGGATAAACAACATAAATACAATTTAATAAAGCATAGGCTAAAACTACATAAATACAATTTAATAAAGCTTAGTATAAAACAAAGTAAATACAATATATTAAAGCATAGGATAAAACAACATAAATTCAATTTAATAAAGTATAGGATAAAACAACATAAATACAATTTAATAAAGCATAAGATAAAACAACATGAATAAAATTTAATAAAGCATAGGTTAAAACAACATAAATACAATTTAATAAAGCATAGGATAAAACAACATAAATACAATTTAATAAAGCATAGGATAAAACAACATAAATACAATTTAATAAAGCATAGGATAAAACAACATAAATACAATTTAATAAAGCATAGGTTAAAACAACATAAATACAATTTAATAAAGCACAGGATAAAACAACATAAATACAATTTAGTAAAGCATAGGTCAAAATAACATAAATACAATTTAATAAAGCATAGGATAAAACAACATAAATACAATTTAATAAAGCATAAGATAAAACAACATGAATACAATTTAATAAAGCATAGGTTAAAACAACATAAATACAATTTAATAAAACACAGGATAAAACAAAATAAATAAAATTTAATAAAGCATAGGATAAAACAACATAAATAAAATTTAATAAAGCATAGGATAAAACAACATAAATACAATTTAATAAAGCATAGGATAAAACAACATTAATAAAATTTAATAAAGCATAGGATAAAACAACATAAATACAATTTAATAAAGCATATGATAAAACAACATAAATACAATTTAATAAAGCATAGGTTAAAACAACATAAATACAATTTAATAAAGCCTAGGATAAAACCACAGAATTACAATTTAATAAAGCATAGGATAAAACAACATAAATACAATTCAATAAAGCATAGGACAAAACAACATAAATACAATTTAATAAAGCATAGGATAAAACAACATAAATACAATTTAATGAAACATAGGATAAACAACATAAATACAATTTAATAAAGCATAGGATAAACAACATAAATACAATTTAATAAAGCATAGGCTAAAACTACATAAATACAATTTAATAAAGCTTAGGATAAAACAAAGTAAATACAATATAATAAAGCATAGGATAAAACAACATAAATTCAATTTAATAAAGCATAGGATAAAACAACATAAATACAATTTAATAAAGCATAAGATAAAACAACATGAATAAAATTTAATAAAGCATAGGTTAAAACAACATAAATACAATTTAATAAAGCATAGGATAAAACAACATAAATACAATTTAATAAAGCATAGGATAAAACAACATAAATACAATTTAATAAAGCATAGGATAAAACAACATAAATACAATTTAATAAAGCATAGGTTAAAACAACATAAATACAATTTAATAAAGCACAGGATAAAACAACATAAATACAATTTAGTAAAGCATAGGTCAAAATAACATAAATACAATTTAATAAAGCATAGGATAAAACAACATAAATAAAATTTAATAAAGCATAGGTTAAAACAACATAAATACAATTTAATAAAGCATAGGATAAAACCACAGAAATACAATTTAATAAAGCATAGGATAAAACAACATAAATACAATTTAATAAAGCATAGCACAAAACAACTTAAATACAATTTAATAAAGCAGAGGATAAAACAACATAAATACAATTTAATGAAACATAGGATAAACAACATAAATACAATTTAATAAAGCATAGGATAAAATAACATAAATACAATTTAATAAAGCATAGGCTAAAACTACATAAATACAATTTAATAAAGCATAGGATAAAACAAATTAAATACAATATAATAAAGCATAGGATAAAACAACATAAATTCAATTTAATAAAGCATAGGATAAAACAACATAAATACAATTTAATAAAGCATAGGATAAAACAACATAAATACAATTTAATAAAGCATAGGATAAAACAACATAAATACAATTTAATAAAGCATAGGTTAAAACAACATAAATACAATTTAATAAAGCACAGGATAAAACAACATAAATACAATTTAATAAAGCATAAGACAAAAAAACATAAATACAATTTATTAAAGCATATGTTAAAGCAACATAAATACACTTTAATAAAGCATAGGTTAAAACAACATAAATACAATTTAATAAAGCATAGGACAAAACAACATAAATACAATTTAATAAAGCAGAGGATAAAACAACATAAATACAATTTAATGAAACATAGGATAAACAACATAAATACAATTTAATAAAGCATAGGATAAAACAACATAAATACAATTTAATAAAGCATAGGCTAAAACTACATAAATACAATTTAATAAAGCATAGGATAAAACAAATTAAATACAATATAATAAAGCATAGGATAAAACAACATAAATTCAATTTAATAAAGCATAGGATAGAAACAACATAAATACAATTTAATAAAGCATAAGATAAAACAACATGAATACAATTTAATAAAGCATAGGATAAAACAACATAAATACAATTTAATAAAGCATAGGTTAAAACAACATAAATACAATTTAATAAAGCATAGGATAAAACAACATAAATTCAATTTAATAAAGCATAGGATAAAACAACATAAATACAATTTAATAAAACACAGGATAAAACAAAATAAATAAAATTTAATAAAGCATAGGATAAAACAACATAAATACAATTTAATAAAGCATAGGATAAAACAACATAAATAAAATTTAATAAAGCATAGGATAAAACAACATAAATACAATTTAATAAAGCATATGATAAAACAACATAAATACAATTTAATAAAGCATAGGTTAAAACAACATAAATACAATTTAATAAAGCATAGGTTAAATCAACATAAATACAATTTAATAAAGCATAGGATAAAACAACATAAATACAATTTAATAAAGCATAGGATAAAACAACATAAATAAAATTTAATAAAGCATAGGTTAAAATAACATAAATACAATTTAATAAAGCATAGGACAAAACAACATAAAAACAATTTAATAAAGCATAGTTTAAAACAACATAAATACAATTTAATAAAGCCTAGGATAAAACCACAGAATTACAATTTAATAAAGCATAGGATAAAACAACATAAATACAATTCAATAAAGCATAGGACAAAACAACATAAATACAATTTAATAAAGCATAGGATAAAACAACATAAATACAATTTAATGAAACATAGGATAAACAACATAAATACAATTTAATAAAGCATAGGATAAACAACATAAATACAATTTAATAAAGCATAGGCTAAAACTACATAAATACAATTTAATAAAGCTTAGGATAAAACAAAGTAAATACAATATAATAAAGCATAGGATAAAACAACATAAATTCAATTTAATAAAGCATAGGATAAAACAACATAAATACAATTTAATAAAGCATAAGATAAAACAACATGAATACAATTTAATAAAGCATAGGTTAAAACAACATAAATACAATTTAATAAAGCATAGGATAAAACAACATAAATACAATTTAATAAAGCATAGGATAAAACAACATAAATACAATTTAATAAAGCATAGGATAAAACAACATAAATACAATTTAATAAAGCATAGGATAAAACAACATAAATACAATTTAATAAAGCAAAGGATAAAACAACATAAATAAAATTTAATAAAGCATAGGTTAAAACAACATAAATACAATTTAATAAAGCATAGGATAAAACCACAGAAATACAATTTAATAAAGCATAGGATAAAACAACATAAATACAATTTAATAAAGCATAGCACAAAACAACTTAAATACAATTTAATAAAGCAGAGGATAAAACAACATAAATACAATTTAATGAAACATAGGATAAACAACATAAATACAATTTAATAAAACATAGGATAAAATAACATAAATACAATTTAATAAAGCATAGGCTAAAACTACATAAATACAATTTAATAAAGCATAGGATAAAACAAATTAAATACAATATAATAAAGCATAGGATAAAACAACATAAATTCAATTTAATAAAGCATAGGATAAAACAACATAAATACAATTTAATAAAGCATAGGATAAAACAACATAAATACAATTTAATAAAGCATAGGATAAAACAACATAAATACAATTTAATAAAGCATAGGTTAAAACAACATAAATACAATTTAATAAAGCACAGGATAAAACAACATAAATACAATTTAATAAAGCATAAGACAAAAAAACATAAATACAATTTAATAAAGCATATGTTAAAGCAACATAAATACAATTTAATAAAGCATAGGTTAAAACAACATAAATACAATTTAATAAAGCATAGGATAAAACAACATAAATACAATTTAATAAAGCATAGGATAAAACAACATAAATACAATTTAATAAAGCATAGGATAAAACAACATAAATACAATTTAATAAAGCATAGGATAAAACAACATAAATACAATTTAATAAAGCATAGGATAAAACAACATAAATAAAATTTAATAAAGCATAGGTTAAAACAACATAAATACAATTTAATAAAGCATAGGATAAAACCACAGAAATACAATTTAATAAAGCATAGGATAAAACAACATAAATACAATTTAATAAAGCATAGCACAAAACAACTTAAATACAATTTAATAAAGCAGAGGATAAAACAACATAAATACAATTTAATGAAACATAGGATAAACAACATAAATACAATTTAATAAAGCATAGGATAAAATAACATAAATACAATTTAATAAAGCATAGGCTAAAACTACATAAATACAATTTAATAAAGCATAGGATAAAACAAATTAAATACAATATAATAAAGCATAGGATAAAACAACATAAATTCAATTTAATAAAGCATAGGATAAAACAACATAAATACAATTTAATAAAGCATAGGATAAAACAACATAAATACAATTTAATAAAGCATAGGATAAAACAACATAAATACAATTTAATAAAGCATAGGTTAAAACAACATAAATACAATTTAATAAAGCACAGGATAAAACAACATAAATACAATTTAATAAAGCATAAGACAAAAAAACATAAATACAATTTAATAAAGCATATGTTTAAGCAACATAAATACAATTTAATAAAGCATAGGTTAAAACAACATAAATACAATTTAATAAAGCATAGGACAAAACAACATAAATACAATTTAATAAAGCAGAGGATAAAACAACATAAATACAATTTAATGAAACATAGGATAAACAACATAAATACAATTTAATAAAGCATAGGATAAAACAACATAAATACAATTTAATAAAGCATAGGCTAAAACTACATAAATACAATTTAATAAAGCATAGGATAAAACAAATTAAATACAATATAATAAAGCATAGGATAAAACAACATAAATTCAATTTAATAAAGCATAGGATAGAAACAACATAAATACAATTTAATAAAGCATAAGATAAAACAACATGAATACAATTTAATAAAGCATAGGATAAAACAACATAAATACAATTTTATAAAGCATAGGTTAAAACAACATAAATACAATTTAATAAAGCATAGGATAAAACAACATAAATTCAATTTAATAAAGCATAGGATAAAACAACATAAATACAATTTAATAAAACACAGGATAAAACAAAATAAATAAAATTTAATAAAGCATAGGATAAAACAACATAAATACAATTTAATAAAGCATAGGATAAAACAACATAAATAAAATTTAATAAAGCATAGGATAAAACAACATAAATACAATTTAATAAAGCATATGATAAAACAACATAAATACAATTTAATAAAGCATAGGTTAAAACAACATAAATACAATTTAATAAAGCATAGGTTAAAACAACATAAATACAATTTAATAAAGCATAGGATAAAACAACATAAATACAATTTAATAAAGCATAGGATAAAACAACATAAATAAAATTTAATAAAGCATAGGTTAAAATAACATAAATACAATTTAATAAAGCATAGGACAAAACAACATAAAAACAATTTAATAAAGCATAGTTTAAAACAACATAAATACAATTTAATAAAGCCTAGGATAAAACCACAGAATTACAATTTAATAAAGCATAGGATAAAACAACATAAATACAATTTAATAAAGCATAGGATAAAACAACATAAATACAATTTAATAAAGCATAGGATAAAACAACATAAATACAATTTAATAAAGCATAGGTTAAAACAACATAAATACAATTTAATAAAGCACAGGATAAAACAACATAAATATAATTTAATAAAGCATAAGACAAAAAAACATAAATACAATTTAATAAAGCATATGTTAAAGCAACATAAATACAATTTAATAAAGCATAGGTTAAAACAACATAAATACAATTTAATAAAGCATAGGATAAAACAACATAAATACAATTTAATAAAGCATAGGATAAAACAACATAAATACAATTTAATAAAGCATAGGATAAAACAACATAAATACAATTTAATAAAGCATAGGATAAAACAACATAAATACAATTTAATAAAGCATAGGATAAAACAACATAAATAAAATTTAATAAAGCATAGGTTAAAACAACATAAATACAATTTAATAAAGCATAGGATAAAACCACAGAAATACAATTTAATAAAGCATAGGATAAAACAACATAAATACAATTTAATAAAGCATAGCACAAAACAACTTAAATACAATTTAATAAAGCAGAGGATAAAACAACATAAATACAATTTAATGAAACATAGGATAAACAACATAAATACAATTTAATAAAGCATAGGATAAAACAACATAAATACAATTTAATGAAACATAGGATAAACAACATAAATACAATTTAATAAAGCATAGGATAAACAACATAAATACAATTTAATAAAGCATAGGCTAAAACTACATAAATACAATTTAATAAAGCTTAGGATAAAACAAAGTAAATACAATATAATAAAGCACAGGATAAAACAACATAAATTCAATTTAATAAAGCATAGGATAAAACAACATAAATACAATTTAATAAAGCATAAGATAAAACAACATGAATACAATTTAATAAAGCATAGGTTAAAACAACATAAATACAATTTAATAAAGCATAGGATAAAACAACATAAATACAATTTAATAAAGCATAGGATAAAACAACATAAATACAATTTAATAAAGCATAGGATAAAACAACATAAATACAATTTAATAAAGCATAGGATAAAACAACATAAATACAATTTAATAAAGCATAGGATAAAACAACATAAATAAAATTTAATAAAGCATAGGTTAAAACAACATAAATACAATTTAATAAAGCATAGGATAAAACCACAGAAATACAATTTAATAAAGCATAGGATAAAACAACATAAATACAATTTAATAAAGCATAGCACAAAACAACTTAAATACAATTTAATAAAGCAGAGGATAAAACAACATAAATACAATTTAATGAAACATAGGATAAACAACATAAATACAATTTAATAAAACATAGGATAAAATAACATAAATACAATTTAATAAAGCATAGGCTAAAACTACATAAATACAATTTAATAAAGCATAGGATAAAACAAATTAAATACAATATAATAAAGCATAGGATAAAACAACATAAATTCAATTTAATAAAGCATAGGATAAAACAACATAAATACAATTTAATAAAGCATAGGATAAAACAACATAAATACAATTTAATAAAGCATAGGATAAAACAACATAAATACAATTTAATAAAGCATAGGTTAAAACAACATAAATACAATTTAATAAAGCACAGGATAAAACAACATAAATACAATTTAATAAAGCATAAGACAAAAAAACATAAATACAATTTAATAAAGCATATGTTAAAGCAACATAAATACAATTTAATAAAGCATAGGTTAAAACAACATAAATACAATTTAATAAAGCATAGGATAAAACAACATAAATACAATTTAATAAAGCATAGGATAAAACAACATAAATACAATTTAATAAAGCATAGGATAAAACAACATAAATACAATTTAATAAAGCATAGGATAAAACAACATAAATACAATTTAATAAAGCATAGGATAAAACAACATAAATAAAATTTAATAAAGCATAGGTTAAAACAACATAAATACAATTTAATAAAGCATAGGATAAAACCACAGAAATACAATTTAATAAAGCATAGGATAAAACAACATAAATACAATTTAATAAAGCATAGCACAAAACAACTTAAATACAATTTAATAAAGCAGAGGATAAAACAACATAAATACAATTTAATGAAACATAGGATAAACAACATAAATACAATTTAATAAAGCATAGGATAAAATAACATAAATACAATTTAATAAAGCATAGGCTAAAACTACATAAATACAATTTAATAAAGCATAGGATAAAACAAATTAAATACAATATAATAAAGCATAGGATAAAACAACATAAATTCAATTTAATAAAGCATAGGATAAAACAACATAAATACAATTTAATAAAGCATAGGATAAAACAACATAAATACAATTTAATAAAGCATAGGATAAAACAACATAAATACAATTTAATAAAGCATAGGTTAAAACAACATAAATACAATTTAATAAAGCACAGGATAAAACAACATAAATACAATTTAATAAAGCATAAGACAAAAAAACATAAATACAATTTAATAAAGCATATGTTTAAGCAACATAAATACAATTTAATAAAGCATAGGTTAAAACAACATAAATACAATTTAATAAAGCATAGGACAAAACAACATAAATACAATTTAATAAAGCAGAGGATAAAACAACATAAATACAATTTAATGAAACATAGGATAAACAACATAAATACAATTTAATAAAGCATAGGATAAAACAACATAAATACAATTTAATAAAGCATAGGCTAAAACTACATAAATACAATTTAATAAAGCATAGGATAAAACAAATTAAATACAATATAATAAAGCATAGGATAAAACAACATAAATTCAATTTAATAAAGCATAGGATAGAAACAACATAAATACAATTTAATAAAGCATAAGATAAAACAACATGAATACAATTTAATAAAGCATAGGATAAAACAACATAAATACAATTTTATAAAGCATAGGTTAAAACAACATAAATACAATTTAATAAAGCATAGGATAAAACAACATAAATTCAATTTAATAAAGCATAGGATAAAACAACATAAATACAATTTAATAAAACACAGGATAAAACAAAATAAATAAAATTTAATAAAGCATAGGATAAAACAACATAAATACAATTTAATAAAGCATAGGATAAAACAACATAAATAAAATTTAATAAAGCATAGGATAAAACAACATAAATACAATTTAATAAAGCATATGATAAAACAACATAAATACAATTTAATAAAGCATAGGTTAAAACAACATAAATACAATTTAATAAAGCATAGGTTAAAACAACATAAATACAATTTAATAAAGCATAGGATAAAACAACATAAATACAATTTAATAAAGCATAGGATAAAACAACATAAATAAAATTTAATAAAGCATAGGTTAAAATAACATAAATACAATTTAATAAAGCATAGGACAAAACAACATAAAAACAATTTAATAAAGCATAGTTTAAAACAACATAAATACAATTTAATAAAGCCTAGGATAAAACCACAGAATTACAATTTAATAAAGCATAGGATAAAACAACATAAATACAATTCAATAAAGCATAGGACAAAACAACATAAATACAATTTAATAAAGCATAGGATAAAACAACATAAATACAATTTAATGAAACATAGGATAAACAACATAAATACAATTTAATAAAGCATAGGATAAACAACATAAATACAATTTAATAAAGCATAGGCTAAAACTACATAAATAAAATTTAATAAAGCTTAGGATAAAACAAAGTAAATACAATATAATAAAGCATAGGATAAAACAACATAAATTCAATTTAATAAAGCATAGGATAAAACAACATAAATACAATTTAATAAAGCATAAGATAAAACAACATGAATACAATTTAATAAAGCATAGGTTAAAACAACATAAATACAATTTAATAAAGCATAGGATAATACAACATAAATACAATTTAATAAAGCATAGGATAAAACAACATAAATATAATTTAATAAAGCATAGGATAAAACAACATAAATACAATTTAATAAAGCATAGGATAAAACAACATAAATACAATTTAATAAAGCATAGGATAAGACAACATAAATAAAATTTAATAAAGCATAGGTTAAAACAACATAAATACAATTTAATAAAGCATAGGATAAAACCACAGAAATACAATTTAATAAAGCATAGGATAAAACAACATAAATACAATTTAATAAAGCATAGCACAAAACAACTTAAATACAATTTAATAAAGCAGAGGATAAAACAACATAAATACAATTTAATGAAACATAGGATAAACAACATGAATACAATTTAATAAAGCATAGGATAAAATAACATAAATACAATTTAATAAAGCATAGGATAAAACAAATTAAATACAATATAATAAAGCATAGGATAAAACAACATAAATTCAATTTAATAAAGCATAGGATAGAAACAACATAAATACAATTTAATAAAGCATAAGATAAAACAACATGAATACAATTTAATAAAGCATAGGATAAAACAACATAAATACAATTTAATAAAGCATAGGTTAAAACAACATAAATACAATTTAATAAAGCATAGGATAAAACAACATAAATTCAATTTAATAAAGCATAGGATAAAACAACATAAATACAATTTAATAAAGCATAGGTTAAAACAACATAAATAAAATTTAATAAAGCATAGGATAAAACAACATAAATAAAATTTAATAAAGCATAAGATAAAACAACATAAATACAATTTAATAAAGCATAGGATAAAACAACATAAATATAATTTAATAAAGCATAGGATAAAACAACATAAATACAATTTAATAAAGCATAGGATAAAACAACATAAATACAATTTAATAAAGCATAGGTTAAAACAACATAAATACAATTTAATAAAGCACAGGATAAAACAACATAAATACAATTTAGTAAATCATAGGTCAAAATAACATAAATACAATTTAATAAAGCATAGGATAAAACAACATAAATACAATTTAATAAAGCATATGTTAAAGCAACATAAATACAATTTAATAAAGCATAGGTTAAAACAACATAAATACAATTTAATAAAGCATAGGATAAAACAACATAAATAAAATTTAATAAAGCTTAGGATAAAACAACATAAATACAATTTAATAAAGCATAGGATAAAACAACATAAATACAATTTAATGAAACATAGGATAAACAACATAAATACAATTTAATAAAGCATAGGATAAAATAACATAAATACAATTTAATAAAGCATAGGCTAAAACTACATAAATACAATTTAATAAAGCATAGGATAAAACAAATTAAATACAATATAATAAAGCATAGGATAAAACAACATAAATTCAATTTAATAAAGCATAGGATAAAACAACATAAATACAATTTAATAAAGCATAGGATAAAACAACATAAATACAATTTAATAAAGCATAGGATAAAACAACATAAATACAATTTAATAAAGCATAGGTTAAAACAACATAAATACAATTTAATAAAGCACAGGATAAAACAACATAAATACAATTTAATAAAGCATAAGACAAAAAAACATAAATACAATTTAATAAAGCATATGTTTAAGCAACATAAATACAATTTAATAAAGCATAGGTTAAAACAACATAAATACAATTTAATAAAGCATAGGACAAAACAACATAAATACAATTTAATAAAGCAGAGGATAAAACAACATAAATACAATTTAATGAAACATAGGATAAACAACATAAATACAATTTAATAAAGCATAGGATAAAACAACATAAATACAATTTAATAAAGCATAGGCTAAAACTACATAAATACAATTTAATAAAGCATAGGATAAAACAAATTAAATACAATATAATAAAGCATAGGATAAAACAACATAAATTCAATTTAATAAAGCATAGGATAGAAACAACATAAATACAATTTAATAAAGCATAAGATAAAACAACATGAATACAATTTAATAAAGCATAGGATAAAACAACATAAATACAATTTTATAAAGCATAGGTTAAAACAACATAAATACAATTTAATAAAGCATAGGATAAAACAACATAAATTCAATTTAATAAAGCATAGGATAAAACAACATAAATACAATTTAATAAAACACAGGATAAAACAAAATAAATAAAATTTAATAAAGCATAGGATAAAACAACATAAATACAATTTAATAAAGCATAGGATAAAACAACATAAATAAAATTTAATAAAGCATAGGATAAAACAACATAAATACAATTTAATAAAGCATATGATAAAACAACATAAATACAATTTAATAAAGCATAGGTTAAAACAACATAAATACAATTTAATAAAGCATAGGTTAAAACAACATAAATACAATTTAATAAAGCATAGGATAAAACAACATAAATACAATTTAATAAAGCATAGGATAAAACAACATAAATAAAATTTAATAAAGCATAGGTTAAAATAACATAAATACAATTTAATAAAGCATAGGACAAAACAACATAAAAACAATTTAATAAAGCATAGTTTAAAACAACATAAATACAATTTAATAAAGCCTAGGATAAAACCACAGAATTACAATTTAATAAAGCATAGGATAAAACAACATAAATACAATTCAATAAAGCATAGGACAAAACAACATAAATACAATTTAATAAAGCATAGGATAAAACAACATAAATACAATTTAATGAAACATAGGATAAACAACATAAATACAATTTAATAAAGCATAGGATAAACAACATAAATACAATTTAATAAAGCATAGGCTAAAACTACATAAATAAAATTTAATAAAGCTTAGGATAAAACAAAGTAAATACAATATAATAAAGCATAGGATAAAACAACATAAATTCAATTTAATAAAGCATAGGATAAAACAACATAAATACAATTTAATAAAGCATAAGATAAAACAACATGAATACAATTTAATAAAGCATAGGTTAAAACAACATAAATACAATTTAATAAAGCATAGGATAAAACAACATAAATACAATTTAATAAAGCATAGGATAAAACAACATAAATATAATTTAATAAAGCATAGGATAAAACAACATAAATACAATTTAATAAAGCATAGGATAAAACAACATAAATACAATTTAATAAAGCATAGGATAAAACAACATAAATAAAATTTAATAAAGCATAGGTTAAAACAACATAAATACAATTTAATAAAGCATAGGATAAAACCACAGAAATACAATTTAATAAAGCATAGGATAAAACAACATAAATACAATTTAATAAAGCATAGCACAAAACAACTTAAATACAATTTAATAAAGCAGAGGATAAAACAACATAAATACAATTTAATGAAACATAGGATAAACAACATGAATACAATTTAATAAAGCATAGGATAAAATAACATAAATACAATTTAATAAAGCATAGGATAAAACAAATTAAATACAATATAATAAAGCATAGGATAAAACAACATAAATTCAATTTAATAAAGCATAGGATAGAAACAACATAAATACAATTTAATAAAGCATAAGATAAAACAACATGAATACAATTTAATAAAGCATAGGATAAAACAACATAAATACAATTTAATAAAGCATAGGTTAAAACAACATAAATACAATTTAATAAAGCATAGGATAAAACAACATAAATTCAATTTAATAAAGCATAGGATAAAACAACATAAATACAATTTAATAAAACACAGGATAAAACAAAATAAATAAAATTTAATAAAGCATAGGATAAAACAACATAAATAAAATTTAATAAAGCATAGGATAAAACAACATAAATACAATTTAATAAAGCATAGGATAAAACAACATAAATATAATTTAATAAAGCATAGGATAAAACAACATAAATACAATTTAATAAAGCATAGGATAAAACAACATAAATACAATTTAATAAAGCATAGGTTAAAACAACATAAATACAATTTAATAAAGCACAGGATAAAACAACATAAATACAATTTAGTAAATCATAGGTCAAAATAACATAAATACAATTTAATAAAGCATAAGACAAAAAAACATAAATACAATTTAATAAAGCATATGTTAAAGCAACATAAATACAATTTAATAAAGCATAGGTTAAAACAACATAAATACAATTTAATAAAGCATAGGATAAAACAACATAAATAAAATTTAATAAAGCTTAGGATAAAACAACATAAATACAATTTAATAAAGCATAGGATAAAACAACATAAATATAATTTAATAAAGCATAGGATAAAACAACATAAATACAATTTAATAGAGCATAGGCTAAAACAACATAAATACAATTTAATAAAGCATAGCACAAAACAACATAAATACAATTTAATAAAGCATAGGTCAAAATAACATAAATACAATTTAATAAAGCATAGGATAAAACAACATAATTTCAATTTAATAAAGCATAGGATAAAACAACATAAATACAATTTAATAAAGCATAAGATAAAACAACATGAATACAATTTAATAAAGCATAGGATAAAACAACATAAATACAATTTAATAAAGCATAGGTTAAAACAACATAAATACAATTTAATAAAGCATAGGATAAAACAACATAAATTCAATTTAATAAAGCATAGGATAAAACAACATAAATACAATTTAATAAAGCATAGGTTAAAACAACATAAATACAATTTAATAAAGCATAGGATAAAACAACATAAATACAATTTAATAAAGCATAGGTTAAAACAACATAAATACAATTTAATAAAGCACAGGATAAAACAACATAAATACAATTTAATAATGCATAGGTTAAAACAACATAAATACAATTTAATAAAGCACAGGATAAAACAACATAAATACAATTTAATAAAGCATAAGACAAAAAAACATAAATACAATTTAATAAAGCATATGTTAAAGCAACATAAATACAATTTAATAAAGCATAGGTTAAAACAACATAAATACAATTTAATAAAGCATAGGATAAAACAACATAAATACAATTTAATAAAGCTTAGGATAAAACAACATAAATACAATTTAATAAAGCATAGGATAAAACAACATAAATACAATTTAATAAAGCATAGGATAAAACAACATAAATACAATTTAATAGAGCATAGGCTAAAACAACATGAATACAATTTATAAAGCATAGGATAAAACAACATAAATACAATTTAATAAAGCATAGAATAAAACAACATAAATACAATTTAATAAAGCATAGGATTAAACAACATAAATACAATTTAATAAAGCATAGGTTAAAACAACATAAATTCAATTTAATAAAGCATAGGATAAAACAACATAAATACAATTTACTAAAGCTTAGGATAAAACAACATAAATACAATTTAATAAAGCATAGGATAAAACAACATAAATACAATTTAATAAAGCATAGGATAAAACAACATAAATACAATTTAATAAAGCATAGGTCAAAATAACATAAATACAATTTAATAAAGCATAGGATAAAACAACATAAATACAATTTAATAAAGCACAGGATAAAACAACATAAATACAATTTAGTAAAGCATAGGTCAAAATAACATAAATACAATTTAATAAAGCATAGGATAAAACAACATAAATACAATTTAATAAAGCATAGGTTAAAACAACATAAATACAATTTAATAAAGCATAGGATAAAACAACATAAATACAATTTAATAAAGCATAGGATAAAACAACATAAATACAATTTAATAAAGCATAGGATAAAACAACATAAATAAAAATTTAATAAAGCATAGGATAAAACAACATAAATACAATTTAATAAAGCATAGGATAAAACAACATAAATACAATTTAATAAAGCATAGGATAAAACAACATAAATACAATTTAATAAAGCATAGGATAAAACAACATAAATAAAATTTAATAAAGCATAGGTTAAAACAACATAAATACAATTTAATAAAGCATAGGATAAAACCACAGAAATACAATTTAATAAAGCATAGGATAAAACAACATAAATACAATTTAATAAAGCATAGCACAAAACAACATAAATACAATTTAATAAAGCAGAGGATAAAACAACATAAATACAATTTAATGAAACATAGGATAAACAACATAAATACAATTTAATAAAGCATAGGATAAAATAACATAAATACAATTTAATAAAGCATAGGCTAAAACTACATAAATACAATTTAATAAAGCATAGGATAAAACAAATTAAATACAATATAATAAAGCATAGGATAAAACAACATAAATACAATTTAATAAAGCATAGGATAAAACAACATAAATACAATTTTATAAAGCATAGGTTAAAACAACATAAATACAATTTAATAAAGCATAGGATAAAACAACATAAATTCAATTTAATAAAGCATAGGATAAAACAACATAAATACAATTTAATAAAACACAGGATAAAACAAAATAAATAAAATTTAATAAAGCATAGGATAAAACAACATAAATACAATTTAATAAAGCATAGGATAAAACAACATAAATAAAATTTAATAAAGCATAGGATAAAACAACATAAATACAATTTAATAAAGCATATGATAAAACAACATAAATACAATTTAATAAAGCATAGGTTAAAACAACATAAATACAATTTAATAAAGCATAGGTTAAAACAACATAAATACAATTTAATAAAGCATAGGATAAAACAACATAAATACAATTTAATAAAGCATAGGATAAAACAACATAAATAAAATTTAATAAAGCATAGGTTAAAATAACATAAATACAATTTAATAAAGCATAGGACAAAACAACATAAAAACAATTTAATAAAGCATAGTTTAAAACAACATAAATACAATTTAATAAAGCCTAGGATAAAACCACAGAATTACAATTTAATAAAGCATAGGATAAAACAACATAAATACAATTCAATAAAGCATAGGACAAAACAACATAAATACAATTTAATAAAGCATAGGATAAAACAACATAAATACAATTTAATGAAACATAGGATAAACAACATAAATACAATTTAATAAAGCATAGGATAAACAACATAAATACAATTTAATAAAGCATAGGCTAAAACTACATAAATACAATTTAATAAAGCTTAGGATAAAACAAAGTAAATACAATATAATAAAGCATAGGATAAAACAACATAAATTCAATTTAATAAAGCATAGGATAAAACAACATAAATACAATTTAATAAAGCATAAGATAAAACAACATGAATACAATTTAATAAAGCATAGGTTAAAACAACATAAATACAATTTAATAAAGCATAGGATAAAACAACATAAATACAATTTAATAAAGCATAGGATAAAACAACATAAATATAATTTAATAAAGCATAGGATAAAACAACATAAATACAATTTAATAAAGCATAGGATAAAACAACATAAATACAATTTAATAAAGCATAGGATAAAACAACATAAATAAAATTTAATAAAGCATAGGTTAAAACAACATAAATACAATTTAATAAAGCATAGGATAAAACCACAGAAATACAATTTAATAAAGCATAGGATAAAACAACATAAATACAATTTAATAAAGCATAGCACAAAACAACTTAAATACAATTTAATAAAGCAGAGGATAAAACAACATAAATACAATTTAATGAAACATAGGATAAACAACATGAATACAATTTAATAAAGCATAGGATAAAATAACATAAATACAATTTAATAAAGCATAGGATAAAACAAATTAAATACAATATAATAAAGCATAGGATAAAACAACATAAATTCAATTTAATAAAGCATAGGATAGAAACAACATAAATACAATTTAATAAAGCATAAGATAAAACAACATGAATACAATTTAATAAAGCATAGGATAAAACAACATAAATACAATTTAATAAAGCATAGGTTAAAACAACATAAATACAATTTAATAAAGCATAGGATAAAACAACATAAATTCAATTTAATAAAGCATAGGATAAAACAACATAAATACAATTTAATAAAACACAGGATAAAACAAAATAAATAAAATTTAATAAAGCATAGGATAAAACAACATAAATAAAATTTAATAAAGCATAGGATAAAACAACATAAATACAATTTAATAAAGCATAGGATAAAACAACATAAATATAATTTAATAAAGCATAGGATAAAACAACATAAATACAATTTAATAAAGCATAGGATAAAACAACATAAATACAATTTAATAAAGCATAGGTTAAAACAACATAAATACAATTTAATAAAGCACAGGATAAAACAACATAAATACAATTTAGTAAATCATAGGTCAAAATAACATAAATACAATTTAATAAAGCATAAGACAAAAAAACATAAATACAATTTAATAAAGCATATGTTAAAGCAACATAAATACAATTTAATAAAGCATAGGTTAAAACAACATAAATACAATTTAATAAAGCATAGGATAAAACAACATAAATAAAATTTAATAAAGCTTAGGATAAAACAACATAAATACAATTTAATAAAGCATAGGATAAAACAACATAAATACAATTTAATAAAGCATAGGATAAAACAACATAAATACAATTTAATAGAGCATAGGCTAAAACAACATAAATACAATTTAATAAAGCATAGCACAAAACAACATAAATACAATTTAATAAAGCATAGGTCAAAATAACATAAATACAATTTAATAAAGCATAGGATAAAACAACATAATTTCAATTTAATAAAGCATAGGATAAAACAACATAAATACAATTTAATAAAGCATAAGATAAAACAACATGAATACAATTTAATAAAGCATAGGATAAAACAACATAAATACAATTTAATAAAGCATAGGTTAAAACAACATAAATACAATTTAATAAAGCATAGGATAAAACAACATAAATTCAATTTAATAAAGCATAGGATAAAACAACATAAATACAATTTAATAAAGCATAGGTTAAAACAACATAAATACAATTTAATAAAGCATAGGATAAAACAACATAAATACAATTTAATAAAGCATAGGTTAAAACAACATAAATACAATTTAATAAAGCACAGGATAAAACAACATAAATACAATTTAATAATGCATAGGTTAAAACAACATAAATACAATTTAATAAAGCACAGGATAAAACAACATAAATACAATTTAATAAAGCATAAGACAAAAAAACATAAATACAATTTAATAAAGCATATGTTAAAGCAACATAAATACAATTTAATAAAGCATAGGTTAAAACAACATAAATACAATTTAATAAAGCATAGGATAAAACAACATAAATACAATTTAATAAAGCTTAGGATAAAACAACATAAATACAATTTAATAAAGCATAGGATAAAACAACATAAATACAATTTAATAAAGCATAGGATAAAACAACATAAATACAATTTAATAGAGCATAGGCTAAAACAACATGAATACAATTTATAAAGCATAGGATAAAACAACATAAATACAATTTAATAAAGCATAGAATAAAACAACATAAATACAATTTAATAAAGCATAGGATTAAACAACATAAATACAATTTAATAAAGCATAGGTTAAAACAACATAAATTCAATTTAATAAAGCATAGGATAAAACAACATAAATACAATTTACTAAAGCTTAGGATAAAACAACATAAATACAATTTAATAAAGCATAGGATAAAACAACATAAATACAATTTAATAAAGCATAGGATAAAACAACATAAATACAATTTAATAAAGCATAGGTCAAAATAACATAAATACAATTTAATAAAGCATAGGATAAAACAACATAAATACAATTTAATAAAGCACAGGATAAAACAACATAAATACAATTTAGTAAAGCATAGGTCAAAATAACATAAATACAATTTAATAAAGCATAGGATAAAACAACATAAATACAATTTAATAAAGCATAGGTTAAAACAACATAAATACAATTTAATAAAGCATAGGATAAAACAACATAAATACAATTTAATAAAGCATAGGATAAAACAACATAAATACAATTTAATAAAGCATAGGATAAAACAACATAAATAAAAATTTAATAAAGCATAGGATAAAACAACATAAATACAATTTAATAAAGCATAGGATAAAACAACATAAATACAATTTAATAAAGCATAGGATAAAACAACATAAATACAATTTAATAAAGCATAGGATAAAACAACATAAATAAAATTTAATAAAGCATAGGTTAAAACAACATAAATACAATTTAATAAAGCATAGGATAAAACCACAGAAATACAATTTAATAAAGCATAGGATAAAACAACATAAATACAATTTAATAAAGCATAGCACAAAACAACATAAATACAATTTAATAAAGCAGAGGATAAAACAACATAAATACAATTTAATGAAACATAGGATAAACAACATAAATACAATTTAATAAAGCATAGGATAAAATAACATAAATACAATTTAATAAAGCATAGGCTAAAACTACATAAATACAATTTAATAAAGCATAGGATAAAACAAATTAAATACAATATAATAAAGCATAGGATAAAACAACATAAATTCAATTTAATAAAGCATAGGATAAAACAACATAAATACAATTTAATAAAGCATAAGATAAAACAACATGAATAAAATTTAATAAAGCATAGGATAAAACAACATAAATACAATTTAATAAAGCATAGGTTAAAACAACATAAATACAATTTAATAAAGCATAGGATAAAACAACATAAATTCAATTTAATAAAGCATAGGATAAAACAACATAAATACAATTTAATAAAACACAGGATAAAACAAAATAAATAAAATTTAATAAAGCATAGGATAAAACAGCATAAATAAATTTTAATAAAGCATAGGATAAAACAACATAAATACAATTTAATAAAGCATAGGATAAAACAACATAAATAAAATTTAATAAAGCATAGGATAAAACAACATAAATACAATTTAATAAAGCATATGATAAAACAACATAAATACAATTTAATAAAGCATAGGTTAAAACAACATAAATACAATTTAATAAAGCAGAGGATAAAACAACATAAATACAATTTAATGAAACATAGGATAAACAACATAAATGCAATTTAATAAAGCATAGGATAAAACAACATAAATACAATTTAATAAAGCATAGGCTAAAACTACATAAATACAATTTAATAAAGCATAGGATAAAACAAATTAAATACAATATAATAAAGCATAGGATAAAACAACATAAATTCAATTTAATAAAGCATAGGATAGAAACAACATAAATACAATTTAATAAAGCATAAGATAAAACAACATGAATACAATTTAATAAAGCATAGGATAAAACAACATAAATACAATTTAATAAAGCATAGGTTAAAACAACATAAATACAATTTAATAAAGCATAGGATAAAACAACATAAATTCAATTTAATAAAGCATAGGATAAAACAACATAAATACAATTTAATAAAACACAGGATAAAACAAAATAAATAAAATTTAATAAAGCATAGGATAAAACAACATAAATACAATTTAATAAAGCATAGGATAAAACAACATAAATAAAATTTAATAAAGCATAGGATAAAACAACATAAATACAATTTAATAAAGCATATGATAAAACAACATAAATACAATTTAATAAAGCATAGGTTAAAACAACATAAATACAATTTAATAAAGCATAGGTTAAAACAACATAAATACAATTTAATAAAGCATAGGATAAAACAACATAAATACAATTTAATAAAGCATAGGATAAAACAACATAAATAAAATTTAATAAAGCATAGGTTAAAATAACATAAATACAATTTAATAAAGCATAGGACAAAACAACATAAAAACAATTTAATAAAGCATAGTTTAAAACAACATAAATACAATTTAATAAAGCCTAGGATAAAACCACAGAATTACAATTTAATAAAGCATAGGATAAAACAACATAAATAAAATTTAATAAAGCATAGGTTAAAATAACATAAATACAATTTAATAAAGCATAGGACAAAACAACATAAAAACAATTTAATAAAGCATAGTTTAAAACAACATAAATGCAATTTAATAAAGCCTAGGATAAAACCACAGAATTACAATTTAATAAAGCATAGGATAAAACAACATAAATACAATTCAATAAAGCATAGGACAAAACAACATAAATACAATTTAATAAAGCATAGGCTAAAACTACATAAATACAATTTAATAAAGCTTAGGATAAAACAAAGTAAATACAATATAATAAAGCATAGGATAAAACAACATAAATTCAATTTAATAAAGCATAGGATAAAACAACATAAATACAATTTAATAAAGCATAAGATAAAACAACATGAATACAATTTAATAAAGCATAGGTTAAAACAACATAAATACAATTTAATAAAGCATAGGATAAAACAACATAAATACAATTTAATAAAGCATAGGATAAAACAACATAAATACAATTTAATAAAGCATAGGATAAAACAACATAAATACAATTTAATAAAGCATAGGATAAAACAACATAAATACAATTTAATAAAGCATAGGTTAAAACAACATAAATACAATTTAATAAAGCACAGGATAAAACAACATAAATACAATTTAATAAAGCATAAGACAAAAAAACATTAATACAATTTAATAAAGCATATGTTAAAGCAACATAAATACAATTTAATAAAGCATAGGTTAAAACAACATAAATACAATTTAATAAAGCATAGGACAAAACAACATAAATACAATTTAATAAAGCAGAGGATAAAACAACATAAATACAATTTAATGAAACATAGGATAAACAACATAAATACAATTTAATAAAGCATAGGATAAAACAACATAAATACAATTTAATAAAGCATAGGCTAAAACTACATAAATACAATTTAATAAAGCATAGGATAAAACAAATTAAATACAATATAATAAAGCATAGGATAAAACAACATAAATTCAATTTAATAAAGCATAGGATAGAAACAACATAAATACAATTTAATAAAGCATAAGATAAAACAACATGAATACAATTTAATAAAGCATAGGATAAAACAACATAAATACAATTTAATAAAGCATAGGTTAAAACAACATAAATACAATTTAATAAAGCATAGGATAAAACAACATAAATTCAATTTAATAAAGCATAGGATAAAACAACATAAATACAATTTAATAAAACACAGGATAAAACAAAATAAATAAAATTTAATAAAGCATAGGATAAAACAACATAAATAAAATTTAATAAAGCATAGGATAAAACAACATAAATACAATTTAATAAAGCATAGGATAAAACAACATAAATACAATTTAATAAAGCATAGGCTAAAACTACATAAATACAATTTAATAAAGCTTAGGATAAAACAAAGTAAATACAATATATTAAAGCATAGGATAAAACAACATAAATTCAATTTAATAAAGCATAGGATAAAACAACATAAATACAATTTAATAAAGCATAAGATAAAACAACATGAATAAAATTTAATAAAGCATAGGTTAAAACAACATAAATACAATTTAATAAAGCATAGGATAAAACAACATAAATACAATTTAATAAAGCATAGGATAAAACAACATAAATACAATTTAATAAAGCATAGGACAAAACAACATAAATACAATTTAATAAAGCATAGGATAAAACAACATAAATACAATTTAATGAAACATAGGATAACAACATAAATACAATTTAATAAAGCATAGGATAAACAACATAAATACAATTTAATAAAGCATAGGCTAAAACTACATAAATACAATTTAATAAAGCTTAGGATAAAACAAAGTAAATACAATATATTAAAGCATAGGATAAAACAACATAAATTCAATTTAATAAAGCATAGGATAAAACAACATAAATACAATTTAATAAAGCATAAGATAAAACAACATGAATAAAATTTAATAAAGCATAGGTTAAAACAACATAAATACAATTTAATAAAGCATAGGATAAAACAACATAAATACAATTTAATAAAGCATAGGATAAAACAACATAAATACAATTTAATAAAGCATAGGATAAAACAACATAAATACAATTTAATAAAGCATAGGATAAAACAACATAAATACAATTTAATAAAGCATAGGTTAAAACAACATAAATACAATTTAATAAAGCACAGGATAAAACAACATAAATACAATTTAGTAAAGCATAGGTCAAAATAACATAAATACAATTTAATAAAGCATAGGATAAAACAACATAAATACAATTTAATAAAGCATAAGATAAAACAACATGAATACAATTTAATAAAGCATAGGTTAAAACAACATAAATACAATTTAATAAAACACAGGATAAAACAAAATAAATAAAATTTAATAAAGCATAGGATAAAACAACATAAATAAAATTTAATAAAGCATAGGATAAAACAACATAAATACAATTTAATAAAGCATAGGATAAAACAACATTAATAAAATTTAATAAAGCATAGGATAAAACAACATAAATACAATTTAATAAAGCATATGATAAAACAACATAAATACAATTTAATAAAGCATAGGTTAAAACAACATAAATACAATTTAATAAAGCCTAGGATAAAACCACAGAATTACAATTTAATAAAGCATAGGATAAAACAACATAAATACAATTCAATAAAGCATAGGACAAAACAACATAAATACAATTTAATAAAGCATAGGATAAAACAACATAAATACAATTTAATGAAACATAGGATAAACAACATAAATACAATTTAATAAAGCATAGGATAAACAACATAAATACAATTTAATAAAGCATAGGCTAAAACTACATAAATACAATTTAATAAAGCTTAGGATAAAACAAAGTAAATACAATATAATAAAGCATAGGATAAAACAACATAAATTCAATTTAATAAAGCATAGGATAAAACAACATAAATACAATTTAATAAAGCATAAGATAAAACAACATGAATAAAATTTAATAAAGCATAGGTTAAAACAACATAAATACAATTTAATAAAGCATAGGATAAAACAACATAAATACAATTTAATAAAGCATAGGATAAAACAACATAAATACAATTTAATAAAGCATAGGATAAAACAACATAAATACAATTTAATAAAGCATAGGATAAAACCACAGAAATACAATTTAATAAAGCATAGGATAAAACAACATAAATACAATTTAATAAAGCATAGGTTAAAACAACATAAATACAATTTAATAAAGCACAGGATAAAACAACATAAATACAATTTAGTAAAGCATAGGTCAAAATAACATAAATACAATTTAATAAAGCATAGGTTAAAACAACATAAATACAATTTAATAAAGCATAGGATAAAACAACATAAATACAATTTAATAAAGCATAGGATAAAACAACATAAATACAATTTAATAAAGCATAGGATAAAACAACATAAATAAAAATTTAATAAAGCATAGGATAAAACAACATAAATACAATTTAATAAATCATAGGATAAAACAACATAAATACAATTTAATAAAGCATAGGATAAAACAACATAAATACAATTTAATAAAGCATAGGATAAAACAACATAAATAAAATTTAATAAAGCATAGGTTAAAACAACATAAATACAATTTAATAAAGCATAGGATAAAACCACAGAAATACAATTTAATAAAGCATAGGATAAAACAACATAAATACAATTTAATAAAGCATAGCACAAAACAACTTAAATACAATTTAATAAAGCAGAGGATAAAACAACATAAATACAATTTAATGAAACATAGGATAAACAACATAAATACAATTTAATAAAGCATAGGATAAAATAACATAAATACAATTGAATAAAGCATAGGATAAAACAAATTAAATACAATATAATAAAGCATAGGATAAAACAACATAAATTCAATTTAATAAAGCATAGGATAAAACAACATAAATACAATTTAATAAAGCATAGGATAAAACAACATAAATACAATTTAATAAAGCATAGGATAAAACAACATAAATACAATTTAATAAAGCATAGGTTAAAACAACATAAATACAATTTAATAAAGCACAGGATAAAACAACATAAATACAATTTAATAAAGCATAAGACAAAAAAACATAAATACAATTTAATAAAGCATATGTTAAAGCAACATAAATACAATTTAATAAAGCATAGGTTAAAACAACATAAATACAATTTAATAAAGCATAGGACAAAACAACATAAATACAATTTAATAAAGCAGAGGATAAAACAACATAAATACAATTTAATGAAACATAGGATAAACAACATAAATACAATTTAATAAAGCATAGGATAAAACAACATAAATACAATTTAATAAAGCATAGGCTAAAACTACATAAATACAATTTAATAAAGCATAGGAAAAAAGAAATTAAATACAATATAATAAAGCATAGGATAAAACAACATAAATTCAATTTAATAAAGCATAGGATAGAAACAACATAAATACAATTTAATAAAGCATAAGATAAAACAACATGAATACAATTTAATAAAGCATAGGATAAAACAACATAAATACAATTTAATAAAGCATAGGTTAAAACAACATAAATACAATTTAATAAAGCATAGGATAAAACAACATAAATTCAATTTAATAAAGCATAGGATAAAACAACATAAATACAATTTAATAAAACACAGGATAAAACAAAATAAATAAAATTTAATAAAGCATAGGATAAAACAACATAAATACAATTTAATAAAGCATAGGATAAAACAACATAAATAAAATTTAATAAAGCATAGGATAAAACAACATAAATACAATTTAATAAAGCATATGATAAAACAACATAAATACAATTTAATAAAGCATAGGTTAAAACAACATAAATACAATTTAATAAAGCATAGGTTAAAACAACATAAATACAATTTAATAAAGCATAGGATAAAACAACATAAATACAATTTAATAAAGCATAGGATAAAACAACATAAATAAAATTTAATAAAGCATAGGTTAAAATAACATAAATACAATTTAATAAAGCATAGGACAAAACAACATAAAAACAATTTAATAAAGCATAGTTTAAAACAACATAAATACAATTTAATAAAGCCTAGGATAAAACCACAGAATTACAATTTAATAAAGCATAGAATAAAACAACATAAATACAATTCAATAAAGCATAGGACAAAACAACATAAATACAATTTAATAAAGCATAGGATAAAACAACATAAATACAATTTAATGAAACATAGGATAAACAACATAAATACAATTTAATAAAGCATAGGATAAACAACATAAATACAATTTAATAAAGCATAGGCTAAAACTACATAAATACAATTTAATAAAGCTTAGGATAAAACAAAGTAAATACAATATAATAAAGCATAGGATAAAACAACATAAATTCAATTTAATAAAGCATAGGATAAAACAACATAAATACAATTTAATAAAGCATAAGATAAAACAACATGAATACAATTTAATAAAGCATAGGTTAAAACAACATAAATACAATTTAATAAAGCATAGGATAAAACAACATAAATACAATTTAATAAAGCATAGGATAAAACAACATAAATACAATTTAATAAAGCATAGGATAAAACAACATAAATACAATGTAATAAAGCATAGGATAAAACAATATAAATACAATTTAATAAAGCATAGGATAAAACAACATAAATACAATTTAATAAAGCATAGGATAAAACAACATAAATAAAATTTAATAAAGCATAGGTTAAAACAACATAAATACAATTTAATAAAGCATAGGATAAAACCACAGAAATACAATTTAATAAAGCATAGGATAAAACAACATAAATAAAATTTAATAAAGCATAGCACAAAACAACTTAAATACAATTTAATAAAGCAGAGGATAAAACAACATAAATACAATTTAATGAAACATAGGATAAACAACATAAATACAATTTAATAAAGCATAGGATAAAATAACATAAATACAATTTAATAAAGCATATGTTAAAGCAACATAAATACAATTTAATAAAGCATAGGATAAAACAACATAAATACAATTTAATAAAGCATAGGTTAAAACAACATAAATACAATTTAATAAAGCACAGGATAAAACAACATAAATACAATTTAATAAAGCATAAGACAAAAAAACATAAATACAATTTAATAAAGCATATGTTAAAGCAACATAAATACAATTTAATAAAGCATAGGTTAAAACAACATAAATACAATTTAATAAAGCATAGGACAAAACAACATAAATACAATTTAATAAAGGAGAGGATAAAACAACATAAATACAATTTAATGAAACATAGGATAAACAACATAAATACAATTTAATAAAGCATAGGATAAAACAACATAAATACAATTTAATAAAGCATAGGCTAAAACTACATAAATACAATTTAATAAAGCATAGGATAAAACAAATTAAATACAATATAATAAAGCATAGGATAAAACAACATAAATTCAATTTAATAAAGCATAGGATAGAAACAACATAAATACAATTTAATAAAGCATAAGATAAAACAACATGAATACAATTTAATAAAGCATAGGATAAAACAACATAAATACAATTTAATAAAGCATAGGTTAAAACAACATAAATACAATTTAATAAAGCATAGGATAAAACAACATAAATTCAATTTAATAAAGCATAGGATAAAACAACATAAATACAATTTAATAAAACACAGGATAAAACAAAATAAATAAAATTTAATAAAGCATAGGATAAAACAACATAAATAAAATTTAATAAAGCATAGGATAAAACAACATAAATACAATTTAATAAAGCATAGGATAAAACAACATAAATACAATTTAATAAAGCATAGGCTAAAACTACATAAATACAATTTAATAAAGCTTAGGATAAAACAAAGTAAATACAATATATTAAAGCATAGGATAAAACAACATAAATACAATTTAATAAAGCATATGATAAAACAACATAAATACAATTTAATAAAGCATAGGTTAAAACAACATAAATACAATTTAATAAAGCCTAGGATAAAACCACAGAATTACAATTTAATAAAGCATAGGATAAAACAACATAAATACAATTCAATAAAGCATAGGACAAAACAACATAAATACAATTTAATAAAGCATAGGATAAAACAACATAAATACAATTTAATGAAACATAGGATAAACAACATAAATACAATTTAATAAAGCATAGGATAAACAACATAAATACAATTTAATAAAGCATAGGCTAAAACTACATAAATACAATTTAATAAAGCTTAGGATAAAACAAAGTAAATACAATATAATAAAGCATAGGATAAAACAACATAAATTCAATTTAATAAAGCATAGGATAAAACAACATAAATACAATTTAATAAAGCATAAGATAAAACAACATGAATAAAATTTAATAAAGCATAGGTTAAAACAACATAAATACAATTTAATAAAGCATAGGATAAAACAACATAAATACAATTTAATAAAGCATAGGATAAAACAACATAAATACAATTTAATAAAGCATAGGATAAAACAACATAAATACAATTTAATAAAGCATAGGATAAAACCACAGAAATACAATTTAATAAAGCATAGGATAAAACAACATAAATACAATTTAATAAAGCATAGGTTAAAACAACATAAATACAATTTAATAAAGCACAGGATAAAACAACATAAATACAATTTAGTAAAGCATAGGTCAAAATAACATAAATACAATTTAATAAAGCATAGGTTAAAACAACATAAATACAATTTAATAAAGCATAGGATAAAACAACATAAATACAATTTAATAAAGCATAGGATAAAACAACATAAATACAATTTAATAAAGCATAGGATAAAACAACATAAATAAAAATTTAATAAAGCTTAGGATAAAACAACATAAATACAATTTAATAAATCATAGGATAAAACAACATAAATACAATTTAATAAAGCATAGGATAAAACAACATAAATACAATTTAATAAAGCATAGGATAAAACAACATAAATAAAATTTAATAAAGCATAGGATAAAACAACATAAATTCAATTTAATAAAGCATAGGATAAAACAACATAAATACAATTTAATAAAACACAGGATAAAACAAAATAAATAAAATTTAATAAAGCATAGGATAAAACAACATAAATACAATTTAATAAAGCATAGGATAAAACAACATAAATAAAATTTAATAAAGCATAGGATAAAACAACATAAATACAATTTAATAAAGCATATGATAAAACAACATAAATACAATTTAATAAAGCATAGGTTAAAACAACATAAATACAATTTAATAAAGCATAGGTTAAAACAACATAAATACAATTTAATAAAGCATAGGATAAAACAACATAAATACAATTTAATAAAGCATAGGATAAAACAACATAAATAAAATTTAATAAAGCATAGGTTAAAATAACATAAATACAATTTAATAAAGCATAGGACAAAACAACATAAAAACAATTTAATAAAGCATAGTTTAAAACAACATAAATACAATTTAATAAAGCCTAGGATAAAACCACAGAATTACAATTTAATAAAGCATAGAATAAAACAACATAAATACAATTCAATAAAGCATAGGACAAAACAACATAAATACAATTTAATAAAGCATAGGATAAAACAACATAAATACAATTTAATGAAACATAGGATAAACAACATAAATACAATTTAATAAAGCATAGGATAAACAACATAAATACAATTTAATAAAGCATAGGCTAAAACTACATAAATACAATTTAATAAAGCTTAGGATAAAACAAAGTAAATACAATATAATAAAGCATAGGATAAAACAACATAAATTCAATTTAATAAAGCATAGGATAAAACAACATAAATACAATTTAATAAAGCATAAGATAAAACAACATGAATACAATTTAATAAAGCATAGGTTAAAACAACATAAATACAATTTAATAAAGCATAGGATAAAACAACATAAATACAATTTAATAAAGCATAGGATAAAACAACATAAATACAATTTAATAAAGCATAGGATAAAACAACATAAATACAATGTAATAAAGCATAGGATAAAACAATATAAATACAATTTAATAAAGCATAGGATAAAACAACATAAATACAATTTAATAAAGCATAGGATAAAACAACATAAATAAAATTTAATAAAGCATAGGTTAAAACAACATAAATACAATTTAATAAAGCATAGGATAAAACCACAGAAATACAATTTAATAAAGCATAGGATAAAACAACATAAATAAAATTTAATAAAGCATAGCACAAAACAACTTAAATACAATTTAATAAAGCAGAGGATAAAACAACATAAATACAATTTAATGAAACATAGGATAAACAACATAAATACAATTTAATAAAGCATAGGATAAAATAACATAAATACAATTTAATAAAGCATATGTTAAAGCAACATAAATACAATTTAATAAAGCATAGGATAAAACAACATAAATACAATTTAATAAAGCATAGGTTAAAACAACATAAATACAATTTAATAAAGCACAGGATAAAACAACATAAATACAATTTAATAAAGCATAAGACAAAAAAACATAAATACAATTTAATAAAGCATATGTTAAAGCAACATAAATACAATTTAATAAAGCATAGGTTAAAACAACATAAATACAATTTAATAAAGCATAGGACAAAACAACATAAATACAATTTAATAAAGGAGAGGATAAAACAACATAAATACAATTTAATGAAACATAGGATAAACAACATAAATACAATTTAATAAAGCATAGGATAAAACAACATAAATACAATTTAATAAAGCATAGGCTAAAACTACATAAATACAATTTAATAAAGCATAGGATAAAACAAATTAAATACAATATAATAAAGCATAGGATAAAACAACATAAATTCAATTTAATAAAGCATAGGATAGAAACAACATAAATACAATTTAATAAAGCATAAGATAAAACAACATGAATACAATTTAATAAAGCATAGGATAAAACAACATAAATACAATTTAATAAAGCATAGGTTAAAACAACATAAATACAATTTAATAAAGCATAGGATAAAACAACATAAATTCAATTTAATAAAGCATAGGATAAAACAACATAAATACAATTTAATAAAACACAGGATAAAACAAAATAAGTAAAATTTAATAAAGCATAGGATAAAACAACATAAATAAAATTTAATAAAGCATAGGATAAAACAACATAAATACAATTTAATAAAGCATAGGATAAAACAACATAAATAAAATTTAATAAAGCATAGGATAAAACAACATAAATACAATTTAATAAAGCATAGGTTAAAACAACATAAATACAATTTAATAAAGCATAGGTTAAAACAACATAAATACAATTTAATAAAGCATAGGATAAAACAACATAAATAAAATTTAATAAAGCATAGGATAAAACAACATAAATACAATTTAATAAAGCATAGGATAAAACAACATAAATACAATTTAATAAAGCATAGGATAAAACAACATAAATACAATTTAATAAAGCATAGGATAAAACAACATAAATACAATTTAATAAAGCATAGGATAAAACAACATAAATAAAATTTAATAAAGCATAGGATAAAATAACATAAATACAATTTAATAAAGCATAGGACAAAACAACATAAAAACAATTTAATAAAGCATAGGTTAAAACAACATAAATACAATTTAATAAAGCATAGGTTAAAACAACATAAATACAATTTAATAAAGCATAGGATAAAACAACATAAATACAATTTAATAAAGCATAGGACAAAACAACATAAATACAATTTAATAAAGCATAGGATAAAACAACATAAATACAATTTAATGAAACATAGGATAACAACATAAATACAATTTAATAAAGCATAGGATAAACAACATAAATACAATTTTATAAAGCATAGGCTAAAACTACATAAATACAATTTAATAAAGCTTAGTATAAAACAAAGTAAATACAATATATTAAAGCATAGGATAAAACAACATAAATTCAATTTAATAAAGCATAGGATAAAACAACATAAATACAATTTAATAAAGCATAAGATAAAACAACATGAATAAAATTTAATAAAGCATAGGTTAAAACAACATAAATACAATTTAATAAAGCATAGGATAAAACAACATAAATACAATTTAATAAAGCATAGGATAAAACAACATAAATACAATTTAATAAAGCATAGGATAAAACAACATAAATACAATTTAATAAAGCATAGGTTAAAACAACATAAATACAATTTAATAAAGCACAGGATAAAACAACATAAATACAATTTAGTAAAGCATAGGTCAAAATAACATAAATACAATTTAATAAAGCATAGGATAAAACAACATAAATACAATTTAATAAAGCATAAGATAAAACAACATGAATACAATTTAATAAAGCATAGGTTAAAACAACATAAATACAATTTAATAAAACACAGGATAAAACAAAATAAATAAAATTTAATAAAGCATAGGATAAAACAACATAAATAAAATTTAATAAAGCATAGGATAAAACAACATAAATACAATTTAATAAAGCATAGGATAAAACAACATTAATAAAATTTAATAAAGCATAGGATAAAACAACATAAATACAATTTAATAAAGCATATGATAAAACAACATAAATACAATTTAATAAAGCATAGGTTAAAACAACATAAATACAATTTAATAAAGCCTAGGATAAAACCACAGAATTACAATTTAATAAAGCATAGGATAAAACAACATAAATACAATTCAATAAAGCATAGGACAAAACAACATAAATACAATTTAATAAAGCATAGGATAAAACAACATAAATACAATTTAATGAAACATAGGATAAACAACATAAATACAATTTAATAAAGCATAGGATAAACAACATAAATACAATTTAATAAAGCATAGGCTAAAACTACATAAATACAATTTAATAAAGCTTAGGATAAAACAAAGTAAATACAATATAATAAAGCATAGGATAAAACAACATAAATTCAATTTAATAAAACATAGGATAAAACAACATAAATACAATTTAATAAAGCATAAGATAAAACAACATGAATAAAATTTAATAAAGCATAGGTTAAAACAACATAAATACAATTTAATAAAGCATAGGATAAAACAACATAAATACAATTTAATAAAGCATAGGATAAAACAACATAAATACAATTTAATAAAGCATAGGATAAAACAACATAAATACAATTTAATAAAGCATAGGTTAAAACAACATAAATACAATTTAATAAAGCACAGGATAAAACAACATAAATACAATTTAGTAAAGCATAGGTCAAAATAACATAAATACAATTTAATAAAGCATAGGATAAAACAACATAAATAAAATTTAATAAAGCATAGGTTAAAACAACATAAATACAATTTAATAAAGCATAGGATAAAACCACAGAAATACAATTTAATAAAGCATAGGATAAAACAACATAAATACAATTTAATAAAGCATAGCACAAAACAACTTAAATACAATTTAATAAAGCAGAGGATAAAACAACATAAATACAATTTAATGAAACATAGGATAAACAACATAAATACAATTTAATAAAGCATAGGATAAAATAACATAAATACAATTTAATAAAGCATAGGCTAAAACTACATAAATACAATTTAATAAAGCATAGGATAAAACAAATTAAATACAATATAATAAAGCATAGGATAAAACAACATAAATTCAATTTAATAAAGCATAGGATAAAACAACATAAATACAATTTAATAAAGCATAGGATAAAACAACATAAATACAATTTAATAAAGCATAGGATAAAACAACATAAATACAATTTAATAAAGCATAGGTTAAAACAACATAAATACAATTTAATAAAGCACAGGATAAAACAACATAAATACAATTTAATAAAGCATAAGACAAAAAAACATAAATACAATTTATTAAAGCATATGTTAAAGCAACATAAATACAATTTAATAAAGCATAGGTTAAAACAACATAAATACAATTTAATAAAGCATAGGACAAAACAACATAAATACAATTTAATAAAGCAGAGGATAAAACAACATAAATACAATTTAATGAAACATAGGATAAACAACATAAATACAATTTAATAAAGCATAGGATAAAACAACATAAATACAATTTAATAAAGCATAGGCTAAAACTACATAAATACAATTTAATAAAGCATAGGATAAAACAAATTAAATACAATATAATAAAGCATAGGATAAAACAACATAAATTCAATTTAATAAAGCATAGGATAGAAACAACATAAATACAATTTAAAAAAGCATAAGATAAAACAACATGAATACAATTTAATAAAGCATAGGATAAAACAACATAAATACAATTTAATAAAGCATAGGTTAAAACAACATAAATACAATTTAATAAAGCATAGGATAAAACAACATAAATTCAATTTAATAAAGCATAGGATAAAACAACATAAATACAATTTAATAAAACACAGGATAAAACAAAATAAATAAAATTTAATAAAGCATAGGATAAAACAACATAAATACAATTTAATAAAGCATAGGATAAAACAACATAAATAAAATTTAATAAAGCATAGGATAAAACAACATAAATACAATTTAATAAAGCATATGATAAAACAACATAAATACAATTTAATAAAGCATAGGTTAAAACAACATAAATACAATTTAATAAAGCATAGGTTAAAACAACATAAATACAATTTAATAAAGCATAGGATAAAACAACATAAATACAATTTAATAAAGCATAGGATAAAACAACATAAATAAAATTTAATAAAGCATAGGTTAAAATAACATAAATACAATTTAATAAAGCATAGGACAAAACAACATAAAAACAATTTAATAAAGCATAGTTTAAAACAACATAAATACAATTTAATAAAGCCTAGGATAAAACCACAGAATTACAATTTAATAAAGCATAGGATAAAACAACATAAATACAATTCAATAAAGCATAGGACAAAACAACATAAATACAATTTAATAAAGCATAGGATAAAACAACATAAATACAATTTAATGAAACATAGGATAAACAACATAAATACAATTTAATAAAGCATAGGATAAACAACATAAATACAATTTAATAAAGCATAGGCTAAAACTACATAAATACAATTTAATAAAGCTTAGGATAAAACAAAGTAAATACAATATAATAAAGCATAGGATAAAACAACATAAATTCAATTTAATAAAGCATAGGATAAAACAACATAAATACAATTTAATAAAGCATAAGATAAAACAACATGAATACAATTTAATAAAGCATAGGTTAAAACAACATAAATACAATTTAATAAAGCATAGGATAAAACAACATAAATACAATTTAATAAAGCATAGGATAAAACAACATAAATACAATTTAATAAAGCATAGGATAAAACAACATAAATACAATTTAATAAAGCATAGGATAAAACAACATAAATACAATTTAATAAAGCATAGGATAAAACAACATAAATAAAATTTAATAAAGCATAGGTTAAAACAACATAAATACAATTTAATAAAGCATAGGATAAAACCACAGAAATACAATTTAATAAAGCATAGGATAAAACAACATAAATACAATTTAATAAAGCATAGCACAAAACAACATAAATACAATTTAATAAAGCAGAGGATAAAACAACATAAATACAATTTAATGAAACATAGGATAAACAACATAAATACAATTTAATAAAGCATAGGATAAAACAACATAAATACAATTTAATAAAGCATAGGCTAAAACTACATAAATACAATTTAATAAAGCATAGGATAAAACAAATTAAATACAATATAATAAAGCATAGGATAAAACAACATAAATTCAATTTAATAAAGCATAGGATAAAACAACATAAAAACAATTTAATAAAGCATAGGATAAAACAACATAAATACAATTTAATAAAGCATAGGATAAAACAACATAAATACAATTTAATAAAGCATAGGATAAAACAACATAAATACAATTTAATAAAGCATAGGATAAAACAACATAAATACAATTTAATAAAGCATATGATAAAACAACATAAATACAATTTAATAAAGCATAGGTTAAAACAACATAAATACAATTTAATAAAGCATAGGTTAAAACAACATAAATACAATTTAATAAAGCATAGGATAAAACAACATAAATACAATTTAATAAAGCATAGGATAAAACAACATAAATAAAATTTAATAAAGCATAGGTTAAAATAACATAAATACAATTTAATAAAGCATAGGACAAAACAACATAAAAACAATTTAATAAAGCATAGTTTAAAACAACATAAATACAATTTAATAAAGCCTAGGATAAAACCACAGAATTACAATTTAATAAAGCATAGGATAAAACAACATAAATACAATTCAATAAAGCATAGGACAAAACAACATAAATACAATTTAATAAAGCATAGGATAAAACAACATAAATACAATTTAATGAAACATAGGATAAACAACATAAATACAATTTAATAAAGCATAGGATAAACAACATAAATACAATTTAATAAAGCATAGGCTAAAACTACATAAATACAATTTAATAAAGCTTAGGATAAAACAAAGTAAATACAATATAATAAAGCATAGGATAAAACAACATAAATTCAATTTAATAAAGCATAGGATAAAACAACATAAATACAATTTAATAAAGCATAAGATAAAACAACATGAATACAATTTAATAAAGCATAGGTTAAAACAACATAAATACAATTTAATAAAGCATAGGATAAAACAACATAAATACAATTTAATAAAGCATAGGATAAAACAACATAAATACAATTTAATAAAGCATAGGATAAAACAACATAAATACAATTTAATAAAGCATAGGATAAAACAACATAAATACAATTTAATAAAGCATAGGATAAAACAACATAAATAAAATTTAATAAAGCATAGGTTAAAACAACATAAATACAATTTAATAAAGCATAGGATAAAACCACAGAAATACAATTTAATAAAGCATAGGATAAAACAACATAAATACAATTTAATAAAGCATAGCACAAAACAACTTAAATACAATTTAATAAAGCAGAGGATAAAACAACATAAATACAATTTAATGAAACATAGGATAAACAACATAAATACAATTTAATAAAGCATAGGATAAAATAACATAAATACAATTTAATAAAGCATAGGCTAAAACTACATAAATACAATTTAATAAAGCATAGGATAAAACAAATTAAATACAATATAATAAAGCATAGGATAAAACAACATAAATTCAATTTAATAAAGCATAGGATAAAACAACATAAATACAATTTAATAAAGCATAGGATAAAACAACATAAATACAATTTAATAAAGCATAGGATAAAACAACATAAATACAATTTAATAAAGCATAGGTTAAAACAACATAAATACAATTTAATAAAGCACAGGATAAAACAACATAAATACAATTTAATAAAGCATAAGACAAAAAAACATAAATACAATTTAATAAAGCATATGTTAAAGCAACATAAATACAATTTAATAAAGCATAGGTTAAAACAACATAAATACAATTTAATAAAGCATAGGACAAAACAACATAAATACAATTTAATAAAGCAGAGGATAAAACAACATAAATACAATTTAATGAAACATAGGATAAACAACATAAATACAATTTAATAAAGCATAGGATAAAACAACATAAATACAATTTAATAAAGCATAGGCTAAAACTACATAAATACAATTTAATAAAGCATAGGATAAAACAAATTAAATACAATATAATAAAGCATAGGATAAAACAACATAAATTCAATTTAATAAAGCATAGGATAGAAACAACATAAATACAATTTAATAAAGCATAAGATAAAACAACATGAATACAATTTAATAAAGCATAGGATAAAACAACATAAATACAATTTTATAAAGCATAGGTTAAAACAACATAAATACAATTTAATAAAGCATAGGATAAAACAACATAAATTCAATTTAATAAAGCATAGGATAAAACAACATAAATACAATTTAATAAAACACAGGATAAAACAAAATAAATAAAATTTAATAAAGCATAGGATAAAACAACATAAATACAATTTAATAAAGCATAGGATAAAACAACATAAATAAAATTTAATAAAGCATAGGATAAAACAACATAAATACAATTTAATAAAGCATATGATAAAACAACATAAATACAATTTAATAAAGCATAGGTTAAAACAACATAAATACAATTTAATAAAGCATAGGTTAAAACAACATAAATACAATTTAATAAAGCATAGGATAAAACAACATAAATACAATTTAATAAAGCATAGGATAAAACAACATAAATAAAATTTAATAAAGCATAGGTTAAAATAACATAAATAAAATTTAATAAAGCATAGGACAAAACAACATAAAAACAATTTAATAAAGCATAGTTTAAAACAACATAAATACAATTTAATAAAGCCTAGGATAAAACCACAGAATTACAATTTAATAAAGCATAGGATAAAACAACATAAATACAATTCAATAAAGCATAGGACAAAACAACATAAATACAATTTAATAAAGCATAGGATAAAACAACATAAATACAATTTAATGAAACATAGGATAAACAACATAAATACAATTTAATAAAGCATAGGATAAACAACATAAATACAATTTAATAAAGCATAGGCTAAAACTACATAAATACAATTTAATAAAGCTTAGGATAAAACAAAGTAAATACAATATAATAAAGCATAGGATAAAACAACATAAATTCAATTTAATAAAGCATAGGATAAAACAACATAAATACAATTTAATAAAGCATAAGATAAAACAACATGAATACAATTTAATAAAGCATAGGTTAAAACAACATAAATACAATTTAATAAAGCATAGGATAAAACAACATAAATAAAATTTAATAAAGCATAGGATAAAACAACATAAATACAATTTAATAAAGCATATGATAAAACAACATAAATACAATTTAATAAAGCATAGGTTAAAACAACATAAATACAATTTAATAAAGCATAGGTTAAAACAACATAAATACAATTTAATAAAGCATAGGATAAAACAACATAAATACAATTTAATAAAGCATAGGATAAAACAACATAAATAAAATTTAATAAAGCATAGGTTAAAATAACATAAATACAATTTAATAAAGCATAGGACAAAACAACATAAAAACAATTTAATAAAGCATAGTTTAAAACAACATAAATACAATTTAATAAAGCCTAGGATAAAACCACAGAATTACAATTTAATAAAGCATAGGATAAAACAACATAAATACAATTCAATAAAGCATAGGACAAAACAACATAAATACAATTTAATAAAGCATAGGATAAAACAACATAAATACAATTTAATGAAACATAGGATAAACAACATAAATACAATTTAATAAAGCATAGGATAAACAACATAAATACAATTTAATAAAGCATAGGCTAAAACTACATAAATACAATTTAATAAAGCTTAGGATAAAACAAAGTAAATACAATATAATAAAGCATAGGATAAAACAACATAAATTCAATTTAATAAAGCATAGGATAAAACAACATAAATACAATTTAATAAAGCATAAGATAAAACAACATGAATACAATTTAATAAAGCATAGGTTAAAACAACATAAATACAATTTAATAAAGCATAGGATAAAACAACATAAATAAAATTTAATAAAGCATAGGATAAAACAACATAAATACAATTTAATAAAGCATATGATAAAACAACATAAATACAATTTAATAAAGCATAGGTTAAAACAACATAAATACAATTTAATAAAGCATAGGTTAAAACAACATAAATACAATTTAATAAAGCATAGGATAAAACAACATAAATACAATTTAATAAAGCATAGGATAAAACAACATAAATAAAATTTAATAAAGCATAGGTTAAAATAACATAAATACAATTTAATAAAGCATAGGACAAAACAACATAAAAACAATTTAATAAAGCATAGTTTAAAACAACATAAATACAATTTAATAAAGCCTAGGATAAAACCACAGAATTACAATTTAATAAAGCATAGGATAAAACAACATAAATACAATTCAATAAAGCATAGGACAAAACAACATAAATACAATTTAATAAAGCATAGGATAAAACAACATAAATACAATTTAATGAAACATAGGATAAACAACATAAATACAATTTAATAAAGCATAGGATAAACAACATAAATACAATTTAATAAAGCATAGGCTAAAACTACATAAATACAATTTAATAAAGCTTAGGATAAAACAAAGTAAATACAATATAATAAAGCATAGGATAAAACAACATAAATTCAATTTAATAAAGCATAGGATAAAACAACATAAATACAATTTAATAAAGCATAAGATAAAACAACATGAATACAATTTAATAAAGCATAGGTTAAAACAACATAAATACAATTTAATAAAGCATAGGATAAAACAACATAAATACAATTTAATAAAGCATAGGATAAAACAACATAAATACAATTTAATAAAGCATAGGATAAAACAACATAAATACAATTTAATAAAGCATAGGATAAAACAACATAAATACAATTTAATAAAGCATAGGATAAAACAACATAAATAAAATTTAATAAAGCATAGGTTAAAACAACATAAATACAATTTAATGAAACATAGGATAAACAACATAAATACAATTTAATAAAGCATAGGATAAACAACATAAATACAATTTAATAAAGCATAGGCTAAAACTACATAAATACAATTTAATAAAGCTTAGGATAAAACAAAGTAAATACAATATAATAAAGCATAGGATAAAACAACATAAATTCAATTTAATAAAGCATAGGATAAAACAACATAAATACAATTTAATAAAGCATAAGATAAAACAACATGAATACAATTTAATAAAGCATAGGTTAAAACAACATAAATACAATTTAATAAAGCATAGGATAAAACAACATAAATACAATTTAATAAAGCATAGGATAAAACAACATAAATACAATTTAATAAAGCATAGGATAAAACAACATAAATACAATTTAATAAAGCATAGGATAAAACAACATAAATACAATTTAATAAAGCATAGGATAAAACAACATAAATAAAATTTAATAAAGCATAGGTTAAAACAACATAAATACAATTTAATAAAGCATAGGATAAAACCACAGAAATACAATTTAATAAAGCATAGGATAAAACAACATAAATACAATTTAATAAAGCATAGCACAAAACAACTTAAATACAATTTAATAAAGCAGAGGATAAAACAACATAAATACAATTTAATGAAACATAGGATAAACAACATAAATACAATTTAATAAAGCATAGGATAAAATAACATAAATACAATTTAATAAAGCATAGGCTAAAACTACATAAATACAATTTAATAAAGCATAGGATAAAACAAATTAAATACAATATAATAAAGCATAGGATAAAACAACATAAATTCAATTTAATAAAGCATAGGATAAAACAACATAAATACAATTTAATAAAGCATAGGATAAAACAACATAAATACAATTTAATAAAGCATAGGATAAAACAACATAAATACAATTTAATAAAGCATAGGTTAAAACAACATAAATACAATTTAATAAAGCACAGGATAAAACAACATAAATACAATTTAATAAAGCATAAGACAAAAAAACATAAATACAATTTAATAAAGCATATGTTAAAGCAACATAAATACAATTTAATAAAGCATAGGCTAAAACTACATAAATACAATTTAATAAAGCATAGGATAAAACAACATAAATACAATTTAATAAAGCATAGGCTAAAACTACATAAATACAATTTAATAAAGCATAGGATAAAACAAATTAAATACAATATAATAAAGCATAGGATAAAACAACATAAATTCAATTTAATAAAGCATAGGATAGAAACAACATAAATACAATTTAATAAAGCATAAGATAAAACAACATGAATACAATTTAATAAAGCATAGGATAAAACAACATAAATACAATTTAATAAAGCATAGGTTAAAACAACATAAATACAATTTAATAAAGCATAGGATAAAACAACATAAATTCAATTTAATAAAGCATAGGATAAAACAACATAAATACAATTTAATAAAACACAGGATAAAACAAAATAAATAAAATTTAATAAAGCATAGGATAAAACAACATAAATACAATTTAATAAAGCATAGGATAAAACAACATAAATAAAATTTAATAAAGCATAGGATAAAACAACATAAATACAATTTAATAAAGCATATGATAAAACAACATAAATACAATTTAATAAAGCATAGGTTAAAACAACATAAATACAATTTAATAAAGCATAGGTTAAAACAACATAAATACAATTTAATAAAGCATAGGATAAAACAACATAAATACAATTTAATAAAGCATAGGATAAAACAACATAAATAAAATTTAATAAAGCATAGGTTAAAATAACATAAATACAATTTAATAAAGCATAGGACAAAACAACATAAAAACAATTTAATAAAGCATAGTTTAAAACAACATAAATACAATTTAATAAAGCCTAGGATAAAACCACAGAATTACAATTTAATAAAGCATAGGATAAAACAACATAAATACAATTCAATAAAGCATAGGACAAAACAACATAAATACAATTTAATAAAGCATAGGATAAAACAACATAAATACAATTTAATGAAACATAGGATAAACAACATAAATACAATTTAATAAAGCATAGGATAAACAACATAAATACAATTTAATAAAGCATAGGCTAAAACTACATAAATACTATTTAATAAAGCTTAGGATAAAACAAAGTAAATACAATATAATAAAGCATAGGATAAAACAACATAAATTCAATTTAATAAAGCATAGGATAAAACAACATAAATACAATTTAATAAAGCATAAGATAAAACAACATGAATACAATTTAATAAAGCATAGGTTAAAACAACATAAATACAATTTAATAAAGCATAGGATAAAACAACATAAATACAATTTAATAAAGCATAGGATAAAACAACATAAATACAATTTAATAAAGCATAGGATAAAACAACATAAATACAATTTAATAAAGCATAGGATAAAACAACATAAATACAATTTAATAAAGCATAGGTTAAAACAACATAAATACAATTTAATAAAGCACAGGATAAAACAACATAAATACAATTTAATAAAGCATAAGACAAAAAAACATAAATACAATTTAATAAAGCATATGTTAAAGCAACATAAATACAATTTAATAAAGCATAGGTTAAAACAACATAAATACAATTTAATAAAGCATAGGACAAAACAACATAAATACAATTTAATAAAGCAGAGGAAAAAACAACATAAATACAATTTAATGAAACATAGGATAAACAACATAAATACAATTTAATAAAGCATAGGACAAAACAACATAAATACAATTTAATAAAGCAGAGGATAAAACAACATAAATACAATTTAATGAAACATAGGATAAACAACATAAATACAATTTAATAAAGCATAGGATAAAACAACATAAATACAATTTAATAAAGCATAGGCTAAAACTACATAAATACAATTTAATAAAGCATAGGATAAAACAAATTAAATACAATATAATAAAGCATAGGATAAAACAACATAAATTCAATTTAATAAAGCATAGGATAGAAACAACATAAATACAATTTAATAAAGCATAGGATAAAACAACATAAATACAATTTAATAAAGCATAGGATAAAACAACATAAATAAAATTTAATAAAGCATAGGTTAAAATAACATAAATACAATTTAATAAAGCATAGGACAAAACAACATAAAAACAATTTAATAAAGCATAGTTTAAAACAACATAAATACAATTTAATAAAGCCTAGGATAAAACCACAGAATTACAATTTAATAAAGCATAGGATAAAACAACATAAATACAATTCAATAAAGCATAGGACAAAACAACATAAATACAATTTAATAAAGCATAGGATAAAACAACATAAATACAATTTAATGAAACATAGGATAAACAACATAAATACAATTTAATAAAGCATAGGATAAACAACATAAATACAATTTAATAAAGCATAGGCTAAAACTACATAAATACAATTTAATAAAGCTTAGGATAAAACAAAGTAAATACAATATAATAAAGCATAGGATAAAACAACATAAATTCAATTTAATAAAGCATAGGATAAAACAACATAAATACAATTTAATAAAGCATAAGATAAAACAACATGAATACAATTTAATAAAGCATAGGTTAAAACAACATAAATACAATTTAATAAAGCATAGGATAAAACAACATAAATACAATTTAATAAAGCATAGGATAAAACAACATAAATACAATTTAATAAAGCATAGGATAAAACAACATAAATACAATTTAATAAAGCATAGGATAAAACAACATAAATACAATTTAATAAAGCATAGGATAAAACAACATAAATAAAATTTAATAAAGCATAGGTTAAAACAACATAAATACAATTTAATAAAGCATAGGATAAAACCACAGAAATACAATTTAATAAAGCATAGGATAAAACAACATAAATACAATTTAATAAAGCATAGCACAAAACAACTTAAATACAATTTAATAAAGCAGAGGATAAAACAACATAAATACAATTTAATGAAACATAGGATAAACAACATAAATACAATTTAATAAAGCATAGGATAAAATAACATAAATACAATTTAATAAAGCATAGGCTAAAACTACATAAATACAATTTAATAAAGCATAGGATAAAACAAATTAAATACAATATAATAAAGCATAGGATAAAACAACATAAATTCAATTTAATAAAGCATAGGATAAAACAACATAAATACAATTTAATAAAGCATAGGATAAAACAACATAAATACAATTTAATAAAGCATAGGATAAAACAACATAAATACAATTTAATAAAGCATAGGTTAAAACAACATAAATACAATTTAATAAAGCACAGGATAAAACAACATAAATACAATTTAATAAAGCATAAGACAAAAAAACATAAATACAATTTAATAAAGCATATGTTAAAGCAACATAAATACAATTTAATAAAGCATAGGCTAAAACTACATAAATACAATTTAATAAAGCATAGGATAAAACAACATAAATACAATTTAATAAAGCATAGGCTAAAACTACATAAATACAATTTAATAAAGCATAGGATAAAACAAATTAAATACAATATAATAAAGCATAGGATAAAACAACATAAATTCAATTTAATAAAGCATAGGATAGAAACAACATAAATACAATTTAATAAAGCATAAGATAAAACAACATGAATACAATTTAATAAAGCATAGGATAAAACAACATAAATACAATTTAATAAAGCATAGGTTAAAACAACATAAATACAATTTAATAAAGCATAGGATAAAACAACATAAATTCAATTTAATAAAGCATAGGATAAAACAACATAAATACAATTTAATAAAACACAGGATAAAACAAAATAAATAAAATTTAATAAAGCATAGGATAAAACAACATAAATACAATTTAATAAAGCATAGGATAAAACAACATACATAAAATTTAATAAAGCATAGGATAAAACAACATAAATACAATTTAATAAAGCATATGATAAAACAACATAAATACAATTTAATAAAGCATAGGTTAAAACAACATAAATACAATTTAATAAAGCATAGGTTAAAACAACATAAATACAATTTAATAAAGCATAGGATAAAACAACATAAATACAATTTAATAAAGCATAGGATAAAACAACATAAATAAAATTTAATAAAGCATAGGTTAAAATAACATAAATACAATTTAATAAAGCATAGGACAAAACAACATAAAAACAATTTAATAAAGCATAGTTTAAAACAACATAAATACAATTTAATAAAGCCTAGGATAAAACCACAGAATTACAATTTAATAAAGCATAGGATAAAACAACATAAATACAATTCAATAAAGCATAGGACAAAACAACATAAATACAATTTAATAAAGCATAGGATAAAACAACATAAATACAATTTAATGAAACATAGGATAAACAACATAAATACAATTTAATAAAGCATAGGATAAACAACATAAATACAATTTAATAAAGCATAGGCTAAAACTACATAAATACTATTTAATAAAGCTTAGGATAAAACAAAGTAAATACAATATAATAAAGCATAGGATAAAACAACATAAATTCAATTTAATAAAGCATAGGATAAAACAACATAAATACAATTTAATAAAGCATAAGATAAAACAACATGAATACAATTTAATAAAGCATAGGTTAAAACAACATAAATACAATTTAATAAAGCATAGGATAAAACAACATAAATACAATTTAATAAAGCATAGGATAAAACAACATAAATACAATTTAATAAAGCATAGGATAAAACAACATAAATTCAATTTAATAAAGCATAGGATAAAACAACATAAATACAATTTAATAAAGCATAGGTTAAAACAACATAAATACAATTTAATAAAGCACAGGATAAAACAACATAAATACAATTTAATAAAGCATAAGACAAAAAAACATAAATACAATTTAATAAAGCATATGTTAAAGCAACATAAATACAATTTAATAAAGCATAGGTTAAAACAACATAAATACAATTTAATAAAGCATAGGACAAAACAACATAAATACAATTTAATAAAGCAGAGGAAAAAACAACATAAATACAATTTAATGAAACATAGGATAAACAACATAAATACAATTTAATAAAGCATAGGATAAAACAACATAAATACAATTTAATAAAGCATAGGCTAAAACTACATAAATACAATTTAATAAAGCATAGGATAAAACAAATTAAATACAATATAATAAAGCATAGGATAAAACAACATAAATTCAATTTAATAAAGCATAGGATAGAAACAACATAAATACAATTTAATAAAGCATAAGATAAAACAACATGAATACAATTTAATAAAGCATAGGATAAAACAACATAAATACAATTTAATAAAGCATAGGTTAAAACAACATAAATACAATTTAATAAAGCATAGGATAAAACAACATAAATTCAATTTAATAAAGCATAGGATAAAACAACATAAATACAATTTAATAAAACACAGGATAAAACAAAATAAATAAAATTTAATAAAGCATAGGATAAAACAACATAAATAAAATTTAATAAAGCATAGGATAAAACAACATAAATACAATTTAATAAAGCATAGGATAAAACAACATAAATATAATTTAATAAAGCATAGGATAAAACAACATAAATACAATTTAATAAAGCATAGGATAAAACAACATAAATACAATTTAATAAAGCATAGGTTAAAACAACATAAATACAATTTAATAAAGCACAGGATAAAACAACATAAATACAATTTAGTAAATCATAGGTCAAAATAACATAAATACAATTTAATAAAGCATAAGACAAAAAAACATAAATACAATTTAATAAAGCATATGTTAAAGCAACATAAATACAATTTAATAAAGCATAGGTTAAAACAACATAAATACAATTTAATAAAGCATAGGATAAAACAACATAAATAAAATTTAATAAAGCTTAGGATAAAACAACATAAATACAATTTAATAAAGCATAGGATAAAACAACATAAATACAATTTAATAAAGCATAGGATAAAACAACATAAATACAATTTAATAGAGCATAGGCTAAAACAACATAAATACAATTTAATAAAGCATAGCACAAAACAACATAAATACAGTTTAATAAAGCATAGGTCAAAATAACATAAATACAATTTAATAAAGCATAGGATAAAACAACATAATTTCAATTTAATAAAGCATAGGATAAAACAACATAAATACAATTTAATAAAGCATAAGATAAAACAACATGAATACAATTTAATAAAGCATAGGATAAAACAACATAAATACAATTTAATAAAGCATAGGTTAAAACAACATAAATACAATTTAATAAAGCATAGGATAAAACAACATAAATTCAATTTAATAAAGCATAGGATAAAACAACATAAATACAATTTAATAAAACACAGGAAAAAACAAAATAAATAAAATTTAATAAAGCATAGGATAAAACAACATAAATAAAATTTAATAAAGCATAGGATAAAACAACATAAATACAATTTAATAAAGCATAGGATAAAACAACATAAATAAAATTTAATAAAGCATAGGATAAAACAACATAAATACAATTTAATAAAGCATATGATAAAACAACATAAATACAATTTAATAAAGCATAGGTTAAAACAACATAAATACAATTTAATAAAGCCTAGGATAAAACCACAGAATTACAATTTAATAAAGCATAGGATAAAACAACATAAATACAATTCAATAAAGCATAGGACAAAACAACATAAATACAATTTAATAAAGCATAGGATAAAACAACATAAATACAATTTAATGAAACATAGGATAAACAACATAAATACAATTTAATAAAGCATAGGATAAACAACATAAATACAATTTAATAAAGCATAGGCTAAAACTACATAAATACAATTTAATAAAGCTTAGGATAAAACAAAGTAAATACAATATAATAAAGCATAGGATAAAACAACATAAATTCAATTTAATAAAGCATAGGATAAAACAACATAAATACAATTTAATAAAGCATAAGATAAAACAACATGAATAAAATTTAATAAAGCATAGGTTAAAACAACATAAATACAATTTAATAAAGCATAGGATAAAACAACATAAATACAATTTAATAAAGCATAAGATAAAACAACATGAATAAAATTTAATAAAGCATAGGTTAAAACAACATAAATACAATTTAATAAAGCATAGGATAAAACAACATAAATACAATTTAATAAAGCATAGGATAAAACAACATAAATACAATTTAGTAAATCATAGGTCAATATAACATAAATACAATTTAATAAAGCATAGGTTAAAACAACATAAATACAATTTAATAAAGCACAGGATAAAACAACATAAATACAATTTAGTAAATCATAGGTCAAAATAACATAAATACAATTTAATAAAGCATAGGATAAAACAACATAAATACAATTTAATAAAGCATAAGATAAAACAACATGAATACAATTTAATAAAGCATAGGTTAAAACAACATAAATACAATTTAATAAAGCATAGGATAAAACAACATAAATACAATTTAATAAAGCATAGGTTAAAACAACATAAATACAATTTAATAAAGCACAGGATAAAACAACATAAATACAATTTAATAAAGCATAAGACAAAAAAACATAAATACAATTTAATAAAGCATATGTTAAAGCAACATAAATACAATTTAATAAAGCATAAGATAAAACAACATGAATAAAATTTAATAAAGCATAGGTTAAAACAACATAAATACAATTTAATAAAGCATAAGATAAAACAACATGAATAAAATTTAATAAAGCATAGGTTAAAACAACATAAATACAATTTAATAAAGCATAGGATAAAACAACATAAATACAATTTAATAAAGCATAGGATAAAACAACATAAATACAATTTAATAAAGCATAGGATAAAACAACATAAATACAATTTAATAAAGCATAGGATAAAACAACAAAAATACAATTTAATAAAGCATAGGTTAAAACAACATAAATACAATTTAATAAAGCACAGGATAAAACAACATAAATACAATTTAGTAAAGCATAGGTCAAAATAACATAAATACAATTTAATAAAGCATAGGATAAAACAACATAAATACAATTTAATAAAGCATAAGATAAAACAACATGAATACAATTTAATAAAGCATAGGTTAAAACAACATAAATACAATTTAATAAAGCATAGGATAAAACAACATAAATACAATTTAATAAAGCATAGGTTAAAACAACATAAATACAATTTAATAAAGCACAGGATAAAACAACATAAATACAATTTAATAAAGCTTAGGATAAAACAACATATATACAATTTAATAAAGCATAGGATAAAACAACATAAATACAATTTAATAAAGCATAGGATAAAACAACATAAATACAATTTAATAAAGCATAGGATAAAACAACATAAATAAAATTTAATAAAGCATAGGATAAAATAACATAAATACAATTTAATAAAGCATAGGACAAAACAACATAAAAACAATTTAATAAAGCATAGGTTAAAACAACATAAATACAATTTAATAAAGCATAGGTTAAAACAACATAAATACAATTTAATAAAGCATAGGATAAAACAACATAAATACAATTTAATAAAGCATAGGACAAAACAACATAAATACAATTTAATAAAGCATAGGATAAAACAACATAAATACAATTTAATGAAACATAGGATAACAACATAAATACAATTTAATAAAGCATAGGATAAACAACATAAATACAATTTAATAAAGCATAGGCTAAAACTACATAAATACAATTTAATAAAGCTTAGGATAAAACAAAGTAAATACAATATAATAAAGCATAGGATAAAACAACATAAATTCAATTTAATAAAGCATAGGATAAAACAACATAAATACAATTTAATAAAGCATAAGATAAAACAACATGAATAAAATTTAATAAAGCATAGGTTAAAACAACATAAATACAATTTAATAAAGCATAGGATAAAACAACATAAATACAATTTAATAAAGCATAGGATAAAACAACATAAATACAATTTAATAAAGCATAGGATAAAACAACATAAATACAATTTAATAAAGCATAGGATAAAACAACAAAAATACAATTTAATAAAGCATAGGTTAAAACAACATAAATACAATTTAATAAAGCACAGGATAAAACAACATAAATACAATTTAGTAAAGCATAGGTCAAAATAACATAAATACAATTTAATAAAGCATAGGATAAAACAACATAAATACAATTTAATAAAGCATAAGATAAAACAACATGAATACAATTTAATAAAGCATAGGTTAAAACAACATAAATACAATTTAATAAAGCATAGGATAAAACAACATAAATACAATTTAATAAAGCATAGGTTAAAACAACATAAATACAATTTAATAAAGCACAGGATAAAACAACATAAATACAATTTAATAAAGCTTAGGATAAAACAACATATATACAATTTAATAAAGCATAGGATAAAACAACATAAATACAATTTAATAAAGCATAGGATAAAACAACATAAATACAATTTAATAGAGCATAGCATAGAATAAAACAACATAAATACAATTTAATAAAGCATAGGATTAAACAACATAAATACTATTTAATAAAGCATAGGATAAAACCACATAAATACAATTTAATAAAGCACAGGATAAAACAACATAAATTCAATTTAATAAAGCATAGGATAAAACAACATAAATACAATTTAATAAAACACAGGATAAAACAAAATAAATAAAATTTAATAAAGCATAGGATAAAACAACATAAATAAAATTTAATAAAGCATAGGATAAAACAACATAAATACAATTTAATAAAGCATAGGATAAAACAACATAAATAAAATTTAATAAAGCATAGGATAAAACAACATAAATACAATTTAATAAAGCATAGGATAAAACAACATAAATACAATTTAATAAAGCATAGGATAAAACAACATAAATAAAATTTAATAAAGCATAGGTTAAAATAACATAAATACAATTTAATAAAGCATAGGACAAAACAACATAAAAACAATTTAATAAAGCATAGTTTAAAACAACATAAATACAATTTAATAAAGCATAGGATAAAACCACAGAATTACAATTTAATAAAGCATAGGATAAAACAACATAAATACAATTTAATAAAGCATAGGACAAAACAACATAAATACAATTTAATAAAGCATAGGATAAAACAACATAAATACAATTTAATGAAACATAGGATAAACAACATAAATACAATTTAATAAAGCATAGGATAAACAACATAAATACAATTTAATAAAGCATATTCTAAAACTACATAAATACAATTTAATAAAGCTTAGGATAAAACAAAGTAAATACAATATAATAAAGCATAGGATAAAACAACATAAATTCAATTTAATAAAGCATAGGATAAAACAACATAAATACAATTTAATAAAGCATAAGATAAAACAACATGAATACAATTTAATAAAGCATAGGTTAAAACAACATAAATACAATTTAATAAAGCATAGGATAAAACAACATAAATACAATTTAATAAAGCATAGGATAAAACAACATAAATACAATTTAATAAAGCATAGGATAAAACAACATAAATAAAATTTAATAAAGCATAGGATAAAACAACATAAATACAATTTAATAAAGCATAGGTTAAAACAACATAAATACAATTTAATAAAGCACAGGATAAAACAACATAAATACAATTTAGTAAAGCATAGGTCAAAATAACATAAATACAATTTAATAAAGCATAGGATAAAACAACATAAATACAATTTAATAAAGCATAAGATAAAACAACATGAATACAATTTAATAAAGCATAGGTTAAAACAACATAAATACAATTTAATAAAGCATAGGATAAAACAACATAAATACAATTTAATAAAGCATAGGTTAAAACAACATAAATACAATTTAATAAAGCACAGGATAAAACAACATAAATACAATTTAATAAAGCATAAGACAAAAAAACATAAATACAATTTAATAAAGCATATGTTAAAGCAACATAAAAACAATTTAATAAAGCATAGGTTAAAACAACATAAATACAATTTAATAAAGCATAGGATAAAACAACATAAATAAAATTTAATAAAGCTTAGGATAAAACAACATAAATACAATTTAATAAAGCATAGGATAAAACAACATAAATACAATTTAATAAAGCATAGGATAAAACAACATAAATACAATTTAATAGAGCATAGGCTAAAACAACATAAATACAATTTATAAAGCATAGGATAAAACAACATAAATGCAATTTAATAAAGCATAGAATAAAACAACATAAATACAATTTAATAAAGCATAGGTTAAAACAACATAAATACAATTTAATAAAGCATAGGACAAAACAACATAAAAACAATTTAATAAAGCATAGTTTAAAACAACATAAATACAATTTAATAAAGCATAGGATAAAACCACAGAATTACAACTTAATAAAGCATAGGATAAAACAATATAAATACAATTTAATAAAGCATAGGACAAAACAACATAAATACAATTTAATAAAGCATAGGATAAAACAACATAAATACAATTTAATGAAACATAGGATAAACAACATAAATACAATTTAATAAAGCATAGGATAAACAACATAAATACAATTTAATAAAGCATAGGCTAAAACTACATAAATACAATTTAATAAAGCTTAGGATAAAACAAAGTAAATACAATATAATAAAGCATAGGATAAAACAACATGAATACAATTTAATAAAGCATAGGTTAAAACAACATAAATACAATTTAATAAAGCATAGGATAAAACAACATAAATACAATTTAATAAAGCATAGGTTAAAACAACATAAATACAATTTAATAAAGCACAGGATAAAACAACATAAATACAATTTAATAAAGCATAAGACAAAAAAACATAAATACAATTTAATAAAGCATATGTTAAAGCAACATAAATACAATTTAATAAAGCATAGGTTAAAACAACATAAATACAATTTAATAAAGCATAGGATAAAACAACATAAATACAATTTAATAAAGCTTAGGATAAAACAACATAAATACAATTTAATAAAGCATAGGATAAAACAACATAAATACAATTAAATAAAGCATAGGATAAAACAACATAAATACAATTTAATAGAGCATAGGCTAAAACAACATAAATACAATTTATAAAGCATAGGATAAAACAACATAAATACAATTTAATAAAGCATAGAATAAAACAACATAAATACAATTTAATAAAGCATAGGATTAAACAACATAAATACTATTTAATAAAGCATAGGATAAAACCACATAAATACAATTTAATAAAGCACAGGATAAAACAACATAAATAAAATTTAATAAAGCATAGGATACAACAACATAAATACAATTTAGTAAAGCATAGGTCAAAATAACATAAATACAATTTACTAAAGCTTAGGATAAAACAACATAAATACAATTTAATAAAGCATAGGATAAAACAACATAAATACAATTTAATAAAGCATAGGATAAAACAACATATATTCAATTTAATAAAGCATAGGTTAAAACAATATAAATACAATTTAATAAAGCACAGGATAAAACAACATAAATACAATTTAGTAAAGCATAGGTCAAAATAACATAAATACAATTTAATAAAGCATAGGATAAAACAACATAAATACAATTTAATAATGCATAGGTTAAAACAACATAAATACAGTTTAATAAAGCATAGGATAAAACAACATAAATACAATTTAATAAAGCATAGGATAAAACAACATAAATAAAATTTAACAAAGCATAGGATAAAACAACATAAATACAATTTAATAAAGCATAGGCTAAAACTACATAAATACAATTTAATAAAGCATAGGATAAAACAAATTAAATACAATATAATAAAGCATAGGATAAAACAACATAAATTCAATTTAATAAAGCATAGGATAAAACAACATAAAAACAATTTAATAAAGCATAAGATAAAACAACATGAATACAATTTAATAAAGCATAGGATAAAACAACATGAATACAATTTAATAAAGCATAGGTTAAAACAACATAAATACAATTTAATAAAGCATAGGATAAAACAACATAAATTCAATTTAATAAAGCATAGGATAAAACAACATAAATACAATTTAATAAAACACAGGATAAAACAAAATAAATAAAATTTAATAAAGCATAGGATAAAACAACATAAATAAAATTTAATAAAGCATAGGATAAAACAACATAATTACAATTTAATAAAGCATAGGATAAAACAACATAAATAAAATTTAATAAAGCATAGGATAAAACAACATAAATACAATTTAATAAAGCATATGATAAAACAACATAAATACAATTTAATAAAGCATAGGTTAAAACAACATAAATACAATTTAATAAAGCATAGGTTAAAACAACATAAATACAATTTAATAAAGCATAGGATAAAACAACATAAATAAAATTTAATAAAGCATAGGATAAAACAACATAAATACAATTTAATAAAGCATAGGATAAAACAACATAAATACAATTTAATAAAGCATAGGATAAAACAACATAAATACAATTTAATAAAGCATAGGATAAAACAACATAAATACAATTTAATAAAGCATAGGATAAAACAACATAAATAAAATTTAATAAAGCATAGGTTAAAATAACATAAATACAATTTAGTAAAGCATAGGACAAAACAACATAAAAACAATTTAATAAAGCATAGTTTAAAACAACATAAATACAATTTAATAAAGCATAGGATAAAACCACGGAATTACAATTTAATAAAGCATAGGATAAAACAACATAAATACAATTTAATAAAGCATAGGACAAAACAACATAAATACAATTTAATAAAGCATAGGATAAAACAACATAAATACAAATTAATGAAACATAGGATAAACAACATAAATACAATTTAATAAAGCATAGGATAAACAACATAAATACAATTTAATAAAGCATAGGCTAAAACTACATAAACACAATTTAATAAAGCTTAGGATAAAACAAAGTAAATACAATATAATAAAGCATAGGATAAAACAACATAAATTCAATTTAATAAAGCATAGGATAAAACAACATAAATACAATTTAATAAAGCATAAGATAAAACAACATGAATACAATTTAATAAAGCATAGGTTAAAACAACATAAATACAATTTAATAAAGCATAGGATAAAACAACATAAATACAATTTAATAAAGCATAGGATAAAACAACATAAATACAATTTAATAGAGCATAGCATAGAATAAAACAACATAAATACAATTTAATAAAGCATAGGATTAAACAACATAAATACTATTTAATAAAGCATAGGATAAAACCACATAAATACAATTTAATAAAGCACAGGATAAAACAACATAAATTCAATTTAATAAAGCATAGGATAAAACAACATAAATACAATTTAATAAAACACAGGATAAAATAAATAAAATTTAATAAAGCATAGGATAAAACAACATAAATAAAATTTAATAAAGCATAGGATAAAACAACATAAATACAATTTAATAAAGCATAGGATAAAACAACATAAATAAAATTTAATAAAGCATAGGATAAAACAACATAAATACAATTTAATAAAGCATAGGTTAAAACAACATAAATACAATTTAATAAAGCATAGGTTAAAACAACATAAATACAATTTAATAAAGCATAGGATAAAACAACATAAATAACATTTAATAAAGCATACGATAAAACAACATAAATACAATTTAATAAAGCATAGGATAAAACAACATAAATACAATTTAATAAAGCATAGGATAAAACAACATAAATACAATTTAATAAAGCATAGGATAAAACAACATAAATAAAATTTAATAAAGCATAGGATAAAACAACATAAATAAAATTTAATAAAGCATAGGTTAAAATAACATAAATACAATTTAATAAAGCATAGGACAAAACAACATAAAAACAATTTAATAAAGCATAGTTTAAAACAACATAAATACAATTTAATAAAGCATAGGATAAAACCACAGAATTACAATTTAATAAAGCATAGGATAAAACAACATAAATACAATTTAATAAAGCATAGGACAAAACAACATAAATACAATTTAATAAAGCATAGGATAAAACAACATAAATACAATTTAATGAAACATAGGATAAACAACATAAATACAATTTAATAAAGCATAGGATAAACAACATAAATACAATTTAATAAAGCATATTCTAAAACTACATAAATACAATTTAATAAAGCTTAGGATAAAACAAAGTAAATACAATATAATAAAGCATAGGATAAAACAACATAAATTCAATTTAATAAAGCATAGGATAAAACAACATAAATACAATTTAATAAAGCATAAGATAAAACAACATGAATACAATTTAATAAAGCATAGGTTAAAACAACATAAATACAATTTAATAAAGCATAGGATAAAACAACATAAATACAATTTAATAAAGCATAGGATAAAACAACATAAATACAATTTAATAAAGCATAGGATAAAACAACATAAATAAAATTTAATAAAGCATAGGATAAAACAACATAAATACAATTTAATAAAGCATAGGTTAAAACAACATAAATACAATTTAATAAAGCACAGGATAAAACAACATAAATACAATTTAGTAAAGCATAGGTCAAAATAACATAAATACAATTTAATAAAGCATAGGATAAAACAACATAAATACAATTTAATAAAGCATAAGATAAAACAACATGAATACAATTTAATAAAGCATAGGTTTAAACAACATAAATACAATTTAATAAAGCATAGGATAAAACAACATAAATACAATTTAATAAAGCATAGGTTAAAACAACATAAATACAATTTAATAAAGCACAGGATAAAACAACATAAATACAATTTAATAAAGCATAAGACAAAAAAACATAAATACAATTTAATAAAGCATATGTTAAAGCAACATAAAAACAATTTAATAAAGCATAGGATAAAACAACATAAATAAAATTTAATAAAGCATAGGATAAAACAACATAATTACAATTTAATAAAGCATAGGATAAAACAACATAAATAAAATTTAATAAAGCATAGGATAAAACAACATAAATACAATTTAATAAAGCATATGATAAAACAACATAAATACAATTTAATAAAGCATAGGTTAAAACAACATAAATACAATTTAATAAAGCATAGGTTAAAACAACATAAATACAATTTAATAAAGCATAGGATAAAACAACATAAATAAAATTTAATAAAGCATAGGATAAAACAACATAAATACAATTTAATAAAGCATAGGATAAAACAACATAAATACAATTTAATAAAGCATAGGATAAAACAACATAAATACAATTTAATAAAGCATAGGATAAAACAACATAAATACAATTTAATAAAGCATAGGATAAAACAACATAAATAAAATTTAATAAAGCATAGGTTAAAATAACATAAATACAATTTAGTAAAGCATAGGACAAAACAACATAAAAACAATTTAATAAAGCATAGTTTAAAACAACATAAATACAATTTAATAAAGCATAGGATAAAACCACGGAATTACAATTTAATAAAGCATAGGATAAAACAACATAAATACAATTTAATAAAGCATAGGACAAAACAACATAAATACAATTTAATAAAGCATAGGATAAAACAACATAAATACAAATTAATGAAACATAGGATAAACAACATAAATACAATTTAATAAAGCATAGGATAAACAACATAAATACAATTTAATAAAGCATAGGCTAAAACTACATAAACACAATTTAATAAAGCTTAGGATAAAACAAAGTAAATACAATATAATAAAGCATAGGATAAAACAACATAAATTCAATTTAATAAAGCATAGGATAAAACAACATAAATACAATTTAATAAAGCATAAGATAAAACAACATGAATACAATTTAATAAAGCATAGGTTAAAACAACATAAATACAATTTAATAAAGCATAGGATAAAACAACATAAATACAATTTAATAAAGCATAGGATAAAACAACATAAATACAATTTAATAGAGCATAGCATAGAATAAAACAACATAAATACAATTTAATAAAGCATAGGATTAAACAACATAAATACTATTTAATAAAGCATAGGATAAAACCACATAAATACAATTTAATAAAGCACAGGATAAAACAACATAAATTCAATTTAATAAAGCATAGGATAAAACAACATAAATACAATTTAATAAAACACAGGATAAAATAAATAAAATTTAATAAAGCATAGGATAAAACAACATAAATAAAATTTAATAAAGCATAGGATAAAACAACATAAATACAATTTAATAAAGCATAGGATAAAACAACATAAATAAAATTTAATAAAGCATAGGATAAAACAACATAAATACAATTTAATAAAGCATAGGTTAAAACAACATAAATACAATTTAATAAAGCATAGGTTAAAACAACATAAATACAATTTAATAAAGCATAGGATAAAACAACATAAATAACATTTAATAAAGCATACGATAAAACAACATAAATACAATTTAATAAAGCATAGGATAAAACAACATAAATACAATTTAATAAAGCATAGGATAAAACAACATAAATACAATTTAATAAAGCATAGGATAAAACAACATAAATAAAATTTAATAAAGCATAGGATAAAACAACATAAATAAAATTTAATAAAGCATAGGTTAAAATAACATAAATACAATTTAATAAAGCATAGGACAAAACAACATAAAAACAATTTAATAAAGCATAGTTTAAAACAACATAAATACAATTTAATAAAGCATAGGATAAAACCACAGAATTACAATTTAATAAAGCATAGGATAAAACAACATAAATACAATTTAATAAAGCATAGGACAAAACAACATAAATACAATTTAATAAAGCATAGGATAAAACAACATAAATACAATTTAATGAAACATAGGATAAACAACATAAATACAATTTAATAAAGCATAGGATAAACAACATAAATACAATTTAATAAAGCATATTCTAAAACTACATAAATACAATTTAATAAAGCTTAGGATAAAACAAAGTAAATACAATATAATAAAGCATAGGATAAAACAACATAAATTCAATTTAATAAAGCATAGGATAAAACAACATAAATACAATTTAATAAAGCATAAGATAAAACAACATGAATACAATTTAATAAAGCATAGGTTAAAACAACATAAATACAATTTAATAAAGCATAGGATAAAACAACATAAATACAATTTAATAAAGCATAGGATAAAACAACATAAATACAATTTAATAAAGCATAGGATAAAACAACATAAATAAAATTTAATAAAGCATAGGATAAAACAACATAAATACAATTTAATAAAGCATAGGTTAAAACAACATAAATACAATTTAATAAAGCACAGGATAAAACAACATAAATACAATTTAGTAAAGCATAGGTCAAAATAACATAAATACAATTTAATAAAGCATAGGATAAAACAACATAAATACAATTTAATAAAGCATAAGATAAAACAACATGAATACAATTTAATAAAGCATAGGTTTAAACAACATAAATACAATTTAATAAAGCATAGGATAAAACAACATAAATACAATTTAATAAAGCATAGGTTAAAACAACATAAATACAATTTAATAAAGCACAGGATAAAACAACATAAATACAATTTAATAAAGCATAAGACAAAAAAACATAAATACAATTTAATAAAGCATATGTTAAAGCAACATAAAAACAATTTAATAAAGCATAGGTTAAAACAACATAAATACAATTTAATAAAGCATAGGATAAAACAACATAAATAAAATTTAATAAAGCTTAGGATAAAACAACATAAATACAATTTAATAAAGCATAGGATAAAACAACATAAATACAATTTAATAAAGCATAGGATAAAACAACATAAATACAATTTAATAGAGCATAGGCTAAAACAACATAAATACAATTTATAAAGCATAGGATAAAACAACATAAATGCAATTTAATAAAGCATAGAATAAAACAACATAAATACAATTTAATAAAGCATAGGTTAAAACAACATAAATACAATTTAATAAAGCATAGGACAAAACAACATAAAAACAATTTAATAAAGCATAGTTTAAAACAACATAAATACAATTTAATAAAGCATAGGATAAAACCACAGAATTACAACTTAATAAAGCATAGGATAAAACAACATAAATACAATTTAATAAAGCATAGGACAAAACAACATAAATACAATTTAATAAAGCATAGGATAAAACAACATAAATACAATTTAATGAAACATAGGATAAACAACATAAATACAATTTAATAAAGCATAGGATAAACAACATAAATACAATTTAATAAAGCATAGGCTAAAACTACATAAATACAATTTAATAAAGCTTAGGATAAAACAAAGTAAATACAATATAATAAAGCATAGGATAAAACAACATGAATACAATTTAATAAAGCATAGGTTAAAACAACATAAATACAATTTAATAAAGCATAGGATAAAACAACATAAATACAATTTAATAAAGCATAGGTTAAAACAACATAAATACAATTTAATAAAGCACAGGATAAAACAACATAAATACAATTTAATAAAGCATAAGACAAAAAAACATAAATACAATTTAATAAAGCATATGTTAAAGCAACATAAATACAATTTAATAAAGCATAGGTTAAAACAACATAAATACAATTTAATAAAGCATAGGATAAAACAACATAAATACAATTTAATAAAGCTTAGGATAAAACAACATAAATACAATTTAATAAAGCATAGGATAAAACAACATAAATACAATTAAATAAAGCATAGGATAAAACAACATAAATACAATTTAATAGAGCATAGGCTAAAACAACATAAATACAATTTATAAAGCATAGGATAAAACAACATAAATACAATTTAATAAAGCATAGAATAAAACAACATAAATACAATTTAATAAAGCATAGGATTAAACAACATAAATACTATTTAATAAAGCATAGGATAAAACCACATAAATACAATTTAATAAAGCACAGGATAAAACAACATAAATAAAATTTAATAAAGCATAGGATACAACAACATAAATACAATTTAGTAAAGCATAGGTCAAAATAACATAAATACAATTTACTAAAGCTTAGGATAAAACAACATAAATACAATTTAATAAAGCATAGGATAAAACAACATAAATACAATTTAATAAAGCATAGGATAAAACAACATATATTCAATTTAATAAAGCATAGGTTAAAACAATATAAATACAATTTAATAAAGCACAGGATAAAACAACATAAATACAATTTAGTAAAGCATAGGTCAAAATAACATAAATACAATTTAATAAAGCATAGGATAAAACAACATAAATACAATTTAATAATGCATAGGTTAAAACAACATAAATACAGTTTAATAAAGCATAGGATAAAACAACATAAATACAATTTAATAAAGCATAGGATAAAACAACATAAATAAAATTTAACAAAGCATAGGATAAAACAACATAAATACAATTTAATAAAGCATAGGCTAAAACTACATAAATACAATTTAATAAAGCATAGGATAAAACAAATTAAATACAATATAATAAAGCATAGGATAAAACAACATAAATTCAATTTAATAAAGCATAGGATAAAACAACATAAAAACAATTTAATAAAGCATAAGATAAAACAACATGAATACAATTTAATAAAGCATAGGATAAAACAACATGAATACAATTTAATAAAGCATAGGTTAAAACAACATAAATACAATTTAATAAAGCATAGGATAAAACAACATAAATTCAATTTAATAAAGCATAGGATAAAACAACATAAATACAATTTAATAAAACACAGGATAAAACAAAATATATAAAATTTAATAAAGCATAGGATAAAACAAAATAAATAAAATTTAATAAAGCATAGGATAAAACAACATAATTACAATTTAATAAAGCATAGGATAAAACAACATAAATAAAATTTAATAAAGCATAGGATAAAACAACATAAATACAATTTAATAAAGCATATGATAAAACAACATAAATACAATTTAATAAAGCATAGGTTAAAACAACATAAATACAATTTAATAAAGCATAGGTTAAAACAACATAAATACAATTTAATAAAGCATAGGATAAAACAACATAAATAAAATTTAATAAAGCATAGGATAAAACAACATAAATACAATTTAATAAAGCATAGGATAAAACAACATAAATACAATTTAATAAAGCATAGGATAAAACAACATAAATACAATTTAATAAAGCATAGGATAAAACAACATAAATACAATTTAATAAAGCATAGGATAAAACAACATAAATAAAATTTAACAAAGCATAGGTTAAAATAACATAAATACAATTTAGTAAAGCATAGGACAAAACAACATAAAAACAATTTAATAAAGCATAGTTTAAAACAACATAAATACAATTTAATAAAGCATAGGATAAAACCACGGAATTACAATTTAATAAAGCATAGGATAAAACAACATAAATACAATTTAATAAAGCATAGGACAAAACAACATAAATACAATTTAATAAAGCATAGGATAAAACAACATAAATACAAATTAATGAAACATAGGATAAACAACATAAATACAATTTAATAAAGCATAGGATAAACAACATAAATACAATTTAATAAAGCATAGGCTAAAACTACATAAACACAATTTAATAAAGCTTTGGATAAAACAAAGTAAATACAATATAATAAAGCATAGGATAAAACAACATAAATTCAATTTAATAAAGCATAGGATAAAACAACATAAATACAATTTAATAAAGCATAAGATAAAACAACATGAATACAATTTAATAAAGCATAGGTTAAAACAACATAAATACAATTTAATAAAGCATAGGATAAAACAACATAAATACAATTTAATAAAGCATAGGATAAAACAACATAAATACAATTTAATAAAGCATAGGATAAAACAACATAAATACAATTTAATAAAGCATAGGATAAAACAACATAAATACAATTTAATAAAGCATAGGTTAAAACAACATAAATACAATTTAATAAAGCATAGGATAAAACAACATAAATACAATTTAATAAAGCATAGGACAAAACAACATAAATACAATTTAATAAAGCATAGGATAAAACAACATAAATACAAATTAATGAAACATAGGATAAACAACATAAATACAATTTAATAAAGCATAGGATAAACAACATAAATACAATTTAATAAAGCATAGGCTAAAACTACATAAACACAATTTAATAAAGCTTAGGATAAAACAAAGTAAATACAATATAATAAAGCATAGGATAAAACAACATAAATTCAATTTAATAAAGCATAGGATAAAACAACATAAATACAATTTAATAAAGCATAAGATAAAACAACATGAATACAATTTAATAAAGCATAGGTTAAAACAACATAAATACAATTTAATAAAGCATAGGATAAAACAACATAAATACAATTTAATAAAGCATAGGATAAAACAACATAAATACAATTTAATAGAGCATAGCATAGAATAAAACAACATAAATACAATTTAATAAAGCATAGGATTAAACAACATAAATACTATTTAATAAAGCATAGGATAAAACCACATAAATACAATTTAATAAAGCACAGGATAAAACAACATAAATTCAATTTAATAAAGCATAGGATAAAACAACATAAATACAATTTAATAAAACACAGGATAAAATAAATAAAATTTAATAAAGCATAGGATAAAACAACATAAATAAAATTTAATAAAGCATAGGATAAAACAACATAAATACAATTTAATAAAGCATAGGATTAAACAACATAAATAAATTTTAATAAAGCATAGGATAAAACAACATAAATACAATTTAATAAAGCATATGATAAAACAACATAAATACAATTTAATAAAGCATAGGTTAAAACAACATAAATACAATTTAATAAAGCATAGGTTAAAACAACATAAATACAATTTAATAAAGCATAGGATAAAACAACATAAATAAAATTTAATAAAGCATACGATAAAACAACATAAATACAATTTAATAAAGCATAGGATAAAACAACATAAATACAATTTAATAAAGCATAGGATAAAACAACATAAATACAATTTAATAAAGCATAGGATAAAACAACATAAATACAATTTAATAAAGCATAGGATAAAACAACATAAATAAAATTTAATAAAGCATAGGTTAAAATAACATAAATACAATTTAATAAAGCATAGGACAAAACAACATAAAAACAATTTAATAAAGCATAGTTTAAAACAACATAAATACAATTTAATAAAGCATAGGATAAAACCACAGAATTACAATTTAATAAAGCATAGGATAAAACAACATAAATACAATTTAATAAAGCATAGGACAAAACAACATAAATACAATTTAATAAAGCATAGGATAAAACAACATAAATACAATTTAATGAAACATAGGATAAACAACATAAATACAATTTAATAAAGCATAGGATAAACAACATAAATACAATTTAATAAAGCATATTCTAAAACTACATAAATACAATTTAATAAAGCTTAGGATAAAACAAAGTAAATACAATATAATAAAGCATAGGATAAAACAACATAAATTCAATTTAATAAAGCATAGGATAAAACAACATAAATACAATTTAATAAAGCATAAGATAAAACAACATGAATACAATTTAATAAAGCATAGGTTAAAACAACATAAATACAATTTAATAAAGCATAGGATAAAACAACATAAATACAATTTAATAAAGCATAGGATAAAACAACATAAATACAATTTAATAAAGCATAGGATAAAACAACATAAATAAAATTTAATAAAGCATAGGATAAAACAACATAAATACAATTTAATAAAGCATAGGTTAAAACAACATAAATACAATTTAATAAAGCACAGGATAAAACAACATAAATACAATTTAGTAAAGCATAGGTCAAAATAACATAAATACAATTTAATAAAGCATAGGATAAAACAACATAAATACAATTTAATAAAGCATAAGATAAAACAACATGAATACAATTTAATAAAGCATAGGTTAAAACAACATAAATACAATTTAATAAAGCATAGGATAAAACAACATAAATACAATTTAATAAAGCATAGGTTAAAACAACATAAATACAATTTAATAAAGCACAGGATAAAACAACATAAATACAATTTAATAAAGCATAAGACAAAAAAACATAAATACAATTTAATAAAGCATATGTTAAAGCAACATAAAAACAATTTAATAAAGCATAGGTTAAAACAACATAAATACAATTTAATAAAGCATAGGATAAAACAACATAAATAAAATTTAATAAAGCTTAGGATAAAACAACATAAATACAATTTAATAAAGCATAGGATAAAACAACATAAATACAATTTAATAAAGCATAGGATAAAACAACATAAATACAATTTAATAGAGCATAGGCTAAAACAACATAAATACAATTTATAAAGCATAGGATAAAACAACATAAATGCAATTTAATAAAGCATAGAATAAAACAACATAAATACAATTTAATAAAGCATAGGTTAAAACAACATAAATACAATTTAATAAAGCATAGGTTAAAACAACATAAATACAATTTAATAAAGCATAGGACAAAACAACATAAAAACAATTTAATAAAGCATAGTTTAAAACAACATAAATACAATTTAATAAAGCATAGGATAAAACCACAGAATTACAACTTAATAAAGCATAGGATAAAACAACATAAATACAATTTAATAAAGCATAGGACAAAACAACATAAATACAATTTAATAAAGCATAGGATAAAACAACATAAATACAATTTAATGAAACATAGGATAAACAACATAAATACAATTTAATAAAGCATAGGATAAACAACATAAATACAATTTAATAAAGCATAGGCTAAAACTACATAAATACAATTTAATAAAGCTTAGGATAAAACAAAGTAAATACAATATAATAAAGCATAGGATAAAACAACATGAATACAATTTAATAAAGCATAGGTTAAAACAACATAAATACAATTTAATAAAGCATAGGATAAAACAACATAAATACAATTTAATAAAGCATAGGTTAAAACAACATAAATACAATTTAATAAAGCACAGGATAAAACAACATAAATACAATTTAATAAAGCATAAGACAAAAAAACATAAATACAATTTAATAAAGCATATGTTAAAGCAACATAAATACAATTTAATAAATCATAGGTTAAAACAACATAAATACAATTTAATAAAGCATAGGATAAAACAACATAAATACAATTTAATAAAGCTTAGGATAAAACAACATAAATACAATTTAATAAAGCATAGGATAAAACAACATAAATACAATTAAATAAAGCATAGGATAAAACAACATAAATACAATTTAATAGAGCATAGGCTAAAACAACATAAATACAATTTATAAAGCATAGGATAAAACAACATAAATACAATTTAATAAAGCATAGAATAAAACAACATAAATACAATTTAATAAAGCATAGGATTAAACAACATAAATACTATTTAATAAAGCATAGGATAAAACCACATAAATACAATTTAATAAAGCACAGGATAAAACAACATAAATAAAATTTAATAAAGCATAGGATACAACAACATAAATACAATTTAGTAAAGCATAGGTCAAAATAACATAAATACAATTTACTAAAGCTTAGGATAAAACAACATAAATACAATTTAATAAAGCATAGGATAAAACAACATAAATACAATTTAATAAAGCATAGGATAAAACAACATATATTCAATTTAATAAAGCATAGGTTAAAACAATATAAATACAATTTAATAAAGCACAGGATAAAACAACATAAATACAATTTAGTAAAGCATAGGTCAAAATAACATAAATACAATTTAATAAAGCATAGGATAAAACAACATAAATACAATTTAATAATGCATAGGTTAAAACAACATAAATACAGTTTAATAAAGCATAGGATAAAACAACATAAATACAATTTAATAAAGCATAGGATAAAACAACATAAATAAAATTTAACAAAGCATAGGATAAAACAACATAAATACAATTTAATAAAGCATAGGCTAAAACTACATAAATACAATTTAATAAAGCATAGGATAAAACAAATTAAATACAATATAATAAAGCATAGGATAAAACAACATAAATTCAATTTAATAAAGCATAAGATAAAACAACATAAAAACAATTTAATAAAGCATAAGATAAAACAACATGAATACAATTTAATAAAGCATAGGATAAAACAACATGAATACAATTTAATAAAGCATAGGTTAAAACAACATAAATACAATTTAATAAAGCATAGGATAAAACAACATAAATTCAATTTAATAAAGCATAGGATAAAACAACATAAATACAATTTAATAAAACACAGGATAAAACAAAATAAATAAAATTTAATAAAGCATAGGATAAAACAAAATAAATAAAATTTAATAAAGCATAGGATAAAACAACATAATTACAATTTAATAAAGCATAGGATAAAACAACATAAATAAAATTTAATAAAGCATAGGATAAAACAACATAAATACAATTTAATAAAGCATATGATAAAACAACATAAATACAATTTAATAAAGCATAGGTTAAAACAACATAAATACAATTTAATAAAGCATAGGTTAAAACAACATAAATACAATTTAATAAAGCATAGGATAAAACAACATAAATAAAATTTAATAAAGCATAGGATAAAACAACATAAATACAATTTAATAAAGCATAGGATAAAACAACATAAATACAATTTAATAAAGCATAGGATAAAACAACATAAATACAATTTAATAAAGCATAGGATAAAACAACATAAATACAATTTAATAAAGCATAGGATAAAACAACATAAATAAAATTTAATAAAGCATAGGTTAAAATAACATAAATACAATTTAGTAAAGCATAGGACAAAACAACATAAAAACAATTTAATAAAGCATAGTTTAAAACAACATAAATACAATTTAATAAAGCATAGGATAAAACCACGGAATTACAATTTAATAAAGCATAGGATAAAACAACATAAATACAATTTAATAAAGCATAGGACAAAACAACATAAATACAATTTAATAAAGCATAGGATAAAACAACATAAATACAAATTAATGAAACATAGGATAAACAACATAAATACAATTTAATAAAGCATAGGATAAACAACATAAATACAATTTAATAAAGCATAGGCTAAAACTACATAAACACAATTTAATAAAGCTTAGGATAAAACAAAGTAAATACAATATAATAAAGCATAGGATAAAACAACATAAATTCAATTTAATAAAGCATAGGATAAAACAACATAAATACAATTTAATAAAGCATAAGATAAAACAACATGAATACAATTTAATAAAGCATAGGTTAAAACAACATAAATACAATTTAATAAAGCATAGGATAAAACAACATAAATACAATTTAATAAAGCATAGGATAAAACAACATAAATACAATTTAATAAAGCATAGGATAAAACAACATAAATACAATTTAATAAAGCATAGGACAAAACAACATAAAAACAATTTAATAAAGCATAGTTTAAAACAACATAAATACAATTTAATAAAGCATAGGATAAAACCACAGAATTACAACTTAATAAAGCATAGGATAAAACAACATAAATACAATTTAATAAAGCATAGGACAAAACAACATAAATACAATTTAATAAAGCATAGGATAAAACAACATAAATACAATTTAATGAAACATAGGATAAACAACATAAATACAATTTAATAAAGCATAGGATAAACAACATAAATACAATTTAATAAAGCATAGGCTAAAACTACATAAATACAATTTAATAAAGCTTAGGATAAAACAAAGTAAATACAATATAATAAAGCATAGGATAAAACAACATGAATACAATTTAATAAAGCATAGGTTAAAACAACATAAATACAATTTAATAAAGCATAGGATAAAACAACATAAATACAATTTAATAAAGCATAGGTTAAAACAACATAAATACAATTTAATAAAGCACAGGATAAAACAACATAAATACAATTTAATAAAGCATAAGACAAAAAAACATAAATACAATTTAATAAAGCATATGTTAAAGCAACATAAATACAATTTAATAAAGCATAGGTTAAAACAACATAAATACAATTTAATAAAGCATAGGATAAAACAACATAAATACAATTTAATAAAGCTTAGGATAAAACAACATAAATACAATTTAATAAAGCATAGGATAAAACAACATAAATACAATTAAATAAAGCATAGGATAAAACAACATAAATACAATTTAATAGAGCATAGGCTAAAACAACATAAATACAATTTATAAAGCATAGGATAAAACAACATAAATACAATTTAATAAAGCATAGAATAAAACAACATAAATACAATTTAATAAAGCATAGGATTAAACAACATAAATACTATTTAATAAAGCATAGGATAAAACCACATAAATACAATTTAATAAAGCACAGGATAAAACAACATAAATAAAATTTAATAAAGCATAGGATAAAACAACATAAATACAATTAAATAAAGCATAGGATAAAACAACATAAATACAATTTAATAGAGCATAGGCTAAAACAACATAAATACAATTTATAAAGCATAGGATAAAACAACATAAATACAATTTAATAAAGCATAGAATAAAACAACATAAATACAATTTAATAAAGCATAGGATTAAACAACATAAATACTATTTAATAAAGCATAGGATAAAACCACATAAATACAATTTAATAAAGCACAGGATAAAACAACATAAATAAAATTTAATAAAGCATAGGATACAACAACATAAATACAATTTAATAATGCATAGGTTAAAACAACATAAATACAGTTTAATAAAGCATAGGATAAAACAACATAAATACAATTTAATAAAGCATAGGATAAAACAACATAAATAAAATTTAACAAAGCATAGGATAAAACAACATAAATACAATTTAATAAAGCATAGGCTAAAACTACATAAATACAATTTAATAAAGCATAGGATAAAACAAATTAAATACAATATAATAAAGCATAGGATAAAACAACATAAATTCAATTTAATAAAGCATAGGATAAAACAACATAAAAACAATTTAATAAAGCATAAGATAAAACAACATGAATACAATTTAATAAAGCATAGGATAAAACAACATGAATACAATTTAATAAAGCATAGGTTAAAACAACATAAATACAATTTAATAAAGCATAGGATAAAACAACATAAATTCAATTTAATAAAGCATAGGATAAAACAACATAAATACAATTTAATAAAACACAGGATAAAACAAAATAAATAAAATTTAATAAAGCATAGGATAAAACAAAATAAATAAAATTTAATAAAGCATAGGATAAAACAACATAATTACAATTTAATAAAGCATAGGATAAAACAACATTAATAAAATTTAATAAAGCATAGGATAAAACAACATAAATACAATTTAATAAAGCATATGATAAAACAACATAAATACAATTTAATAAAGCATAGGTTAAAACAACATAAATACAATTTAATAAAGCATAGGTTAAAACAACATAAATACAATTTAATAAAGCATAGGATAAAACAACATAAATAAAATTTAATAAAGCATAGGATAAAACAACATAAATACAATTTAATAAAGCATAGGATAAAACAACATAAATACAATTTAATAAAGCATAGGATAAAACAACATAAATACAATTTAATAAAGCATAGGATAAAACAACATAAATACAATTTAATAAAGCATAGGATAAAACAACATAAATAAAATTTAATAAAGCATAGGTTAAAATAACATAAATACAATTTAGTAAAGCATAGGACAAAACAACATAAAAACAATTTAATAAAGCATAGTTTAAAACAACATAAATACAATTTAATAAAGCATAGGATAAAACCACGGAATTACAATTTAATAAAGCATAGGATAAAACAACATAAATACAATTTAATAAAGCATAGGACAAAACAACATAAATACAATTTAATAAAGCATAGGATAAAACAACATAAATACAAATTAATGAAACATAGGATAAACAACATAAATACAATTTAATAAAGCATAGGATAAACAACATAAATACAATTTAATAAAGCATAGGCTAAAACTACATAAACACAATTTAATAAAGCTTAGGATAAAACAAAGTAAATACAATATAATAAAGCATAGGATAAAACAACATAAATTCAATTTAATAAAGCATAGGATAAAACAACATAAATACAATTTAATAAAGCATAAGATAAAACAACATGAATACAATTTAATAAAGCATAGGTTAAAACAACATAAATACAATTTAATAAAGCATAGGATAAAACAACATAAATACAATTTAATAAAGCATAGGATAAAACAACATAAATACAATTTAATAAAGCATAGGATAAAACAACATAAATACAATTTAATAAAGCATAGGATAAAACAACATAAATACAATTTAATAAAGCATAGGTTAAAACAACATAAATACAATTTAATAAAGCACAGGATAATACAACATAAATACAATTTAGTAAAGCATAGGTCAAAATAACATAAATACAATTTAATAAAGCATAGGATAAAACAACATAAATACAATTTAATAAAGCATAGGTTAAAACAACATAAATACAATTTAATAAAGCATAGGATAAAACAACATAAATACAATTTAATAAAGCATAGGATAAAACAACATAAATAAAATTTAATAAAGCATAGGATAAAACAACATAAATAAAAATTTAATAAAGCATAGGATAAAACAACATACATACAATTTAATGAAGCATAGGATAAAACAACATAAATACAATTTAATAAAGCATAGGATAAAACAACATAAATAAAATTTAATAAAGCATAGGTTAAAACAACATAAATACAATTTAATAAAGCATAGGATAAAACCACAGAAATACAATTTAATAAAGCATAGGATAAAACAACATAAATACAATTTAATAAAGCATAGGACAAAACAACATAAATACAATTTAATAAAGCAGAGGATAAAACAACATAAATACAATTTAATGAAACATAGGATAAACAACATAAATACAATTTAATAAAGCATAGGATAAAACAACATAAATACAATTTAATAAAGCATAGGCTAAAACTACATAAATACAATTTAATAAAGCATAGGATAAAACAAATTAAATACAATATAATAAGGCATAGGATAAAACAACATAAATTCAATTTAATAAAGCATAGGATAAAACAACATAAATACAATTTAATTAAGCATAAGATAAAACAACATGAATACAATTTAATAAAGCATAGGATAAAACAACATAAATACAATTTAATAAAGCATAGGTTAAAACAACATAAATACAATTTAATAAAGCATAGGATAAAACAACATAAATTCAATTTAATAAAGCATAGGATAAAACAACATAAATACAATTTAATAAAACACAGGATAAAACAAAATAAATAAAATTTAATAAAGCATAGGATAAAACAACATAAATAAAATTTAATAAAGCATAGGATAAAACAACATAAATACAATTTAATAAAGCATAGGATAAAACAACATAAATACAATTTAATAAAGCATAGGATAAAACCACGGAATTACAATTTAATAAAGCATAGGATAAAACAACATAAATACAATTTAATAAAGCATAGGACAAAACAACATAAATACAATTTAATAAAGCATAGGATAAAACAACATAAATACAAATTAATGAAACATAGGATAAACAACATAAATACAATTTAATAAAGCATAGGATAAACAACATAAATACAATTTAATAAAGCATAGGCTAAAACTACATAAACACAATTTAATAAAGCTTAGGATAAAACAAAGTAAATACAATATAATAAAGCATAGGATAAAACAACATAAATTCAATTTTATAAAGCATAGGATAAAACAACATAAATACAATTTAATAAAGCATAAGATAAAACAACATGAATACAATTTAATAAAGCATAGGTTAAAACAACATAAATACTATTTAATAAAGCATAGGATAAAACAACATAAATACAATTTAAAAAAGCATAGGATAAAACAACATAAATACAATTTAATAAAGCATAGGATAAAACAACATAAATACAATTTAATAAAGCATAGGATAAAACAACATAAATACAATTTAATAAAGCATAGGTTAAAACAACATAAATACAATTTAATAAAGCACAGGATAATACAACATAAATACAATTTAGTAAAGCATAGGTCAAAATAACATAAATACAATTTAATAAAGCATAGGATAAAACAACATAAATACAATTTAATAAAGCATAGGTTAAAACAACATAAATACAATTTAATAAAGCATAGGATAAAACAACATAAATACAATTTAATAAAGCATAGGATAAAACAACATAAATAAAATTTAATAAAGCATAGGATAAAACAACATAAATAAAAATTTAATAAAGCATAGGATAAAACAACATAAATACAATTTAATGAAGCATAGGATAAAACAACATAAATACAATTTAATAAAGCATAGGATAAAACAACATAAATACAATTTAATAAAGCATAGGATAAAACAACATAAATAAAATTTAATAAAGCATAGGTTAAAACAACATAAATACAATTTAATAAAGCATAGGATAAAACCACAGAAATACAATTTAATAAAGCATAGGATAAAACAACATAAATACAATTTAATAAAGCATAGGACAAAACAACATAAATACAATTTAATAAAGCAGAGGATAAAACAACATAAATACAATTTAATGAAACATAGGATAAACAACATAAATACAATTTAATAAAGCATAGGATAAAACAACATAAATACAATTTAATAAAGCATAGGCTAAAACTACATAAATACAATTTAATAAAGCATAGGATAAAACAAATTAAATACAATATAATAAGGCATAGGATAAAACAACATAAATTCAATTTAATAAAGCATAGGATAAAACAACATAAATACAATTTAATTAAGCATAAGATAAAACAACATGAATACAATTTAATAAAGCATAGGATAAAACAACATAAATACAATTTAATAAAGCATAGGTTAAAACAACATAAATACAATTTAATAAAGCATAGGATAAAACAACATAAATTCAATTTAATAAAGCATAGGATAAAACAACATAAATACAATTTAATAAAACACAGGATAAAACAAAATAAAAAAAATTTAATAAAGCATAGGATAAAACAACATAAATAAAATTTAATAAAGCATAGGATAAAACAACATAAATACAATTTAATAAAGCATAGGATAAAACAACATAAATAAAATTTAATAAAGCATAGGATAAAACAACATAAATACAATTTAATAAAGCATATGATAAAACAACATAAATACAATTTAATAAAGCATAGGTTAAAACAACATAAATACAATTTAATAAAGCATAGGTTAAAACAACATAAATACAATTTAATAAAGCATAGGATAAAACAACATAAATTAAATTTAATAAAGCATAGGATAAAACAACATAAATACAATTTAATAAAGCATAGGATAAAACAACATAAATACAATTTAATAAAGCATAGGATAAAGCAACATAAATACAATTTAATAAAGCATAGGATAAAACAACATAAATACAATTTAATAAAGCATAGGATAAAACAACAAAAATAAAATTAAATAAAGCATAGGTTAAAATAACATAAATACAATTTAATAAAGCATAGGACAAAACAACATAAAAACTATTTAATAAAGCATAGTTTAAAACAACATAAATACAATTTAATAAAGCATAGGATAAAACCACAGAATTACAATTTAATAAAGCATAGGATAAAACAGCATAAATACAATTTAATAAAGCATAGGACAAAACAACATAAATACAATTTAATAAAGCATAGGATAAAACAACATAAATACAATTTAATGAAACATAGGATAAACAACATAAATACAATTTAATAAAGCATAGGATAAACAACATAAATACAATATAATAAAGCATAGGATAAAACAACATAAATTCAATTTAATAAAGCATAGGATAAAACAACATAAATACAATTTAATAAAGCATAAGATAAAACAACATGAATACAATTTAATAAAGCATAGGTTAAAACAACATAAATACAATTTAATAAAGCATAGGATAAAACAACATAAATACAATTTAATAAAGCATAGGTTAAAACAACATAAATACAATTTAATAAAGCACAGGATAAAACAACATAAATACAATTTAATAAAGCATAAGACAAAAAAACATAAATACAATTTAATAAAGCATATGTTAAAGCAACATAAATACAATTTAATAAAGCATAGGTTAAAACAACATAAATACAATTTAATAAAGCATAGGATAAAACAACATAAATACAATTTAATAAAGCATAGGATAAAACAACATAAATAAAATTTAATAAAGCATAGGTTAAAATAACATAAATACAATTTAATAAAGCATAGGACAAAACAACATAAAAACAATTTAATAAAGCATAGGATAAAACAACATAAATACAATTTAATAAAGCATAGGATAAAACCACGGAATTACAATTTAATAAAGCATAGGATAAAACAACATAAATACAATTTAATAAAGCATAGGCTAAAACTACATAAATACAATTTAATAAAGCATAGGATAAAACAAATTAAATACAATATAATAAGGCATAGGATAAAACAACATAAATACAATTTAATAAAGCATAGGATAAAACAACATAAATAAAATTTAATAAAGCATAGGATAAAACAACATAAATACAATTTAATAAAGCATATGATAAAACAACATAAATACAATTTAATAAAGCATAGGTTAAAACAACATAAATACAATTTAATAAAGCATAGGTTAAAACAACATAAATACAATTTAATAAACCATAGGATAAAACAACATAAATAAAATTTAATAAAGCATAGGATAAAACAACATAAATACAATTTAATAAAGCATAGGATAAAACAACATAAATACAATTTAATAAAGCATAGGATAAAACAACATAAATACAATTTAATAAAGCATAGGTTAAAACAACATAAATACAATTTAATAAAGCACAGGATAAAACAACATAAATACAATTTAATAAAGCATAAGACAAAAAAACATAAATACAATTTAATAAAGCATATGTTAAAGCAACATAAATACAATTTAATAAAGCATAGGTTAAAACAACATAAATACAATTTAATAAAGCATAGGATAAAACAACATAAATACAATTTAATAAAGCTTAGGATAAAACAACATAAATACAATTTAATAAAGCATAGGATAAAACAACATAAATACAATTTAATAAAGCATAGGATAAAACAACATAAATACAATTTAATAAAGCATAGGTTAAAACAACATAAATACAATTTAATAAAGCATAGGACAAAACAACATAAATACAATTTAATAAAGCATAGGTTAAAACAACATAAATACAAGTTAATAAAGCATAGGATAAAACAACATAAATAAAATTTAATAAAGCATAGGATAAAACAACATAAATAAAATTTAATAAAGCATAGGTTAAAATAACATAAATACAATTTAATAAAGCATAGGACAAAACAACATAAAAACTATTTAATAAAGCATAGTTTAAAACAACATAAATACAATTTAATAAAGCATAGGATAAAACCACAGAATTACAATTTAATAAAGCATAGGATAAAACAACATAAATACAATTTAATAAAGCATAGGACAAAACAACATAAATACAATTTAATAAAGCATAGGATAAAACAACATAAATACAATTTAATGAAACATAGGATAAACATCATAAATACAATTTAATAAAGCATAGGATAAACAACATAAATACAATTTAATAAAGCATAGGCTAAAACTACATAAATACAATTTAATAAAGCTTAGGATAAAACAAAGTAAATACAATATAATAAAGCATAGGATAAAACAACATAAATTCAATTTAATAAAGCATAGGATAAAACAACATAAATACAATTTAATAAAGCATAAGATAAAACAACATAAATACAATTTAATAAAGCATAGGCTAAAACTACATAAATACAATTTAATAAAGCTTAGGATAAAACAAAGTAAATACAATATAATAAAGCATAGGATAAAACAACATAAATTCAATTTAATAAAGCATAGGATAAAACAACATAAATACAATTTAATAAAGCATAAGATAAAACAACATGAATACAATTTAATAAAGCATAGGTTAAAACAACATAAATACAATTTAATAAAGCATAGGATAAAACAACATAAGTACAATTTAATAAAGCATAGGTTAAAACAACATAAATACAATTTAATAAAGCACAGGATAAAACAACATAAATACAATTTAATAAAGCATAAGACAAAAAAACATAAATACAATTTAATAAAGCATATGTTAAAGCAACATAAATACAATTTAATAAAGCATAGGCTAAAACTACATAAATACAATTTAATAAAGCTTAGGATAAAACAAAGTAAATACAATATAATAAAGCATAGGATAAAACAACATAAATTCAATTTAATAAAGCATAGGTTAAAACAACATAAATACAATTTAATAGAGCATAGGCTAAAACAACATAAATACAATTTATAAAGCATAGGATAAAACAACATAAATACAATTTAATAAAGCATAGAATAAAACAACATAAATACAATTTAATAAAGCATAGGATTAAACAACATAAATACTATTTAATAAAGCATAGGATAAAACCACATCAATACAATTTAATAAAGCACAGGATAAAACAACATAAATAAAATTTAATAAAGCATAGGATACAACAACATAAATACAATTTAATAAAGCATAGGATAAAACAACATAAATAAAATTTAATAAAGCATAGGATAAAACAACATAAATTCAATTTAATAAAGCATAGGATAAAACAACATAAATACAATTTAATAAAGCATAGGTTAAAACAACATAAATACAATTTAATAAAGCATAGGTTAAAACAACATAAATACAATTTAATAAAGCATAGGTTAAAACAACATAAATACAATTTAATAAAGCATAGGACAAAACAACATAAATACAATTTAATAAAGCATAGGTTAAAACAACATAAATACAAGTTAATAAAGCATAGGATAAAACAACATAAATAAAATTTAATAAAGCATAGGATAAAACAACATAAATAAAATTTAATAAAGCATAGGTTAAAATAACATAAATACAATTTAATAAAGCATAGGACAAAACAACATAAAAACTATTTAATAAAGCATAGTTTAAAACAACATAAATACAATTTAATAAAGCATAGGATAAAACCACAGAATTACAATTTAATAAAGCATAGGATAAAACAACATAAATACAATTTAATGAAACATAGGATAAACATCATAAATACAATTTAATAAAGCATAGGTTAAAACAACATAAATACAATTTAATAAAGCATAGGATAAAACAACATAAATACAATTTCATAGAGCATAGGCTAAAACAACATAAATACAATTTATAAAGCATAGGATAAAACAACATAAATACAATTTAATAAAGCATAGAATAAAACAACATAAATACAATTTAATAAAGCATAGGATTAAACAACATAAATACTATTTAATAAAGCATAGGATAAAACCACATCAATACAATTTAATAAAGCACAGTATAAAACAACATAAATAAAATTTAATAAAGCATAGGATACAACAACATAAATACAATTTAGTAAAGCATAGGTCAAAATAACATAAATGCAATTTAATAAAGCATAGGATAAAACAACATAAATACAATTTAATAAAGCATAGGATAAAACAACATAAATAAAATTTAATAAAGCATAGGATAAAACAACATAAATTCAATTTAATAAAGCATAGGATAAAACAACATAAATACAATTTAATAAAGCATAGGTTAAAACAACATAAATACAATTTAATAAAGCATAGGTTAAAACAACATAAATACAATTTAATAAAGCATAGGTTAAAACAACATAAATACAATTTAATAAAGCATAGGACAAAACAACATAAATACAATTTAATAAAGCATAGGTTAAAACAACATAAATACAAGTTAATAAAGCATAGGATAAAACAACATAAATAAAATTTAATAAAGCATAGGATAAAACAACATAAATACAATTTAATAAAGCATAGGACAAAACAACATAAATACAACTTAATAAAGCATAGGATAAAACAACATAAATACAATTTAATGAAACATAGGATAAACAACATAAATACAATTTAATAAAGCATAGGAAAAACAACATAAATACAATTTAATAAAGCATAGGCTAAAACTACATAAATACAATTTAATAAAGCTTAGGATAAAACAAATTAAATACAATATAATAAAGCATAGGATAAAACAACATAAATTAAATTTAATAAAGCATAGGATAAAACAACATAAATACAATTTAATAAAGCATAAGATAAAACAACATGAATACAATTTAATAAAGCATAGGTTAAAACAGCATAAATACAATTTAATAAAGCATAGGATAAAACTACATAAATACAATTTAATAAAGCATAGGATAAAACAACATAAATACAATTTAATAAAGCATAGGCTAAAACTACATAAATACAATTTAATAAAGCTTAGGATAAAACAAAGTAAATACAATATAATAAAGCATAGGATAAAACAACATAAATTCAATTTAATAAAGCATAGGATAAAACAACATAAATACAATTTAATAAAGCATAAGATAAAACAACATGAATACAATTTAATAAAGCATAGGTTAAAACAACATAAATACAATTTAATAAAGCATAGGATAAAACAACATAAATACAATTTAATAAAGCATAGGTTAAAACAACATAAATACAATTTAATAAAGCACAGGATAAAACAACATAAATACAATTTAATAAAGCATAAGACAAAAAAACATAAATACAATTTAATAAAGCATATGTTAAAGCAACATAAATACAATTTAATAAAGCATAGGTTAAAACAACATAAATACAATTTAATAAAGCATAGGATAAAACAACATAAATACAAGTTAATAAAGCTTAGGATAAAACAACATAAATACAATTTAATAAAGCATAGGATAAAACAACATAAATACAATTTAATAAAGCATAGGATAAAACAACATAAATACAATTTAATAGAGCATAGGCTAAAACAACATACATACAATTTATAAAGCATAGGATAAAACAACATAAATACAATTTAATAAAGCATAGAATAAAACAACATAAATACAATTTAATAAAGCATAGGATTAAACAACATAAATACTATTTAATAAAGCATAGGATAAAACCACATCAATACAATTTAATAAAGCACAGGATAAAACAACATAAATAAAATTTAATAAAGCATAGGATACAACAACATAAATACAATTTAGTAAAGCATAGGTCAAAATAACATAAATGCAATTTAATAAAGCATAGGATAAAACAACATAAATACAATTTAATAAAGCATAGGATAAAACAACATAAATAAAATTTAATAAAGCATAGGATAAAACAACATAAATTCAATTTAATAAAGCATAGGATAAAACAACATAAATACAATTTAATAAAGCATAGGTTAAAACAACATAAATACAATTTAATAAAGCATAGGTTAAAACAACATAAATACAATTTAATAAAGCATAGGTTAAAACAACATAAATACAATTTAATAAAGCATAGGACAAAACAACATAAATACAATTTAATAAAGCATAGGTTAAAACAACATAAATACAAGTTAATAAAGCATAGGATAAAACAACATAAATAAAATTTAATAAAGCATAGGATAAAACAACATAAATACAATTTAATAAAGCATAGGACAAAACAACATAAATACAACTTAATAAAGCATATGATAAAACAACATAAATACAATTTAATGAAACATAGGATAAACAACATAAATACAATTTAATAAAGCATAGGAAAAACAACATAAATACAATTTAATAAAGCATAGGCTAAAACTACATAAATACAATTTAATAAAGCTTAGGATAAAACAAATTAAAAACAATATAATAAAGCATAGGATAAAACAACATAAATTCAATTTAATAAAGCATAGGATAAAACAACCTAAATACAATTTAATAAAGCATAAGATAAAACAACATGAATACAATTTAATAAAGCATAGGTTAAAACAGCATAAATACAATTTAATAAAGCATAGGATAAAACAACATAAATACAATTTAATAGAGCATAGGATAAAACAACATAAATACAATTTATAGAGCATAGGATAAAACAACATAAATACAATTTAATAAAGCATAGGATAAATCAACACAAATACAATTTAATAAAGCATAGGATTAAACAACATAAATACTATTTAATAAAGCATAGGATAAAACCACATAAATACAATTTAATAAAGCACAGGATAAAACAACATAAATAAAATTTAATAAAGCATAGGATTCAACAACATAATTAAAATTTAGTAAAGCATAGGTCAAAATAACATAAATACAATTTAATAAAGCATAGGATAAAACAACATAAATACTATTTAATAAAGCATAGGATGAAACAACATAAATAAAATTTAATAAAGCATAGGATAAAACAACATATATTAAATTTAATAAAGCATAGGATAAAACAACATAAATACAATTTAATAAAGCATAGGATAAAACAACATGAATACAATTTAATAAAGCATAGGATAAAACAACATGAATACAATTTAATAAAGCATAGGATAAAACAAGATAAATACAATTTAATAAAGCACAGGACAAAACAACATCAATACAATTCAATAAAGCATAGGTTAAAACAACATAAATACAAGTTAATAAAGCATAGGATAAAACAACATAAATACAATTTAATAAAGCATAGGATAAAACAACATAAATACAATTTAATAAAGCATAGGTTAAAACAACATAAATACAATTTAATAAAGCATAGGATAAAACAACATAAATACAATTTAATAAAGCTTAGGATAAAACAACATAAATACAATTTAATAAAGCATAGGATAAAACAACATAAATACAATTTAATAAAGCATAGGATAAAACAACATAAATACAATTTAATAGAGCATAGGCTAAAACAACATAAATACAATTTATAAAGCATAGGATAAAACAACATAAATACAATTTAATAAAGCATAGAATAAAACAACATAAATACAATTTAATAAAGCATAGGATTAAACAACATAAATACTATTTAATAAAGCATAGGATAAAACCACATCAATACAATTTAATAAAGCACAGGATAAAACAACATAAATAAAATTTAATAAAGCATAGGATACAACAACATAAATACAATTTAGTAAAGCATAGGTCAAAATAACATAAATGCAATTTAATAAAGCATAGGATAAAACAACATAAATACAATTTAATAAAGCATAGGATAAAACAACATAAATAAAATTTAATAAAGCATAGGATAAAACAACATAAATTCAATTTAATAAAGCATAGGATAAAACAACATAAATACAATTTAATAAAGCATAGGTTAAAACAACATAAATACAATTTAATAAAGCATAGGTTAAAACAACATAAATACAATTTAATAAAGCATAGGACAAAACAACATAAATACAATTTAATAAAGCATAGGTTAAAACAACATAAATACAAGTTAATAAAGCATAGGATAAAACAACATAAATAAAATTTAATAAAGCATAGGATAAAACAACATCAATAAAATTTAATAAAGCATAGGTTAAAATAACATAAATACAATTTAATAAAGCATAGGACAAAACAACATAAAAACTATTTAATAAAGCATAGTTTAAAACAACATAAATACAATTTAATAAAGCATAGGATAAAACCACAGAATTACAATTTAATAAAGCATAGGATAAAACAACATAAATACAATTTAATAAAGCATAGGATAAAGCAACATAAATACAATTTAATAAAGCATAGGATAAAACAACATAAATACAATTTAATAAAGCATAGGATAAAACAACAAAAATAAAATTTAATAAAGCATAGGTTAAAATAACATAAATACAATTTAATAAAGCATAGGACAAAACAACATAAAAACTATTTAATAAAGCATAGTTTAAAACAACATAAATACAATTTAATAAAGCATAGGATAAAACCACAGAATTACAATTTAATAAAGCATAGGATAAAACAGCATAAATACAATTTAATAAAGCATAGGACAAAACAACATAAATACAATTTAATAAAGCATAGGATAAAACAACATAAATACAATTTAATGAAACATAGGATAAACAACATAAATACAATTTAATAAAGCATAGGATAAACAACATAAATACAATATAATAAAGCATAGGATAAAACAACATAAATTCAATTTAATAAAGCATAGGATAAAACAACATAAATACAATTTAATAAAGCATAAGATAAAACAACATGAATACAATTTAATAAAGCATAGGTTAAAACAACATAAATACAATTTAATAAAGCATAGGATAAAACAACATAAATACAATTTAATAAAGCATAGGTTAAAACAACATAAATACAATTTAATAAAGCACAGGATAAAACAACATAAATACAATTTAATAAAGCATAAGACAAAAAAACATAAATACAATTTAATAAAGCATATGTTAAAGCAACATAAATACAATTTAATAAAGCATAGGTTAAAACAACATAAATACAATTTAATAAAGCATAGGATAAAACAACATAAATACAATTTAATAAAGCATAGGATAAAACAACATAAATAAAATTTAATAAAGCATAGGTTAAAATAACATAAATACAATTTAATAAAGCATAGGACAAAACAACATAAAAACAATTTAATAAAGCATAGGATAAAACAACATAAATACAATTTAATAAAGCATAGGATAAAACCACGGAATTACAATTTAATAAAGCATAGGATAAAACAACATAAATACAATTTAATAAAGCATAGGCTAAAACTACATAAATACAATTTAATAAAGCATAGGATAAAACAAATTAAATACAATATAATAAGGCATAGGATAAAACAACATAAATAAAATTTAATAAAGCATAGGATAAAACAACATAAATACAATTTAATAAAGCATATGATAAAACAACATAAATACAATTTAATAAAGCATAGGTTAAAACAACATAAATACAATTTAATAAAGCATAGGTTAAAACAACATAAATACAATTTAATAAACCATAGGATAAAACAACATAAATAAAATTTAATAAAGCATAGGATAAAACAACATAAATACAATTTAATAAAGCATAGGATAAAACAACATAAATACAATTTAATAAAGCATAGGATAAAACAACATAAATACAATTTAATAAAGCATAGGTTAAAACAACATAAATACAATTTAATAAAGCACAGGATAAAACAACATAAATACAATTTAATAAAGCATAAGACAAAAAAACATAAATACAATTTAATAAAGCATATGTTAAAGCAACATAAATACAATTTAATAAAGCATAGGTTAAAACAACATAAATACAATTTAATAAAGCATAGGATAAAACAACATAAATACAATTTAATAAAGCTTAGGATAAAACAACATAAATACAATTTAATAAAGCATAGGATAAAACAACATAAATACAATTTAATAAAGCATAGGATAAAACAACATAAATACAATTTAATAAAGCATAGGTTAAAACAACATAAATACAATTTAATAAAGCATAGGACAAAACAACATAAATACAATTTAATAAAGCATAGGTTAAAACAACATAAATACAAGTTAATAAAGCATAGGATAAAACAACATAAATAAAATTTAATAAAGCATAGGATAAAACAACATAAATAAAATTTAATAAAGCATAGGTTAAAATAACATAAATACAATTTAATAAAGCATAGGACAAAACAACATAAAAACTATTTAATAAAGCATAGTTTAAAACAACATAAATACAATTTAATAAAGCATAGGATAAAACCACAGAATTACAATTTAATAAAGCATAGGATAAAACAACATAAATACAATTTAATAAAGCATAGGACAAAACAACATAAATACAATTTAATAAAGCATAGGATAAAACAACATAAATACAATTTAATGAAACATAGGATAAACATCATAAATACAATTTAATAAAGCATAGGATAAACAACATAAATACAATTTAATAAAGCATAGGCTAAAACTACATAAATACAATTTAATAAAGCTTAGGATAAAACAAAGTAAATACAATATAATAAAGCATAGGATAAAACAACATAAATTCAATTTAATAAAGCATAGGATAAAACAACATAAATACAATTTAATAAAGCATAAGATAAAACAACATAAATACAATTTAATAAAGCATAGGCTAAAACTACATAAATACAATTTAATAAAGCTTAGGATAAAACAAAGTAAATACAATATAATAAAGCATAGGATAAAACAACATAAATTCAATTTAATAAAGCATAGGATAAAACAACATAAATACAATTTAATAAAGCATAAGATAAAACAACATGAATACAATTTAATAAAGCATAGGTTAAAACAACATAAATACAATTTAATAAAGCATAGGATAAAACAACATAAGTACAATTTAATAAAGCATAGGTTAAAACAACATAAATACAATTTAATAAAGCACAGGATAAAACAACATAAATACAATTTAATAAAGCATAAGACAAAAAAACATAAATACAATTTAATAAAGCATATGTTAAAGCAACATAAATACAATTTAATAAAGCATAGGCTAAAACTACATAAATACAATTTAATAAAGCTTAGGATAAAACAAAGTAAATACAATATAATAAAGCATAGGATAAAACAACATAAATTCAATTTAATAAAGCATAGGTTAAAACAACATAAATACAATTTAATAGAGCATAGGCTAAAACAACATAAATACAATTTATAAAGCATAGGATAAAACAACATAAATACAATTTAATAAAGCATAGAATAAAACAACATAAATACAATTTAATAAAGCATAGGATTAAACAACATAAATACTATTTAATAAAGCATAGGATAAAACCACATCAATACAATTTAATAAAGCACAGGATAAAACAACATAAATAAAATTTAATAAAGCATAGGATAAAACAACATAAATAAAATTTAATAAAGCATAGGATAAAACAACATAAATTCAATTTAATAAAGCATAGGATAAAACAACATAAATACAATTTAATAAAGCATAGGTTAAAACAACATAAATACAATTTAATAAAGCATAGGTTAAAACAACATAAATACAATTTAATAAAGCATAGGTTAAAACAACATAAATACAATTTAATAAAGCATAGGACAAAACAACATAAATACAATTTAATAAAGCATAGGTTAAAACAACATAAATACAAGTTAATAAAGCATAGGATAAAACAACATAAATAAAATTTAATAAAGCATAGGATAAAACAACATAAATAAAATTTAATAAAGCATAGGTTAAAATAACATAAATACAATTTAATAAAGCATAGGACAAAACAACATAAAAACTATTTAATAAAGCATAGTTTAAAACAACATAAATACAATTTAATAAAGCATAGGATAAAACCACAGAATTACAATTTAATAAAGCATAGGATAAAACAACATAAATACAATTTAATGAAACATAGGATAAACATCATAAATACAATTTAATAAAGCATAGGTTAAAACAACATAAATACAATTTAATAAAGCATAGGATAAAACAACATAAATACAATTTCATAGAGCATAGGCTAAAACAACATAAATACAATTTATAAAGCATAGGATAAAACAACATAAATACAATTTAATAAAGCATAGAATAAAACAACATAAATACAATTTAATAAAGCATAGGATTAAACAACATAAATACTATTTAATAAAGCATAGGATAAAACCACATCAATACAATTTAATAAAGCACAGTATAAAACAACATAAATAAAATTTAATAAAGCATAGGATACAACAACATAAATACAATTTAGTAAAGCATAGGTCAAAATAACATAAATGCAATTTAATAAAGCATAGGATAAAACAACATAAATACAATTTAATAAAGCATAGGATAAAACAACATAAATAAAATTTAATAAAGCATAGGATAAAACAACATAAATTCAATTTAATAAAGCATAGGATAAAACAACATAAATACAATTTAATAAAGCATAGGTTAAAACAACATAAATACAATTTAATAAAGCATAGGTTAAAACAACATAAATACAATTTAATAAAGCATAGGTTAAAACAACATAAATACAATTTAATAAAGCATAGGACAAAACAACATAAATACAATTTAATAAAGCATAGGTTAAAACAACATAAATACAAGTTAATAAAGCATAGGATAAAACAACATAAATAAAATTTAATAAAGCATAGGATAAAACAACATAAATACAATTTAATAAAGCATAGGACAAAACAACATAAATACAACTTAATAAAGCATAGGATAAAACAACATAAATACAATTTAATGAAACATAGGATAAACAACATAAATACAATTTAATAAAGCATAGGAAAAACAACATAAATACAATTTAATAAAGCATAGGCTAAAACTACATAAATACAATTTAATAAAGCTTAGGATAAAACAAATTAAATACAATATAATAAAGCATAGGATAAAACAACATAAATTAAATTTAATAAAGCATAGGATAAAACAACATAAATACAATTTAATAAAGCATAAGATAAAACAACATGAATACAATTTAATAAAGCATAGGTTAAAACAGCATAAATACAATTTAATAAAGCATAGGATAAAACTACATAAATACAATTTAATAAAGCATAGGATAAAACAACATAAATACAATTTAATAAAGCATAGGCTAAAACTACATAAATACAATTTAATAAAGCTTAGGATAAAACAAAGTAAATACAATATAATAAAGCATAGGATAAAACAACATAAATTCAATTTAATAAAGCATAGGATAAAACAACATAAATACAATTTAATAAAGCATAAGATAAAACAACATGAATACAATTTAATAAAGCATAGGTTAAAACAACATAAATACAATTTAATAAAGCATAGGATAAAACAACATAAATACAATTTAATAAAGCATAGGTTAAAACAACATAAATACAATTTAATAAAGCACAGGATAAAACAACATAAATACAATTTAATAAAGCATAAGACAAAAAAACATAAATACAATTTAATAAAGCATATGTTAAAGCAACATAAATACAATTTAATAAAGCATAGGTTAAAACAACATAAATACAATTTAATAAAGCATAGGATAAAACAACATAAATACAAGTTAATAAAGCTTAGGATAAAACAACATAAATACAATTTAATAAAGCATAGGATAAAACAACATAAATACAATTTAATAAAGCATAGGATAAAACAACATAAATACAATTTAATAGAGCATAGGCTAAAACAACATACATACAATTTATAAAGCATAGGATAAAACAACATAAATACAATTTAATAAAGCATAGAATAAAACAACATAAATACAATTTAATAAAGCATAGGATTAAACAACATAAATACTATTTAATAAAGCATAGGATAAAACCACATCAATACAATTTAATAAAGCACAGGATAAAACAACATAAATAAAATTTAATAAAGCATAGGATACAACAACATAAATACAATTTAGTAAAGCATAGGTCAAAATAACATAAATGCAATTTAATAAAGCATAGGATAAAACAACATAAATACAATTTAATAAAGCATAGGATAAAACAACATAAATAAAATTTAATAAAGCATAGGATAAAACAACATAAATTCAATTTAATAAAGCATAGGATAAAACAACATAAATACAATTTAATAAAGCATAGGTTAAAACAACATAAATACAATTTAATAAAGCATAGGTTAAAACAACATAAATACAATTTAATAAAGCATAGGTTAAAACAACATAAATACAATTTAATAAAGCATAGGACAAAACAACATAAATACAATTTAATAAAGCATAGGTTAAAACAACATAAATACAAGTTAATAAAGCATAGGATAAAACAACATAAATAAAATTTAATAAAGCATAGGATAAAACAACATAAATACAATTTAATAAAGCATAGGACAAAACAACATAAATACAACTTAATAAAGCATATGATAAAACAACATAAATACAATTTAATGAAACATAGGATAAACAACATAAATACAATTTAATAAAGCATAGGAAAAACAACATAAATACAATTTAATAAAGCATAGGCTAAAACTACATAAATACAATTTAATAAAGCTTAGGATAAAACAAATTAAAAACAATATAATAAAGCATAGGATAAAACAACATAAATTCAATTTAATAAAGCATAGGATAAAACAACCTAAATACAATTTAATAAAGCATAAGATAAAACAACATGAATACAATTTAATAAAGCATAGGTTAAAACAGCATAAATACAATTTAATAAAGCATAGGATAAAACAACATAAATACAATTTAATAGAGCATAGGATAAAACAACATAAATACAATTTATAGAGCATAGGATAAAACAACATAAATACAATTTAATAAAGCATAGGATAAATCAACACAAATACAATTTAATAAAGCATAGGATTAAACAACATAAATACTATTTAATAAAGCATAGGATAAAACCACATAAATACAATTTAATAAAGCACAGGATAAAACAACATAAATAAAATTTAATAAAGCATAGGATTCAACAACATAATTAAAATTTAGTAAAGCATAGGTCAAAATAACATAAATACAATTTAATAAAGCATAGGATAAAACAACATAAATACTATTTAATAAAGCATAGGATGAAACAACATAAATAAAATTTAATAAAGCATAGGATAAAACAACATATATTAAATTTAATAAAGCATAGGATAAAACAACATAAATACAATTTAATAAAGCATAGGATAAAACAACATGAATACAATTTAATAAAGCATAGGATAAAACAACATGAATACAATTTAATAAAGCATAGGATAAAACAAGATAAATACAATTTAATAAAGCACAGGACAAAACAACATCAATACAATTCAATAAAGCATAGGTTAAAACAACATAAATACAAGTTAATAAAGCATAGGATAAAACAACATAAATACAATTTAATAAAGCATAGGATAAAACAACATAAATACAATTTAATAAAGCATAGGTTAAAACAACATAAATACAATTTAATAAAGCATAGGATAAAACAACATAAATACAATTTAATAAAGCTTAGGATAAAACAACATAAATACAATTTAATAAAGCATAGGATAAAACAACATAAATACAATTTAATAAAGCATAGGATAAAACAACATAAATACAATTTAATAGAGCATAGGCTAAAACAACATAAATACAATTTATAAAGCATAGGATAAAACAACATAAATACAATTTAATAAAGCATAGAATAAAACAACATAAATACAATTTAATAAAGCATAGGATTAAACAACATAAATACTATTTAATAAAGCATAGGATAAAACCACATCAATACAATTTAATAAAGCACAGGATAAAACAACATAAATAAAATTTAATAAAGCATAGGATACAACAACATAAATACAATTTAGTAAAGCATAGGTCAAAATAACATAAATGCAATTTAATAAAGCATAGGATAAAACAACATAAATACAATTTAATAAAGCATAGGATAAAACAACATAAATAAAATTTAATAAAGCATAGGATAAAACAACATAAATTCAATTTAATAAAGCATAGGATAAAACAACATAAATACAATTTAATAAAGCATAGGTTAAAACAACATAAATACAATTTAATAAAGCATAGGTTAAAACAACATAAATACAATTTAATAAAGCATAGGACAAAACAACATAAATACAATTTAATAAAGCATAGGTTAAAACAACATAAATACAAGTTAATAAAGCATAGGATAAAACAACATAAATAAAATTTAATAAAGCATAGGATAAAACAACATCAATAAAATTTAATAAAGCATAGGTTAAAATAACATAAATACAATTTAATAAAGCATAGGACAAAACAACATAAAAACTATTTAATAAAGCATAGTTTAAAACAACATAAATACAATTTAATAAAGCATAGGATAAAACCACAGAATTACAATTTAATAAAGCATAGGATAAAACAACATAAATACAATTTAATAAAGCATAGGACAAAACAACATAAATACAATTTAATAAAGCATAGGATAAAACAACATAAATACAATTTAATGAAACATAGGATAAACAACATAAATACAATTTAATAAAGCATAGGATAAACAATATAAATACAATTTAATAAAGCATAGGCTAAAACTACATAAATACAATTTAATAAAGCTTAGGATAAAACAAAGTAAATACAATATAATAAAGCATAGGATAAAACAACATAAATTCAATTTAATAAAGCATAAGATAAAACAACATGAATACAATTTAATAAAGCATAGGTTAAAACAACATAAATACAATTTAATAAAGCATAGGATAAAACAACATAAATACAATTTAATAAAGCATAGGTTAAAACAACATAAATACAATTTAATAAAGCACAGGATAAAACAACATAAATACAATTTAATAAAGCACAGGATAAAACAACATAAATACAATTTAATAAAGCATAAGACAAAAAAACATAAATACAATTTAATAAAGCATAGTTTAAAACAACATAAATACAATTTAATAAAGCATAGGATAAAACCACAGAATTACAACTTAATAAAGCATAGGATAAAACAACATAAATACAATTTAATAAAGCATAAGACAAAAAAACATAAATACAATTTAATAAAGCACAGGATAAAACAACATAAATACAATTTAATAAAGCATAAGACAAAAAAACATAAATACAATTTAATAAAGCATAGTTTAAAACAACATAAATACAATTTAATAAAGCATAGGATAAAACCACAGAATTACAACTTAATAAAGCATAGGATAAAACAACATAAATACAATTTAATAAAGCATAGGACAAAACAACATAAATACAATTTAATGAAACATAGGATAAACAACATAAATACAATTTAATAAAGCATAGGATAAACAACATAAATACAATTTAATAAAGCATAGGCTAAAACTACATAAATACAATTTAATAAAGCTTAGGATAAAACAAAGTAAATACAATTTAATAAAGCACAGGATAAAACAACATAAATACAATTTAATAAAGCATAGGATAAAACAACATAAATACAATTTAATAAAGCATAGGATAAAACAACATAAATACAATTTAATAGAGCATAGGCTAAAACAACATAAATACAATTTATAAAGCATAGGATAAAACAACATAAATACAATTTAATAAAGCATAGAATAAAACAACATAAATACAATTTAATAAAGCATAGGATTAAACAACATAAATACTATTTAATAAAGCATAGGATAAAACCACATAAATACAATTTAATAAAGCACAGGATAAAACAACATAAATAAAATTTAATAAAGCATAGGATACAACAACATAAATACAATTTAGTAAAGCATAGGTCAAAATAACATAAATACAACTTACTAAAGCTTAGGATAAAACAACATAAATACAATTTAATAAAGCATAGGATAAAACAACATATATAAAATTTAATAAAGCATAGGATAAAACAACATAAATACAATTTAATAAAGCATAGGTTAAAACAATATAAATACAATTTAATAAAGCACAGGATAAAACAACATAAATACAATTTAATAAAGCATAGGACAAAACAACATAAATACAATTTAATGAAACATAGGATAAACAACATAAGTACAATTTAATAAAGCATAGGACAAAACAACATAAATACAATTTAATAAAGCATATGTTATAACAACATAAATACAATTTAATAAAGCATAGGATAAAACTACATAAATACATTTTAATAAAGCATAGGATAAAACAACATAAATACAATTTAATAAAGCATAGGTTAAAACAACATAAATACAATTTAAGAAAGCATAGGATAAAACTACATAAATACATATTAATAAAGCATAGGATAAAACAACATAAATACAATTTAATAAAGCATAGGTTAAAACAACATAAATACAATTTAATAAAGCATAGGACAAAACAACATAAATACAATTTAATAAAGCATAGGATAAAACAACATAAATACAATTTATAAAGCATAGGATAAAACAACATAAATACAATTTAATAAAGCATAGGATAAAACAACATAAATACAATTTAATAAAGCATAGGATAAAACAACATAAATACAATTTAATAAAGCATAGGCTAAAACTACATAAATACAATTTAATAAAGCATAGGATAAAACAAATTAAATACAATTTAATAAAGCATAGCATAAAACAACATAAATTCAATTTAATAAAGCATAGGATAAAACAACATAAATACAATTGAATAAAGCACAGGATAAAACAACATAAATAAAATTTAATAAAGCATAGGATAAAACAAGATAAATAAAATTTAATAAAGCATAGGATAAAACAACATAAATACAATTTAATAAAGCATAGGATAAAACAACATAAATACAATTTAATAAAGCATAGGTTAAAACAACATAAATACAATTTAATAAAGCATAGGAAAAAACAACATACATTCAATTTAATAAAGCATAGGATAAAACAACATAAATACAATTGAATAAAGCACAGGATAAAACAACATAAATAAAATTTAATAAAGCATAGGATAAAACAAGATAAATAAAATTTAATAAAGCATAGGATAAAACAACATAAATACAATTTAATAAAGCATAGGATAAAACAACATAAATACAATTTAATAAAGCATAGGATAAAACAACATAAATACAATTTAATAAAGCATAGGTTAAAACAACATAAATACAATTTAATAAAGCATAGGATAAAACAACATAAATACAATTTAATAAAGCATAGGATAAAACAACATAAATAAAATTTAATAAAGCATAGGATAAAACAACATAAATACAATTTAATAAAGCATAGGATAAAACAACATAAATAAAATTTAATAAAGCATAGGATAAAACAACATAAATACAATTTAATAAAGCATAGGATAAAACAACATAAATCAAATTTAATAAAGCATAGGTTAAAACAACATAAATACAATTTAATAAAGCATAGGACAAAACAACATAAATACAATTTAATAAAGCATAGTTTAAAACAACATAAATACAATTTAATAAAGCATAGGATAAAACCACAGAAATACAATGTAATAAAGCATAGGATAAAACAACATAAATACAATTTAATAAAGCATAGGACAAAACAACATAAATACAATTTAATAAAGCATAGGACAAAACAACATAAATACAATTTAATGAAACATAGGATAAACAACATAAATACAATTTAATAAAGCATAGGACAAAACAACATAAATACAATTTAATAAAGCATATGTTATAACAACATAAATACAATTTAATAAAGCATAAGATATAACAACATGAATATAATTTAGTAAAGCATAAGATAAAACAACATGAATACAATTTAATAAAGCATAGGTTAAAACAACATAAATACAATTTAAGAAAGCATAGGATAAAACTACATAAATACATTTTAATAAAGCATAGGATAAAACAACATAAATACAATTTAATAAAGCATAGGTTAAAACAACATAAATACAATTTAATAAAGCATAGGACAAAACAACATAAATACAATTTAATAAAGCATAGGATAAAACAACATAAATACAATTTATAAAGCATAGGATAAAACAACATAAATACAATTTAATAAAGCATAGGATAAAACAACATAAATACAATTTAATAAAGCATAGGATAAAACAACATAAATACAATTTAATAAAGCATAGGTTAAAACAACATAAATACAATTTAATAAAGCATAGGACAAAACAACATAAATACAATTTAATAAAGCATAGGATAAAACAACATAAATACAATTTATAAAGCATAGGATAAAACAACATAAATACAATTTAATAAAGCATAGGATAAAACAACATAAATACAATTTAATAAAGCATAGGATAAAACAACATAAATACAATTTAATAAAGCATAGGCTAAAACTACATAAATACAATTTAATAAAGCATAGGATAAAACAAATTAAATACAATTTAATAAAGCATAGCATAAAACAACATAAATTCAATTTAATAAAGCATAGGATAAAACAACATAAATACAATTTAATAAAGCATAGGATAAAACAACATAAATACAATTTAATAAAGCATAAGATAAAACAACATGAATACAATTTAATAAAGCATAGGATAAAACAACATAAATAAAATTTAATAAAGCATAGGATAAAACAACATAAATTCAATTTAATAAAGCATATTATAAAACAACATAAATACAATTTAATAAAGCATAGGATAAAACAACATAAATACAATTTAATAAAGCATAGGATAAAACAACATAAATACAATTTAATAAAGCATAGGTTAAAACAACATAAATAAAAGTTAATAAAGCATAGGATAAAACAACATGAATACAATTTAATAAAGCATAGGTTAAAACAACATAAATACAATTTAAGAAAGCATAGGATAAAACTACATAAATACATTTTAATAAAGCATAGGATAAAACAACATAAATACAATTTAATAAAGCATCGGACAAAACAACATAAATACAATTTAATAAAGCATAGGATAAAACAACATAAATACAATTTATAAAGCATAGGATAAAACAACATAAATACAATTTAATAAAGCATAGGATAAAACAACATAAATAAAATTTAATAAAGCATAGGATAAAATAACATAAATACAATTTAATAAAGCATAGGCTAAAACTACATAAATACAATTTAATAAAGCATAGGATAAAACAAATTAAATACAATTTAATAAAGCATAGGTTAAAACAACAGAAATACAATTTAATAAAGCATAGGATAAAACAACATAAATACAATTTAATAAAGCATAGGATAAAACAACATAAATACAATTTAATAAAGCATAGGATAAAACAACATAAATACAATTTAATAAAGCATAGGCTAAAACTACATAAATACAATTTAATAAAGCATAGGATAAAACAAATTAAATACAATTTAATAAAGCATAGCATAAAACAACATAAATTCAATTTAATAAAGCATAGGATAAAACAACATAAATACAATTTAATAAAGCATAGGATAAAACAACATAAATACAATTTAATAAAGCATAAGATAAAACAACATGAATACAATTTAATAAAGCATAGGATAAAACAACATAAATAAAATTTAATAAAGCATAGGATAAAACAACATAAATTCAATTTAATAAAGCATATTATAAAACAACATAAATACAATTTAATAAAGCATAGGATAAAACAACATAAATACAATTTAATAAAGCATAGGATAAAACAACATAAATACAATTTAATAAAGCATAGGTTAAAACAACATAAATAAAAGTTAATAAAGCATAGGATAAAACAACATGAATACAATTTAATAAAGCATAGGTTAAAACAACATAAATACAATTTAAGAAAGCATAGGATAAAACTACATAAATACATTTTAATAAAGCATAGGATAAAACAACATAAATACAATTTAATAAAGCATCGGACAAAACAACATAAATACAATTTAATAAAGCATAGGATAAAACAACATAAATACAATTTATAAAGCATAGGATAAAACAACATAAATACAATTTAATAAAGCATAGGATAAAACAACATAAATAAAATTTAATAAAGCATAGGATAAAATAACATAAATACAATTTAATAAAGCATAGGCTAAAACTACATAAATACAATTTAATAAAGCATAGGATAAAACAAATTAAATACAATTTAATAAAGCATAGGTTAAAACAACAGAAATACAATTTAATAAAGCATAGGATAAAACAACATAAATACAATTTAATAAAGCATAGGATAAAACAACATAAATACAATTTAATAAAGCATAGGATAAAACAACATAAATACAATTTAATAAAGCATAGGCTAAAACTACATAAATACAATTTAATAAAGCATAGGATAAAACAAATTAAATACAATTTAATAAAGCATAGCATAAAACAACATAAATTCAATTTAATAAAGCATAGGATAAAACAACATAAATACAATTTAATAAAGCATAGGATAAAACAACATAAATACAATTTAATAAAGCATAAGATAAAACAACATGAATACAATTTAATAAAGCATAGGTTAAAACAACATAAATATAATTTAATAAAGCATAGGATAAAACAACATAAATACAATTTAATAAAGCATAGGTTAAAACAACATAAATACAATTTAATAAAGCATAGGATAAAACAACATAAATACAATTTAATAAAGCATAGGACAAAACAACATAAATACAATTTAATAAAGCATAGGTTAAAGCAACATAAATACAATTTAATAAAGCATAGGTTAAAACAACATAAATACAATTTAATAAAGCATAGGATAAAACAACATAAATACAATTTAATAAAGCATAGGATAAAACAACATAAATACAATTTTATAAAGCATAGGATAAAACAACATAAATACAATTTAATAGAGCATAGGATAAAACAACATAAATACAATTTATAAAGCATAGGATAAAACAACATAAATACAATTTAATAAAGCATAGGATAAAACAACATAAATACAATTTAATAAAGCATAGGATAAAACATCATAAATACAATTTAATAAAGCATAGGATTAAACAACGTAAATACTATTTAAAAAAGCATAGGATAAAACCACATAAATACAATTTAATAAAGCACAGGATAAAATAACATAAATACAATTTAATAAAGCATAGGTACAACAACATAAATACAATTTAGTAAAGCATAGGTCAAAATAACATAAATACAATTTAATAAAGCATAGGATAAAACAACATGAATAAAATTTAATAAAGCATAGGATAAAACAACATAAATAAAATTTAATAAAGCATAGGATAAAACAACATAAATACAATTTAATAAAGCATAGGATAAAACAACATGAATACAATTTAATAAAGCATAGGATAAAACAACATGAATACAATTTAATAAAGCATAGGATAAAACAACATAAATACAATTTAATAAAGCATAGGTTAAAACAACATAAATACAATTTAATAAAGCATAGGTTAAAACAACATAAATAAAAGTTAATAAAGCATAGGATAAAAAAACATAAATACAATTTAATAAAGCATAGGATAAAACAACATAAATACAATTTAATAAAGCATAGGATAAAACAACATAAATAAAATTTAATAAAGCATAGGATAAAACAACATAAATACAATTTAATAAAGCATAGGATAAAACAACATAAATCAAATTTAATAAAGCATAGGTTAAAACAACATAAATACAATTTAATAAAGCATAGGACAAAACAACATAAATACAATTTAATAAAGCATAGTTTAAAACAACATAAATACAATTTAATAAAGCATAGGATAAAACCACAGAAATACAATGTAATAAAGCATAGGATAAAACAACATAAATACAATTTAATAAAGCATAGGACAAAACAACATAAATACAATTTAATAAAGCATAGGACAAAACAACATAAATACAATTTAATGAAACATAGGATAAACAACATAAATACAATTTAATAAAGCATAGGACAAAACAACATAAATACAATTTAATAAAGCATATGTTATAACAACATAAATACAATTTAATAAAGCATAGGTTAAAACAACATGAATACAATTTAATAAAGCATAGGATAAAACAACATAAATACAATTTAATAAAGCATAGGACAAAACAACATAAATACAATTTAATAAAGCATAGGATAAAACAACATAAATACAATTTATAAAGCATAGGATAAAACAACATAAATACAATTTAATAAAGCATAGTATAAAACAACATAAATACAATTTAATAAAGCATAGGATAAAACAACATAAATACAATTTAATAAAGCATAGGTTAAAACAACATAAATACAATTTAATAAAGCATAGGATAAAACAACATAAATACAATTTAATAAAGCATAGGATAAAACAACATAAATACAATTTAATAAAACATAGGATAAAACAACATAAATAACATTTAATAAAGCATAGCATAAAACAACATAAATTCAATTTAATAAAGCATAAGATAAAACAACATAAATACAATTTAATAAAGCATAGGATAAAACAACATGAATAAAATTTAATAAAGCATAGGATAAAACAACATAAATAAAATTTAATAAAGCATAGGATAAAACAACATAAATTCAATTTAATAAAGCATATTATAAAACAACATAAATACAATTTAATAAAGCATAGGATAAAACAACATGAATACAATTTAATAAAGCATAGGATAAAACAACATAAATACAATTTAATAAAGCATAGGTTAAAACAACATAAATACAATTTAATAAAGCATAGGTTAAAACAACATAAATAAAAGTTAATAAAGCATAGGATAAAACAACATGAATACAATTTAATAAAGCATAGGTTAAAACAACATAAATACAATTTAAGAAAGCATAGGATAAAACTACATAAATACATTTTAATAAAGCATAGGATAAAACAACATAAATACAATTTAATAAAGCATCGGACTAAACAACATAAATACAATTTAATAAAGCATAGGATAAAACAACATAAATACAATTTATAAAGCATAGGATAAAACAACATAAATACAATTTAATAAAGCATAGGATAAAACAACATAAATAAAATTTAATAAAGCATAGGATAAAATAACATAAACACAATTTAATAAAGCATAGGCTAAAACTACATAAATACAATTTAATAAAGCATAGGATAAAACAAATTAAATACAATTTAATAAAGCATAGGTTAAAACAACATAAATACAATTTAATAAAGCATAGGATAAAACAACATAAATACAATTTAATAAAGCATAGGATAAAACAACATAAATACAATTTAATAAAGCATAGGTTAAAACAACATAAATACAATTTAATAAAGCATAGGACAAAACAACATAAATACAATTTAATAAAGCATAGGATAAAACAACATAAATACAATTTATAAAGCATAGGATAAAACAACATAAATACAATTTAATAAAGCATAGGATAAAACAACATAAATACAATTGAATAAAGCACAGGATAAAACAACATAAATAAAATTTAATAAAGCATAGGATAAAACAAGATAAATAAAATTTAATAAAGCATAGGATAAAACAACATAAATACAATTTAATAAAGCATAGGATAAAACAACATAAATACAATTTAATAAAGCATAGGTTAAAACAACATAAATACAATTTAATAAAGCATAGGAAAAAACAACATACATTCAATTTAATAAAGCATAGGATAAAACAACATAAATACAATTGAATAAAGCACAGGATAAAACAACATAAATAAAATTTAATAAAGCATAGGATAAAACAAGATAAATACAATTTAATAAAGCATAGGATAAAACAACATAAATACAATTTAATAAAGCATAGGATAAAACAACATAAATACAATTTAATAAAGCATAGGTTAAAACAACATAAATACAATTTAATAAAGCATAGGATAAAACAACATAAATACAATTTAATAAAGCATAGGATAAAACAACATAAATAAAATTTAATAAAGCATAGGATAAAACAACATAAATACAATTTAATAAAGCATAGGATAAAACAACATAAATAAAATTTAATAAAGCATAGGATAAAACAACATAAATACAATTTAATAAAGCATAGGATAAAACAACATAAATCAAATTTAATAAAGCATAGGTTAAATCAACATAAATACAATTTAATAAAGCATAGGACAAAACAACATAAATACAATTTAATAAAGCATAGTTTAAAACAACATAAATACAATTTAATAAAGCATAGGATAAAACCACAGAAATACAATGTAATAAAGCATAGGATAAAACAACATAAATACAATTTAATAAAGCATAGGACAAAACAACATAAATACAATTTAATAAAGCATAGGACAAAACAACATAAATACAATTTAATGAAACATAGGATAAACAACATAAATACAATTTAATAAAGCATAGGACAAAACAACATAAACACAATTTAATAAAGCATATGTTATAACAACATAAATACAATTTAATAAAGCATAAGATATAACAACATGAATATAATTTAGTAAAGCATAAGATAAAACAACATGAATACAATTTAATAAAGCATAGGTTAAAACAACATAAATACAATTTAAGAAAGCATAGGATAAAACTACATAAATACATTTTAATAAAGCATAGGATAAAACAACATAAATACAATTTAATAAAGCATAGGTTAAAACAACATAAATACAATTTAATAAAGCATAGGACAAAACAACATAAATACAATTTAATAAAGCATAGGATAAAACAACATAAATACAATTTATAAAGCATAGGATAAAACAACATAAATACAATTTCATAAAGCCTAGGATAAAACAACATTAATACAATTTAATAAAGCATAGGATAAAACAACATAAATACAATTTAATAAAGCATAGGCTAAAACTACATAAATACAATTTAATAAAGCATAGGATAAAACAAATTAAATACAATTTAATAAAGCATAGCATAAAACAACATAAATTCAATTTAATAAAGCATAGGATAAAACAACATAAATACAATTTAATAAAGCATAGGATAAAACAACATAAATACAATTTAATAAAGCATAAGATAAAACAACATGAATACAATTTAATAAAGCATAGGATAAAACAACATAAATAAAATTTAATAAAGCATAGGATAAAACAACATAAATTCAATTTAATAAAGCATATTATAAAACAACATAAATACAATTTAATAAAGCATAGGATAAAACAACATAAATACAATTTAATAAAGCATAGGATAAAACAACATAAATACAATTTAATAAAGCATAGGTTAAAACAACATAAATAAAAGTTAATAAAGCATAGGATAAAACAACATGAATACAATTTAATAAAGCATAGGTTAAAACAACATAAATACAATTTAAGAAAGCATAGGATAAAACTACATAAATACATTTTAATAAAGCATAGGATAAAACAACATAAATACAATTTAATAAAGCATCGGACAAAACAACATAAATACAATTTAATAAAGCATAGGATAAAACAACATAAATACAATTTATAAAGCATTGGATAAAACAACATAAATACAATTTAATAAAGCATAGGATAAAACAACATAAATAAAATTTAATAAAGCATAGGATAAAATAACATAAATACAATTTAATAAAGCATAGGCTAAAACTACATAAATACAATTTAATAAAGCATAGGATAAAACAAATTAAATACAATTTAATAAAGCATAGGTTAAAACAACAGAAATACAATTTAATAAAGCATAGGATAAAACAACATAAATACAATTTAATAAAGCATAGGATAAAACAACATAAATACAATTTAATAAAGCATAGGATAAAACAACATAAATACAATTTAATAAAGCATAGGCTAAAACTACATAAATACAATTTAATAAAGCATAGGATAAAACAAATTAAATACAATTTAATAAAGCATAGCATAAAACAACATAAATTCAATTTAATAAAGCATAGGATAAAACAACATAAATACAATTTAATAAAGCATAGGATAAAACAACATAAATACAATTTAATAAAGCATAAGATAAAACAACATGAATACAATTTAATAAAGCATAGGTTAAAACAACATAAATATAATTTAATAAAGCATAGGATAAAACAACATAAATATAATTTAATAAAGCATAGGTTAAAACAACATAAATACAATTTAATAAAGCATAGGATAAAACAACATAAATACAATTTAATAAAGCATAGGACAAAACAACATAAATACAATTTAATAAAGCATAGGTTAAAGCAACATAAATACAATTTAATAAAGCATAGGTTAAAACAACATAAATACAATTTAATAAAGCATAGGATAAAACAACATAAATACAATTTAATAAAGCATAGGATAAAACAACATAAATACAATTTTATAAAGCATAGGATAAAACAACATAAATACAATTTAATAGAGCATAGGATAAAACAACATAAATACAATTTATAAAGCATAGGATAAAACAACATAAATACAATTTAATAAAGCATAGGATAAAACAACATAAATACAATTTAATAAAGCATAGGATAAAACATCATAAATACAATTTAATAAAGCATAGGATTAAACAACGTAAATACTATTTAAAAAAGCATAGGATAAAACCACATAAATACAATTTAATAAAGCACAGGATAAAACAACATAAATACAATTTAATAAAGCATAGGATAAAACAACATGAATAAAATTTAATAAAGCATAGGATAAAACAACATAAATAAAATTTAATAAAGCATAGGATAAAACAACATAAATACAATTTAATAAAGCATAGGATAAAACAACATGAATACAATTTAATAAAGCATAGGATAAAACAACATGAATACAATTTAATAAAGCATAGGATAAAACAACATAAATACAATTTAATAAAGCATAGGTTAAAACAACATAAATACAATTTAATAAAGCATAGGTTAAAACAACATAAATAAAAGTTAATAAAGCATAGGATAAAAAAACATAAATACAATTTAATAAAGCATAGGATAAAACAACATAAATACAATTTAATAAAGCATAGGATAAAACAACATAAATAAAATTTAATAAAGCATAGGATAAAACAACATAAATACAATTTAATAAAGCATAGGATAAAACAACATAAATCAAATTTAATAAAGCATAGGTTAAAACAACATAAATACAATTTAATAAAGCATAGGACAAAACAACATAAATACAATTTAATAAAGCATAGTTTAAAACAACATAAATACAATTTAATAAAGCATAGGATAAAACCACAGAAATACAATGTAATAAAGCATAGGATAAAACAACATAAATACAATTTAATAAAGCATAGGACAAAACAACATAAATACAATTTAATAAAGCATAGGACAAAACAACATAAATACAATTTAATGAAACATAGGATAAACAACATAAATACAATTTAATAAAGCATAGGACAAAACAACATAAATACAATTTAATAAAGCATATGTTATAACAACATAAATACAATTTAATAAAGCATAGGTTAAAACAACATGAATACAATTTAATAAAGCATAGGATAAAACAACATAAATACAATTTAATAAAGCATAGGACAAAACAACATAAATATAATTTAATAAAGCATAGGATAAAACAACATAAATACAATTTATAAAGCATAGGAGAAAACAACATAAATACAATTTAATAAAGCATAGGATAAAACAACATAAATACAATTTAATAAAGCATAGGTTAAAACAACATAAATACAATTTAATAAAGCATAGGCTAAAACTACATAAATACAATTTAATAAAGCATAGGATAAAACAAATTAAATACAATTTAATAAAGCATAGCATAAAACAACATAAATACAATTTAATAAAGCATAGGATAAAACAACATAAATACAATTTAATAAAGCATAAGATAAAACAACATGAATACAATTTAATAAAGCATAGGTTAAAACAACATAAATATAATTTAATAAAGCATAGGATAAAACAACATAAATACAATTTAATAAAGCATAGGTTAAAACAACATAAATACAATTTAATAAAGCATAGGATAAAACAACATAAATACAATTTAATAAAGCATAGGACAAAACAACATAAATACAATTTAATAGAGCATAGGATAAAACAACATAAATACAATTTATAAAGCATAGGATAAAACAACATAAATACAATTTAATAAAGCATAGGATAAAACAACATAAATACAATTTAATAAAGCATAGTATAAAACAACATAAATACAATTTAATAAAGCATAGTATAAAACAACATAAATACAATTTAATAAAGCATAGGATAAAACAACATAAATACAATTTAATAAAGCATAGGTTAAAACAACATAAATACAATTTAATAAAGCATAGGACAAAACAACATAAATACAATTTAATAAAGCATAGTTTAAAACAACATAAATACAATTTAATAAAGCATAGGATAAAACCACAGAAATACAATGTAATAAAGCATAGGATAAAACAACATAAATACAATTTAATAAAGCATAGGACAAAACAACATAAATACAATTTAATAAAGCATAGGACAAAACAACATAAATACAATTTAATGAAACATAGGACAAACAACATAAATACAATTTAATAAAGCATAGGACAAAACAACATAAATACAATTTAATAAAGCATATGTTATAACAACATAAATACAATTTAATAAAGCATAGGTTAAAACAACATGAATACAATTTAATAAAGCATAGGATAAAACAACATAAATACAATTTAATAAAGCATAGGACAAAACAACATAAATACAATTTAATAAAGCATAGGATAAAACAACATAAATACAATTTATAAAGCATAGGATAAAACAACATAAATACAATTTAATAAAGCATAGGATAAAACAACATAAATACAATTTAATAAAGCATAGGTTAAAACAACATAAATACAATTTAATAAAGCATAGGCTAAAACTACATAAATACAATTTAATAAAGCATAGGATAAAACAAATTAAATACAATTTAATAAAACATAGCATAAAACAACATAAATTCAATTTAATAAAGCATAGGATAAAACAACATAAATACAATTTAATAAAGCATAGGATAAAACAACATAAATACAATTTAATAAAGCATAAGATAAAACAACATGAATACAATTTAATAAAGCATAGGTTAAAACAACATAAATATAATTTAATAAAGCATAGGATAAAACAACATAAATACAATTTAATAAAGCATAGGTTAAAACAACATAAATACAATTTAATAAAGCATAGGATAAAACAACATAAATACAATTTAATAAAGCATAGGACAAAACAACATAAATACAATTTAATAGAGCATAGGATAAAACAACATAAATACAATTTATAAAGCATAGGATAAAACAACATAAATACAATTTAATAAAGCATAGGATAAAACAACATAAATACAATTTAATAAAGCATAGTATAAAACAACATAAATACAATTTAATAAAGCATAGTATAAAACAACATAAATACAATTTAATAAAGCATAGGATAAAACAACATAAATACAATTTAATAAAGCATAGGTTAAAACAACATAAATACAATTTAATAAAGCATAGGATAAAACAACATAAATACAATTTAATAAAGCATAGGATAAAACAACATAAATACAATTTAATAAAGCATAGGATAAAACAACATAAATAACATTTAATAAAGCATAGCATAAAACAACATAAATTCAATTTAATAAAGCATAAGATAAAACAACATAAATACAATTTAATAAAGCATAGGATAAAACAACATGAATAAAATTTAATAAAGCATAGGATAAAACAACATAAATAAAATTTAATAAAGCATAGGATAAAACAACATAAATTCAATTTAATAAAGCATATTATAAAACAACATAAATACAATTTAATAAAGCATAGGATAAAACAACATGAATACAATTTAATAAAGCATAGGATAAAACAACATGAATACAATTTAATAAAGCATAGGATAAAACAACATAAATACAATTTAATAAAGCATAGGATAAAACAACATAAATACAATTTAATAAAGCATAGGTTAAAACAACATAAATAAAAGTTAATAAAGCATAGGATAAAACAACATGAATACAATTTAATAAAGCATAGGTTAAAACAACATAAATACAATTTAAGAAAGCATAGGATAAAACTACATAAATAAATTTTAATAAAGCATAGGATAAAACAACATAAATACAATTTAATAAAGCATCGGACTAAACAACATAAATACAATTTAAAAAAGCATAGGATAAAACAACATAAATACAATTTATAAAGCATAGGATAAAACAACATAAATACAATTTAATAAAGCATAGGATAAAACAACATAAATACAATTTAATAAAGCATAGGATAAAACAACATAAATACAATTTAATAAAGCATAGGCTAAAACTACATAAATACAATTTAATAAAGCATAGGATAAAACAAATTAAATACAATTTAATAAACCATAGCATAAAACAACATAAATTCAATTTAATAAAGCATAGGATAAAACAACATAAATACAATTTAATAAAGCATAGGATAAAACAACATAAATACAATTTAATAAAGCATAAGATAAAACAACATGAATACAATTTAATAAAGCATAGGATAAAACAACATAAATAAAATTTAATAAAGCATAGGATAAAACAACATAAATTCAATTTAATAAAGCATATTATAAAACAACATAAATACAATTTAATAAAGCATAGGATAAAACAACATAAATACAATTTAATAAAGCATAGGATAAAACAACATAAATACAATTTAATAAAGCATAGGTTAAAACAACATAAATAAAAGTTAATAAAGCATAGGATAAAACAACATGAATACAATTTAATAAAGCATAGGTTAAAACAACATAAATACAATTTAAGAAAGCATAGGATAAAACTACATAAATACATTTTAATAAAGCATAGGATAAAACAACATAAATACAATTTAATAAAGCATCGGACAAAACAACATAAATACAATTTAATAAAGCATAGGATAAAACAACATAAATACAATTTATAAAGCATAGGATAAAACAACATAAATACAATTTAATAAAGCATAGGATAAAACAACATAAATAAAATTTAATAAAGCATAGGATAAAATAACATAAATACAATTTAATAAAGCATAGGCTAAAACTACATAAATACAATTTAATAAAGCATAGGATAAAACAAATTAAATACAATTTAATAAAGCATAGGTTAAAACAACAGAAATACAATTTAATAAAGCATAGGATAAAACAACATAAATACAATTTAATAAAGCATAGGATAAAACAACATAAATACAATTTAATAAAGCATAGGATAAAACAACATAAATACAATTTAATAAAGCATAGGCTAAAACTACATAAATACAATTTAATAAAGCATAGGATAAAACAAATTAAATACAATTTAATAAAGCATAGCATAAAACAACATAAATTCAATTTAATAAAGCATAGGATAAAACAACATAAATACAATTTAATAAAGCATAGGATAAAACAACATAAATACAATTTAATAAAGCATAAGATAAAACAACATGAATACAATTTAATAAAGCATAGGTTAAAACAACATAAATATAATTTAATAAAGCATAGGATAAAACAACATAAATACAATTTAATAAAGCATAGGTTAAAACAACATAAATACAATTTAATAAAGCATAGGATAAAACAACATAAATACAATTTAATAAAGCATAGGACAAAACAACATAAATACAATTTAATAAAGCATAGGTTAAAGCAACATAAATACAATTTAATAAAGCATAGGTTAAAACAACATAAATACAATTTAATAAAGCATAGGATAAAACAACATAAATACAATTTAATAAAGCATAGGATAAAACAACATAAATACAATTTTATAAAGCATAGGATAAAACAACATAAATACAATTTAATAGAGCATAGGATAAAACAACATAAATACAATTTATAAAGCATAGGATAAAACAACATAAATACAATTTAATAAAGCATAGGATAAAACAACATAAATACAATTTAATAAAGCATAGGATAAAACATCATAAATACAATTTAATAAAGCATAGGATTAAACAACGTAAATACTATTTAAAAAAGCATAGGATAAAACCACATAAATACAATTTAATAAAGCACAGGATAAAATAACATAAATACAATTTAATAAAGCATAGGATAAAACAACATAAATACAATTTAATAAAGCATAGGCTAAAACTACATAAATACAATTTAATAAAGCATAGGATAAAACAAATTAAATACAATTTAATAAAGCATAGCATAAAACAACATAAATTCAATTTAATAAAGCATAGGATAAAACAACATAAATACAATTTAATAAAGCATAGGATAAAACAACATAAATACAATTTAATAAAGCATAAGATAAAACAACATGAATACAATTTAATAAAGCATAGGATAAAACAACATAAATAAAATTTAATAAAGCATAGGATAAAACAACATAAATTCAATTTAATAAAGCATATTATAAAACAACATAAATACAATTTAATAAAGCATAGGATAAAACAACATAAATACAATTTAATAAAGCATAGGATAAAACAACATAAATACAATTTAATAAAGCATAGGTTAAAACAACATAAATAAAAGTTAATAAAGCATAGGATAAAACAACATGAATACAATTTAATAAAGCATAGGTTAAAACAACATAAATACAATTTAAGAAAGCATAGGATAAAACTACATAAATACATTTTAATAAAGCATAGGATAAAACAACATAAATACAATTTAATAAAGCATCGGACAAAACAACATAAATACAATTTAATAAAGCATAGGATAAAACAACATAAATACAATTTATAAAGCATAGGATAAAACAACATAAATACAATTTAATAAAGCATAGGATAAAACAACATAAATAAAATTTAATAAAGCATAGGATAAAATAACATAAATACAATTTAATAAAGCATAGGCTAAAACTACATAAATACAATTTAATAAAGCATAGGATAAAACAAATTAAATACAATTTAATAAAGCATAGGTTAAAACAACAGAAATACAATTTAATAAAGCATAGGATAAAACAACATAAATACAATTTAATAAAGCATAGGATAAAACAACATAAATACAATTTAATAAAGCATAGGATAAAACAACATAAATACAATTTAATAAAGCATAGGCTAAAACTACATAAATACAATTTAATAAAGCATAGGATAAAACAAATTAAATACAATTTAATAAAGCATAGCATAAAACAACATAAATTCAATTTAATAAAGCATAGGATAAAACAACATAAATACAATTTAATAAAGCATAGGATAAAACAACATAAATACAATTTAATAAAGCATAAGATAAAACAACATGAATACAATTTAATAAAGCATAGGTTAAAACAACATAAATATAATTTAATAAAGCATAGGATAAAACAACATAAATACAATTTAATAAAGCATAGGTTAAAACAACATAAATACAATTTAATAAAGCATAGGATAAAACAACATAAATACAATTTAATAAAGCATAGGACAAAACAACATAAATACAATTTAATAAAGCATAGGTTAAAGCAACATAAATACAATTTAATAAAGCATAGGTTAAAACAACATAAATACAATTTAATAAAGCATAGGATAAAACAACATAAATACAATTTAATAAAGCATAGGATAAAACAACATAAATACAATTTAATAAAGCATAGGTTAAAACAACATAAATACAATTTAATAAAGCATAGGATAAAACAACATAAATACAATTTATAAAGCATAGGATAAAACAACATAAATACAATTTAATAAAGCATAGGATAAAACAACATAAATACAATTTAATAAAGCATAGGATAAAACATCATAAATACAATTTAATAAAGCATAGGATTAAACAACGTAAATACTATTTAAAAAAGCATAGGATAAAACCACATAAATACAATTTAATAAAGCACAGGATAAAATAACATAAATACAATTTAATAAAGCATAGGTACAACAACATAAATACAATTTAGTAAAGCATAGGTCAAAATAACATAAATACAATTTAATAAAGCATAGGATAAAACAACATGAATAAAATTTAATAAAGCATAGGATAAAACAACATAAATAAAATTTAATAAAGCATAGGATAAAACAACATAAATACAATTTAATAAAGCATAGGATAAAACAACATGAATACAATTTAATAAAGCATAGGATAAAACAACATGAATACAATTTAATAAAGCATAGGATAAAACAACATAAATACAATTTAATAAAGCATAGGTTAAAACAACATAAATACAATTTAATAAAGCATAGGTTAAAACAACATAAATAAAAGTTAATAAAGCATAGGATAAAAAAACATAAATACAATTTAATAAAGCATAGGATAAAACAACATAAATACAATTTAATAAAGCATAGGATAAAACAACATAAATAAAATTTAATAAAGCATAGGATAAAACAACATAAATACAATTTAATAAAGCATAGGATAAAACAACATAAATCAAATTTAATAAAGCATAGGTTAAAACAACATAAATACAATTTAATAAAGCATAGGACAAAACAACATAAATACAATTTAATAAAGCATAGTTTAAAACAACATAAATACAATTTAATAAAGCATAGGATAAAACCACAGAAATACAATGTAATAAAGCATAGGATAAAACAACATAAATACAATTTAATAAAGCATAGGACAAAACAACATAAATACAATTTAATAAAGCATAGGACAAAACAACATAAATACAATTTAATGAAACATAGGATAAACAACATAAATACAATTTAATAAAGCATAGGACAAAACAACATAAATACAATTTAATAAAGCATATGTTATAACAACATAAATACAATTTAATAAAGCATAGGTTAAAACAACATGAATACAATTTAATAAAGCATAGGATAAAACAACATAAATACAATTTAATAAAGCATAGGACAAAACAACATAAATACAATTTAATAAAGCATAGGATAAAACAACATAAATACAATTTATAAAGCATAGGATAAAACAACATAAATACAATTTAATAAAGCATAGTACAAAACAACATAAATACAATTTAATAAAGCATAGGATAAAACAACATAAATACAATTTAATAAAGCATAGGTTAAAACAACATAAATACAATTTAATAAAGCATAGGATAAAACAACATAAATACAATTTAATAAAGCATAGGATAAAACAACATAAATACAATTTAATAAAACATAGGATAAAACAACATAAATAACATTTAATAAAGCATAGCATAAAACAACATAAATTCAATTTAATAAAGCATAAGATAAAACAACATAAATACAATTTAATAAAGCATAGGATAAAACAACATGAATAAAATTTAATAAAGCATAGGATAAAACAACATAAATAAAATTTAATAAAGCATAGGATAAAACAACATAAATTCAATTTAATAAAGCATATTATAAAACAACATAAATACAATTTAATAAAGCATAGGATAAAACAACATGAATACAATTTAATAAAGCATAGGATAAAACAACATAAATACAATTTAATAAAGCATAGGTTAAAACAACATAAATACAATTTAATAAAGCATAGGTTAAAACAACATAAATAAAAGTTAATAAAGCATAGGATAAAACAACATGAATACAATTTAATAAAGCATAGGTTAAAACAACATAAATACAATTTAAGAAAGCATAGGATAAAACTACATAAATACATTTTAATAAAGCATAGGATAAAACAACATAAATACAATTTAATAAAGCATCGGACTAAACAACATAAATACAATTTAATAAAGCATAGGATAAAACAACATAAATACAATTTATAAAGCATAGGATAAAACAACATAAATACAATTTAATAAAGCATAGGATAAAACAACATAAATAAAATTTAATAAAGCATAGGATAAAATAACATAAACACAATTTAATAAAGCATAGGCTAAAACTACATAAATACAATTTAATAAAGCATAGGATAAAACAAATTAAATACAATTTAATAAAGCATAGGTTAAAACAACATAAATACAATTTAATAAAGCATAGGATAAAACAACATAAATACAATTTAATAAAGCATAGGATAAAACAACATAAATACAATTTAATAAAGCATAGGTTAAAACAACATAAATACAATTTAATAAAGCATAGGACAAAACAACATAAATACAATTTAATAAAGCATAGGATAAAACAACATAAATACAATTTATAAAGCATAGGATAAAACAACATAAATACAATTTAATAAAGCATAGGATAAAACAACATAAATACAATTGAATAAAGCACAGGATAAAACAACATAAATAAAATTTAATAAAGCATAGGATAAAACAAGATAAATAAAATTTAATAAAGCATAGGATAAAACAACATAAATACAATTTAATAAAGCATAGGATAAAACAACATAAATACAATTTAATAAAGCATAGGTTAAAACAACATAAATACAATTTAATAAAGCATAGGAAAAAACAACATACATTCAATTTAATAAAGCATAGGATAAAACAACATAAATACAATTGAATAAAGCACAGGATAAAACAACATAAATAAAATTTAATAAAGCATAGGATAAAACAAGATAAATACAATTTAATAAAGCATAGGATAAAACAACATAAATACAATTTAATAAAGCATAGGATAAAACAACATAAATACAATTTAATAAAGCATAGGTTAAAACAACATAAATACAATTTAATAAAGCATAGGATAAAACAACATAAATACAATTTAATAAAGCATAGGATAAAACAACATAAATAAAATTTAATAAAGCATAGGATAAAACAACATAAATACAATTTAATAAAGCATAGGATAAAACAACATAAATAAAATTTAATAAAGCATAGGATAAAACAACATAAATACAATTTAATAAAGCATAGGATAAAACAACATAAATCAAATTTAATAAAGCATAGGTTAAATCAACATAAATACAATTTAATAAAGCATAGGACAAAACAACATAAATACAATTTAATAAAGCATAGTTTAAAACAACATAAATACAATTTAATAAAGCATAGGATAAAACCACAGAAATACAATGTAATAAAGCATAGGATAAAACAACATAAATACAATTTAATAAAGCATAGGACAAAACAACATAAATACAATTTAATAAAGCATAGGACAAAACAACATAAATACAATTTAATGAAACATAGGATAAACAACATAAATACAATTTAATAAAGCATAGGACAAAACAACATAAACACAATTTAATAAAGCATATGTTATAACAACATAAATACAATTTAATAAAGCATAAGATATAACAACATGAATATAATTTAGTAAAGCATAAGATAAAACAACATGAATACAATTTAATAAAGCATAGGTTAAAACAACATAAATACAATTTAAGAAAGCATAGGATAAAACTACATAAATACATTTTAATAAAGCATAGGATAAAACAACATAAATACAATTTAATAAAGCATAGGTTAAAACAACATAAATACAATTTAATAAAGCATAGGACAAAACAACATAAATACAATTTAATAAAGCATAGGATAAAACAACATAAATACAATTTATAAAGCATAGGATAAAACAACATAAATACAATTTAATAAAGCCTAGGATAAAACAACATTAATACAATTTAATAAAGCATAGGATAAAACAACATAAATACAATTTAATAAAGCATAGGCTAAAACTACATAAATACAATTTAATAAAGCATAGGATAAAACAAATTAAATACAATTTAATAAAGCATAGCATAAAACAACATAAATTCAATTTAATAAAGCATAGGATAAAACAACATAAATACAATTTAATAAAGCATAGGATAAAACAACATAAATACAATTTAATAAAGCATAAGATAAAACAACATGAATACAATTTAATAAAGCATAGGATAAAACAACATAAATAAAATTTAATAAAGCATAGGATAAAACAACATAAATTCAATTTAATAAAGCATATTATAAAACAACATAAATACAATTTAATAAAGCATAGGATAAAACAACATAAATACAATTTAATAAAGCATAGGATAAAACAACATAAATACAATTTAATAAAGCATAGGTTAAAACAACATAAATAAAAGTTAATAAAGCATAGGATAAAACAACATGAATACAATTTAATAAAGCATAGGTTAAAACAACATAAATACAATTTAAGAAAGCATAGGATAAAACTACATAAATACATTTTAATAAAGCATAGGATAAAACAACATAAATACAATTTAATAAAGCATCGGACAAAACAACATAAATACAATTTAATAAAGCATAGGATAAAACAACATAAATACAATTTATAAAGCATTGGATAAAACAACATAAATACAATTTAATAAAGCATAGGATAAAACAACATAAATAAAATTTAATAAAGCATAGGATAAAATAACATAAATACAATTTAATAAAGCATAGGCTAAAACTACATAAATACAATTTAATAAAGCATAGGATAAAACAAATTAAATACAATTTAATAAAGCATAGGTTAAAACAACAGAAATACAATTTAATAAAGCATAGGATAAAACAACATAAATACAATTTAATAAAGCATAGGATAAAACAACATAAATACAATTTAATAAAGCATAGGATAAAACAACATAAATACAATTTAATAAAGCATAGGCTAAAACTACATAAATACAATTTAATAAAGCATAGGATAAAACAAATTTAATACAATTTAATAAAGCATAGCATAAAACAACATAAATTCAATTTAATAAAGCATAGGATAAAACAACATAAATACAATTTAATAAAGCATAGGATAAAACAACATAAATACAATTTAATAAAGCATAAGATAAAACAACATGAATACAATTTAATAAAGCATAGGTTAAAACAACATAAATATAATTTAATAAAGCATAGGATAAAACAACATAAATATAATTTAATAAAGCATAGGTTAAAACAACATAAATACAATTTAATAAAGCATAGGATAAAACAACATAAATACAATTTAATAAAGCATAGGACAAAACAACATAAATACAATTTAATAAAGCATAGGTTAAAGCAACATAAATACAATTTAATAAAGCATAGGTTAAAACAACATAAATACAATTTAATAAAGCATAGGATAAAACAACATAAATACAATTTAATAAAGCATAGGATAAAACAACATAAATACAATTTTATAAAGCATAGGATAAAACAACATAAATACAATTTAATAGAGCATAGGATAAAACAACATAAATACAATTTATAAAGCATAGGATAAAACAACATAAATACAATTTAATAAAGCATAGGATAAAACAACATAAATACAATTTAATAAAGCATAGGATAAAACATCATAAATACAATTTAATAAAGCATAGGATTAAACAACGTAAATACTATTTAAAAAAGCATAGGATAAAACCACATAAATACAATTTAATAAAGCACAGGATAAAACAACATAAATACAATTTAATAAAGCATAGGATAAAACAACATGAATAAAATTTAATAAAGCATAGGATAAAACAACATAAATAAAATTTAATAAAGCATAGGATAAAACAACATAAATACAATTTAATAAAGCATAGGATAAAACAACATGAATACAATTTAATAAAGCATAGGATAAAACAACATGAATACAATTTAATAAAGCATAGGATAAAACAACATAAATACAATTTAATAAAGCATAGGTTAAAACAACATAAATACAATTTAATAAAGCATAGGTTAAAACAACATAAATAAAAGTTAATAAAGCATAGGATAAAAAAACATAAATACAATTTAATAAAGCATAGGATAAAACAACATAAATACAATTTAATAAAGCATAGGATAAAACAACATAAATAAAATTTAATAAAGCATAGGATAAAACAACATAAATACAATTTAATAAAGCATAGGATAAAACAACATAAATCAAATTTAATAAAGCATAGGTTAAAACAACATAAATACAATTTAATAAAGCATAGGACAAAACAACATAAATACAATTTAATAAAGCATAGTTTAAAACAACATAAATACAATTTAATAAAGCATAGGATAAAACCACAGAAATACAATGTAATAAAGCATAGGATAAAACAACATAAATACAATTTAATAAAGCATAGGACAAAACAACATAAATACAATTTAATAAAGCATAGGACAAAACAACATAAATACAATTTAATGAAACATAGGATAAACAACATAAATACAATTTAATAAAGCATAGGACAAAACAACATAAATACAATTTAATAAAGCATATGTTATAACAACATAAATACAATTTAATAAAGCATAGGTTAAAACAACATGAATACAATTTAATAAAGCATAGGATAAAACAACATAAATACAATTTAATAAAGCATAGGACAAAACAACATAAATATAATTTAATAAAGCATAGGATAAAACAACATAAATACAATTTATAAAGCATAGGATAAAACAACATAAATACAATTTAATAAAGCATAGGATAAAACAACATAAATACAATTTAATAAAGCATAGGTTAAAACAACATAAATACAATTTAATAAAGCATAGGCTAAAACTACATAAATACAATTTAATAAAGCATAGGACAAAACAACATAAATACAATTTAATAAAGCATAGGACAAAACAACATAAATACAATTTAATGAAACATAGGATAAACAACATAAATACAATTTAATAAAGCATAGGACAAAACAACATAAACACAATTTAATAAAGCATATGTTATAACAACATAAATACAATTTAATAAAGCATAAGATATAACAACATGAATATAATTTAGTAAAGCATAAGATAAAACAACATGAATACAATTTAATAAAGCATAGGTTAAAACAACATAAATACAATTTAAGAAAGCATAGGATAAAACTACATAAATACATTTTAATAAAGCATAGGATAAAACAACATAAATACAATTTAATAAAGCATAGGTTAAAACAACATAAATACAATTTAATAAAGCATAGGACAAAACAACATAAATACAATTTAATAAAGCATAGGATAAAACAACATAAATACAATTTATAAAGCATAGGATAAAACAACATAAATACAATTTAATAAAGCCTAGGATAAAACAACATTAATACAATTTAATAAAGCATAGGATAAAACAACATAAATACAATTTAATAAAGCATAGGCTAAAACTACATAAATACAATTTAATAAAGCATAGGATAAAACAAATTAAATACAATTTAATAAAGCATAGCATAAAACAACATAAATTCAATTTAATAAAGCATAGGATAAAACAACATAAATACAATTTAATAAAGCATAGGATAAAACAACATAAATACAATTTAATAAAGCATAAGATAAAACAACATGAATACAATTTAATAAAGCATAGGATAAAACAACATAAATAAAATTTAATAAAGCATAGGATAAAACAACATAAATTCAATTTAATAAAGCATATTATAAAACAACATAAATACAATTTAATAAAGCATAGGATAAAACAACATAAATACAATTTAATAAAGCATAGGATAAAACAACATAAATACAATTTAATAAAGCATAGGTTAAAACAACATAAATAAAAGTTAATAAAGCATAGGATAAAACAACATGAATACAATTTAATAAAGCATAGGTTAAAACAACATAAATACAATTTAAGAAAGCATAGGATAAAACTACATAAATACATTTTAATAAAGCATAGGATAAAACAACATAAATACAATTTAATAAAGCATCGGACAAAACAACATAAATACAATTTAATAAAGCATAGGATAAAACAACATAAATACAATTTATAAAGCATTGGATAAAACAACATAAATACAATTTAATAAAGCATAGGATAAAACAACATAAATAAAATTTAATAAAGCATAGGATAAAATAACATAAATACAATTTAATAAAGCATAGGCTAAAACTACATAAATACAATTTAATAAAGCATAGGATAAAACAAATTAAATACAATTTAATAAAGCATAGGTTAAAACAACAGAAATACAATTTAATAAAGCATAGGATAAAACAACATAAATACAATTTAATAAAGCATAGGATAAAACAACATAAATACAATTTAATAAAGCATAGGATAAAACAACATAAATACAATTTAATAAAGCATAGGCTAAAACTACATAAATACAATTTAATAAAGCATAGGATAAAACAAATTAAATACAATTTAATAAAGCATAGCATAAAACAACATAAATTCAATTTAATAAAGCATAGGATAAAACAACATAAATACAATTTAATAAAGCATAGGATAAAACAACATAAATACAATTTAATAAAGCATAAGATAAAACAACATGAATACAATTTAATAAAGCATAGGTTAAAACAACATAAATATAATTTAATAAAGCATAGGATAAAACAACATAAATATAATTTAATAAAGCATAGGTTAAAACAACATAAATACAATTTAATAAAGCATAGGATAAAACAACATAAATACAATTTAATAAAGCATAGGACAAAACAACATAAATACAATTTAATAAAGCATAGGTTAAAGCAACATAAATACAATTTAATAAAGCATAGGTTAAAACAACATAAATACAATTTAATAAAGCATAGGATAAAACAACATAAATACAATTTAATAAAGCATAGGATAAAACAACATAAATACAATTTTATAAAGCATAGGATAAAACAACATAAATACAATTTAATAGAGCATAGGATAAAACAACATAAATACAATTTATAAAGCATAGGATAAAACAACATAAATACAATTTAATAAAGCATAGGATAAAACAACATAAATACAATTTAATAAAGCATAGGATAAAACATCATAAATACAATTTAATAAAGCATAGGATTAAACAACGTAAATACTATTTAAAAAAGCATAGGATAAAACCACATAAATACAATTTAATAAAGCACAGGATAAAACAACATAAATACAATTTAATAAAGCATAGGATAAAACAACATGAATAAAATTTAATAAAGCATAGGATAAAACAACATAAATAAAATTTAATAAAGCATAGGATAAAACAACATAAATACAATTTAATAAAGCATAGGATAAAACAACATGAATACAATTTAATAAAGCATAGGATAAAACAACATGAATACAATTTAATAAAGCATAGGATAAAACAACATAAATACAATTTAATAAAGCATAGGTTAAAACAACATAAATACAATTTAATAAAGCATAGGTTAAAACAACATAAATAAAAGTTAATAAAGCATAGGATAAAAAAACATAAATACAATTTAATAAAGCATAGGATAAAACAACATAAATACAATTTAATAAAGCATAGGATAAAACAACATAAATAAAATTTAATAAAGCATAGGATAAAACAACATAAATACAATTTAATAAAGCATAGGATAAAACAACATAAATCAAATTTAATAAAGCATAGGTTAAAACAACATAAATACAATTTAATAAAGCATAGGACAAAACAACATAAATACAATTTAATAAAGCATAGTTTAAAACAACATAAATACAATTTAATAAAGCATAGGATAAAACCACAGAAATACAATGTAATAAAGCATAGGATAAAACAACATAAATACAATTTAATAAAGCATAGGACAAAACAACATAAATACAATTTAATAAAGCATAGGACAAAACAACATAAATACAATTTAATGAAACATAGGATAAACAACATAAATACAATTTAATAAAGCATAGGACAAAACAACATAAATACAATTTAATAAAGCATATGTTATAACAACATAAATACAATTTAATAAAGCATAGGTTAAAACAACATGAATACAATTTAATAAAGCATAGGATAAAACAACATAAATACAATTTAATAAAGCATAGGACAAAACAACATAAATATAATTTAATAAAGCATAGGATAAAACAACATAAATACAATTTATAAAGCATAGGATAAAACAACATAAATACAATTTAATAAAGCATAGGATAAAACAACATAAATACAATTTAATAAAGCATAGGTTAAAACAACATAAATACAATTTAATAAAGCATAGGCTAAAACTACATAAATACAATTTAATAAAGCATAGGATAAAACAAATTAAATACAATTTAATAAAGCATAGCATAAAACAACATAAATACAATTTAATAAAGCATAGGATAAAACAACATAAATACAATTTAATAAAGCATAAGATAAAACAACATGAATACAATTTAATAAAGCATAGGTTAAAACAACATAAATATAATTTAATAAAGCATAGGATAAAACAACATAAATACAATTTAATAAAGCATAGGTTAAAACAACATAAATACAATTTAATAAAGCATAGGATAAAACAACATAAATACAATTTAATAAAGCATAGGACAAAACAACATAAATACAATTTAATAGAGCATAGGATAAAACAACATAAATACAATTTATAAAGCATAGGATAAAACAACATAAATACAATTTAATAAAGCATAGGATAAAACAACATAAATACAATTTAATAAAGCATAGTATAAAACAACATAAATACAATTTAATAAAGCATAGGATAAAACAACATAAATACAATTTAATAAAGCATAGGACAAAACAACATAAATACAATTTAATAGAGCATAGGATAAAACAACATAAATACAATTTATAAAGCATAGGATAAAACAACATAAATACAATTTAATAAAGCATAGGTTAAAACAACATAAATACAATTTAATAAAGCATAGGACAAAACAACATAAATACAATTTAATAAAGCATAGTTTAAAACAACATAAATACAATTTAATAAAGCATAGGATAAAACCACAGAAATACAATGTAATAAAGCATAGGATAAAACAACATAAATACAATTTAATAAAGCATAGGACAAAACAACATAAATACAATTTAATAAAGCATAGGACAAAACAACATAAATACAATTTAATGAAACATAGGATAAACAACATAAATACAATTTAATAAAGCATAGGACAAAACAACATAAATACAATTTAATAAAGCATATGTTATAACAACATAAATACAATTTAATAAAGCATAGGTTAAAACAACATGAATACAATTTAATAAAGCATAGGATAAAACAACATAAATACAATTTAATAAAGCATAGGACAAAACAACATAAATACAATTTAATAAAGCATAGGATAAAACAACATAAATACAATTTATAAAGCATAGGATAAAACAACATAAATACAATTTAATAAAGCATAGGATAAAACAACATAAATACAATTTAATAAAGCATAGGTTAAAACAACATAAATACAATTTAATAAAGCATAGGCTAAAACTACATAAATACAATTTAATAAAGCATAGGATAAAACAAATTAAATACAATTTAATAAAACATAGCATAAAACAACATAAATTCAATTTAATAAAGCATAGGATAAAACAACATAAATACAATTTAATAAAGCATAGGATAAAACAACATAAATACAATTTAATAAAGCATAAGATAAAACAACATGAATACAATTTAATAAAGCATAGGTTAAAACAACATAAATATAATTTAATAAAGCATAGGATAAAACAACATAAATACAATTTAATAAAGCATAGGTTAAAACAACATAAATACAATTTAATAAAGCATAGGATAAAACAACATAAATACAATTTAATAAAGCATAGGACAAAACAACATAAATACAATTTAATAGAGCATAGGATAAAACAACATAAATACAATTTATAAAGCATAGGATAAAACAACATAAATACAATTTAATAAAGCATAGGATAAAACAACATAAATACAATTTAATAAAGCATAGTATAAAACAACATAAATACAATTTAATAAAGCATAGTATAAAACAACATAAATACAATTTAATAAAGCATAGGATAAAACAACATAAATACAATTTAATAAAGCATAGGTTAAAACAACATAAATACAATTTAATAAAGCATAGGATAAAACAACATAAATACAATTTAATAAAGCATAGGATAAAACAACATAAATACAATTTAATAAAGCATAGGATAAAACAACATAAATAACATTTAATAAAGCATAGCATAAAACAACATAAATTCAATTTAATAAAGCATAAGATAAAACAACATAAATACAATTTAATAAAGCATAGGATAAAACAACATGAATAAAATTTAATAAAGCATAGGATAAAACAACATAAATAAAATTTAATAAAGCATAGGATAAAACAACATAAATTCAATTTAATAAAGCATATTATAAAACAACATAAATACAATTTAATAAAGCATAGGATAAAACAACATGAATACAATTTAATAAAGCATAGGATAAAACAACATGAATACAATTTAATAAAGCATAGGATAAAACAACATAAATACAATTTAATAAAGCATAGGTTAAAACAACATAAATAAAAGTTAATAAAGCATAGGATAAAACAACATGAATACAATTTAATAAAGCATAGGTTAAAACAACATAAATACAATTTAAGAAAGCATAGGATAAAACTACATAAATAAATTTTAATAAAGCATAGGATAAAACAACATAAATACAATTTAATAAAGCATAGGATAAAACAACATAAATACAATTTAATAAAGCATAGGACAAAACAACATAAATACAATTTAATAAAGCATAGGTTAAAGCAACATAAATACAATTTAATAAAGCATAGGTTAAAACAACATAAATACAATTTAATAAAGCATAGGATAAAACAACATAAATACAATTTAATAGAGCATAGGATAAAACAACATAAATACAATTTATAAAGCATAGGATAAAACAACATAAATACAATTTAATAAAGCATAGGATAAAACAACATAAATACAATTTAATAAAGCATAGGATAAAACATCATAAATACAATTTAATAAAGCATAGGATTAAACAACGTAAATACTATTTAAAAAAGCATGGGATAAAACCACATAAATACAATTTAATAAAGCACAGGATAAAACAACATAAATATAATTTAATAAAGCATAGGATACAACAACATAAATACAATTTAGTAAAGCATAGGTCAAAATAACATAAATGCAATTTAATAAAGCATAGGATAAAACAACATGAATAAAATTTAATAAAGCATAGGATAAAACAACATAAATAAAATTTAATAAAGCATAGGATAAAACAACATAAATTCAATTTAATAAAGCATATTATAAAACAACATAAATACAATTTAATAAAGCATAGGATAAAACAACATGAATACAATTTAATAAAGCATAGGATAATACAACATGAATACAATTTAATAAAGCATAGGATAAAACAACATAAATACAATTTAATAAAGCATAGGTTAAAACAACATAAATACAATTTAATAAAGCATAGGTTAAAACAACATAAATAAAAGTTAATAAAGCATAGGATAAAACAACATAAATACAATTTAATAAAGCATAGGATAAAACAACATAAATACAATTTATAAAGCATAGGATAAAACAACATAAATACAATTTAATAAAGCATAGGATAAAACAACATAAATACAATTTAATAAAGCATAGGATAAAACAACATAAATACAATTTAATAAAGCATAGGCTAAAACTACATAAATACAATTTAATAAAGCATAGGATAAAACAAATTAAATACACTTTAATAAAGCATAGGATAAAACAACATAAATTCAATTTAATAAAGCATAGGATAAAACAACATAAATACAATTTAATAAAGCATAGGTTAAAACAACATAAATACAATTTAATAAAGCATAGGATAAAACTACATAAATACAATTTAATAAAGCATAGGATAAAACAACATAAATAAAATTTAATAAAGCATAGGATAAAACAACATAAATACAATTTAATAAAGCATAGGATAAAACAACATAAATACAATTTAATAAAGCATAGGATAAAACAACATAAATACAATTTATAAAGCATAGGTTAAAACAACATAAATACAAGTTAATAAAGCATAGGATAAAACAACATAAATACAATTTAATAAAGCATAGGATAAAACAACATAAATACAATTTAATAAAGCATAGGATAAAACAACATAAATACAATTTAATAAAGCATAGGTTAAAACAACATAAATACAATTTAATAAATCATAGGTTAAAACAACATAAATACAATTTAATAAAGCATAGGATAAAACAACATAAATTCAATTTAATAAAGCATAGGATAAAACAACATAAATACAATTTAATAAAGCACAGGATAAAACAACATAAATAAAATTTAATAAAGCATAGGATAAAACAAGATAAATAAAATTTAATAAAGCATAGGATAAAACAACATAAATACAATTTAATAAAGCATAGGATAAAACAACATAAATAAAATTTAATAAAGCATAGGATAAAACAACATAAATACAATTTAATAAAGCATAGGATAAAACAACATAAATACAATTTAATAAAGCATAGGTTAAAACAACATAAATACAATTTAATAAAGCATAGGAAAAAACAACATAAATTCAATTTAATAAAGCATAGGATAAAACAACATAAATACAATTGAATAAAGCACAGGATAAAACAACATAAATAAAATTTAATAAAGCATAGGATAAAACAAGATAAATAAAATTTAATAAAGCATAGGATAAAACAACATAAATACAATTTAATAAAGCATAGGATAAAACAACATAAATACAATTTAATAAAGCATAGGTTAAAACAACATAAATATAATTTAATAAAGCATAGGATAAAACAACATAAATACAATTTAATAAAGCATAAGATAAAACAACATGAATACAATTTAATAAAGCATAGGTTAAAACAACATAAATATAATTTAATAAAGCATAGGATAAAACAACATAAATACAATTTAATAAAGCATAGGTTAAAACAACATAAATACAATTTAATAAAGCATAGGATAAAACAACATAAATACAATTTAATAAAGCATAGGACAAAACAACATAAATACAATTTAATAAAGCATAGGTTAAAGCAACATAAATACAATTTAATAAAGCATAGGTTAAAACAACATAAATACAATTTAATAAAGCATAGGATAAAACAACATAAATACAATTTAATAAAGCATAGGATAAAACAACATAAATACAATTTAATAAAGCATAGGATAAAACAACATAAATACAATTTAATAGAGCATAGGATAAAACAACATAAATACAATTTATAAAGCATAGGATAAAACAACATAAATACAATTTAATAAAGCATAGGATAAAACAACATAAATACAATTTAATAAAGCATAGGATAAAACATCATAAATACAATTTAATAAAGCATAGGATTAAACAACGTAAATACTATTTAAAAAAGCATAGGATAAAACCACATAAATACAATTTAATAAAGCACAGGATAAAACAACATAAATACAATTTAATAAAGCATAGGCTAAAACTACATAAATACAATTTAATAAAGCATAGGATAAAACAAATTAAATACACTTTAATAAAGCATAGGATAAAACAACATAAATTCAATTTAATAAAGCATAGGATAAAACAACATAAATACAATTTAATAAAGCATAGGTTAAAACAACATAAATACAATTTAATAAAGCATAGGATAAAACTACATAAATACAATTTAATAAAGCATAGGATAAAACAACATAAATAAAATTTAATAAAGCATAGGATAAAACAACATAAATACAATTTAATAAAGCATAGGATAAAACAACATAAATACAATTTAATAAAGCATAGGATAAAACAACATAAATACAATTTATAAAGCATAGGTTAAAACAACATAAATACAAGTTAATAAAGCATAGGATAAAACAACATAAATACAATTTAATAAAGCATAGGATAAAACAACATAAATACAATTTAATAAAGCATAGGATAAAACAACATAAATACAATTTAATAAAGCATAGGTTAAAACAACATAAATACAATTTAATAAATCATAGGTTAAAACAACATAAATACAATTTAATAAAGCATAGGATAAAACAACATAAATTCAATTTAATAAAGCATAGGATAAAACAACATAAATACAATTTAATAAAGCACAGGATAAAACAACATAAATAAAATTTAATAAAGCATAGGATAAAACAAGATAAATAAAATTTAATAAAGCATAGGATAAAACAACATAAATACAATTTAATAAAGCATAGGATAAAACAACATAAATAAAATTTAATAAAGCATAGGATAAAACAACATAAATACAATTTAATAAAGCATAGGATAAAACAACATAAATACAATTTAATAAAGCATAGGTTAAAACAACATAAATACAATTTAATAAAGCATAGGAAAAAACAACATAAATTCAATTTAATAAAGCATAGGATAAAACAACATAAATACAATTGAATAAAGCACAGGATAAAACAACATAAATAAAATTTAATAAAGCATAGGATAAAACAAGATAAATAAAATTTAATAAAGCATAGGATAAAACAACATAAATACAATTTAATAAAGCATAGGATAAAACAACATAAATACAATTTAATAAAGCATAGGATAAAACAACATAAATACAATTTAATAAAGCATAGGTTAAAACAACATAAATACAATTTAATAAAGCATAGGATAAAACAACATAAATACAATTTAATAAAGCATAGGATAAAACAACATAAATAAAATTTAATAAAGCATAGGATAAAACAACATAAATACAATTTAATAAAGCATAGGATAAAACAACATACATAAAATTTAATAAAGCATAGGATAAAACAACATAAATACAATTTAATAAAGCATAGGAGAAAACAACATAAATCAAATTTAATAAAGCATAGGTTAAAACAACATAAATACAATTTAATAAAGCATAGGACAAAACAACATAAATACAATTTAATAAAGCATAGTTTAAAACAACATAAATACAATTTAATAAAGCATAGGATAAAACAACATAAATACAATTTAATAAAGCATAGCATAAAACAACATAAATTCAATTTAATAAAGCATAGGATAAAACAACATAAATACAATTTAATAAAGCATAGGATAAAACAACATAAATACAATTTAATAAAGCATAAGATAAAACAACATGAATACAATTTAATAAAGCATAGGATAAAACAAATTAAATACAATTTAATAAAGCATAGCATAAAACAACATAAATTCAATTTAATAAAGCATAGGATAAAACAACATAAATACAATTTAATAAAGCATAGGATAAAACAACATAAATACAATTTAATAAAGCATAAGATAAAACAACATGAATACAATTTAATAAAGCATAGGTTAAAACAACATAAATATAATTTAATAAAGCATAGGATAAAACAACATAAATACAATTTAATAAAGCATAGGTTAAAACAACATAAATACAATTTAATAAAGCATAGGATAAAACAACATAAATACAATTTAATAAAGCATAGGACAAAACAACATAAATACAATTTAATAGAGCATAGGATAAAACAACATAAATACAATTTATAAAGCATAGGATAAAACAACATAAATACAATTTAATAAAGCATAGGATAAAACAACATAAATACAATTTAATAAAGCATAGTATAAAACAACATAAATACAATTTAATAAAGCATAGTATAAAACAACATAAATACAATTTAATAAAGCATAGGATAAAACAACATAAATACAATTTAATAAAGCATAGGTTAAAACAACATAAATACAATTTAATAAAGCATAGGATAAAACAACATAAATACAATTTAATAAAGCATAGGATAAAACAACATAAATACAATTTAATAAAGCATAGGATAAAACAACATAAATAACATTTAATAAAGCATAGCATAAAACAACATAAATTCAATTTAATAAAGCATAAGATAAAACAACATAAATACAATTTAATAAAGCATAGGATAAAACAACATGAATAAAATTTAATAAAGCATAGGATAAAACAACATAAATAAAATTTAATAAAGCATAGGATAAAACAACATAAATTCAATTTAATAAAGCATATTATAAAACAACATAAATACAATTTAATAAAGCATAGGATAAAACAACATGAATACAATTTAATAAAGCATAGGATAAAACAACATGAATACAATTTAATAAAGCATAGGATAAAACAACATAAATACAATTTAATAAAGCATAGGTTAAAACAACATAAATACAATTTAATAAAGCATAGGTTAAAACAACATAAATAAAAGTTAATAAAGCATAGGATAAAACAACATAAATACAATTTAAGAAAGCATAGGATAAAACTACATAAATACATTTTAATAAAGCATAGGATAAAACAACATAAATACAATTTAATAAAGCATCGGACTAAACAACATAAATACAATTTAATAAAGCATAGGATAAAACAACATAAATACAATTTATAAAGCATAGGATAAAACAACATAAATACAATTTAATAAAGCATAGGATAAAACAACATAAATAAAATTTAATAAAGCATAGGATAAAATAACATAAACACAATTTAATAAAGCATAGGCTAAAACTACATAAATACAATTTAATAAAGCATAGGATAAAACAAATTAAATACAATTTAATAAAGCATAGGTTAAAACAACATAAATACAATTTAATAAAGCATAGGATAAAACAACATAAATACAATTTAATAAAGCATAGGATAAAACAACATAAATACAATTTAATAAAGCATAGCTTAAAACAACATAAATACAATTTAATAAAGCATAGGATAAAACAACATAAATACAATTTAATAAAGCATAGGATAAAACAACATAAATACAATTTATAAAGCATAGGATAAAACAACATAAATACAATTTAATAAAGCATAGGATAAAACAACATAAATACAATTTAATAAAGCATAGGATAAAACAACATAAATACAATTTAATAAAGCATAGGCTAAAACTACATAAATACAATTTAATAAAGCATAGGATAAAACAAATTAAATACAATTTAATAAAGCATAGCATAAAACAACATAAATTCAATTTAATAAAGCATAGGATAAAACAACATAAATACAATTTAATAAAGCATAGGATAAAACAACATAAATACAATTTAATAAAGCATAAGATAAAACAACATGAATACAATTTAATAAAGCATAGGTTAAAACAACATAAATATAATTTAATAAAGCATAGGATAAAACAACATAAATACAATTTAATAAAGCATAGGTTAAAACAACATAAATACAATTTAATAAAGCATAGGATAAAACAACATAAATACAATTTAATAAAGCATAGGACAAAACAACATAAATACAATTTAATAAAGCATAGGTTAAAGCAACATAAATACAATTTAATAAAGCATAGGTTAAAACAACATAAATACAATTTAATAAAGCATAGGATAAAACAACATAAATACAATTTAATAAAGCATAGGATAAAACATCATAAATACAATTTAATAAAGCATAGGATAAAACAACATAAATACAATTTAATAGAGCATAGGATAAAACAACATAAATACAATTTATAAAGCATAGGATAAAACAACATAAATACAATTTAATAAAGCATAGGATAAAACAACATAAATACAATTTAATAAAGCATAGGATAAAACATCATAAATACAATTTAATAAAGCATAGGATTAAACAACGTAAATACTATTTAAAAAAGCATAGGATAAAACCACATAAATACAATTTAATAAAGCACAGGATAAAACAACATAAATATAATTTAATAAAGCATAGGATACAACAACATAAATACAATTTAGTAAAGCATAGGTCAAAATAACATAAATACAATTTAATAAAGCATAGGATAAAACAACATGAATAAAATTTAATAAAGCATAGGATAAAACAACATAAATAAAATTTAATAAAGCATAGGATAAAACAACATAAATTCAATTTAATAAAGCATATTATAAAACAACATAAATACAATTTAATAAAGCATAGGATAAAACAACATGAATACAATTTAATAAAGCATAGGATAAAACAACATGAATACAATTTAATAAAGCATAGGATAAAACAACATAAATACAATTTAATAAAGCATAGGTTAAAACAACATAAATACAATTTAATAAAGCATAGGTTAAAACAACATAAATAAAAGTTAATAAAGCATAGGATAAAACAACATAAATACAATTTAATAAAGCATAGGATAAAACAACATAAATACAATTTATAAAGCATAGGATAAAACAACATAAATACAATTTAATAAAGCATAGGATAAAACAACATAAATACAATTTAATAAAGCATAGGATAAAACAACATAAATACAATTTAATAAAGCATAGGCTAAAACTACATAAATACAATTTAATAAAGCATAGGATAAAACAAATTAAATACACTTTAATAAAGCATAGGATAAAACAACATAAATTCAATTTAATAAAGCATAGGATAAAACAACATAAATACAATTTAATAAAGCATAGGTTAAAACAACATAAATACAATTTAATAAAGCATAGGATAAAACTACATAAATACAATTTAATAAAGCATAGGATAAAACAACATAAATAAAATTTAATAAAGCATAGGATAAAACAACATAAATACAATTTAATAAAGCATAGGATAAAACAACATAAATACAATTTAATAAAGCATAGGATAAAACAACATAAATACAATTTATAAAGCATAGGTTAAAACAACATAAATACAAGTTAATAAAGCATAGGATAAAACAACATAAATACAATTTAATAAAGCATAGGATAAAACAACATAAATACAATTTAATAAAGCATAGGATAAAACAACATAAATACAATTTAATAAAGCATAGGTTAAAACAACATAAATACAATTTAATAAATCATAGGTTAAAACAACATAAATACAATTTAATAAAGCATAGGATAAAACAACATAAATTCAATTTAATAAAGCATAGGATAAAACAACATAAATACAATTTAATAAAGCACAGGATAAAACAACATAAATAAAATTTAATAAAGCATAGGATAAAACAAGATAAATAAAATTTAATAAAGCATAGGATAAAACAACATAAATACAATTTAATAAAGCATAGGATAAAACAACATAAATAAAATTTAATAAAGCATAGGATAAAACAACATAAATACAATTTAATAAAGCATAGGATAAAACAACATAAATACAATTTAATAAAGCATAGGTTAAAACAACATAAATACAATTTAATAAAGCATAGGAAAAAACAACATAAATTCAATTTAATAAAGCATAGGATAAAACAACATAAATACAATTGAATAAAGCACAGGATAAAACAACATAAATAAAATTTAATAAAGCATAGGATAAAACAAGATAAATAAAATTTAATAAAGCATAGGATAAAACAACATAAATACAATTTAATAAAGCATAGGATAAAACAACATAAATACAATTTAATAAAGCATAGGATAAAACAACATAAATACAATTTAATAAAGCATAGGTTAAAACAACATAAATACAATTTAATAAAGCATAGGATAAAACAACATAAATACAATTTAATAAAGCATAGGATAAAACAACATAAATAAAATTTAATAAAGCATAGGCTAAAACAACATAAATACAATTTAATAAAGCATAGGATAAAACAACATACATAAAATTTAATAAAGCATAGGATAAAACAACATAAATACAATTTAATAAAGCATAGGAGAAAACAACATAAATCAAATTTAATAAAGCATAGGTTAAAACAACATAAATACAATTTAATAAAGCATAGGACAAAACAACATAAATACAATTTAATAAAGCATAGTTTAAAACAACATAAATACAATTTAATAAAGCATAGGATAAAACAACATAAATACAATTTAATAAAGCATAGCATAAAACAACATAAATTCAATTTAATAAAGCATAGGATAAAACAACATAAATACAATTTAATAAAGCATAGGATAAAAAAACATAAATACAATTTAATAAAGCATAAGATAAAACAACATGAATACAATTTAATAAAGCATAGGATAAAACAAATTAAATACAATTTAATAAAGCATAGCATAAAACAACATAAATTCAATTTAATAAAGCATAGGATAAAACAACATAAATACAATTTAATAAAGCATAGGATAAAACAACATAAATACAATTTAATAAAGCATAAGATAAAACAACATGAATACAATTTAATAAAGCATAGGTTAAAACAACATAAATATAATTTAATAAAGCATAGGATAAAACAACATAAATACAATTTAATAAAGCATAGGTTAAAACAACATAAATACAATTTAATAAAGCATAGGATAAAACAACATAAATACAATTTAATAAAGCATAGGACAAAACAACATAAATACAATTTAATAGAGCATAGGATAAAACAACATAAATACAATTTATAAAGCATAGGATAAAACAACATAAATACAATTTAATAAAGCATAGGATAAAACAACATAAATACAATTTAATAAAGCATAGTATAAAACAACATAAATACAATTTAATAAAGCATAGTATAAAACAACATAAATACAATTTAATAAAGCATAGGATAAAACAACATAAATACAATTTAATAAAGCATAGGTTAAAACAACATAAATACAATTTAATAAAGCATAGGATAAAACAACATAAATACAATTTAATAAAGCATAGGATAAAACAACATAAATACAATTTAATAAAGCATAGGATAAAACAACATAAATAACATTTAATAAAGCATAGCATAAAACAACATAAATTCAATTTAATAAAGCATAAGATAAAACAACATAAATACAATTTAATAAAGCATAGGATAAAACAACATGAATAAAATTTAATAAAGCATAGGATAAAACAACATAAATAAAATTTAATAAAGCATAGGATAAAACAACATAAATTCAATTTAATAAAGCATATTATAAAACAACATAAATACAATTTAATAAAGCATAGGATAAAACAACATGAATACAATTTAATAAAGCATAGGATAAAACAACATGAATACAATTTAATAAAGCATAGGATAAAACAACATAAATACAATTTAATAAAGCATAGGTTAAAACAACATAAATACAATTTAATAAAGCATAGGTTAAAACAACATAAATAAAAGTTAATAAAGCATAGGATAAAACAACATGAATACAATTTAATAAAGCATAGGTTAAAACAACATAAATACAATTTAAGAAAGCATAGGATAAAACTACATAAATACATTTTAATAAAGCATAGGATAAAACAACATAAATACAATTTCATAAAGCATCGGACTAAACAACATAAATACAATTTAATAAAGCATAGGATAAAACAACATAAATACAATTTATAAAGCATAGGATAAAACAACATAAATACAATTTAATAAAGCATAGGATAAAACAACATAAATAAAATTTAATAAAGCATAGGATAAAATAACATAAACACAATTTAATAAAGCATAGGCTAAAACTACATAAATACAATTTAATAAAGCATAGGATAAAACAAATTAAATACAATTTAATAAAGCATAGGTTAAAACAACATAAATACAATTTAATAAAGCATAGGATAAAACAACATAAATACAATTTAATAAAGCATAGGATAAAACAACATAAATACAATTTAATAAAGCATAGGTTAAAACAACATAAATACAATTTAATAAAGCATAGGACAAAACAACATAAATACAATTTAATAAAGCATAGGATAAAACAACATAAATACAAATTATAAAGCATAGGATAAAACAACATAAATACAATTTAATAAAGCATAGGATAAAACAACATAAATACAATTTAATAAAGCATAGGATAAAACAACATAAATACAATTTAATAAAGCATAGGCTAAAACTACATAAATACAATTTAATAAAGCATAGGATAAAACAAATTAAATACAATTTAATAAAGCATAGCATAAAACAACATAAATTCAATTTAATAAAGCATAGGATAAAACAACATAAATACAATTTAATAAAGCATAGGATAAAACAACATAAATACAATTTAATAAAGCATAAGATAAAACAACATGAATACAATTTAATAAAGCATAGGTTAAAACAACATAAATATAATTTAATAAAGCATAGGATAAAACAACATAAATACAATTTAATAAAGCATAGGTTAAAACAACATAAATACAATTTAATAAAGCATAGGATAAAACAACATAAGTACAATTTAATAAAGCATAGGACAAAACAACATAAATACAATTTAATAAAGCATAGGTTAAAGCAACATAAATACAATTTAATAAAGCATAGGTTAAAACAACATAAATACAATTTAATAAAGCATAGGATAAAACAACATAAATACAATTTAATAAAGCATAGGATAAAACAACATAAATACAATTTAATAAAGCATAGGATAAAACAACATAAATACAATTTAATAGAGCATAGGATAAAACAACATAAATACAATTTATAAAGCATAGGATAAAACAACATAAATACAATTTAATAAAGCATAGGATAAAACAACATAAATACAATTTAATAAAGCATAGGATAAAACATCATAAATACAATTTAATAAAGCATAGGATTAAACAACGTAAATACTATTTAAAAAAGCATAGGATAAAACCACATAAATACAATTTAATAAAGCACAGGATAAAACAACATAAATACAATTTAATAAAGCATAGGATACAACAACATAAATACAATTTAGTAAAGCATAGGTCAAAATAACATAAATACAATTTAATAAAGCATAGGATAAAACAACATGAATAAAATTTAATAAAGCATAGGATAAAACAACATAAATAAAATTTAATAAAGCATAGGATAAAACAACATAAATTCAATTTAATAAAGCATATTATAAAACAACATAAATACAATTTAATAAAGCATAGGATAAAACAACATGAATACAATTTAATAAAGCATAGGATAAAACAACATGAATACAATTTAATAAAGCATAGGATAAAACAACATAAATACAATTTAATAAAGCATAGGTTAAAACAACATAAATACAATTTAATAAAGCATAGGTTAAAACAACATAAATAAAAGTTAATAAAGCATAGGATAAAACAACATAAATACAATTTAATAAAGCATAGGATAAAACAACATAAATACAATTTATAAAGCATAGGATAAAACAACATAAATACAATTTAATAAAGCATAGGATAAAACAACATAAATACAATTTAATAAAGCATAGGATAAAACAACATAAATACAATTTAATAAAGCATAGGCTAAAACTACATAAATACAATTTAATAAAGCATAGGATAAAACAAATTAAATACAATTTAATAAAGCATAGGATAAAACAACATAAATTCAATTTAATAAAGCATAGGATAAAACAACATAAATACAATTTAATAAAGCATAGGTTAAAACAACATAAATACAATTTAATAAAGCATAGGATAAAACAACATAAATACAATTTAATAAAGCATAGGATAAAACAACATAAATAAAATTTAATAAAGCATAGGATAAAACAACATAAATACAATTTAATAAAGCATAGGATAAAACAACATAAATACAATTTAATAAAGCATAGGATAAAACAACATAAATACAATTTATAAAGCATAGGTTAAAACAACATAAATACAAGTTAATAAAGCATAGGATAAAACAACATAAATACAATTTAATAAAGCATAGGATAAAACAACATAAATACAATTTAATAAAGCATAGGATAAAACAACATAAATACAATTTAATAAAGCATAGGTTAAAACAACATAAATACAATTTAATAAATCATAGGTTAAAACAACATAAATACAATTTAATAAAGCATAGGATAAAACAACATAAATTCAATTTAATAAAGCATAGGATAAAACAACATAAATACAATTTAATAAAGCACAGGATAAAACAACATAAATAAAATTTAATAAAGCATAGGATAAAACAAGATAAATAAAATTTAATAAAGCATAGGATAAAACAACATAAATACAATTTAATAAAGCATAGGATAAAACAACATAAATAAAATTTAATAAAGCATAGGATAAAACAACATAAATACAATTTAATAAAGCACAGGATAAAACAACATAAATACAATTTAATAAAGCATAGGTTAAAACAACATAAATACAATTTAATAAAGCATAGGAAAAAACAACATAAATTCAATTTAATAAAGCATAGGATAAAACAACATAAATACAATTGAATAAAGCACAGGATAAAACAACATAAATAAAATTTAATAAAGCATAGGATAAAACAAGATAAATAAAATTTAATAAAGCATAGGATAAAACAACATAAATACAATTTAATAAAGCATAGGATAAAACAACATAAATACAATTTAATAAAGCATAGGATAAAACAACATAAATACAATTTAATAAAGCATAGGTTAAAACAACATAAATACAATTTAATAAAGCATAGGATAAAACAACATAAATACAATTTAATAAAGCATAGGATAAAACAACATAAATAAAATTTAATAAAGCATAGGATAAAACAACATAAATACAATTTAATAAAGCATAGGATAAAACAACATACATAAAATTTAATAAAGCATAGGATAAAACAACATAAATACAATTTAATAAAGCATAGGAGAAAACAACATAAATCAAATTTAATAAAGCATAGGTTAAAACAACATAAATACAATTTAATAAAGCATAGGACAAAACAACATAAATACAATTTAATAAAGCATAGTTTAAAACAACATAAATACAATTTAATAAAGCATAGGATAAAACAACATAAATACAATTTAATAAAGCATAGCATAAAACAACATAAATTCAATTTAATAAAGCATAGGATAAAACAACATAAATACAATTTAATAAAGCATAGGATAAAACAACATAAATACAATTTAATAAAGCATAAGATAAAACAACATGAATACAATTTAATAAAGCATAGGATAAAACAAATTAAATACAATTTAATAAAGCATAGCATAAAACAACATAAATTCAATTTAATAAAGCATAGGATAAAACAACATAAATACAATTTAATAAAGCATAGGATAAAACAACATAAATACAATTTAATAAAGCATAAGATAAAACAACATGAATACAATTTAATAAAGCATAGGTTAAAACAACATAAATATAATTTAATAAAGCATAGGATAAAACTACATAAATACAATTTAATAAAGCATAGGTTAAAACAACATAAATACAATTTAATAAAGCATAGGATAAAACAACATAAATACAATTTAATAAAGCATAGGACAAAACAACATAAATACAATTTAATAGAGCATAGGATAAAACAACATAAATACAATTTATAAAGCATAGGATAAAACAACATAAATACAATTTAATAAAGCATAGGATAAAACAACATAAATACAATTTAATAAAGCATAGTATAAAACAACATAAATACAATTTAATAAAGCATAGTATAAAACAACATAAATACAATTTAATAAAGCATAGGATAAAACAACATAAATACAATTTAATAAAGCATAGGTTAAAACAACATAAATACAATTTAATAAATCATAGGATAAAACAACATAAATACAATTTAATAAAGCATAGGATAAAACAACATAAATACAATTTAATAAAGCATAGGATAAAACAACATAAATAACATTTAATAAAGCATAGCATAAAACAACATAAATTCAATTTAATAAAGCATAAGATAAAACAACATAAATACAATTTAATAAAGCATAGGATAAAACAACATGAATAAAATTTAATAAAGCATAGGATAAAACAACATAAATAAAATTTAATAAAGCATAGGATAAAACAACATAAATTCAATTTAGTAAAGCATATTATAAAACAACATAAATACAATTTAATAAAGCATAGGATAAAACAACATGAATACAATTTAATAAAGCATAGGATAAAACAACATGAATACAATTTAATAAAGCATAGGATAAAACAACATAAATACAATTTAATAAAGCATAGGTTAAAACAACATAAATACAATTTAATAAAGCATAGGTTAAAACAACATAAATAAAAGTTAATAAAGCATAGGATAAAACAACATGAATACAATTTAATAAAGCATAGGTTAAAACAACATAAATACAATTTAAAAAAGCATAGGATAAAACTACATAAATACATTTTAATAAAGCATAGGATAAAACAACATAAATACAATTTAATAAAGCATCGGACTAAACAACATAAATACAATTTAATAAAGCATAGGATAAAACAACATAAATACAATTTATAAAGCATAGGATAAAACAACATAAATACAATTTAATAAAGCATAGGCTAAAACTACATAAATACAATTTAATAAAGCATAGGATAAAACAAATTAAATACAATTTAATAAAGCATAGGTTAAAACAACATAAATACAATTTAATAAAGCATAGGATAAAACAACATAAATACAATTTAATAAAGCATAGGATAAAACAACATAAATACAATTTAATAAAGCATAGGTTAAAACAACATAAATACAATTTAATAAAGCATAGGACAAAACAACATAAATACAATTTAATAAAGCATAGGATAAAACAACATAAATACAATTTATAAAGCATAGGATAAAACAACATAAATACAATTTAATAAAGCATAGGATAAAACAACATAAATACAATTTAATAAAGCATAGGATAAAACAACATAAATTCAATTTAATAAAGCATAGGCTAAAACAAATTAAATACAATTTAATAAAGCATAGGATAAAACAAATTAAATACAATTTAATAAAGCATAGCATAAAACAACATAAATTCAATTTAATAAAGCATAGGATAAAACAACATAAATACAATTTAATAAAGCATAGGATAAAACAACATAAATACAATTTAATAAAGCATAAGATAAAACAACATGAATACAATTTAATAAAGCATAGGTTAAAACAACATAAATATAATTTAATAAAGCATAGGATAAAACAACATAAATACAATTTAATAAAGCATAGGTTAAAACAACATAAATACAATTTAATAAAGCATAGGATAAAACAACATAAATACAATTTAATAAAGCATAGGACAAAACAACATAAATACAATTTAATAAAGCATAGGTTAAAGCAACATAAATACAATTTAATAAAGCATAGGTTAAAACAACATAAATACAATTTAATAAAGCATAGGATAAAACAACATAAATACAATTTAATAAAGCATAGGATAAAACAACATAAATACAATTTAATAAAGCATAGGATAAAACAACATAAATACAATTTAATAGAGCATAGGATAAAACAACATAAATACAATTTATAAAGCATAGGATAAAACAACATAAATACAATTTAATAAAGCATAGGATAAAACAACATAAATACAATTTAATAAAGCATAGGATAAAACATCATAAATACAATTTAATAAAGCATAGGATTAAACAACGTAAATACTATTTAAAAAAGCATAGGATAAAACCACATAAATACAATTTAATAAAGCACAGGATAAAACAACATAAATACAATTTAATAAAGCATAGGATACAACAACATAAATACAATTTAGTAAAGCATAGGTCAAAATAACATAAATACAATTTAATAAAGCATAGGATAAAACAACATGAATAAAATTTAATAAAGCATAGGATAAAACAACATAAATAAAATTTAAAAAAGCATAGGATAAAACAACATAAATTCAATTTAATAAAGCATATTATAAAACAACATAAATACAATTTAATAAAGCATAGGATAAAACAACATGAATACAATTTAATAAATCATAGGATAAAACAACATGAATACAATTTAATAAAGCATAGGATAAAACAACATAAATACAATTTAATAAAGCATAGGTTAAAACAACATAAATACAATTTAATAAAGCATAGGTTAAAACAACATAAATAAAAGTTAATAAAGCATAGGATAAAACAACATAAATACAATTTAATAAAGCATAGGATAAAACAACATAAATAAAATTTAATAAAGCATAGGATAAAACAACATAAATAAAATTTAATAAAGCATAGGATAAAACAACATAAATACAATTTAATAAAGCATAGGATAAAACAACATAAATACAATTTAATAAAGCATAGGATAAAACAACATAAATACAATTTATAAAGCATAGGTTAAAACAACATAAATACAAGTTAATAAAGCATAGGATAAAACAACATAAATACAATTTAATAAAGCATAGGATAAAACAACATAAATACAATTTAATAAAGCATAGGATAAAACAACATAAATACAATTTAATAAAGCATAGGTTAAAACAACATAAATACAATTTAATAAAGCATAGGATAAAACAACATAAATACAATTGAATAAAGCACAGGATAAAACAACATAAATAAAATTTAATAAAGCATAGGATAAAACAAGATAAATAAAATTTAATAAAGCATAGGATAAAACAACATAAATACAATTTAATAAAGCATAGGATAAAACAACATAAATACAATTTAATAAAGCATAGGATAAAACAACATAAATACAATTTAATAAAGCATAGGTTAAAACAACATAAATACAATTTAATAAAGCATAGGATAAAACAACATAAATACAATTTAATAAAGCATAGGATAAAACAACATAAATAAAATTTAATAAAGCATAGGATAAAACAACATAAATACAATTTAATAAAGCATAGGATAAAACAACATACATAAAATTTAATAAAGCATAGGATAAAACAACATAAATACAATTTAATAAAGCATAGGAGAAAACAACATAAATCAAATTTAATAAAGCATAGGTTAAAACAACATAAATACAATTTAATAAAGCATAGGACAAAACAACATAAATACAATTTAATAAAGCATAGGATAAAACAACATAAATACAATTTAATAAAGCATAGCATAAAACAACATAAATTCAATTTAATAAAGCATAGGATAAAACAACATAAATACAATTTAATAAAGCATAGGATAAAACAACATAAATACAATTTAATAAAGCATAAGATAAAACAACATGAATACAATTTAATAAAGCATAGGTTAAAACAACATAAATATAATTTAATAAAGCATAGGATAAAACAACATAAATACAATTTAATAAAGCATAGGTTAAAACAACATAAATACAATTTAATAAAGCATAGGATAAAACAACATAAATACAATTTAATAAAGCATAGGTTAAAACAACATAAATACAATTTAATAAAGCATAGGTTAAAACAACATAAATAAAAGTTAATAAAGCATAGGATAAAACAACATAAATACAATTTAATAAAGCATAGGATAAAACAACATGAATACAATTTAATAAAGCATAGGATAAAACAACATAAATACAATTTAATAAAGCATAGGTTAAAACAACATAAATACAATTTAATAAAGCATAGGTTAAAACAACATAAATAAAAGTTAATAAAGCATAGGATAAAACAACATAAATACAATTTAATAAAGCATAGGATAAAACAACATAAATACAATTTAATAGAGCATAGGATAAAACAACATAAATACAATTTATAAAGCATAGGATAAAACAACATAAATACAATTTAATAAAGCATAGGATAAAACAACATAAATACAATTTAATAAAGCATAGGATAAAACATCATAAATACAATTTAATAAAGCATAGGATTAAACAACGTAAATACTATTTAAAAAAGCATAGGATAAAACCACATAAATACAATTTAATAAAGCACAGGATAAAATAACATAAATACAATTTAATAAAGCATAGGATACAACAACATAAATACAATTTAGTAAAGCATATGTCAAAATAACATAAATACAATTTAATAAAGCATAGGATAAAACAACATGAATAAAATTTAATAAAGCATAGGATAAAACAACATAAATAAAATTTAATAAAGCATAGGATAAAACAACATAAATTCAATTTAATAAAGCATATTATAAAACAACATAAATACAATTTAATAAAGCATAGGATAAAACAACATGAATACAATTTAATAAAGCATAGGATAAAACAACATGAATACAATTTAATAAAGCATAGGATAAAACAACATAAATACAATTTAATAAAGCATAGGTTAAAACAACATAAATACAATTTAATAAAGCATAGGTTAAAACAACATAAATAAAAGTTAATAAAGCATAGGATAAAACAACATAAATACAATTTAATAAAGCATAGGATAAAACAACATAAATACAATTTATAAAGCATAGGATAAAACAACATAAATACAATTTAATAAAGCATAGGATAAAACAACATAAATACAATTTAATAAAGCATAGGATAAAACAACATAAATACAATTTAATAAAGCATAGGCTAAAACTACATAAATACAATTTAATAAAGCATAGGATAAAACAAATTAAATACAATTTAATAAAGCATAGGATAAAACAACATAAATTCAATTTAATAAAGCATAGGATAAAACAACATAAATACAATTTAATAAAGCATAGGTTAAAACAACATAAATACAATTTAATAAAGCATAGGATAAAACAACATAAATACAATTTAATAAAGCATAGGATAAAACAACATAAATAAAATTTAATAAAGCATAGGATAAAACAACATAAATACAATTTAATAAAGCATAGGATAAAACAACATAAATACAATTTAATAAAGCATAGGATAAAACATCATAAATACAATTTAATAAAGCATAGGATTAAACAACGTAAATACTATTTAAAAAAGCATAGGATAAAACCACATAAATACAATTTAATAAAGCACAGGATAAAACAACATAAATACAATTTAATAAAGCATAGGATACAACAACATAAATACAATTTAGTAAAGCATAGGTCAAAATAACATAAATACAATTTAATAAAGCATAGGATAAAACAACATGAATAAAATTTAATAAAGCATAGGATAAAACAACATAAATAAAATTTAAAAAAGCATAGGATAAAACAACATAAATTCAATTTAATAAAGCATATTATAAAACAACATAAATACAATTTAATAAAGCATAGGATAAAACAACATGAATACAATTTAATAAATCATAGGATAAAACAACATGAATACAATTTAATAAAGCATAGGATAAAACAACATAAATACAATTTAATAAAGCATAGGTTAAAACAACATAAATACAATTTAATAAAGCATAGGTTAAAACAACATAAATAAAAGTTAATAAAGCATAGGATAAAACAACATAAATACAATTTAATAAAGCATAGGATAAAACAACATAAATAAAATTTAATAAAGCATAGGATAAAACAACATAAATAAAATTTAATAAAGCATAGGATAAAACAACATAAATACAATTTAATAAAGCATAGGATAAAACAACATAAATACAATTTAATAAAGCATAGGATAAAACAACATAAATACAATTTATAAAGTATAGGTTAAAACAACATAAATACAAGTTAATAAAGCATAGGATAAAACAACATAAATACAATTTAATAAAGCATAGGATAAAACAACATAAATACAATTTAATAAAGCATAGGATAAAACAACATAAATACAATTTAATAAAGCATAGGTTAAAACAACATAAATACAATTTAATAAAGCATAGGATAAAACAACATAAATACAATTTAATAAAGCATAGGTTAAAACAACATAAATACAATTTAATAAAGCATAGGAAAAAACAACATAAATTCAATTTAATAAAGCATAGGATAAAACAACATAAATACAATTTAATAAAGCATAGGATAAAACAACATAAATACAATTTAATAAAGCATAGGTTAAAACAACATAAATACAATTTAATAAAGCATAGGAAAAAACAACATAAATTCAATTTAATAAAGCATAGGATAAAACAACATAAATACAATTGAATAAAGCACAGGATAAAACAACATAAATAAAATTTAATAAAGCATAGGATAAAACAAGATAAATAAAATTTAATAAAGCATAGGATAAAACAACATAAATACAATTTAATAAAGCATAGGATAAAACAACATAAATACAATTTAATAAAGCATAGGATAAAACAACATAAATACAATTTAATAAAGCATAGGTTAAAACAACATAAATACAATTTAATAAAGCATAGGATAAAACAACATAAATACAATTTAATAAAGCATAGGATAAAACAACATAAATAAAATTTAATAAAGCATAGGATAAAACAACATAAATACAATTTAATAAAGCATAGGATAAAACAACATACATAAAATTTAATAAAGCATAGGATAAAACAACATAAATACAATTTAATAAAGCATAGGAGAAAACAACATAAATCAAATTTAATAAAGCATAGGTTAAAACAACATAAATACAATTTAATAAAGCATAGGACAAAACAACATAAATACAATTTAATAAAGCATAGGATAAAACAACATAAATACAATTTAATAAAGCATAGCATAAAACAACATAAATTCAATTTAATAAAGCATAGGATAAAACAACATAAATACAATTTAATAAAGCATAAGATAAAACAACATGAATACAATTTAATAAAGCATAGGTTAAAACAACATAAATATAATTTAATAAAGCATAGGATAAAACAACATAAATACAATTTAATAAAGCATAGGTTAAAACAACATAAATACAATTTAATAAAGCATAGGATAAAACAACATAAATACAATTTAATAAAGCATAGGTTAAAACAACATAAATACAATTTAATAAAGCATAGGTTAAAACAACATAAATAAAAGTTAATAAAGCATAGGATAAAACAACATAAATACAATTTAATAAAGCATAGGATAAAACAACATGAATACAATTTAATAAAGCATAGGATAAAACAACATAAATACAATTTAATAAAGCATAGGTTAAAACAACATAAATACAATTTAATAAAGCATAGGTTAAAACAACATAAATAAAAGTTAATAAAGCATAGGATAAAACAACATAAATACAATTTAATAAAGCATAGGATAAAACAACATAAATACAATTTAATAGAGCATAGGATAAAACAACATAAATACAATTTATAAAGCATAGGATAAAACAACATAAATACAATTTAATAAAGCATAGGATAAAACAACATAAATACAATTTAATAAAGCATAGGATAAAACATCATAAATACAATTTAATAAAGCATAGGATTAAACAACGTAAATACTATTTAAAAAAGCATAGGATAAAACCACATAAATACAATTTAATAAAGCACAGGATAAAATAACATAAATACAATTTAATAAAGCATAGGATACAACAACATAAATACAATTTAGTAAAGCATATGTCAAAATAACATAAATACAATTTAATAAAGCATAGGATAAAACAACATGAATAAAATTTAATAAAGCATAGGATAAAACAACATAAATAAAATTTAATAAAGCATAGGATAAAACAACATAAATTCAATTTAATAAAGCATATTATAAAACAACATAAATACAATTTAATAAAGCATAGGATAAAACAACATGAATACAATTTAATAAAGCATAGGATAAAACAACATGAATACAATTTAATAAAGCATAGGATAAAACAACATAAATACAATTTAATAAAGCATAGGTTAAAACAACATAAATACAATTTAATAAAGCATAGGTTAAAACAACATAAATAAAAGTTAATAAAGCATAGGATAAAACAACATAAATACAATTTAATAAAGCATAGGATAAAACAACATAAATACAATTTATAAAGCATAGGATAAAACAACATAAATACAATTTAATAAAGCATAGGATAAAACAACATAAATACAATTTAATAAAGCATAGGATAAAACAACATAAATACAATTTAATAAAGCATAGGCTAAAACTACATAAATACAATTTAATAAAGCATAGGATAAAACAAATTAAATACAATTTAATAAAGCATAGGATAAAACAACATAAATTCAATTTAATAAAGCATAGGATAAAACAACATAAATACAATTTAATAAAGCATAGGTTAAAACAACATAAATACAATTTAATAAAGCATAGGATAAAACAACATAAATACAATTTAATAAAGCATAGGATAAAACAACATAAATAAAATTTAATAAAGCATAGGATAAAACAACATAAATACAATTTAATAAAGCATAGGATAAAACAACATAAATACAATTTAATAAAGCATAGGATAAAACAACATAAATACAATTTATAAAGCATAGGTTAAAACAACATAAATACAATTTAATAAAGCATAGGATAAAACAAATTAAATACAATTTAATAAAGCATAGGATAAAACAACATAAATTCAATTTAATAAAGCATAGGATAAAACAACATAAATACAATTTAATAAAGCATAGGTTAAAACAACATAAATACAATTTAATAAAGCATAGGATAAAACAACATAAATACAATTTAATAAAGCATAGGATAAAACAACATAAATAAAATTTAATAAAGCATAGGATAAAACAACATAAATACAATTTAATAAAGCATAGGATAAAACAACATAAATACAATTTAATAAAGCATAGGATAAAACAACATAAATACAATTTATAAAGCATAGGTTAAAACAACATAAATACAAGTTAATAAAGCATAGGATAAAACAACATAAATACAATTTAATAAAGCATAGGATAAAACAACATAAATACAATTTAATAAAGCATAGGATAAAACAACATAAATACAATTTAATAAAGCATAGGTTAAAACAACATAAATACAATTTAATAAATCATAGGTTAAAACAACATAAATACAATTTAATAAAGCATAGGATAAAACAACATAAATTCAATTTAATAAAGCATAGGATAAAACAACATAAATACAATTTAATAAAGCACAGGATAAAACAACATAAATAAAATTTAATAAAGCATAGGATAAAACAAGATAAATAAAATTTAATAAAGCATAGGATAAAACAACATAAATACAATTTAATAAAGCATAGGATAAAACAACATAAATAAAATTTAATAAAGCATAGGATAAAACAACATAAATACAATTTAATAAAGCACAGGATAAAACAACATAAATACAATTTAATAAAGCATAGGTTAAAACAACATAAATACAATTTAATAAAGCATAGGAAAAAACAACATAAATTCAATTTAATAAAGCATAGGATAAAACAACATAAATACAATTGAATAAAGCACAGGATAAAACAACATAAATAAAATTTAATAAAGCATAGGATAAAACAAGATAAATAAAATTTAATAAAGCATAGGATAAAACAACATAAATACAATTTAATAAAGCATAGGATAAAACAACATAAATACAATTTAATAAAGCATAGGATAAAACAACATAAATACAATTTAATAAAGCATAGGTTAAAACAACATAAATACAATTTAATAAAGCATAGGATAAAACAACATAAATACAATTTAATAAAGCATAGGATAAAACAACATAAATAAAATTTAATAAAGCATAGGATAAAACAACATAAATACAATTTAATAAAGCATAGGATAAAACAACATACATAAAATTTAATAAAGCATAGGATAAAACAACATAAATACAATTTAATAAAGCATAGGAGAAAACAACATAAATCAAATTTAATAAAGCATAGGTTAAAACAACATAAATACAATTTAATAAAGCATAGGACAAAACAACATAAATACAATTTAATAAAGCATAGTTTAAAACAACATAAATACAATTTAATAAAGCATAGGATAAAACAACATAAATACAATTTAATAAAGCATAGCATAAAACAACATAAATTCAATTTAATAAAGCATAGGATAAAACAACATAAATACAATTTAATAAAGCATAGGATAAAACAACATAAATACAATTTAATAAAGCATAAGATAAAACAACATGAATACAATTTAATAAAGCATAGGATAAAACAAATTAAATACAATTTAATAAAGCATAGCATAAAACAACATAAATTCAATTTAATAAAGCATAGGATAAAACAACATAAATACAATTTAATAAAGCATAGGATAAAACAACATAAATACAATTTAATAAAGCATAAGATAAAACAACATGAATACAATTTAATAAAGCATAGGTTAAAACAACATAAATATAATTTAATAAAGCATAGGATAAAACTACATAAATACAATTTAATAAAGCATAGGTTAAAACAACATAAATACAATTTAATAAAGCATAGGATAAAACAACATAAATACAATTTAATAAAGCATAGGACAAAACAACATAAATACAATTTAATAGAGCATAGGATAAAACAACATAAATACAATTTATAAAGCATAGGATAAAACAACATAAATACAATTTAATAAAGCATAGGATAAAACAACATAAATACAATTTAATAAAGCATAGTATAAAACAACATAAATACAATTTAATAAAGCATAGTATAAAACAACATAAATACAATTTAATAAAGCATAGGATAAAACAACATAAATACAATTTAATAAAGCATAGGTTAAAACAACATAAATACAATTTAATAAAGCATAGGATAAAACAACATAAATACAATTTAATAAAGCATAGGATAAAACAACATAAATACAATTTAATAAAGCATAGGATAAAACAACATAAATAACATTTAATAAAGCATAGCATAAAACAACATAAATTCAATTTAATAAAGCATAAGATAAAACAACATAAATACAATTTAATAAAGCATAGGATAAAACAACATGAATAAAATTTAATAAAGCATAGGATAAAACAACATAAATAAAATTTAATAAAGCATAGGATAAAACAACATAAATTCAATTTAGTAAAGCATATTATAAAACAACATAAATACAATTTAATAAAGCATAGGATAAAACAACATGAATACAATTTAATAAAGCATAGGATAAAACAACATGAATACAATTTAATAAAGCATAGGATAAAACAACATAAATACAATTTAATAAAGCATAGGTTAAAACAACATAAATACAATTTAATAAAGCATAGGTTAAAACAACATAAATAAAAGTTAATAAAGCATAGGATAAAACAACATGAATACAATTTAATAAAGCATAGGTTAAAACAACATAAATACAATTTAAAAAAGCATAGGATAAAACTACATAAATACATTTTAATAAAGCATAGGATAAAACAACATAAATACAATTTAATAAAGCATCGGACTAAACAACATAAATACAATTTAATAAAGCATAGGATAAAACAACATAAATACAATTTATAAAGCATAGGATAAAACAACATAAATACAATTTAATAAAGCATAGGCTAAAACTACATAAATACAATTTAATAAAGCATAGGATAAAACAAATTAAATACAATTTAATAAAGCATAGGTTAAAACAACATAAATACAATTTAATAAAGCATAGGATAAAACAACATAAATACAATTTAATAAAGCATAGGATAAAACAACATAAATACAATTTAATAAAGCATAGGTTAAAACAACATAAATACAATTTAATAAAGCATAGGACAAAACAACATAAATACAATTTAATAAAGCATAGGATAAAACAACATAAATACAATTTATAAAGCATAGGATAAAACAACATAAATACAATTTAATAAAGCATAGGATAAAACAACATAAATACAATTTAATAAAGCATAGGATAAAACAACATAAATACAATTTAATAAAGCATAGGCTAAAACAAATTAAATACAATTTAATAAAGCATAGGATAAAACAAATTAAATACAATTTAATAAAGCATAGCATAAAACAACATAAATTCAATTTAATAAAGCATAGGATAAAACAACATAAATACAATTTAATAAAGCATAGGATAAAACAACATAAATACAATTTAATAAAGCATAAGATAAAACAACATGAATACAATTTAATAAAGCATAGGTTAAAACAACATAAATATAATTTAATAAAGCATAGGATAAAACAACATAAATACAATTTAATAAAGCATAGGTTAAAACAACATAAATACAATTTAATAAAGCATAGGATAAAACAACATAAATACAATTTAATAAAGCATAGGACAAAACAACATAAATACAATTTAATAAAGCATAGGTTAAAGCAACATAAATACAATTTAATAAAGCATAGGTTAAAACAACATAAATACAATTTAATAAAGCATAGGATAAAACAACATAAATACAATTTAATAAAGCATAGGATAAAACAACATAAATACAATTTAATAAAGCATAGGATAAAACAACATAAATACAATTTAATAGAGCATAGGATAAAACAACATAAATACAATTTATAAAGCATAGGATAAAACAACATAAATACAATTTAATAAAGCATAGGATAAAACAACATAAATACAATTTAATAAAGCATAGGATAAAACATCATAAATACAATTTAATAAAGCATAGGATTAAACAACGTAAATACTATTTAAAAAAGCATAGGATAAAACCACATAAATACAATTTAATAAAGCACAGGATAAAACAACATAAATACAATTTAATAAAGCATAGGATACAACAACATAAATACAATTTAGTAAAGCATAGGTCAAAATAACATAAATACAATTTAATAAAGCATAGGATAAAACAACATGAATAAAATTTAATAAAGCATAGGATAAAACAACATAAATAAAATTTAAAAAAGCATAGGATAAAACAACATAAATTCAATTTAATAAAGCATATTATAAAACAACATAAATACAATTTAATAAAGCATAGGATAAAACAACATGAATACAATTTAATAAATCATAGGATAAAACAACATGAATACAATTTAATAAAGCATAGGATAAAACAACATAAATACAATTTAATAAAGCATAGGTTAAAACAACATAAATACAATTTAATAAAGCATAGGTTAAAACAACATAAATAAAAGTTAATAAAGCATAGGATAAAACAACATAAATACAATTTAATAAAGCATAGGATAAAACAACATAAATAAAATTTAATAAAGCATAGGATAAAACAACATAAATAAAATTTAATAAAGCATAGGATAAAACAACATAAATACAATTTAATAAAGCATAGGATAAAACAACATAAATACAATTTAATAAAGCATAGGATAAAACAACATAAATACAATTTATAAAGCATAGGTTAAAACAACATAAATACAAGTTAATAAAGCATAGGATAAAACAACATAAATACAATTTAATAAAGCATAGGATAAAACAACATAAATACAATTTAATAAAGCATAGGATAAAACAACATAAATACAATTTAATAAAGCATAGGTTAAAACAACATAAATACAATTTAATAAATCATAGGTTAAAACAACATAAATACAATTTAATAAAGCATAGGATAAAACAACATAAATTCAATTTAATAAAGCATAGGATAAAACAACATAAATACAATTTAATAAAGCACAGGATAAAACAACATAAATAAAATTTAATAAAGCATAGGATAAAACAAGATAAATAAAATTTAATAAAGCATAGGATAAAACAACATAAATACAATTTAATAAAGCATAGGATAAAACAACATAAATAAAATTTAATAAAGCATAGGATAAAACAACATAAATACAATTTAATAAAGCATAGGATAAAACAACATAAATACAATTTAATAAAGCATAGGTTAAAACAACATAAATACAATTTAATAAAGCATAGGAAAAAACAACATAAATTCAATTTAATAAAGCATAGGATAAAACAACATAAATACAATTGAATAAAGCACAGGATAAAACAACATAAATAAAATTTAATAAAGCATAGGATAAAACAAGATAAATAAAATTTAATAAAGCATAGGATAAAACAACATAAATACAATTTAATAAAGCATAGGATAAAACAACATAAATACAATTTAATAAAGCATAGGATAAAACAACATAAATACAATTTAATAAAGCATAGGTTAAAACAACATAAATACAATTTAATAAAGCATAGGATAAAACAACATAAATACAATTTAATAAAGCATAGGATAAAACAACATAAATAAAATTTAATAAAGCATAGGATAAAACAACATAAATACAATTTAATAAAGCATAGGATAAAACAACATACATAAAATTTAATAAAGCATAGGATAAAACAACATAAATACAATTTAATAAAGCATAGGAGAAAACAACATAAATCAAATTTAATAAAGCATAGGTTAAAACAACATAAATACAATTTAATAAAGCATAGGACAAAACAACATAAATACAATTTAATAAAGCATAGGATAAAACAACATAAATACAATTTAATAAAGCATAGCATAAAACAACATAAATTCAATTTAATAAAGCATAGGATAAAACAACATAAATACAATTTAATAAAGCATAGGATAAAACAACATAAATACAATTTAATAAAGCATAAGATAAAACAACATGAATACAATTTAATAAAGCATAGGTTAAAACAACATAAATATAATTTAATAAAGCATAGGATAAAACAACATAAATACAATTTAATAAAGCATAGGTTAAAACAACATAAATACAATTTAATAAAGCATAGGATAAAACAACATAAATACAATTTAATAAAGCATAGGTTAAAACAACATAAATACAATTTAATAAAGCATAGGTTAAAACAACATAAATAAAAGTTAATAAAGCATAGGATAAAACAACATAAATACAATTTAATAAAGCATAGGATAAAACAACATGAATACAATTTAATAAAGCATAGGATAAAACAACATAAATAAATTTAATAAAGCATAGGTTAAAACAACATAAATACAATTTAATAAAGCATAGGTTAAAACAACATAAATAAAAGTTAATAAAGCATAGGATAAAACAACATAAATACAATTTAATAAAGGATAGGATAAAACAACATAAATACAATTTAATAGAGCATAGGATAAAACAACATAAATACAATTTATAAAGCATAGGATAAAACAACATAAATACAATTTAATAAAGCATAGGATAAAACAACATAAATACAATTTAATAAAGCATAGGATAAAACATCATAAATACAATTTAATAAAGCATAGGATTAAACAACGTAAATACTATTTAAAAAAGCATAGGATAAAACCACATAAATACAATTTAATAAAGCACAGGATAAAATAACATAAATACAATTTAATAAAGCATAGGATACAACAACATAAATACAATTTAGTAAAGCATATGTCAAAATAACATAAATACAATTTAATAAAGCATAGGATAAAACAACATGAATAAAATTTAATAAAGCATAGGATAAAACAACATAAATAAAATTTAATAAAGCATAGGATAAAACAACATAAATTCAATTTAATAAAGCATATTATAAAACAACATAAATACAATTTAATAAAGCATAGGATAAAACAACATGAATACAATTTAATAAAGCATAGGATAAAACAACATGAATACAATTTAATAAAGCATAGGATAAAACAACATAAATACAATTTAATAAAGCATAGGTTAAAACAACATAAATACAATTTAATAAAGCATAGGTTAAAACAACATAAATAAAAGTTAATAAAGCATAGGATAAAACAACATAAATACAATTTAATAAAGCATAGGATAAAACAACATAAATACAATTTATAAAGCATAGGATAAAACAACATAAATACAATTTAATAAAGCATAGGATAAAACAACATAAATACAATTTAATAAAGCATAGGATAAAACAACATAAATACAATTTAATAAAGCATAGGCTAAAACTACATAAATACAATTTAATAAAGCATAGGATAAAACAAATTAAATACAATTTAATAAAGCATAGGATAAAACAACATAAATTCAATTTAATAAAGCATAGGATAAAACAACATAAATACAATTTAATAAAGCATAGGTTAAAACAACATAAATACAATTTAATAAAGCATAGGATAAAACAACATAAATACAATTTAATAAAGCATAGGATAAAACAACATAAATAAAATTTAATAAAGCATAGGATAAAACAACATAAATACAATTTAATAAAGCATAGGATAAAACAACATAAATACAATTTAATAAAGCATAGGATAAAACAACATAAATACAATTTATAAAGCATAGGTTAAAACAACATAAATACAAGTTAATAAAGCATAGGATAAAACAACATAAATACAATTTAATAAAGCATAGGATAAAACAACATAAATACAATTTAATAAAGCATAGGATAAAACAACATAAATACAATTTAATAAAGCATAGGTTAAAACAACATAAATACAATTTAATAAATCATAGGTTAAAACAACATAAATACAATTTAATAAAGCATAGGATAAAACAACATAAATTCAATTTAATAAAGCATAGGATAAAACAACATAAATAAAAGTTAATAAAGCATAGGATAAAACAACATGAATAAAATTTAATAAAGCATAGGATAAAACAACATAAATACAATTTAATAAAGCATAGGTTAAAACAACATAAATACAATTTAATAAATCATAGGTTAAAACAACATAAATACAATTTAATAAAGCATAGGATAAAACAACATAAATTCAATTTAATAAAGCATAGGTTAAAACAACATAAATAAAAGTTAATAAAGCATAGGATAAAACAACATGAATAAAATTTAATAAAGCATAGGATAAAACAACATAAATAAAATTTAATAAAGCATAGGATAAAACAACATAAATTCAATTTAATAAAGCATATTATAAAACAACATAAATACAATTTAATAAACCATAGGATAAAACAACATGAATACAATTTAATAAAGCATAGGATAAAACAACATGAATACAATTTAATAAAGCATAGGAGAAAACAACATAAATAAAATTTAATAAAGCATAGGTTAAAACAACATAAATACAATTTAATAAAGCATAGGTTAAAACAACATAAATAAAAGTTAATAAAGCATAGGATAAAACAACATAAATACAATTTAATAAAGCATAGGATAAAACAACATAAATACAATTTATAAAGCATAGGATAAAACAACATAAATACAATTTAATAAAGCATAGGATAAAACAACATGAATACAATTTAATAAAGCATAGGATAAAACAACATGAATACAATTTAATAAAGCATAGGATAAAACAACATAAATACAATTTAATAAAGCATAGGTTAAAACAACATAAATACAATTTAATAAAGCATAGGTTAAAACAACATAAATAAAAGTTAATAAAGCATAGGATAAAACAACATAAATACAATTTAATAAAGCATAGGATAAAACAACATAAATACAATTTATAAAGCATAGGATAAAACAACATAAATACAATTTAATAAAGCATAGGATAAAACAACATAAATACAATTTAATAAAGCATAGGATAAAACAACATAAATACAATTTAATAAAGCATAGGCTAAAACTACATAAATACAATTTAATAAAGCATAGGATAAAACAAATTAAATACAATTTAATAAAGCATAGGATAAAACAACATAAATTCAATTTAATAAAGCATAGGACAAAACAACATAAATACAATTTAATAAAGCATAGGACAAAACAACATAAATACAATTTAATAAAGCATAGGTTAAAGCAACATAAATACAATTTAATAAAGCATAGTTTAAAACAACATAAATACAATTTAATAAAGCATAGGTTAAAGCAACATAAATACAATTTAATAAAGCATAGTTTAAAACAACATAAATACAATTTAATAAAGCATAGGTTAAAGCAACATAAATACAATTTAATAAAGCATAGTTTAAAACAACATAAATACAATTTAATAAAGCATAGGCTAAAACTACATAAATACAATTTAATAAAGCATAGGATAAAACAAATTAAATACAATTTAATAAAGCATAGGCTAACACTACATAAATACAATTTAATAAAGCATAGGATAAAACAAATTAAATACAATTTAATAAAGCATAGGATAAAACAACATAAATTCAATTTAATAAAGCATAGGATAAAACAACATAAATACAATTTAATAAAGCATAGGTTAAAACAACATAAATACAATTTAATAAAGCATAGGATAAAACAACATAAATACAATTTAATAAAGCATAGGATAAAACAACATAAATAAAATTTAATAAAGCATAGGATAAAACAACATAAATACAATTTAATAAAGCATAGGATAAAACAACATAAATACAATTTAATAAAGCATAGGATAAAACAACATAAATACAATTTATAAAGCATAGGTTAAAACAACATAAATACAAGTTAATAAAGCATAGGATAAAACAACATAAATACAATTTAATAAAGCATAGGATAAAACAACATAAATACAATTTAATAAAGCATAGGATAAAACAACATAAATACAATTTAATAAAGCATAGGTTAAAACAACATAAATACAATTTAATAAATCATAGGTTAAAACAACATAAATACAATTTAATAAAGCATAGGATAAAACAACATAAATTCAATTTAATAAAGCATAGGATAAAACAACATAAATAAAAGTTAATAAAGCATAGGATAAAACAACATGAATAAAATTTAATAAAGCATAGGATAAAACAACATAAATACAATTTAATAAAGCATAGGTTAAAACAACATAAATACAATTTAATAAATCATAGGTTAAAACAACATAAATACAATTTAATAAAGCATAGGATAAAACAACATAAATTCAATTTAATAAAGCATAGGTTAAAACAACATAAATAAAAGTTAATAAAGCATAGGATAAAACAACATGAATAAAATTTAATAAAGCATAGGATAAAACAACATAAATAAAATTTAATAAAGCATAGGATAAAACAACATAAATTCAATTTAATAAAGCATATTATAAAACAACATAAATACAATTTAATAAAGCATAGGATAAAACAACATGAATACAATTTAATAAAGCATAGGATAAAACAACATGAATACAATTTAATAAAGCATAGGAGAAAACAACATAAATAAAATTTAATAAAGCATAGGTTAAAACAACATAAATACAATTTAATAAAGCATAGGTTAAAACAACATAAATAAAAGTTAATAAAGCATAGGATAAAACAACATAAATACAATTTAATAAAGCATAGGATAAAACAACATAAATACAATTTATAAAGCATAGGATAAAACAACATAAATACAATTTAATAAAGCATAGGATAAAACAACATGAATACAATTTAATAAAGCATAGGATAAAACAACATGAATACAATTTAATAAAGCATAGGATAAAACAACATAAATACAATTTAATAAAGCATAGGTTAAAACAACATAAATACAATTTAATAAAGCATAGGTTAAAACAACATAAATAAAAGTTAATAAAGCATAGGATAAAACAACATAAATACAATTTAATAAAGCATAGGATAAAACAACATAAATACAATTTATAAAGCATAGGATAAAACAACATAAATACAATTTAATAAAGCATAGGATAAAACAACATAAATACAATTTAATAAAGCATAGGATAAAACAACATAAATACAATTTAATAAAGCATAGGCTAAAACTACATAAATACAATTTAATAAAGCATAGGATAAAACAAATTAAATACAATTTAATAAAGCATAGGATAAAACAACATAAATTCAATTTAATAAAGCATAGGACAAAACAACATAAATACAATTTAATAAAGCATAGGACAAAACAACATAAATACAATTTAATAAAGCATAGGTTAAAGCAACATAAATACAATTTAATAAAGCATAGTTTAAAACAACATAAATACAATTTAATAAAGCATAGGTTAAAGCAACATAAATACAATTTAATAAAGCATAGTTTAAAACAACATAAATACAATTTAATAAAGCATAGGATAAAACAACATAAATACAATTTAATAAAGCATAGGCTAAAACTACATAAATACAATTTAATAAAGCATAGGATAAAACAAATTAAATACAATTTAATAAAGCATAGCATAAAACAACATAAATTCAATTTAATAAAGCATAGGTTAAAACAACATAAATACAATTTAATAAAGCATAGGACAAAACAACATAAATACAATTTAATAAAGCATAGGATAAAACAACATAAATACAATTTATAAAGCATAGGATAAAACAACATAAATACAATTTAATAAAGCATAGGATAAAACAACATAAATACAATTTAATAAAGCATAGGATAAAACAACATAAATACAATTTAATAAAGCATAGGCTAAAACAAATTAAATACAATTTAATAAAGCATAGGATAAAACAAATTAAATACAATTTAATAAAGCATAGCATAAAACAACATAAATTCAATTTAATAAAGCATAGGATAAAACAACATAAATACAATTTAATAAAGCATAGGATAAAACAACATAAATACAATTTAATAAAGCATAAGATAAAACAACATGAATACAATTTAATAAAGCATAGGTTAAAACAACATAAATATAATTTAATAAAGCATAGGATAAAACAACATAAATACAATTTAATAAAGCATAGGTTAAAACAACATAAATACAATTTAATAAAGCATAGGATAAAACAACATAAATACAATTTAATAAAGCATAGGACAAAACAACATAAATACAATTTAATAAAGCATAGGTTAAAGCAACATAAATACAATTTAATAAAGCATAGGTTAAAACAACATAAATACAATTTAATAAAGCATAGGATAAAACAACATAAATACAATTTAATAAAGCATAGGATAAAACAACATAAATACAATTTAATAAAGCATAGGATAAAACAACATAAATACAATTTAATAGAGCATAGGATAAAACAACATAAATACAATTTATAAAGCATAGGATAAAACAACATAAATACAATTTAATAAAGCATAGGATAAAACAACATAAATACAATTTAATAAAGCATAGGATAAAACATCATAAATACAATTTAATAAAGCATAGGATTAAACAACGTAAATACTATTTAAAAAAGCATAGGATAAAACCACATAAATACAATTTAATAAAGCACAGGATAAAACAACATAAATACAATTTAATAAAGCATAGGATACAACAACATAAATACAATTTAGTAAAGCATAGGTCAAAATAACATAAATACAATTTAATAAAGCATAGGATAAAACAACATGAATAAAATTTAATAAAGCATAGGATAAAACAACATAAATAAAATTTAAAAAAGCATAGGATAAAACAACATAAATTCAATTTAATAAAGCATATTATAAAACAACATAAATACAATTTAATAAAGCATAGGATAAAACAACATGAATACAATTTAATAAATCATAGGATAAAACAACATGAATACAATTTAATAAAGCATAGGATAAAACAACATAAATACAATTTAATAAAGCATAGGTTAAAACAACATAAATACAATTTAATAAAGCATAGGTTAAAACAACATAAATAAAAGTTAATAAAGCATAGGATAAAACAACATAAATACAATTTAATAAAGCATAGGATAAAACAACATAAATAAAATTTAATAAAGCATAGGATAAAACAACATAAATAAAATTTAATAAAGCATAGGATAAAACAACATAAATACAATTTAATAAAGCATAGGATAAAACAACATAAATACAATTTAATAAAGCATAGGATAAAACAACATAAATACAATTTATAAAGCATAGGTTAAAACAACATAAATACAAGTTAATAAAGCATAGGATAAAACAACATAAATACAATTTAATAAAGCATAGGATAAAACAACATAAATACAATTTAATAAAGCATAGGATAAAACAACATAAATACAATTTAATAAAGCATAGGTTAAAACAACATAAATACAATTTAATAAATCATAGGTTAAAACAACATAAATACAATTTAATAAAGCATAGGATAAAACAACATAAATTCAATTTAATAAAGCATAGGATAAAACAACATAAATACAATTTAATAAAGCACAGGATAAAACAACATAAATAAAATTTAATAAAGCATAGGATAAAACAAGATAAATAAAATTTAATAAAGCATAGGATAAAACAACATAAATACAATTTAATAAAGCATAGGATAAAACAACATAAATAAAATTTAATAAAGCATAGGATAAAACAACATAAATACAATTTAATAAAGCATAGGATAAAACAACATAAATACAATTTAATAAAGCATAGGTTAAAACAACATAAATACAATTTAATAAAGCATAGGAAAAAACAACATAAATTCAATTTAATAAAGCATAGGATAAAACAACATAAATACAATTGAATAAAGCACAGGATAAAACAACATAAATAAAATTTAATAAAGCATAGGATAAAACAAGATAAATAAAATTTAATAAAGCATAGGATAAAACAACATAAATACAATTTAATAAAGCATAGGATAAAACAACATAAATACAATTTAATAAAGCATAGGATAAAACAACATAAATACAATTTAATAAAGCATAGGTTAAAACAACATAAATACAATTTAATAAAGCATAGGATAAAACAACATAAATACAATTTAATAAAGCATAGGATAAAACAACATAAATAAAATTTAATAAAGCATAGGATAAAACAACATAAATACAATTTAATAAAGCATAGGATAAAACAACATACATAAAATTTAATAAAGCATAGGATAAAACAACATAAATACAATTTAATAAAGCATAGGAGAAAACAACATAAATCAAATTTAATAAAGCATAGGTTAAAACAACATAAATACAATTTAATAAAGCATAGGACAAAACAACATAAATACAATTTAATAAAGCATAGGATAAAACAACATAAATACAATTTAATAAAGCATAGCATAAAACAACATAAATTCAATTTAATAAAGCATAGGATAAAACAACATAAATACAATTTAATAAAGCATAGGATAAAACAACATAAATACAATTTAATAAAGCATAAGATAAAACAACATGAATACAATTTAATAAAGCATAGGTTAAAACAACATAAATATAATTTAATAAAGCATAGGATAAAACAACATAAATACAATTTAATAAAGCATAGGTTAAAACAACATAAATACAATTTAATAAAGCATAGGATAAAACAACATAAATACAATTTAATAAAGCATAGGTTAAAACAACATAAATACAATTTAATAAAGCATAGGTTAAAACAACATAAATAAAAGTTAATAAAGCATAGGATAAAACAACATAAATACAATTTAATAAAGCATAGGATAAAACAACATGAATACAATTTAATAAAGCATAGGATAAAACAACATAAATAAATTTAATAAAGCATAGGTTAAAACAACATAAATACAATTTAATAAAGCATAGGTTAAAACAACATAAATAAAAGTTAATAAAGCATAGGATAAAACAACATAAATACAATTTAATAAAGGATAGGATAAAACAACATAAATACAATTTAATAGAGCATAGGATAAAACAACATAAATACAATTTATAAAGCATAGGATAAAACAACATAAATACAATTTAATAAAGCATAGGATAAAACAACATAAATACAATTTAATAAAGCATAGGATAAAACATCATAAATACAATTTAATAAAGCATAGGATTAAACAACGTAAATACTATTTAAAAAAGCATAGGATAAAACCACATAAATACAATTTAATAAAGCACAGGATAAAATAACATAAATACAATTTAATAAAGCATAGGATACAACAACATAAATACAATTTAGTAAAGCATATGTCAAAATAACATAAATACAATTTAATAAAGCATAGGATAAAACAACATGAATAAAATTTAATAAAGCATAGGATAAAACAACATAAATAAAATTTAATAAAGCATAGGATAAAACAACATAAATTCAATTTAATAAAGCATATTATAAAACAACATAAATACAATTTAATAAAGCATAGGATAAAACAACATGAATACAATTTAATAAAGCATAGGATAAAACAACATGAATACAATTTAATAAAGCATAGGATAAAACAACATAAATACAATTTAATAAAGCATAGGTTAAAACAACATAAATACAATTTAATAAAGCATAGGTTAAAACAACATAAATAAAAGTTAATAAAGCATAGGATAAAACAACATAAATACAATTTAATAAAGCATAGGATAAAACAACATAAATACAATTTATAAAGCATAGGATAAAACAACATAAATACAATTTAATAAAGCATAGGATAAAACAACATAAATACAATTTAATAAAGCATAGGATAAAACAACATAAATACAATTTAATAAAGCATAGGCTAAAACTACATAAATACAATTTAATAAAGCATAGGATAAAACAAATTAAATACAATTTAATAAAGCATAGGATAAAACAACATAAATTCAATTTAATAAAGCATAGGATAAAACAACATAAATACAATTTAATAAAGCATAGGTTAAAACAACATAAATACAATTTAATAAAGCATAGGATAAAACAACATAAATACAATTTAATAAAGCATAGGATAAAACAACATAAATAAAATTTAATAAAGCATAGGATAAAACAACATAAATACAATTTAATAAAGCATAGGATAAAACAACATAAATACAATTTAATAAAGCATAGGATAAAACAACATAAATACAATTTATAAAGCATAGGTTAAAACAACATAAATACAAGTTAATAAAGCATAGGATAAAACAACATAAATACAATTTAATAAAGCATAGGATAAAACAACATAAATACAATTTAATAAAGCATAGGATAAAACAACATAAATACAATTTAATAAAGCATAGGATAAAACAACATAAATACAATTTAATAAAGCATAGGTTAAAACAACATAAATACAATTTAATAAAGCATAGGTTAAAACAACATAAATAAAAGTTAATAAAGCATAGGATAAAACAACATAAATACAATTTAATAAAGCATAGGATAAAACAACATGAATACAATTTAATAAAGCATAGGATAAAACAACATAAATAAATTTAATAAAGCATAGGTTAAAACAACATAAATACAATTTAATAAAGCATAGGTTAAAACAACATAAATAAAAGTTAATAAAGCATAGGATAAAACAACATAAATACAATTTAATAAAGGATAGGATAAAACAACATAAATACAATTTAATAGAGCATAGGATAAAACAACATAAATACAATTTATAAAGCATAGGATAAAACAACATAAATACAATTTAATAAAGCATAGGATAAAACAACATAAATACAATTTAATAAAGCATAGGATAAAACATCATAAATACAATTTAATAAAGCATAGGATTAAACAACGTAAATACTATTTAAAAAAGCATAGGATAAAACCACATAAATACAATTTAATAAAGCACAGGATAAAATAACATAAATACAATTTAATAAAGCATAGGATACAACAACATAAATACAATTTAGTAAAGCATATGTCAAAATAACATAAATACAATTTAATAAAGCATAGGATAAAACAACATGAATAAAATTTAATAAAGCATAGGATAAAACAACATAAATAAAATTTAATAAAGCATAGGATAAAACAACATAAATTCAATTTAATAAAGCATATTATAAAACAACATAAATACAATTTAATAAAGCATAGGATAAAACAACATGAATACAATTTAATAAAGCATAGGATAAAACAACATGAATACAATTTAATAAAGCATAGGATAAAACAACATAAATACAATTTAATAAAGCATAGGTTAAAACAACATAAATACAATTTAATAAAGCATAGGTTAAAACAACATAAATAAAAGTTAATAAAGCATAGGATAAAACAACATAAATACAATTTAATAAAGCATAGGATAAAACAACATAAATACAATTTATAAAGCATAGGATAAAACAACATAAATACAATTTAATAAAGCATAGGATAAAACAACATAAATACAATTTAATAAAGCATAGGATAAAACAACATAAATACAATTTAATAAAGCATAGGCTAAAACTACATAAATACAATTTAATAAAGCATAGGATAAAACAAATTAAATACAATTTAATAAAGCATAGGATAAAACAACATAAATTCAATTTAATAAAGCATAGGATAAAACAACATAAATACAATTTAATAAAGCATAGGTTAAAACAACATAAATACAATTTAATAAAGCATAGGATAAAACAACATAAATACAATTTAATAAAGCATAGGATAAAACAACATAAATAAAAGTTAATAAAGCATAGGATAAAACAACATGAATAAAATTTAATAAAGCATAGGATAAAACAACATAAATACAATTTAATAAAGCATAGGTTAAAACAACATAAATACAATTTAATAAATCATAGGTTAAAACAACATAAATACAATTTAATAAAGCATAGGATAAAACAACATAAATTCAATTTAATAAAGCATAGGTTAAAACAACATAAATAAAAGTTAATAAAGCATAGGATAAAACAACATGAATAAAATTTAATAAAGCATAGGATAAAACAACATAAATAAAATTTAATAAAGCATAGGATAAAACAACATAAATTCAATTTAATAAAGCATATTATAAAACAACATAAATACAATTTAATAAACCATAGGATAAAACAACATGAATACAATTTAATAAAGCATAGGATAAAACAACATGAATACAATTTAATAAAGCATAGGAGAAAACAACATAAATAAAATTTAATAAAGCATAGGTTAAAACAACATAAATACAATTTAATAAAGCATAGGTTAAAACAACATAAATAAAAGTTAATAAAGCATAGGATAAAACAACATAAATACAATTTAATAAAGCATAGGATAAAACAACATAAATACAATTTATAAAGCATAGGATAAAACAACATAAATACAATTTAATAAAGCATAGGATAAAACAACATGAATACAATTTAATAAAGCATAGGATAAAACAACATGAATACAATTTAATAAAGCATAGGATAAAACAACATAAATACAATTTAATAAAGCATAGGTTAAAACAACATAAATACAATTTAATAAAGCATAGGTTAAAACAACATAAATAAAAGTTAATAAAGCATAGGATAAAACAACATAAATACAATTTAATAAAGCATAGGATAAAACAACATAAATACAATTTATAAAGCATAGGATAAAACAACATAAATACAATTTAATAAAGCATAGGATAAAACAACATAAATACAATTTAATAAAGCATAGGATAAAACAACATAAATACAATTTAATAAAGCATAGGCTAAAACTACATAAATACAATTTAATAAAGCATAGGATAAAACAAATTAAATACAATTTAATAAAGCATAGGATAAAACAACATAAATTCAATTTAATAAAGCATAGGACAAAACAACATAAATACAATTTAATAAAGCATAGGACAAAACAACATAAATACAATTTAATAAAGCATAGGTTAAAGCAACATAAATACAATTTAATAAAGCATAGTTTAAAACAACATAAATACAATTTAATAAAGCATAGGTTAAAGCAACATAAATACAATTTAATAAAGCATAGTTTAAAACAACATAAATACAATTTAATAAAGCATAGGTTAAAGCAACATAAATACAATTTAATAAAGCATAGTTTAAAACAACATAAATACAATTTAATAAAGCATAGGCTAAAACTACATAAATACAATTTAATAAAGCATAGGATAAAACAAATTAAATACAATTTAATAAAGCATAGGCTAACACTACATAAATACAATTTAATAAAGCATAGGATAAAACAAATTAAATACAATTTAATAAAGCATAGGATAAAACAACATAAATTCAATTTAATAAAGCATAGGATAAAACAACATAAATACAATTTAATAAAGCATAGGTTAAAACAACATAAATACAATTTAATAAAGCATAGGATAAAACAACATAAATACAATTTAATAAAGCATAGGATAAAACAACATAAATAAAATTTAATAAAGCATAGGATAAAACAACATAAATACAATTTAATAAAGCATAGGATAAAACAACATAAATACAATTTAATAAAGCATAGGATAAAACAACATAAATACAATTTATAAAGCATAGGTTAAAACAACATAAATACAAGTTAATAAAGCATAGGATAAAACAACATAAATACAATTTAATAAAGCATAGGATAAAACAACATAAATACAATTTAATAAAGCATAGGATAAAACAACATAAATACAATTTAATAAAGCATAGGTTAAAACAACATAAATACAATTTAATAAATCATAGGTTAAAACAACATAAATACAATTTAATAAAGCATAGGATAAAACAACATAAATTCAATTTAATAAAGCATAGGATAAAACAACATAAATAAAAGTTAATAAAGCATAGGATAAAACAACATGAATAAAATTTAATAAAGCATAGGATAAAACAACATAAATACAATTTAATAAAGCATAGGTTAAAACAACATAAATACAATTTAATAAATCATAGGTTAAAACAACATAAATACAATTTAATAAAGCATAGGATAAAACAACATAAATTCAATTTAATAAAGCATAGGTTAAAACAACATAAATAAAAGTTAATAAAGCATAGGATAAAACAACATGAATAAAATTTAATAAAGCATAGGATAAAACAACATAAATAAAATTTAATAAAGCATAGGATAAAACAACATAAATTCAATTTAATAAAGCATATTATAAAACAACATAAATACAATTTAATAAAGCATAGGATAAAACAACATGAATACAATTTAATAAAGCATAGGATAAAACAACATGAATACAATTTAATAAAGCATAGGAGAAAACAACATAAATAAAATTTAATAAAGCATAGGTTAAAACAACATAAATACAATTTAATAAAGCATAGGTTAAAACAACATAAATAAAAGTTAATAAAGCATAGGATAAAACAACATAAATACAATTTAATAAAGCATAGGATAAAACAACATAAATACAATTTATAAAGCATAGGATAAAACAACATAAATACAATTTAATAAAGCATAGGATAAAACAACATGAATACAATTTAATAAAGCATAGGATAAAACAACATGAATACAATTTAATAAAGCATAGGATAAAACAACATAAATACAATTTAATAAAGCATAGGTTAAAACAACATAAATACAATTTAATAAAGCATAGGTTAAAACAACATAAATAAAAGTTAATAAAGCATAGGATAAAACAACATAAATACAATTTAATAAAGCATAGGATAAAACAACATAAATACAATTTATAAAGCATAGGATAAAACAACATAAATACAATTTAATAAAGCATAGGATAAAACAACATAAATACAATTTAATAAAGCATAGGATAAAACAACATAAATACAATTTAATAAAGCATAGGCTAAAACTACATAAATACAATTTAATAAAGCATAGGATAAAACAAATTAAATACAATTTAATAAAGCATAGGATAAAACAACATAAATTCAATTTAATAAAGCATAGGACAAAACAACATAAATACAATTTAATAAAGCATAGGACAAAACAACATAAATACAATTTAATAAAGCATAGGTTAAAGCAACATAAATACAATTTAATAAAGCATAGTTTAAAACAACATAAATACAATTTAATAAAGCATAGGTTAAAGCAACATAAATACAATTTAATAAAGCATAGTTTAAAACAACATAAATACAATTTAATAAAGCATAGGATAAAACAACATAAATACAATTTAATAAAGCATAGGCTAAAACTACATAAATACAATTTAATAAAGCATAGGATAAAACAAATTAAATACAATTTAATAAAGCATAGCATAAAACAACATAAATTCAATTTAATAAAGCATAGGTTAAAACAACATAAATACAATTTAATAAAGCATAGGACAAAACAACATAAATACAATTTAATAAAGCATAGGATAAAACAACATAAATACAATTTATAAAGCATAGGATAAAACAACATAAATACAATTTAATAAAGCATAGGATAAAACAACATAAATACAATTTAATAAAGCATAGGATAAAACAACATAAATACAATTTAATAAAGCATAGGCTAAAACTACATAAATACAATTTAATAAAGCATAGGATAAAACAAATTAAATACAATTTAATAAAGCATAGCATAAAACAACATAAATTCAATTTAATAAAGCATAGGATAAAACAACATAAATACAATTTAATAAAGCATAGGATAAAACAACATAAATACAATTTAATAAAGCATAGGACAAAACAACATAAATACAATTTAATAAAGCATAGGATAAAACAACATAAATACAATTTATAAAGCATAGGATAAAACAACATAAATACAATTTAATAAAGCATAGGATAAAACAACATAAATACAATTTAATAAAGCATAGGATAAAACAACATAAATACAATTTAATAAAGCATAGGCTAAAACTACATAAATACAATTTAATAAAGCATAGGATAAAACAAATTAAATACAATTTAATAAAGCATAGCATAAAACAACATAAATTCAATTTAATAAAGCATAGGATAAAACAACATAAATACAATTTAATAAAGCATAGGATAAAACAACATAAATACAATTTAATAAAGCATAAGATAAAACAACATGAATACAATTTAATAAAGCATAGGTTAAAACAACATAAATATAATTTAATAAAGCATAGGATAAAACAACATAAATACAATTTAATAAAGCATAGGTTAAAACAACATAAATACAATTTAATAAAGCATAGGATAAAACAACATAAATACAATTTAATAAAGCATAGGACAAAACAACATAAATACAATTTAATAAAGCATAGGTTAAAGCAACATAAATACAATTTAATAAAGCATAGGTTAAAACAACATAAATACAATTTAATAAAGCATAGGATAAAACAACATAAATACAATTTAATAAAGCATAGGATAAAACAACATAAATACAATTTAATAAAGCATAGGATAAAACAACATAAATACAATTTAATAGAGCATAGGATAAAACAACATAAATACAATTTATAAAGCATAGGATAAAACAACATAAATACAATTTAATAAAGCATAGGATAAAACAACATAAATACAATTTAATAAAGCATAGGATAAAACATCATAAATACAATTTAATAAAGCATAGGATTAAACAACGTAAATACTATTTAAAAAAGCATAGGATAAAACCACATAAATACAATTTAATAAAGCACAGGATAAAATAACATAAATACAATTTAATAAAGCATAGGATACAACAACATAAATACAATTTAGTAAAGCATAGGTCAAAATAACATAAATACAATTTAATAAAGCATAGGATAAAACAACATGAATAAAATTTAATAAAGCATAGGATAAAACAACATAAATAAAATTTAATAAAGCATAGGATAAAACAACATAAATTCAATTTAATAAAGCATATTATAAAACAACATAAATACAATTTAATAAAGCATAGGATAAAACAACATGAATACAATTTAATAAAGCATAGGATAAAACAACATGAATACAATTTAATAAAGCATAGGATAAAACAACATAAATACAATTTAATAAAGCATAGGTTAAAACAACATAAATACAATTTAATAAAGCATAGGTTAAAACAACATAAATAAAAGTTAATAAAGCATAGGATAAAACAACATAAATACAATTTAATAAAGCATAGGATAAAACAACATAAACACAATTTATAAAGCATAGGATAAAACAACATAAATACAATTTAATAAAGCATAGGATAAAACAACATAAATACAATTTAATAAAGCATAGGATAAAACAACATAAATACAATTTAATAAAGCATAGGCTAAAACTACATAAATACAATTTAATAAAGCATAGGATAAAACAAATTAAATACAATTTAATAAAGCATAGGATAAAACAACATAAATTCAATTTAATAAAGCATAGGATAAAACAACATAAATACAATTTAATAAAGCATAGGTTAAAACAACATAAATACAATTTAATAAAGCATAGGATAAAACAACATAAATACAATTTAATAAAGCATAGGATAAAACAACATAAATAAAATTTAATAAAGCATAGGATAAAACAACATAAATACAATTTAATAAAGCATAGGATAAAACAACATAAATAAAATTTAATAAAGCATAGGATAAAACAACATAAATACAATTTATAAAGCATAGGTTAAAACAACATAAATACAAGTTAATAAAGCATAGGATAAAACAACATAAATACAATTTAATAAAGCATAGGATAAAACAACATAAATACAATTTAATAAAGCATAGGATAAAACAACATAAATACAATTTAATAAAGCATAGGTTAAAACAACATAAATACAATTTAATAAATCATAGGTTAAAACAACATAAATACAATTTAATAAAGCATAGGATAAAACAACATAAATTCAATTTAATAAAGCATAGGATAAAACAACATAAATACAATTTAATAAAGCACAGGATAAAACAACATAAATAAAATTTAATAAAGCATAGGATAAAACAAGATAAATAAAATTTAATAAAGCATAGGATAAAACAACATAAATACAATTTAATAAAGCATAGGATAAAACAACATAAATAAAATTTAATAAAGCATAGGATAAAACAACATAAATACAATTTAATAAAGCATAGGATAAAACAACATAAATACAATTTAATAAAGCATAGGTTAAAACAACATAAATACAATTTAATAAAGCATAGGAAAAAACAACATAAATTCAATTTAATAAAGCATAGGATAAAACAACATAAATACAATTGAATAAAGCACAGGATAAAACAACATAAATAAAATTTAATAAAGCATAGGATAAAACAAGATAAATAAAATTTAATAAAGCATAGGATAAAATAACATAAATACAATTTAATAAAGCATAGGATAAAACAACATAAATACAATTTAATAAAGCATAGGATAAAACAACATAAATACAATTTAATAAAGCATAGGTTAAAACAACATAAATACAATTTAATAAAGCATAGGATAAAACAACATAAATACAATTTAATAAAGCATAGGATAAAACAACATAAATAAAATTTAATAAAGCATAGGATAAAACAACATAAATACAATTTAATAAAGCATAGGATAAAACAACATACATAAAATTTAATAAAGCATAGGATAAAACAACATAAATACAATTTAATAAAGCATAGGAGAAAACAACATAAATCAAATTTAATAAAGCATAGGTTAAAACAACATAAATATAATATAATAAAGCATAGGACAAAACAACATAAATACAATTTAATAAAGCATAGTTTAAGACAACATAAATACAATTTAATAAAGCATAGGATAAAACCACAGAAATACAATTTAATAAAGCATAGGATAAAACAACATAAATACAATTTAATAAAGCATAGGACAAAACAACATAAATACAATTTAATAATGCATAGGACAAAACAACATAAATACAATTTAATGAAACATAGGATAAACAACATAAATACAATTTAATAAAGCATAGGACAAAACAACATAAATACAATTTAATAAAGCATATGTTATAACAACATAAATACAATTTAATAAAGCATAAGATATAACAACATGAATATAATTTAGGAAAGCATAAGATAAAACAACATGAATACAATTTAATAAAGCATAGGTTAAAACAACATAAATACAATTTAAGAAAGCATAGGATAAAACTACATAAATACATTTTAATAAAGCATAGGATAAAACAACATAAATACAATTTAATAAAGCATAGGTTAAAACAACATAAATACAATTTAATAAAGCATAGGATAAAACAACATAAATACAATTTAATAGAGCATAGGATAAAACAACATAAATACAATTTAATAAAGCATAGGATAAAACAACATAAATACAATTTAATAAAGCATAGGATAAAACATCATAAATACAATTTAATAAAGCATAGGAATAAACAACGTAAATACTATTTAAAAAAGCATAGGATAAAACCACATAAATACAATTTAATAAAGCACAGGATAAAACAACATAAATACAATTTATAAAGCATAGGATAAAACAACATAAATACAATTTAATAAAGCATAGGATAAAACAACATAAATACAATTTATAAAGCATAGGATAAAACAACATAAATACAATTTAATAAAGCATAGGATAAAACAACATAAATACAATTTAATAAAGCATAGGATAAAACAACATAAATACAATTTAATAAAGCATAGGCTAAAACTACATAAATACAATTTAATAAAGCATAGGATAAAACAAATTAAATACAATTTAATAAAGCATAGGATAAAACAACATAAATTCAATTTAATACAGCATAGGATAAAACAACATAAATACAATTTAATAAAGCATAGGTTAAAACAACATAAATACAATTTAATAAAGCATAGGATAAAACAACATAAATACAATTTAATAAAGCATAGGATAAAACAACATAAATAAAATTTAATAAAGCATAGGATAAAACAACATAAATTCAATTTAATGAAGCATAGGATAAAACAACATAAATACAATTTAATAAAGCACAGGATAAAACAACATAAATAAAATTTAATAAAGCATAGGATAAAACAAGATAAATAAATTTTAATAAAGCATAGGATAAAACAACATAAATACAATTTAATAAAGCATAGGATAAAACAACATAAATAAAATTTAATAAAGCATAGGATAAAACAACATAAATACAATTTAATAAAGCATAGGATAAAACAACATAAATACAATTTAATAAAGCATAGGTTAAAACAACATAAATACAATTTAATAAAGCATAGGAAAAAACAACATAAATTCAATTTAATAAAGCATAGGATAAAACAACATAAATACAATTGAATAAAGCACAGGATAAAACAACATAAATAAAATTTAATAAAGCATAGGATAAAATAACATAAATACAATTTAATAAAGCATAGGATAAAACAACATAAATACAATTTAATAAAGCATAGGATAAAACAACATAAATACAATTTAATAAAGCATAGGTTAAAACAACATAAATACAATTTAATAAAGCATAGGATAAAACAACATAAATACAATTTAATAAAGCATAGGATAAAACAACATAAATAAAATTTAATAAAGCATAGGATAAAACAACATAAATACAATTTAATAAAGCATAGGATAAAACAACATACATAAAATTTAATAAAGCATAGGATAAAACAACATAAATACAATTTAATAAAGCATAGGAGAAAACAACATAAATCAAATTTAATAAAGCATAGGTTAAAACAACATAAATATAATATAATAAAGCATAGGACAAAACAACATAAATACAATTTAATAATGCATAGTTTAAAACAACATAAATACAATTTAATAAAGCATAGGATAAAACCACAGAAATACAATTTAATAAAGCATAGGATAAAACAACATAAATACAATTTAATAAAGCATAGGACAAAACAACATAAATACAATTTAATAATGCATAGGACAAAACAACATAAATACAATTTAATGAAACATAGGATAAACAACATAAATACAATTTAATAAAGCATAGGACAAAACAACATAAATACAATTTAATAAAGCATATGTTATAACAACATAAATACAATTTAAAAAAGCATAAGATATAACAACATGAATATAATTTAGGAAAGCATAAGATAAAACAACATGAATACAATTTAATAAAGCATAGGTTAAAACAACATAAATACAATTTAAGAAAGCATAGGATAAAACTACATAAATACATTTTAATAAAGCATAGGATAAAACAACATAAATACAATTTAATAAAGCATAGGTTAAAACAACATAAATACAATTTAATAAAGCATAGGATAAAACAACATAAATACAATTTAATAGAGCATAGGATAAAACAACATAAATACAATTTAATAAAGCATAGGATAAAACAACATAAATACAATTTAATAAAGCATAGGATAAAACATCATAAATACAATTTAATAAAGCATAGGAATAAACAACGTAAATACTATTTAAAAAAGCATAGGATAAAACCACATAAATACAATTTAATAAAGCACAGGATAAAACAACATAAATACAATTTAATAAAGCATAGGTTAAAACAACATAAATACAATTTAATAAAGCATAGGATAAAACAACATAAATACAATTTAATAAAGCATAGGATAAAACAACATAAATAAAATTTAATAAAGCATAGGATAAAACAACATAAATACAATTTAATAAAGCATAGGATAAAACAACATAAATACAATTTAATAAAGCATAGGATAAAACAACATAAATACAATTTATAAAGCATAGGTTAAAACAACATAAATACAAGTTAATAAAGCATAGGATAAAACAACATAAATACAATTTAATAAAGCATAGGATAAAACAACATAAATACAATTTAATAAAGCATAGGATAAAACAACATAAATACAATTTAATAAAGCATAGGTTAAAACAACATAAATACAATTTAATAAATCATAGGTTAAAACAACATAAATACAATTTAATAAAGCATAGGATAAAACAACATAAATTCAATTTAATAAAGCATAGGATAAAACAACATAAATAAAAGTTAATAAAGCATAGGATAAAACAACATGAATAAAATTTAATAAAGCATAGGATAAAACAACATAAATACAATTTAATAAAGCATAGGTTAAAACAACATAAATACAATTTAATAAATCATAGGTTAAAACAACATAAATACAATTTAATAAAGCATAGGATAAAACAACATAAATTCAATTTAATAAAGCATAGGTTAAAACAACATAAATAAAAGTTAATAAAGCATAGGATAAAACAACATGAATAAAATTTAATAAAGCATAGGATAAAACAACATAAATAAAATTTAATAAAGCATAGGATAAAACAACATAAATTCAATTTAATAAAGCATATTATAAAACAACATAAATACAATTTAATAAAGCATAGGATAAAACAACATGAATACAATTTAATAAAGCATAGGATAAAACAACATGAATACAATTTAATAAAGCATAGGAGAAAACAACATAAATAAAATTTAATAAAGCATAGGTTAAAACAACATAAATACAATTTAATAAAGCATAGGTTAAAACAACATAAATAAAAGTTAATAAAGCATAGGATAAAACAACATAAATACAATTTAATAAAGCATAGGATAAAACAACATAAATACAATTTATAAAGCATAGGATAAAACAACATAAATACAATTTAATAAAGCATAGGATAAAACAACATGAATACAATTTAATAAAGCATAGGATAAAACAACATGAATACAATTTAATAAAGCATAGGATAAAACAACATAAATACAATTTAATAAAGCATAGGTTAAAACAACATAAATACAATTTAATAAAGCATAGGTTAAAACAACATAAATAAAAGTTAATAAAGCATAGGATAAAACAACATAAATACAATTTAATAAAGCATAGGATAAAACAACATAAATACAATTTATAAAGCATAGGATAAAACAACATAAATACAATTTAATAAAGCATAGGATAAAACAACATAAATACAATTTAATAAAGCATAGGATAAAACAACATAAATACAATTTAATAAAGCATAGGCTAAAACTACATAAATACAATTTAATAAAGCATAGGATAAAACAAATTAAATACAATTTAATAAAGCATAGGATAAAACAACATAAATTCAATTTAATAAAGCATAGGACAAAACAACATAAATACAATTTAATAAAGCATAGGACAAAACAACATAAATACAATTTAATAAAGCATAGGTTAAAGCAACATAAATACAATTTAATAAAGCATAGTTTAAAACAACATAAATACAATTTAATAAAGCATAGGTTAAAGCAACATAAATACAATTTAATAAAGCATAGTTTAAAACAACATAAATACAATTTAATAAAGCATAGGATAAAACAACATAAATACAATTTAATAAAGCATAGGCTAAAACTACATAAATACAATTTAATAAAGCATAGGATAAAACAAATTAAATACAATTTAATAAAGCATAGCATAAAACAACATAAATTCAATTTAATAAAGCATAGGTTAAAACAACATAAATACAATTTAATAAAGCATAGGACAAAACAACATAAATACAATTTAATAAAGCATAGGATAAAACAACATAAATACAATTTATAAAGCATAGGATAAAACAACATAAATACAATTTAATAAAGCATAGGATAAAACAACATAAATACAATTTAATAAAGCATAGGATAAAACAAATTAAATACAATTTAATAAAGCATAGGCTAAAACTACATAAATACAATTTAATAAAGCATAGGATAAAACAAATTAAATACAATTTAATAAAGCATAGCATAAAACAACATAAATTCAATTTAATAAAGCATAGGATAAAACAACATAAATACAATTTAATAAAGCATAGGATAAAACAACATAAATACAATTTAATAAAGCATAGGACAAAACAACATAAATACAATTTAATAAAGCATAGGATAAAACAACATAAATACAATTTATAAAGCATAGGATAAAACAACATAAATACAATTTAATAAAGCATAGGATAAAACAACATAAATACAATTTAATAAAGCATAGGATAAAACAACATAAATACAATTTAATAAAGCATAGGCTAAAACTACATAAATACAATTTAATAAAGCATAGGATAAAACAAATTAAATACAATTTAATAAAGCATAGCATAAAACACCATAAATTCAATTTAATAAAGCATAGGATAAAACAACATAAATACAATTTAATAAAGCATAGGATAAAACAACATAAATACAATTTAATAAAGCATAAGATAAAACAACATGAATACAATTTAATAAAGCATAGGTTAAAACAACATAAATATAATTTAATAAAGCATAGGATAAAACAACATAAATACAATTTAATAAAGCATAGGTTAAAACAACATAAATACAATTTAATAAAGCATAGGATAAAACAACATAAATACAATTTAATAAAGCATAGGACAAAACAACATAAATACAATTTAATAAAGCATAGGTTAAAGCAACATAAATACAATTTAATAAAGCATAGGTTAAAACAACATAAATACAATTTAATAAAGCATAGGATAAAACAACATAAATACAATTTAATAAAGCATAGGATAAAACAACATAAATACAATTTAATAAAGCATAGGATAAAACAACATAAATACAATTTAATAGAGCATAGGATAAAACAACATAAATACAATTTATAAAGCATAGGATAAAACAACATAAATACAATTTAATAAAGCATAGGATAAAACAACATAAATACAATTTAATAAAGCATAGGATAAAACATCATAAATACAATTTAATAAAGCATAGGATTAAACAACGTAAATACTATTTAAAAAAGCATAGGATAAAACCACATAAATACAATTTAATAAAGCACAGGATAAAATAACATAAATACAATTTAATAAAGCATAGGATACAACAACATAAATACAATTTAGTAAAGCATAGGTCAAAATAACATAAATACAATTTAATAAAGCATAGGATAAAACAACATGAATAAAATTTAATAAAGCATAGGATAAAACAACATAAATAAAATTTAATAAAGCATAGGATAAAACAACATAAATTCAATTTAATAAAGCATATTATAAAACAACATAAATACAATTTAATAAAGCATAGGATAAAACAACATGAATACAATTTAATAAAGCATAGGATAAAACAACATGAATACAATTTAATAAAGCATAGGATAAAACAACATAAATACAATTTAATAAAGCATAGGTTAAAACAACATAAATACAATTTAATAAAGCATAGGTTAAAACAACATAAATAAAAGTTAATAAAGCATAGGATAAAACAACATAAATACAATTTAATAAAGCATAGGATAAAACAACATAAATACAATTTATAAAGCATAGGATAAAACAACATAAATACAATTTAATAAAGCATAGGATAAAACAACATAAATACAATTTAATAAAGCATAGGATAAAACAACATAAATACAATTTAATAAAGCATAGGCTAAAACTACATAAATACAATTTAATAAAGCATAGGATAAAACAAATTAAATACAATTTAATAAAGCATAGGATAAAACAACATAAATTCAATTTAATAAAGCATAGGATAAAACAACATAAATACAATTTAATAAAGCATAGGTTAAAACAATATAAATACAATTTAATAAAGCATAGGATAAAACAACATAAATACAATTTAATAAAGCATAGGATAAAACAACATAAATAAAATTTAATAAAGCATAGGATAAAACAACATAAATACAATTTAATAAAGCATAGGATAAAACAACATAAATAAAATTTAATAAAGCATAGGATAAAACAACATAAATACAATTTATAAAGCATAGGTTAAAACAACATAAATACAAGTTAATAAAGCATAGGATAAAACAACATAAATACAATTTAATAAAGCATAGGATAAAACAACATAAATACAATTTAATAAAGCATAGGATAAAACAACATAAATACAATTTAATAAAGCATAGGTTAAAACAACATAAATACAATTTAATAAATCATAGGTTAAAACAACATAAATACAATTTAATAAAGCATAGGATAAAACAACATAAATTCAATTTAATAAAGCATAGGATAAAACAACATAAATACAATTTAATAAAGCACAGGATAAAACAACATAAATAAAATTTAATAAAGCATAGGATAAAACAAGATAAATAAAATTTAATAAAGCATAGGATAAAACAACATAAATACAATTTAATAAAGCATAGGATAAAACAACATAAATAAAATTTAATAAAGCATAGGATAAAACAACATAAATACAATTTAATAAAGCATAGGATAAAACAACATAAATACAATTTAATAAAGCATAGGTTAAAACAACATAAATACAATTTAATAAAGCATAGGAAAAAACAACATAAATTCAATTTAATAAAGCATAGGATAAAACAACATAAATACAATTGAATAAAGCACAGGATAAAACAACATAAATAAAATTTAATAAAGCATAGGATAAAACAAGATAAATAAAATTTAATAAAGCATAGGATAAAATAACATAAATACAATTTAATAAAGCATAGGATAAAACAACATAAATACAATTTAATAAAGCATAGGATAAAACAACATAAATACAATTTAATAAAGCATAGGTTAAAACAACATAAATACAATTTAATAAAGCATAGGATAAAACAACATAAATACAATTTAATAAAGCATAGGATAAAACAACATAAATAAAATTTAATAAAGCATAGGATAAAACAACATAAATACAATTTAATAAAGCATAGGATAAAACAACATACATAAAATTTAATAAAGCATAGGATAAAACAACATAAATACAATTTAATAAAGCATAGGAGAAAACAACATAAATCAAATTTAATAAAGCATAGGTTAAAACAACATAAATATAATATAATAAAGCATAGGACAAAACAACATAAATACAATTTAATAAAGCATAGTTTAAGACAACATAAATACAATTTAATAAAGCATAGGATAAAACCACAGAAATACAATTTAATAAAGCATAGGATAAAACAACATAAATACAATTTAATAAAGCATAGGACAAAACAACATAAATACAATTTAATAATGCATAGGACAAAACAACATAAATACAATTTAATGAAACATAGGATAAACAACATAAATACAATTTAATAAAGCATAGGACAAAACAACATAAATACAATTTAATAAAGCATATGTTATAACAACATAAATACAATTTAATAAAGCATAAGATATAACAACATGAATATAATTTAGGAAAGCATAAGATAAAACAACATGAATACAATTTAATAAAGCATAGGTTAAAACAACATAAATACAATTTAAGAAAGCATAGGATAAAACTACATAAATACATTTTAATAAAGCATAGGATAAAACAACATAAATACAATTTAATAAAGCATAGGTTAAAACAACATAAATACAATTTAATAAAGCATAGGATAAAACAACATAAATTCAATTTAATAAAGCATATTATAAAACAACATAAATACAATTTAATAAAGCATAGGATAAAACAACATAAATACAATTGAATAAAGCACAGGATAAAACAACATAAATAAAATTTAATAAAGCATAGGATAAAACAAGATAAATAAAATTTAATAAAGCATAGGATAAAATAACATAAATACAATTTAATAAAGCATAGGATAAAACAACATAAATACAATTTAATAAAGCATAGGATAAAACAACATAAATACAATTTAATAAAGCATAGGTTAAAACAACATAAATACAATTTAATAAAGCATAGGATAAAACAACATAAATACAATTTAATAAAGCATAGGATAAAACAACATAAATAAAATTTAATAAAGCATAGGATAAAACAACATAAATACAATTTAATAAAGCATAGGATAAAACAACATACATAAAATTTAATAAAGCATAGGATAAAACAACATAAATACAATTTAATAAAGCATAGGAGAAAACAACATAAATCAAATTTAATAAAGCATAGGTTAAAACAACATAAATATAATATAATAAAGCATAGGACAAAACAACATAAATACAATTTAATAAAGCATAGTTTAAAACAACATAAATACAATTTAATAAAGCATAGGATAAAACCACAGAAATACAATTTAATAAAGCATAGGATAAAACAACATAAATACAATTTAATAAAGCATAGGACAAAACAACATAAATACAATTTAATAATGCATAGGACAAAACAACATAAATACAATTTAATGAAACATAGGATAAACAACATAAATACAATTTAATAAAGCATAGGACAAAACAACATAAATACAATTTAATAAAGCATATGTTATAACAACATAAATACAATTTAATAAAGCATAAGATATAACAACATGAATATAATTTAGGAAAGCATAAGATAAAACAACATGAATACAATTTAATAAAGCATAGGTTAAAACAACATAAATACAATTTAAGAAAGCATAGGATAAAACTACATAAATACATTTTAATAAAGCATAGGATAAAACAACATAAATACAATTTAATAAAGCATAGGTTAAAACAACATAAATACAATTTAATAAAGCATAGGATAAAACAACATAAATACAATTTAATAGAGCATAGGATAAAACAACATAAATACAATTTAATAAAGCATAGGATAAAACAACATAAATACAATTTAATAAAGCATAGGATAAAACATCATAAATACAATTTAATAAAGCATAGGAATAAACAACGTAAATACTATTTAAAAAAGCATAGGATAAAACCACATAAATACAATTTAATAAAGCACAGGATAAAACAACATAAATACAATTTAATAAAGCATAGGTTAAAACAACATAAATACAATTTAATAAAGCATAGGATAAAACAACATAAATACAATTTAATAAAGCATAGGATAAAACAACATAAATAAAATTTAATAAAGCATAGGATAAAACAACATAAATACAATTTAATAAAGCATAGGATAAAACAACATAAATACAATTTAATAAAGCATAGGATAAAACAACATAAATACAATTTATAAAGCATAGGTTAAAACAACATAAATACAAGTTAATAAAGCATAGGATAAAACAACATAAATACAATTTAATAAAGCATAGGATAAAACAACATAAATACAATTTAATAAAGCATAGGATAAAACAACATAAATACAATTTAATAAAGCATAGGTTAAAACAACATAAATACAATTTAATAAATCATAGGTTAAAACAACATAAATACAATTTAATAAAGCATAGGATAAAACAACATAAATTCAATTTAATAAAGCATAGGATAAAACAACATAAATAAAAGTTAATAAAGCATAGGATAAAACAACATGAATAAAATTTAATAAAGCATAGGATAAAACAACATAAATACAATTTAATAAAGCATAGGTTAAAACAACATAAATACAATTTAATAAATCATAGGTTAAAACAACATAAATACAATTTAATAAAGCATAGGATAAAACAACATAAATTCAATTTAATAAAGCATAGGTTAAAACAACATAAATAAAAGTTAATAAAGCATAGGATAAAACAACATGAATAAAATTTAATAAAGCATAGGATAAAACAACATAAATAAAATTTAATAAAGCATAGGATAAAACAACATAAATTCAATTTAATAAAGCATATTATAAAACAACATAAATACAATTTAATAAAGCATAGGATAAAACAACATGAATACAATTTAATAAAGCATAGGATAAAACAACATGAATACAATTTAATAAAGCATAGGAGAAAACAACATAAATAAAATTTAATAAAGCATAGGTTAAAACAACATAAATACAATTTAATAAAGCATAGGTTAAAACAACATAAATAAAAGTTAATAAAGCATAGGATAAAACAACATAAATACAATTTAATAAAGCATAGGATAAAACAACATAAATACAATTTATAAAGCATAGGATAAAACAACATAAATACAATTTAATAAAGCATAGGATAAAACAACATGAATACAATTTAATAAAGCATAGGATAAAACAACATGAATACAATTTAATAAAGCATAGGATAAAACAACATAAATACAATTTAATAAAGCATAGGTTAAAACAACATAAATACAATTTAATAAAGCATAGGTTAAAACAACATAAATAAAAGTTAATAAAGCATAGGATAAAACAACATAAATACAATTTAATAAAGCATAGGATAAAACAACATAAATACAATTTATAAAGCATAGGATAAAACAACATAAATACAATTTAATAAAGCATAGGATAAAACAACATAAATACAATTTAATAAAGCATAGGATAAAACAACATAAATACAATTTAATAAAGCATAGGCTAAAACTACATAAATACAATTTAATAAAGCATAGGATAAAACAAATTAAATACAATTTAATAAAGCATAGGATAAAACAACATAAATTCAATTTAATAAAGCATAGGACAAAACAACATAAATACAATTTAATAAAGCATAGGACAAAACAACATAAATACAATTTAATAAAGCATAGGTTAAAGCAACATAAATACAATTTAATAAATCATAGTTTAAAACAACATAAATACAATTTAATAAAGCATAGGTTAAAGCAACATAAATACAATTTAATAAAGCATAGTTTAAAACAACATAAATACAATTTAATAAAGCATAGGATAAAACAACATAAATACAATTTAATAAAGCATAGGCTAAAACTACATAAATACAATTTAATAAAGCATAGGATAAAACAAATTAAATACAATTTAATAAAGCATAGCATAAAACAACATAAATTCAATTTAATAAAGCATAGGTTAAAACAACATAAATACAATTTAATAAAGCATAGGACAAAACAACATAAATACAATTTAATAAAGCATAGGATAAAACAACATAAATACAATTTATAAAGCATAGGATAAAACAACATAAATACAATTTAATAAAGCATAGGATAAAACAACATAAATACAATTTAATAAAGCATAGGATAAAACAAATTAAATACAATTTAATAAAGCATAGGCTAAAACTACATAAATACAATTTAATAAAGCATAGGATAAAACAAATTAAATACAATTTAATAAAGCATAGCATAAAACAACATAAATTCAATTTAATAAAGCATAGGATAAAACAACATAAATACAATTTAATAAAGCATAGGATAAAACAACATAAATACAATTTAATAAAGCATAGGACAAAACAACATAAATACAATTTAATAAAGCATAGGATAAAACAACATAAATACAATTTATAAAGCATAGGATAAAACAACATAAATACAATTTAATAAAGCATAGGATAAAACAACATAAATACAATTTAATAAAGCATAGGATAAAACAACATAAATACAATTTAATAAAGCATAGGCTAAAACTACATAAATACAATTTAATAAAGCATAGGATAAAACAAATTAAATACAATTTAATAAAGCATAGCATAAAACAACATAAATTCAATTTAATAAAGCATAGGATAAAACAACATAAATACAATTTAATAAAGCATAGGATAAAACAACATAAATACAATTTAATAAAGCATAAGATAAAACAACATGAATACAATTTAATAAAGCATAGGTTAAAACAACATAAATATAATTTAATAAAGCATAGGATAAAACAACATAAATACAATTTAATAAAGCATAGGTTAAAACAACATAAATACAATTTAATAAAGCATAGGATAAAACAACATAAATACAATTTAATAAAGCATAGGACAAAACAACATAAATACAATTTAATAAAGCATAGGTTAAAGCAACATAAATACAATTTAATAAAGCATAGGTTAAAACAACATAAATACAATTTAATAAAGCATAGGATAAAACAACATAAATACAATTTAATAAAGCATAGGATAAAACAACATAAATACAATTTAATAAAGCATAGGATAAAACAACATAAATACAATTTAATAGAGCATAGGATAAAACAACATAAATACAATTTATAAAGCATAGGATAAAACAACATAAATACAATTTAATAAAGCATAGGATAAAACAACATAAATACAATTTAATAAAGCATAGGATAAAACATCATAAATACAATTTAATAAAGCATAGGATTAAACAACGTAAATACTATTTAAAAAAGCATAGGATAAAACCACATAAATACAATTTAATAAAGCACAGGATAAAATAACATAAATACAATTTAATAAAGCATAGGATACAACAACATAAATACAATTTAGTAAAGCATAGGTCAAAATAACATAAATACAATTTAATAAAGCATAGGATAAAACAACATGAATAAAATTTAATAAAGCATAGGATAAAACAACATAAATAAAATTTAATAAAGCATAGGATAAAACAACATAAATTCAATTTAATAAAGCATATTATAAAACAACATAAATACAATTTAATAAAGCATAGGATAAAACAACATGAATACAATTTAATAAAGCATAGGATAAAACAACATGAATACAATTTAATAAAGCATAGGATAAAACAACATAAATACAATTTAATAAAGCATAGGTTAAAACAACATAAATACAATTTAATAAAGCATAGGTTAAAACAACATAAATAAAAGTTAATAAAGCATAGGATAAAACAACATAAATACAATTTAATAAAGCATAGGATAAAACAACATAAATACAATTTATAAAGCATAGGATAAAACAACATAAATACAATTTAATAAAGCATAGGATAAAACAACATAAATACAATTTAATAAAGCATAGGATAAAACAACATAAATACAATTTAATAAAGCATAGGCTAAAACTACATAAATACAATTTAATAAAGCATAGGATAAAACAAATTAAATACAATTTAATAAAGCATAGGATAAAACAACATAAATTCAATTTAATAAAGCATAGGATAAAACAACATAAATACAATTTAATAAAGCATAGGTTAAAACAACATAAATACAATTTAATAAAGCATAGGATAAAACAACATAAATACAATTTAATAAAGCATAGGATAAAACAACATAAATAAAATTTAATAAAGCATAGGATAAAACAACATAAATACAATTTAATAAAGCATAGGATAAAACAACATAAATAAAATTTAATAAAGCATAGGATAAAACAACATAAATACAATTTATAAAGCATAGGTTAAAACAACATAAATACAAGTTAATAAAGCATAGGATAAAACAACATAAATACAATTTAATAAAGCATAGGATAAAACAACATAAATACAATTTAATAAAGCATAGGATAAAACAACATAAATACAATTTAATAAAGCATAGGTTAAAACAACATAAATACAATTTAATAAATCATAGGTTAAAACAACATAAATACAATTTAATAAAGCATAGGATAAAACAACATAAATTCAATTTAATAAAGCATAGGATAAAACAACATAAATACAATTTAATAAAGCACAGGATAAAACAACATAAATAAAATTTAATAAAGCATAGGATAAAACAAGATAAATAAAATTTAATAAAGCATAGGATAAAACAACATAAATACAATTTAATAAAGCATAGGATAAAACAACATAAATAAAATTTAATAAAGCATAGGATAAAACAACATAAATACAATTTAATAAAGCATAGGATAAAACAACATAAATACAATTTAATAAAGCATAGGTTAAAACAACATAAATACAATTTAATAAAGCATAGGAAAAAACAACATAAATTCAATTTAATAAAGCATAGGATAAAACAACATAAATACAATTGAATAAAGCACAGGATAAAACAACATAAATAAAATTTAATAAAGCATAGGATAAAACAAGATAAATAAAATTTAATAAAGCATAGGATAAAATAACATAAATACAATTTAATAAAGCATAGGATAAAACAACATAAATACAATTTAATAAAGCATAGGATAAAACAACATAAATACAATTTAATAAAGCATAGGTTAAAACAACATAAATACAATTTAATAAAGCATAGGATAAAACAACATAAATACAATTTAATAAAGCATAGGATAAAACAACATAAATAAAATTTAATAAAGCATAGGATAAAACAACATAAATACAATTTAATAAAGCATAGGATAAAACAACATACATAAAATTTAATAAAGCATAGGATAAAACAACATAAATACAATTTAATAAAGCATAGGAGAAAACAACATAAATCAAATTTAATAAAGCATAGGTTAAAACAACATAAATATAATATAATAAAGCATAGGACAAAACAACATAAATACAATTTAATAAAGCATAGTTTAAGACAACATAAATACAATTTAATAAAGCATAGGATAAAACCACAGAAATACAATTTAATAAAGCATAGGATAAAACAACATAAATACAATTTAATAAAGCATAGGACAAAACAACATAAATACAATTTAATAATGCATAGGACAAAACAACATAAATACAATTTAATGAAACATAGGATAAACAACATAAATACAATTTAATAAAGCATAGGACAAAACAACATAAATACAATTTAATAAAGCATATGTTATAACAACATAAATACAATTTAATAAAGCATAAGATATAACAACATGAATATAATTTAGGAAAGCATAAGATAAAACAACATGAATACAATTTAATAAAGCATAGGTTAAAACAACATAAATACAATTTAAGAAAGCATAGGATAAAACTACATAAATACATTTTAATAAAGCATAGGATAAAACAACATAAATACAATTTAATAAAGCATAGGTTAAAACAACATAAATACAATTTAATAAAGCATAGGATAAAACAACATAAATACAATTTAATAGAGCATAGGATAAAACAACATAAATACAATTTAATAAAGCATAGGATAAAACAACATAAATACAATTTAATAAAGCATAGGATAAAACATCATAAATACAATTTAATAAAGCATAGGAATAAACAACGTAAATACTATTTAAAAAAGCATAGGATAAAACCACATAAATACAATTTAATAAAGCACAGGATAAAACAACATAAATACAATTTAATAAAGCATAGGAAACAACAACATAAATACAATTTAGTAAAGCATAGGTCAAAATAACATAAATACAATTTAATAAAGCATAGGATAAAACAACATGAATAAAATTTAATAAAGCATAGGATAAAACAACATAAATTCAATTTAATAAAGCATATTATAAAACAACATAAATACAATTTAATAAAGCATAGGATAAAACAACATGAATACAATTTAATAAAGCATAGGATAAAACAACATGAATACAATTTAATAAAGCATAGGATAAAACAACATAAATACAATTTAATAAAGCATAGGTTAAAACAACATAAATACAATTTAATAAAGCATAGGTTAAAACAACATAAATAAAAGTTAATAAAGCATAGGATAAAACAACATGAATAAAATTTAATAAAGCATAGGATAAAACAACATAAATAAAATTTAATAAAGCATAGGATAAAACAACATAAATTCAATTTAATAAAGCATATTATAAAACAACATAAATACAATTTAATAAAGCATAGGATAAAACAACATGAATACAATTTATAAAGCATAGGATAAAACAACATGAATACAATTTAATAAAGCATAGGATAAAACAACATAAATACAATTTAATAAAGCATAGGTTAAAACAACATAAATACAATTTAATAAAGCATAGGTTAAAACAACATAAATAAAAGTTAATAAAGCATAGGATAAAACAACATAAATACAATTTAATAAAGCATAGGATAAAACAACATAAATACAATTTATAAAGCATAGGATAAAACAACATAAATACAATTTAATAAAGCATAGGATAAAACAACATAAATACAATTTAATAAAGCATAGGATAAAACAACATAAATACAATTTAATAAAGCATAGGCTAAAACTACATAAATACAATTTAATAAAGCATAGGATAAAACAAATTAAATACAATTTAATAAAGCATAGGATAAAACAACATAAATTCAATTTAATACAGCATAGGATAAAACAACATAAATACAATTTAATAAAGCATAGGTTAAAACAACATAAATACAATTTAATAAAGCATAGGATAAAACAACATAAATACAATTTAATAAAGCATAGGATAAAACAACATAAATAAAATTTAATAAAGCATAGGATAAAACAACATAAATACAATTTAATAAAGCATAGGATAAAACAACATAAATAAAATTTAATAAAGCATAGGATAAAACAACATAAATACAATTTATAAAGCATAGGTTAAAACAACATAAATACAAGTTAATAAAGCATAGGATAAAACAACATAAATACAATTTAATAAAGCATAGGATAAAACAACATAAATACAATTTAATAAAGCATAGGATAAAACAACATAAATACAATTTAATAAAGCATAGGTTAAAACAACATAAATACAATTTAATAAATCATAGGTTAAAACAACATAAATACAATTTAATAAAGCATAGGATAAAACAACATAAATTCAATTTAATGAAGCATAGGATAAAACAACATAAATACAATTTAATAAAGCACAGGATAAAACAACATAAATAAAATTTAATAAAGCATAGGATAAAACAAGATAAATAAAATTTAATAAAGCATAGGATAAAACAACATAAATACAATTTAATAAAGCATAGGATAAAACAACATAAATAAAATTTAATAAAGCATAGGATAAAACAACATAAATACAATTTAATAAAGCATAGGATAAAACAACATAAATACAATTTAATAAAGCATAGGTTAAAACAACATAAATACAATTTAATAAAGCATAGGAAAAAACAACATAAATTCAATTTAATAAAGCATAGGATAAAACAACATAAATACAATTGAATAAAGCACAGGATAAAACAACATAAATAAAATTTAATAAAGCATAGGATAAAACAAGATAAATAAAATTTAATAAAGCATAGGATAAAATAACATAAATACAATTTAATAAAGCATAGGATAAAACAACATAAATACAATTTAATAAAGCATAGGATAAAACAACATGAATACAATTTAATAAAGCATAGGTTAAAACAACATAAATACAATTTAATAAAGCATAGGATAAAACAACATAAATACAATTTAATAAAGCATAGGATAAAACAACATAAATAAAATTTAATAAAGCATAGGATAACACAACATAAATACAATTTAATAAAGCATAGGATAAAACAACATACATAAAATTTAATAAAGCATAGGATAAAACAACATAAATACAATTTAATAAAGCATAGGAGAAAACAACATAAATCAAATTTAATAAAGCATAGGTTAAAACAACATAAATATAATATAATAAAGCATAGGACAAAACAACATAAATACAATTTAATAAAGCATAGTTTAAAACAACATAAATACAATTTAATAAAGCATAGGATAAAACCACAGAAATACAATTTAATAAAGCATAGGATAAAACAACATAAATACAATTTAATAAAGCATAGGACAAAACAACATAAATACAATTTAATAATGCATAGGACAAAACAACATAAATACAATTTAATGAAACATAGGATAAACAACATAAATACAATTTAATAAAGCATAGGACAAAACAACATAAATACAATTTAATAAAGCATATGTTATAACAACATAAATACAATTTAATAAAGCATAAGATATAACAACATGAATATAATTTAGGAAAGCATAAGATAAAACAACATGAATACAATTTAATAAAGCATAGGTTAAAACAACATAAATACAATTTAAGAAAGCATAGGATAAAACTACATAAATACATTTTAATAAAGCATAGGATAAAACAACATAAATACAATTTAATAAAGCATAGGTTAAAACAACATAAATACAATTTAATAAAGCATAGGATAAAACAACATAAATACAATTTAATAGAGCATAGGATAAAACAACATAAATACAATTTAATAAAGCATAGGATAAAACAACATAAATACAATTTAATAAAGCATAGGATAAAACATCATAAATACAATTTAATAAAGCATAGGAATAAACAACGTAAATACTATTTAAAAAAGCATAGGATAAAACCACATAAATACAATTTAATAAAGCACAGGATAAAACAACATAAATACAATTTAATAAAGCATAGGAAACAACAACATAAATACAATTTAGTAAAGCATAGGTCAAAATAACACAAATACAATTTAATAAAGCATAGGATAAAACAACATGAATAAAATTTAATAAAGCATAGGATAAAACAACATAAATTCAATTTAATAAAGCATATTATAAAACAACATAAATACTATTTAATAAAGCATAGGATAAAACAACATGAATACAATTTAATAAAGCATAGGATAAAACAACATGAATACAATTTAATAAAGCATAGGATAAAACAACATAAATACAATTTAATAAAGCATAGGTTAAAACAACATAAATACAATTTAATAAAGCATAGGTTAAAACAACATAAATAAAAGTTAATAAAGCATAGGATAAAACAACATGAATAAAATTTAATAAAGCATAGGATAAAACAACATAAATAAAATTTAATAAAGCATAGGATAAAACAACATAAATTAAATTTAATAAAGCATATTATAAAACAACATAAATACAATTTAATAAAGCATAGGATAAAACAACATGAATACAATTTATAAAGCATAGGATAAAACAACATGAATACAATTTAATAAAGCATAGGATAAAACAACATAAATACAATTTAATAAAGCATAGGTTAAAACAACATAAATACAATTTAATAAAGCATAGGTTAAAACAACATAAATAAAAGTTAATAAAGCATAGGATAAAACAACATAAATACAATTTAATAAAGCATAGGATAAAACAACATAAATACAATTTATAAAGCATAGGATAAAACAACATAAATACAATTTAATAAAGCATAGGATAAAACAACATGAATACAATTTAATAAAGCATAGGATAAAACAACATGAATACAATTTAATAAAGCATAGGATAAAACAACATAAATACAATTTAATAAAGCATAGGTTAAAACAACATAAATACAATTTAATAAAGCATAGGTTAAAACAACATAAATAAAAGTTAATAAAGCATAGGATAAAACAACATAAATACAATTTAATAAAGCATAGGATAAAACAACATAAATACAATTTATAAAGCATAGGATAAAACAACATAAATACAATTTAATAAAGCATAGGATAAAACAACATAAATACAATTTAATAAAGCATAGGATAAAACAACATAAATACAATTTAATAGAGCATAGGATAAAACAACATAAATACAATTTATAAAGCATAGGATAAAACAACATAAATACAATTTAATAAAGCATAGGATAAAACAACATAAATACAATTTAATAAAGCATAGGTCAAAATAACATAAATACAATTTAATAAAGCATAGGATAAAACAACATAAATACAATTTAATAAAGCATAGGATAAAACAACATAAATAACATTTAATAAAGCATAGCATAAAACAACATAAATTCAATTTAATAAAGCATAAGATAAAACAACATAAATACAATTTAATAAAGCATAGGATAAAACAACATGAATAAAATTTAATAAAGCATAGGATAAAACAACATAAATAAAATTTAATAAAGCATAGGATAAAACAACATAAATTCAATTTAATAAAGCATATTATAAAACAACATAAATACAATTTAATAAAGCATAGGATAAAACAACATGAATACAATTTAATAAAGCATAGGATAAAACAACATGAATACAATTTAATAAAGCATAGGATAAAACAACATAAATACAATTTAATAAAGCATAGGTTAAAACAACATAAATACAATTTAATAAAGCATAGGTTAAAACAACATAAATAAAAGTTAATAAAGCATAGGATAAAACAACATGAATAAAATTTAATAAAGCATAGGATAAAACAACATAAATAAAATTTAATAAAGCATAGGATAAAACAACATAAATTCAATTTAATAAAGCATATTATAAAACAACATAAATACAATTTAATAAAGCATAGGATAAAACAACATGAATACAATTTAATAAAGCATAGGATAAAACAACATGAATACAATTTAATAAAGCATAGGATAAAACAACATAAATACAATTTAATAAAGCATAGGTTAAAACAACATAAATACAATTTAATAAAGCATAGGTTAAAACAACATAAATAAAAGTTAATAAAGCATAGGATAAAACAACATAAATACAATTTAATAAAGCATAGGATAAAACAACATAAATACAATTTATAAAGCATAGGATAAAACAACATAAATACAATTTAATAAAGCATAGGATAAAACAACATGAATACAATTTAATAAAGCATAGGATAAAACAACATGAATACAATTTAATAAAGCATAGTATAAAACAACATAAATACAATTTAATAAAGCATAGGTTAAAACAACATAAATACAATTTAATAAAGCATAGGTTAAAACAACATAAATAAAAGTTAATAAAGCATAGGATAAAACAACATAAATACAATTTAATAAAGCATAGGATAAAACAACATAAATACAATTTATAAAGCATAGGATAAAACAACATAAATACAATTTAATAAAGCATAGGATAAAACAACATAAATACAATTTAATAAAGCATAGGATAAAACAACATAAATACAATTTAATAGAGCATAGGATAAAACAACATAAATACAATTTATAAAGCATAGGATAAAACAACATAAATACAATTTAATAAAGCATAGGATAAAACAACATAAATACAATTTAATAAAGCATAGGTCAAAATAACATAAATACAATTTAATAAAGCATAGGATAAAACAACATAAATACAATTTAATAAAGCATAGGATAAAACAACATAAATAACATTTAATAAAGCATAGCATAAAACAACATAAATTCAATTTAATAAAGCATAAGATAAAACAACATAAATACAATTTAATAAAGCATAGGATAAAAAAACATGAATAAAATTTAATAAAGCATAGGATAAAACAACATAAATAAAATTTAATAAAGCATAGGATAAAACAACATAAATTCAATTTAATAAAGCATATTATAAAACAACATAAATACAATTTAATAAAGCATAGGATAAAACAACATGAATACAATTTAATAAAGCATAGGATAAAACAACATGAATACAATTTAATAAAGCATAGGATAAAACAACATAAATACAATTTAATAAAGCATAGGTTAAAACAACATAAATACAATTTAATAAAGCATAGGTTAAAACAACATAAATAAAAGTTAATAAAGCATAGGATAAAACAACATGAATACAATTTAATAAACCATAGGTTAAAACAACATAAATACAATTTATAAAGCATAGGATAAAACAACATAAATACAATTTAATAAAGCATAGGATAAAACAACATAAATACAATTTAATAAAGCATAGGATAAAACAACATAAATACAATTTAATAAAGCATAGGTTAAAACAACATAAATACAATTTAATAAAGCATAGGTTAAAACAACATAAATAAAAGTTAATAAAGCATAGGATAAAACAACATGAATACAATTTAATAAAGCATAGGTTAAAACAACATAAATACAATTTAATAAAGCATAGGATAAAACAACATAAATACAATTTAATAAAGCATAGGATAAAACAACATAAATACAATTTAATAAAGCATAGGATAAAACAACATGAATACAATTTAATAAAGCATAGGTTAAAACAACATAAATACAATTTAAGAAAGCATAGGATAAAACTACATAAATACATTTTAATAAAGCATAGGATAAAACAACATAAATACAATTTAATAAAGCATAGGTTAAAACAACATAAATACAATTTAATAAAGCATAGGACAAAACAACATAAATACAATTTAATAAAGCATAGGATAAAACAACATAAATACAATTTATAAAGCATAGGATAAAACAACATAAATACAATTTAATAAAGCATAGGATAAAACAACATAAATACAATTTAATAAAGCATAGGCTAAAACTACATAAATACAATTTAATAAAGCATAGGATAAAACAACATAAATACAATTTAATAAAGCATAGCATAAAACAACATAAATTCAATGTAATAAAGCATAGGATAAAACAACATAAATACAATTTAATAAAGCATAGGATAAAACAACATAAATACAATTTAATAAAGCATAAGATAAAACAACATGAATACAATTTAATAAAGCATAGGTTAAAACAACATAAATATAATTTAATAAAGCATAGGATAAAACAACATAAATACAATTTAATAAAGCATAGGATAAAACAACATAAATACAATTTAATAAAGCATAGGATAAAACAACATAAATACAATTTAATAAAGCATAGGATAAAACAACATAAATACAATTTAATAGAGCATAGGATAAAACAACATAAATACAATTTATAAAGCATAGGATAAAACAACATAAATACAATTTAATAAAGCATAGGATAAAACAACATAAATACAATTTAATAAAGCATAGGATAAAACATCATAAATACAATTTAATAAAGCATAGGAATAAACAACGTAAATACTATTTAAAAAAGCATAGGATAAAACCACATCAATACAATTTAATAAAGCACAGGATAAAACAACATAAATACAATTTAATAAAGCATAGGAAACAACAACATAAATACAATTTAGTAAAGCATAGGTCAAAATAACATAAATACAATTTAATAAAGCATAGGATAAAACAACATGAATAAAATTTAATAAAGCATAGGATAAAACAACATAAATTTAATTTAATAAAGCATATTATAAAACAACATAAATACAATTTAATAAAGCATAGGATAAAACAACATGAATACAATTTAATAAAGCATAGGATAAAACAACATGCATACAATTTAATAAAGCATAGGATAAAACAACATGCATACAATTTAATAAAGCATAGGATAAAACAACATAAATACAATTTAATAAAGCATAGGTTAAAACAACATAAATACAATTTAATAAAGCATAGGTTAAAACAACATAAATAAAAGTTAATAAAGCATAGGATAAAACAACATAAATAAAATTTAATAAAGCATAGGATAAAACAACATAAATTCAATTTAATAAAGCATATTATAAAACAACATAAATACAATTTAATAAAGCATAGGATAAAACAACATGAATACAATTTAATAAAGCATAGGATAAAACAACATGAATACAATTTAATAAAGCATAGGATAAAACAACATAAATACAATTTAATAAAGCATAGGTTAAAACAACATAAATACAATTTAATAAAGCATAGGTTAAAACAACATAAATAAAAGTTAATAAAGCATAGGATAAAACAACATAAATACAATTTAATAAAGCATAGGATAAAACAACATAAATACAATTTATAAAGCATAGGATAAAACAACATAAATACAATTTAATAAAGCATAGGATAAAACAACATGAATACAATTTAATAAAGCATAGGATAAAACAACATGAATACAATTTAATAAAGCATAGGATAAAACAACATAAATACAATTTAATAAAGCATAGGTTAAAACAACATAAATACAATTTAATAAAGCATAGGTTAAAACAACATAAATAAAAGTTAATAAAGCATAGGATAAAACAACATAAATACAATTTAATAAAGCATAGGATAAAACAACATAAATACAATTTATAAAGCATAGGATAAAACAACATAAATACAATTTAATAAAGCATAGGATAAAACAACATAAATACAATTTAATAAAGCATAGGATAAAACAACATAAATACAATTTAATAGAGCATAGGATAAAACAACATAAATACAATTTATAAAGCATAGGATAAAACAACATAAATACAATTTAATAAAGCATAGGATAAAACAACATAAATACAATTTAATAAAGCATAGGTCAAAATAACATAAATACAATTTAATAAAGCATAGGATAAAACAACATAAATACAATTTAATAAAGCATAGTATAAAACAACATAAATTCAATTTAATAAAGCATAGGATAAAACAACATAAATACAATTTAATAAAGCATAGGTTAAAACAACATAAATACAATTTAATAAAGCATAGGTTAAAACAACATAAATAAAAGTTAATAAAGCATAGGATAAAACAACATAAATACAATTTAATAAAGCATAGGATAAAACAACATAAATACAATTTATAAAGCATAGGATAAAACAACATAAATACAATTTAATAAAGCATAGGATAAAACAACATGAATACAATTTAATAAAGCATAGGATAAAACAACATGAATACAATTTAATAAAGCATAGGATAAAACAACATAAATACAATTTAATAAAGCATAGGTTAAAACAACATAAATACAATTTAATAAAGCATAGGTTAAAACAACATAAATAAAAGTTAATAAAGCATAGGATAAAACAACATAAATACAATTTAATAAAGCATAGGATAAAACAACATAAATACAATTTATAAAGCATAGGATAAAACAACATAAATACAATTTAATAAAGCATAGGATAAAACAACATAAATACAATTTAATAAAGCATAGGATAAAACAACATAAATACAATTTAATAGAGCATAGGATAAAACAACATAAATACAATTTATAAAGCATAGGATAAAACAACATAAATACAATTTAATAAAGCATAGGATAAAACAACATAAATACAATTTAATAAAGCATAGGTCAAAATAACATAAATACAATTTAATAAAGCATAGGATAAAACAACATAAATACAATTTAATAAAGCATAGTATAAAACAACATAAATTCAATTTAATAAAGCATAGGATAAAACAACATAAATACAATTTAGTAAAGCATAGGTTAAAACAACATAAATACAATTTAATAAAGCATATGTTAAAACAACATAAATACAATTTAATAAAGCATAAGATAAAACAACATGAATATAATTTAGTAAAGCATAAGATAAAACAACATGAATGCAATTTAATAAATCATAGGTTAAAACAACATAAATACAATTTAATAAAGCATAGGATAAAACAACATAAATACAATTTAATAAAGCATAGGATAAAACAACATAAATACAATTTAATAAAGCATAGGATAAGCAACATAAATACAATTTAATAAAGCATAAGATAAAACAACATGAATATAATTTAGTAAAGCATAAGATAAAACAACATGAATACAATTTAATAAAGCATAGGTTAAAACAACATAAATACAATTTAATAAAGCATAGGATAAAACAACATAAATACAATTTAATAAAGCATAGGATAAAACAACATAAATACAATTTAATAAAGCATAGGATAAAACAACATAAATACAATTTAATAAAGCATAGGATAAAACAACATAAATAAAATTTAATAAAGCATAGGATAAAACAATATAAATACAATTTAATAAAGCCTAGGATAAAACAACATAAATACAATTTAATAAAGCTTAGGATAAAACAACATAAATACAATTTATTAAAGCATAGGATAAAACAACATAAATACAATTTAATAAAGCATAGGATAAAACAACATAAATACAATTTAATAAAGCATAGGATGAAACAACATAAATACAATGTAATAAAGCATAGGATAAAACAACATAAATACAATTTAATAAAGCATAGGATAAAACAACATAAATACAATTTAATAAAGCATAGGATAAAACAACATAAATAAAATTTAATAAAGCATAGGATAAAACAACATAAATACAATTTATAAAGCATAGGATAAAACAACATAAATACAATTTAATAAAGCATAGGATAAAACAACATAAATACAATTTAATAAAGCATAGGATAAAACATCATAAATACAATTTAATAAAGCATAGGATTAAACAACGTAAATACTATTTAAAAAAGCATAGGATAAAACCACATAAATACAATTTCATAAAGCACAGGATAAAATAACATAAATACAATTTAATAAAGCATAGGATACAACAACATAAATACAATTTAGTAAAGCATAGGTCAAAATAACATAAATACAATTTAATAAAGCATAGGATAAAACAACATGAATAAAATTTAATAAAGCATAGGATAAAACAACATAAATAAAATTTAATAAAGCATAGGATAAAACAACATAAATTCAATTTAATAAAGCATATTATAAAACAACATAAATACAATTTAATAAAGCATAGGATAAAACAACATGAATACAATTTAATAAAGCATAGGATAAAACAACATGAATACAATTTAATAAAGCATAGGATAAAACAACATAAATACAATTTAATAAAGCATAGGTTAAAACAACATAAATACAATTTAATAAAGCATAGGTTAAAACAACATAAATAAAAGTTAATAAAGCATAGGATAAAACAACATAAATACAATTTAATAAAGCATAGGATAAAACAACATAAATACAATTTATAAAGCATAGGATAAAACAACATAAATACAATTTAATAAAGCATAGGATAAAACAACATAAATACAATTTAATAAAGCATAGGATAAAACAACATAAATACAATTTAATAAAGCATAGGCTAAAACTACATAAATACAATTTAATAAAGCATAGGATAAAACAAATTAAATACAATTTAATAAAGCATAGGATAAAACAACATAAATTCAATTTAATAAAGCATAGGATAAAACAACATAAATACAATTTAATAAAGCATAGGTTAAAACAACATAAATACAATTTAATAAAGCATAGGATAAAACAACATAAATAAAATTTAATAAAGCATAGGATAAAACAACATAAATACAATTTAATAAAGCATAGGATAAAACAACATAAATAAAATTTAATAAAGCATAGGATAAAACAACATAAATACAATTTATAAAGCATAGGTTAAAACAACATAAATACAAGTTAATAAAGCATAGGATAAAACAACATAAATACAATTTAATAAAGCATAGGATAAAACAACATAAATACAATTTAATAAAGCATAGGATAAAACAACATAAATACAATTTAATAAAGCATAGGTTAAAACAACATAAATACAATTTAATAAAGCATAGGTTAAAACAACATAAATACAATTTAATAAAGCATAGGAAAAAACAACATAAATTCAATTTAATAAAGCATAGGATAAAACAACATAAATACAATTGAATAAAGCACAGGATAAAACAACATAAATAAAATTTAATAAAGCATAGGATAAAACAAGATAAATAAAATTTAATAAAGCATAGGATAAAATAACATAAATACAGTTTAATAAAGCATAGGATAAAACAACATAAATACAATTTAATAAAGCATAGGATAAAACAACATAAATACAATTTAATAAAGCATAGGTTAAAACAACATAAATACAATTTAATAAAGCATAGGATAAAACAACATAAATACAATTTAATAAAGCATAGGATAAAACAACATAAATAAAATTTAATAAAGCATAGGATAAAACAACATAAATACAATTTAATAAAGCATAGGATAAAACAACATACATAAAATTTAATAAAGCATAGGATAAAACAACATAAATACAATTTAATAAAGCATAGGAGAAAACAACATAAATCAAATTTAATAAAGCATAGGTTAAAACAACATAAATACAATTTAATAAAGCATAGGACAAAACAACATAAATACAATTTAATAAAGCATAGTTTAAAACAACATAAATACAATTTAATAAAGCATAGGATAAAACAACATAAATACAATTTAATAAAGCATAGGATAAAACAACATAAATACAATTTAATAAAGCATAGGATAAAACAACATAAATACAATTTAATAAAGCATAGGATAAAACAACATAAATACAATTTAATAAAGCATAGGATAAAACAACATAAATAAAATTTAATAAAGCATAGGATAAAACAATATAAATACAATTTAATAAAGCCTAGGATAAAACAACATAAATACAATTTAATAAAGCTTAGGATAAAACAACATAAATACAATTTATTAAAGCATAGGATAAAACAACATAAATACAATTTAATAAAGCATAGGATAAAACAACATAAATACAATTTAATAAAGCATAGGATGAAACAACATAAATACAATGTAATAAAGCATAGGATAAAACAACATAAATACAATTTAATAAAGCATAGGATAAAACAACATAAATACAATTTAATAAAGCATAGGATAAAACAACATAAATAAAATTTAATAAAGCATAGGATAAAACAACATAAATACAATTTATAAAGCATAGGATAAAACAACATAAATACAATTTAATAAAGCATAGGATAAAACAACATAAATACAATTTAATAAAGCATAGGATAAAACATCATAAATACAATTTAATAAAGCATAGGATTAAACAACGTAAATACTATTTAAAAAAGCATAGGATAAAACCACATAAATACAATTTCATAAAGCACAGGATAAAATAACATAAATACAATTTAATAAAGCATAGGATACAACAACATAAATACAATTTAGTAAAGCATAGGTCAAAATAACATAAATACAATTTAATAAAGCATAGGATAAAACAACATGAATAAAATTTAATAAAGCATAGGATAAAACAACATAAATAAAATTTAATAAAGCATAGGATAAAACAACATAAATTCAATTTAATAAAGCATATTATAAAACAACATAAATACAATTTAATAAAGCATAGGATAAAACAACATGAATACAATTTAATAAAGCATAGGATAAAACAACATGAATACAATTTAATAAAGCATAGGATAAAACAACATAAATACAATTTAATAAAGCATAGGTTAAAACAACATAAATACAATTTAATAAAGCATAGGTTAAAACAACATAAATAAAAGTTAATAAAGCATAGGATAAAACAACATAAATACAATTTAATAAAGCATAGGATAAAACAACATAAATACAATTTATAAAGCATAGGATAAAACAACATAAATACAATTTAATAAAGCATAGGATAAAACAACATAAATACAATTTAATAAAGCATAGGATAAAACAACATAAATACAATTTAATAAAGCATAGGCTAAAACTACATAAATACAATTTAATAAAGCATAGGATAAAACAAATTAAATACAATTTAATAAAGCATAGGATAAAACAACATAAATTCAATTTAATAAAGCATAGGATAAAACAACATAAATACAATTTAATAAAGCATAGGTTAAAACAACATAAATACAATTTAATAAAGCATAGGATAAAACAACATAAATAAAATTTAATAAAGCATAGGATAAAACAACATAAATACAATTTAATAAAGCATAGGATAAAACAACATAAATAAAATTTAATAAAGCATAGGATAAAACAACATAAATACAATTTATAAAGCATAGGTTAAAACAACATAAATACAAGTTAATAAAGCATAGGATAAAACAACATAAATACAATTTAATAAAGCATAGGATAAAACAACATAAATACAATTTAATAAAGCATAGGATAAAACAACATAAATACAATTTAATAAAGCATAGGTTAAAACAACATAAATACAATTTAATAAATCATAGGTTAAAACAACATAAATACAATTTAATAAAGCATAGGATAAAACAACATAAATTCAATTTAATAAAGCATAGGATAAAACAACATAAATACAATTTAATAAAGCACAGGATAAAACAACATAAATAAAATTTAATAAAGCATAGGATAAAACAAGATAAATAAAATTTAATAAAGCATAGGATAAAACAACATAAATACAATTTAATAAAGCATAGTTTAAAACAACATAAATACAATTTAATAAAGCATATGATAAAACCACAGAAATACAATTTAATAAAGCATAGGATAAAACAACAAAAATACAATTTAATAAAGCATAGGACAAAACAACATAAATACAATTTAATAATGCATAGGACAAAACAACATAAATACAATTTAATGAAACATAGGATAAACAACATAAATACAATTTAATAAAGCATAGGACAAAACAACATAAATACAATTTAATAAAGCATATGTTATAACAACATAAATACAATTTAATAAAGCATAAGATATAACAACATGAATATAATTTAGGAAAGCATAAGATAAAACAACATGAATACAATTTAATAAAGCATAGGTTAAAACAACATAAATACAATTTAAGAAAGCATAGGATAAAACTACATAAACACATTTTAATAAAGCATAGGATAAAACAACATAAATACAATTTAATAAAGCATAGGTTAAAACAAAATAAATACAATTTAATAAAGCATAGGACAAAACAACATAAATACAATTTAATAAAGCATAGGATAAAACAACATAAATACAATTTATAAAGCATAGGATAAAACAACATAAATACAATTTAATAAAGCATAAGATAAAACAACATAAATACAATTTAATAAAGCATAGGCTAAAACTACATAAATACAATTTAATAAAGCATAGGATAAAACAAATTAAATACAATTTAATAAAGCATAGCATAAAACAACATAAATTCAATGTAATAAAGCATAGGATAAAACAACATAAATACAATTTAATAAAGCATAGGATAAAACAACATAAATACAATTTAATAAAGCATAAGATAAAACAACATGAATACAATTTAATAAAGCATAGGTTAAAACAACATAAATATAATTTAATAAAGCATAGGATAAAACAACATAAATACAATTTAATAAAGCATAGGTTAAAACAACATAAATACAATTTAATAAAGCATAGGATAAAACAACATAAATACAATTTAATAAAGCATAGGACAAAACAACATAAATACAATTTAATAAAGCATAGGTTAAAGCAACATAAATACAATTTAATAAAGCATAGGTTAAAACAACATAAATACAATTTAATAAAGCATAGGATAAAACAATATAAATACAATTTAATAAAGCATAGGATAAAACAACATAAATACAATTTAATAAAGCATAGGATAAAACAACATAAATACAATTTAATAGAGCATAGGATAAAACAACATAAATACAATTTATAAAGCATAGGATAAAACAACATAAATACAATTTAATAAAGCATAGGATAAAACAACATAAATACAATTTAATAAAGCATAGGATAAAACATCATAAATACAATTTAATAAAGCATAGGAATAAACAACGTAAATACTATTTAAAAAAGCATAGGATAAAACCACATAAATACAATTTAATAAAGCACAGGATAAAACAACATAAATACAATTTAATAAAGCATAGGGAACAACAACATAAATACAATTTAGTAAAGCATAGGTCAAAATAACATAAATACAATTTAATAAAGCATAGGATAAAACAACATGAATAAAATTTAATAAAGCATAGGATAAAACAACATAAATTCAATTTAATAAAGCATATTATAAAACAACATAAATACAATTTAATAAAGCATAGGATAAAACAACATGAATACAATTTAATAAAGCATAGGATAAAACAACATGAATACAATTTAATAAAGCATAGGATAAAACAACATAAATACAATTTAATAAAGCATAGGTTAAAACAACATAAATACAATTTAATAAAGCATAGGTTAAAACAACATAAATAAAAGTTAATAAAGCATAGGATAAAACAACATAAATACAATTTAATAAAGCATAGGATAAAACAACATAAATACAATTTATAAAGCATAGGATAAAACAACATAAATACAATTTAATAAAGCATAGGATAAAACAACATGAATACAATTTAATAAAGCATAGGATAAAACAACATGAATACAATTTAATAAAGCATAGGATAAAACAACATAAATACAATTCAATAAAGCATAGGTTAAAACAACATAAATACAATTTAATAAAGCATAGGTTAAAACAACATAAATAAAAGTTAATAAAGCATAGGATAAAACAACATAAATACAATTTAATAAAGCATAGGATAAAACAACATAAATACAATTTATAAAGCATAGGATAAAACAACATAAATACAATTTAATAAAGCATAGGATAAAACAACATAAATACAATTTAATAAAGCATAGGATAAAACAACATAAATACAATTTAATAGAGCATAGGATAAAACAACATAAATACAATTTATAAAGCATAGGATAAAACAACATAAATACAATTTAATAAAGCATAGGATAAAACAACATAAATACAATTTAATAAAGCATAGGTCAAAATAACATAAATACAATTTAATAAAGCATAGGATAAAACAACATAAATACAATTTAATAAAGCATAGGATAAAACAACATAAATAACATTTAATAAAGCATAGCATAAAACAACATAAATTCAATTTAATAAAGCATAAGATAAAACAACATAAATACAATTTAATAAAGCATAGGATAAAACAACATGAATAAAATTTAATAAAGCATAGGATAAAACAACATAAATAAAATTTAATAAAGCATAGGATAAAACAACATAAATTCAATTTAATAAAGCATATTATAAAACAACATAAATACAATTTAATAAAGCATAGGATAAAACAACATGAATACAATTTAATAAAGCATAGGATAAAACAACATGAATACAATTTAATAAAGCATAGGATAAAACAACATAAATACAATTTAATAAAGCATAGGATAAAACAACATAAATACAATTTATAAAGCATAGGTTAAAACAACATAAATACAAGTTAATAAAGCATAGGATAAAACAACATAAATACAATTTAATAAAGCATAGGATAAAACAACATAAATACAATTTAATAAAGCATAGGATAAAACAACATAAATACAATTTAATAAAGCATAGGTTAAAACAACATAAATACAATTTAATAAATCATAGGTTAAAACAACATAAATACAATTTAATAAAGCATAGGATAAAACAACATAAATTCAATTTAATAAAGCATAGGATAAAACAACATAAATACAATTTAATAAAGCACAGGATAAAACAACATAAATAAAATTTAATAAAGCATAGGATAAAACAAGATAAATAAAATTTAATAAAGCATAGGATAAAACAACATAAATACAATTTAATAAAGCATAGGATAAAACAACATAAATAAAATTTAATAAAGCATAGGATAAAACAACATAAATACAATTTAATAAAGCATAGGATAAAACAACATAAATACAATTTAATAAAGCATAGGTTAAAACAACATAAATACAATTTAATAAAGCATAGGATAAAACAACATAAATACAATTTAATAAAGCATAGGATAAAACAACATAAATAAAATTTAATAAAGCATAGGATAAAACAACATAAATACAATTTAATAAAGCATAGGATAAAACAACATACATAAAATTTAATAAAGCATAGGATAAAACAACATAAATACAATTTAATAAAGCATAGGAGAAAACAACATAAATCAAATTTAATAAAGCATAGGTTAAAACAACATAAATACAATTTAATAAAGCATAGGACAAAACAACATAAATACAATTTAATAAAGCATAGTTTAAAACAACATAAATACAATTTAATAAAGCATAGGATAAAACCACAGAAATACAATTTAATAAAGCATATGTTATAACAACATAAATACAATTTAATAAAGCATAAGATATAACAACATGAATATAATTTAGGAAAGCATAAGATAAAACAACATGAATACAATTTAATAAAGCATAGGTTAAAACAACATAAATACAATTTAAGAAAGCATAGGATAAAACTACATAAATACATTTTAATAAAGCATAGGATAAAACAACATAAATACAATTTAATAAAGCATAGGTTAAAACAACATAAATACAATTTAATAAAGCATAGGACAAAACAACATAAATACAATTTAATAAAGCATAGGATAAAACAACATAAATATAATTTATAAAGCATAGGATAAAACAACATAAATACAATTTAATAAAGCATAGGATAAAACAACATAAATACAATTTAATAAAGCATAGGCTAAAACTACATAAATACAATTTAATAAAGCATAGGATAAAACAAATTAAATACAATTTAATAAAGCATAGCATAAAACAACATAAATTCAATGTAATAAAGCATAGGATAAAACAACATAAATACAATTTAATAAAGCATAGGATAAAACAACATAAATACAATTTAATAAAGCATAAGATAAAACAACATGAATACAATTTAATAAAGCATAGGTTAAAACAACATAAATATAATTTAATAAAGCATAGGATAAAACAACATAAATACAATTTAATAAAGCATAGGTTAAAACAACATAAATACAATTTAATAAAGCATAGGATAAAACAACATAAATACAATTTAATAAAGCATAGGACAAAACAACATAAATACAATTTAATAAAGCATAGGTTAAAGCAACATAAATACAATTTAATAAAGCATAGGTTAAAACAACATAAATACAATTTAATAAAGCATAGGATAAAACAATATAAATACAATTTAATAAAGCATAGGATAAAACAACATAAATACAATTTAATAAAGCATAGGATAAAACAACATAAATACAATTTAATAGAGCATAGGATAAAACAACATAAATACAATTTATAAAGCATAGGATAAAACAACATAAATACAATTTAATAAAGCATAGGATAAAACAACATAAATACAATTTAATAAAGCATAGGATAAAACCACAGAAATACAATTTAATAAAGCATAGGATAAAACAACATAAATACAATTTAATAAAGCATAGGACAAAACAACATAAATACAATTTAATAATGCATAGGACAAAACAACATAAATACAATTTAATGAAACATAGGATAAACAACATAAATACAATTTAATAAAGCATAGGACAAAACAACATAAATACAATTTAATAAAGCATATGTTATAACAACATAAATACAATTTAATAAAGCATAAGATATAACAACATGAATATAATTTAGGAAAGCATAAGATAAAACAACATGAATACAATTTAATAAAGCATAGGTTAAAACAACATAAATACAATTTAAGAAAGCATAGGATAAAACTACATAAATACATTTTAATAAAGCATAGGTTAAAACAACATAAATACAATTTAATAAAGCATAGGTTAAAACAACATAAATACAATTTAATAAAGCATAGGACAAAACAACATAAATACAATTTAATAAAGCATAGGATAAAACAACATAAATATAATTTATAAAGCATAGGATAAAACAACATAAATACAATTTAATAAAGCATAGGATAAAACAACATAAATACAATTTAATAAAGCATAGGCTAAAACTACATAAATACAATTTAATAAAGCATAGGATAAAACAAATTAAGTACAATTTAATAAAGCATAGCATAAAACAACATAAATTCAATGTAATAAAGCATAGGATAAAACAACATAAATACAATTTAATAAAGCATAGGATAAAACAACATAAATACAATTTAATAAAGCATAAGATAAAACAACATAAATACAATTTAATAAAGCATAGGTTAAAACAACATAAATAAAAGTTAATAAAGCATAGGATAAAACAACATAAATACAATTTAATAAAGCATAGGATAAAACAACATAAATACAATTTATAAAGCATAGGATAAAACAACATAAATACAATTTAATAAAGCATAGGATAAAACAACATGAATACAATTTAATAAAGCATAGGATAAAACAACATGAATACAATTTAATAAAGCATAGGATAAAACAACATAAATACAATTCAATAAAGCATAGGTTAAAACAACATAAATACAATTTAATAAAGCATAGGTTAAAACAACATAAATAAAAGTTAATAAAGCATAGGATAAAACAACATAAATACAATTTAATAAAGCATAGGATAAAACAACATAAATACAATTTATAAAGCATAGGATAAAACAACATAAATACAATTTAATAAAGCATAGGATAAAACAACATAAATACAATTTAATAAAGCATAGGATAAAACAACATAAATACAATTTAATAGAGCATAGGATAAAACAACATAAATACAATTTATAAAGCATAGGATAAAACAACATAAATACAATTTAATAAAGCATAGGATAAAACAACATAAATACAATTTAATAAAGCATAGGTCAAAATAACATAAATACAATTTAATAAAGCATAGGATAAAACAACATAAATACAATTTAATAAAGCATAGGATAAAACAACATAAATAACATTTAATAAAGCATAGCATAAAACAACATAAATTCAATTTAATAAAGCATAAGATAAAACAACATAAATACAATTTAATAAAGCATAGGATAAAACAACATGAATAAAATTTAATAAAGCATAGGATAAAACAACATAAATAAAATTTAATAAAGCATAGGATAAAACAACATAAATTCAATTTAATAAAGCATATTATAAAACAACATAAATACAATTTAATAAAGCATAGGATAAAACAACATGAATACAATTTAATAAAGCATAGGATAAAACAACATGAATACAATTTAATAAAGCATAGGATAAAACAACATAAATACAATTTAATAAAGCATAGGATAAAACAACATAAATACAATTTATAAAGCATAGGTTAAAACAACATAAATACAAGTTAATAAAGCATAGGATAAAACAACATAAATACAATTTAATAAAGCATAGGATAAAACAACATAAATACAATTTAATAAAGCATAGGATAAAACAACATAAATACAATTTAATAAAGCATAGGTTAAAACAACATAAATACAATTTAATAAATCATAGGTTAAAACAACATAAATACAATTTAATAAAGCATAGGATAAAACAACATAAATTCAATTTAATAAAGCATAGGATAAAACAACATAAATACAATTTAATAAAGCACAGGATAAAACAACATAAATAAAATTTAATAAAGCATAGGATAAAACAAGATAAATAAAATTTAATAAAGCATAGGATAAAACAACATAAATACAATTTAATAAAGCATAGGATAAAACAACATAAATAAAATTTAATAAAGCATAGGATAAAACAACATAAATACAATTTAATAAAGCATAGGATAAAACAACATAAATACAATTTAATAAAGCATAGGTTAAAACAACATAAATACAATTTAATAAAGCATAGGATAAAACAACATAAATACAATTTAATAAAGCATAGGATAAAACAACATAAATAAAATTTAATAAAGCATAGGATAAAACAACATAAATACAATTTAATAAAGCATAGGATAAAACAACATACATAAAATTTAATAAAGCATAGGATAAAACAACATAAATACAATTTAATAAAGCATAGGAGAAAACAACATAAATCAAATTTAATAAAGCATAGGTTAAAACAACATAAATACAATTTAATAAAGCATAGGACAAAACAACATAAATACAATTTAATAAAGCATAGTTTAAAACAACATAAATACAATTTAATAAAGCATAGGATAAAACCACAGAAATACAATTTAATAAAGCATATGTTATAACAACATAAATACAATTTAATAAAGCATAAGATATAACAACATGAATATAATTTAGGAAAGCATATGATAAAACAACATGAATACAATTTAATAAAGCATAGGTTAAAACAACATAAATACAATTTAAGAAAGCATAGGATAAAACTACATAAATACATTTTAATAAAGCATAGGATAAAACAACATAAATACAATTTAATAAAGCATAGGTTAAAACAACATAAATACAATTTAATAAAGCATAGGACAAAACAACATAAATACAATTTAATAAAGCATAGGATAAAACAACATAAATATAATTTATAAAGCATAGGATAAAACAACATAAATACAATTTAATAAAGCATAGGATAAAACAACATAAATACAATTTAATAAAGCATAGGCTAAAACTACATAAATACAATTTAATAAAGCATAGGATAAAACAAATTAAATACAATTTAATAAAGCATAGCATAAAACAACATAAATTCAATGTAATAAAGCATAGGATAAAACAACATAAATACAATTTAATAAAGCATAGGATAAAACAACATAAATACAATTTAATAAAGCATAAGATAAAACAACATGAATACAATTTAATAAAGCATAGGTTAAAACAACATAAATATAATTTAATAAAGCATAGGATAAAACAACATAAATACAATTTAATAAAGCATAGGTTAAAACAACATAAATACAATTTAATAAAGCATAGGATAAAACAACATAAATACAATTTAATAAAGCATAGGACAAAACAACATAAATACAATTTAATAAAGCATAGGTTAAAGCAACATAAATACAATTTAATAAAGCATAGGTTAAAACAACATAAATACAATTTAATAAAGCATAGGATAAAACAATATAAATACAATTTAATAAAGCATAGGATAAAACAACATAAATACAATTTAATAAAGCATAGGATAAAACAACATAAATACAATTTAATAGAGCATAGGATAAAACAACATAAATACAATTTATAAAGCATAGGATAAAACAACATAAATACAATTTAATAAAGCATAGGATAAAACAACATAAATACAATTTAATAAAGCATAGGATAAAACATCATAAATACAATTTAATAAAGCATAGGAATAAACAACGTAAATACTATTTAAAAAAGCATAGGATAAAACCACATAAATACAATTTAATAAAGCACAGGATAAAACAACATAAATACAATTTAATAAAGCATAGGAAACAACAACATAAATACAATTTAGTAAAGCATAGGTCAAAATAACATAAATACAATTTAATAAAGCATAGGATAAAACAACATGAATAAAATTTAATAAAGCATAGGATAAAACAACATAAATTCAATTTAATAAAGCATATTATAAAACAACATAAATACAATTTAATAAAGCATAGGATAAAACAACATGAATACAATTTAATAAAGCATAGGATAAAACCACAGAAATACAATTTAATAAAGCATAGGATAAAACAACATAAATACAATTTAATAAAGCATAGGACAAAACAACATAAATACAATTTAATAATGCATAGGACAAAACAACATAAATACAATTTAATGAAACATAGGATAAACAACATAAATACAATTTAATAAAGCATAGGACAAAACAACATAAATACAATTTAATAAAGCATATGTTATAACAACATAAATACAATTTAATAAAGCATAAGATATAACAACATGAATATAATTTAGGAAAGCATAAGATAAAACAACATGAATACAATTTAATAAAGCATAGGTTAAAACAACATAAATACAATTTAAGAAAGCATAGGATAAAACTACATAAATACATTTTAATAAAGCATAGGTTAAAACAACATAAATACAATTTAATAAAGCATAGGTTAAAACAACATAAATACAATTTAATAAAGCATAGGACAAAACAACATAAATACAATTTAATAAAGCATAGGATAAAACAACATAAATATAATTTATAAAGCATAGGATAAAACAACATAAATACAATTTAATAAAGCATAGGATAAAACAACATAAATACAATTTAATAAAGCATAGGTTAAAACAACATAAATACAATTTAATAAAGCATAGGATAAAACAACATAAATACAATTTAATAAAGCATAGGACAAAACAACATAAATACAATTTAATAAAGCATAGGTTAAAGCTACATAAATACAATTTAATAAAGCATAGGTTAAAACAACATAAATACAATTTAATAAAGCATAGGATAAAACAATATAAATACAATTTAATAAAGCATAGGATAAAACAACATAAATACAATTTAATAAAGCATAGGATAAAACAACATAAATACAATTTAATAGAGCATAGGATAAAACAACATAAATACAATTTATAAAGCATAGGATAAAACAACATAAATACAATTTAATAAAGCATAGGATAAAACAACATAAATACAATTTAATAAAGCATAGGACAAAACAACATAAATACAATTTATAAAGCATAGGATAAAACAACATAAATACAATTTAATAAAGCATAGGATAAAACAACATAAATACAATTTAATAAAGCATAGGATAAAACAACATAAATACAATTTAATAGAGCATAGGATAAAACTACATAAATACATTTTAATAAAGCATAGGATAAAACAACATAAATACAATTTAATAAAGCATAGGTTAAAACAACATAAATACAATTTAATAAAGCATAGGACAAAACAACATAAATACAATTTAATAAAGCATAGGATAAAACAACATAAATATAATTTATAAAGCATAGGATAAAACAACATAAATACAATTTAATAAAGCATAGGATAAAACAACATAAATACAATTTAATAAAGCATAGGCTAAAACTACATAAATACAATTTAATAAAGCATAGGATAAAACAAATTAAATACAATTTAATAAAGCATAGCATAAAACAACATAAATTCAATGTAATAAAGCATAGGATAAAACAACATAAATACAATTTAATAAAGCATAGGATAAAACAACATAAATACAATTTAATAAAGCATAAGATAAAACAACATGAATACAATTTAATAAAGCATAGGTTAAAACAACATAAATATAATTTAATAAAGCATAGGATAAAACAACATAAATACAATTTAATAAAGCATAGGTTAAAACAACATAAATACAATTTAATAAAGCATAGGATAAAACAACATAAATACAATTTAATAAAGCATAGGACAAAACAACATAAATACAATTTAATAAAGCATAGGTTAAAGCAACATAAATACAATTTAATAAAGCATAGGTTAAAACAACATAAATACAATTTAATAAAGCATAGGATAAAACAATATAAATACAATTTAATAAAGCATAGGATAAAACAACATAAATACAATTTAATAAAGCATAGGATAAAACAACATAAATACAATTTAATAGAGCATAGGATAAAACAACATAAATACAATTTATAAAGCATAGGATAAAACAACATAAATACAATTTAATAAAGCATAGGATAAAACAACATAAATACAATTTAATAAAGCATAGGATAAAACATCATAAATACAATTTAATAAAGCATAGGAATAAACAACGTAAATACTATTTAAAAAAGCATAGGATAAAACCACATAAATACAATTTAATAAAGCACAGGATAAAACAACATAAATACAATTTAATAAAGCATAGGAAACAACAACATAAATACAATTTAGTAAAGCATAGGTCAAAATAACATAAATACAATTTAATAAAGCATAGGATAAAACAACATGAATAAAATTTAATAAAGCATAGGATAAAACAACATAAATTCAATTTAATAAAGCATATTATAAAACAACATAAATACAATTTAATAAAGCATAGGATAAAACAACATGAATACAATTTAATAAAGCATAGGATAAAACCACAGAAATACAATTTAATAAAGCATAGGATAAAACAACATAAATACAATTTAATAAAGCATAGGACAAAACAACATAAATACAATTTAATAATGCATAGGACAAAACAACATAAATACAATTTAATGAAACATAGGATAAACAACATAAATACAATTTAATAAAGCATAGGACAAAACAACATAAATACAATTTAATAAAGCATATGTTATAACAACATAAATACAATTTAATAAAGCATAAGATATAACAACATGAATATAATTTAGGAAAGCATAAGATAAAACAACATGAATACAATTTAATAAAGCATAGGTTAAAACAACATAAATACAATTTAAGAAAGCATAGGATAAAACTACATAAATACATTTTAATAAAGCATAGGTTAAAACAACATAAATACAATTTAATAAAGCATAGGTTAAAACAACATAAATACAATTTAATAAAGCATAGGACAAAACAACATAAATACAATTTAATAAAGCATAGGATAAAACAACATAAATATAATTTATAAAGCATAGGATAAAACAACATAAATACAATTTAATAAAGCATAGGATAAAACAACATAAATACAATTTAATAAAGCATAGGTTAAAACAACATAAATACAATTTAATAAAGCATAGGATAAAACAACATAAATACAATTTAATAAAGCATAGGACAAAACAACATAAATACAATTTAATAAAGCATAGGTTAAAGCTACATAAATACAATTTAATAAAGCATAGGTTAAAACAACATAAATACAATTTAATAAAGCATAGGATAAAACAATATAAATACAATTTAATAAAGCATAGGATAAAACAACATAAATACAATTTAATAAAGCATAGGATAAAACAACATAAATACAATTTAATAGAGCATAGGATAAAACAACATAAATACAATTTATAAAGCATAGGATAAAACAACATAAATACAATTTAATAAAGCATAGGATAAAACAACATAAATACAATTTAATAAAGCATAGGATAAAACATCATAAATACAATTTAATAAAGCATAGGAATAAACAACGTAAATACTATTTAAAAAAGCATAGGATAAAACCACATAAATACAATTTAATAAAGCACAGGATAAAACAACATAAATACAATTTAATAAAGCATAGGAAACAACAACATAAATACAATTTAGTAAAGCATAGGTCAAAATAACATAAATACAATTTAATAAAGCATAGGATAAAACAACATGAATAAAATTTAATAAAGCATAGGATAAAACAACATAAATTCAATTTAATAAAGCATATTATAAAACAACATAAATACAATTTAATAAAGCATAGGATAAAACAACATGAATACAATTTAATAAAGCATAGGATAAAACCACAGAAATACAATTTAATAAAGCATAGGATAAAACAACATAAATACAATTTAATAAAGCATAGGACAAAACAACATAAATACAATTTAATAATGCATAGGACAAAACAACATAAATACAATTTAATGAAACATAGGATAAACAACATAAATACAATTTAATAAAGCATAGGACAAAACAACATAAATACAATTTAATAAAGCATATGTTATAACAACATAAATACAATTTAATAAAGCATAAGATATAACAACATGAATATAATTTAGGAAAGCATAAGATAAAACAACATGAATACAATTTAATAAAGCATAGGTTAAAACAACATAAATACAATTTAAGAAAGCATAGGATAAAACTACATAAATACATTTTAATAAAGCATAGGTTAAAACAACATAAATACAATTTAATAAAGCATAGGTTAAAACAACATAAATACAATTTAATAAAGCATAGGACAAAACAACATAAATACAATTTAATAAAGCATAGGATAAAACAACATAAATATAATTTATAAAGCATAGGATAAAACAACATAAATACAATTTAATAAAGCATAGGATAAAACAACATAAATACAATTTAATAAAGCATAGGCTAAAACTACATAAATACAATTTAATAAAGCATAGGATAAAACAAATTAAATACAATTTAATAAAGCATAGCATAAAACAACATAAATTCAATGTAATAAAGCATAGGATAAAACAACATAAATACAATTTAATAAAGCATAGGATAAAACAACATAAATACAATTTAATAAAGCATAAGATAAAACAACATAAATACAATTTAATAAAGCATAGGTTAAAACAACATAAATAAAAGTTAATAAAGCATAGGATAAAACAACATAAATACAATTTAATAAAGCATAGGATAAAACAACATAAATACAATTTATAAAGCATAGGATAAAACAACATAAATACAATTTAATAAAGCATAGGATAAAACAACATGAATACAATTTAATAAAGCATAGGATAAAACAACATGAATACAATTTAATAAAGCATAGGATAAAACAACATAAATACAATTCAATAAAGCATAGGTTAAAACAACATAAATACAATTTAATAAAGCATAGGTTAAAACAACATAAATAAAAGTTAATAAAGCATAGGATAAAACAACATAAATACAATTTAATAAAGCATAGGATAAAACAACATAAATACAATTTATAAAGCATAGGATAAAACAACATAAATACAATTTAATAAAGCATAGGATAAAACAACATAAATACAATTTAATAAAGCATAGGATAAAACAACATAAATACAATTTAATAGAGCATAGGATAAAACAACATAAATACAATTTATAAAGCATAGGATAAAACAACATAAATACAATTTAATAAAGCATAGGATAAAACAACATAAATACAATTTAATAAAGCATAGGTCAAAATAACATAAATACAATTTAATAAAGCATAGGATAAAACAACATAAATACAATTTAATAAAGCATAGGATAAAACAACATAAATAACATTTAATAAAGCATAGCATAAAACAACATAAATTCAATTTAATAAAGCATAAGATAAAACAACATAAATACAATTTAATAAAGCATAGGATAAAACAACATGAATAAAATTTAATAAAGCATAGGATAAAACAACATAAATAAAATTTAATAAAGCATAGGATAAAACAACATAAATTCAATTTAATAAAGCATATTATAAAACAACATAAATACAATTTAATAAAGCATAGGATAAAACAACATGAATACAATTTAATAAAGCATAGGATAAAACAACATGAATACAATTTAATAAAGCATAGGATAAAACAACATAAATACAATTTAATAAAGCATAGGATAAAACAACATAAATACAATTTATAAAGCATAGGTTAAAACAACATAAATACAAGTTAATAAAGCATAGGATAAAACAACATAAATACAATTTAATAAAGCATAGGATAAAACAACATAAATACAATTTAATAAAGCATAGGATAAAACAACATAAATACAATTTAATAAAGCATAGGTTAAAACAACATAAATACAATTTAATAAATCATAGGTTAAAACAACATAAATACAATTTAATAAAGCATAGGATAAAACAACATAAATTCAATTTAATAAAGCATAGGATAAAACAACATAAATACAATTTAATAAAGCACAGGATAAAACAACATAAATAAAATTTAATAAAGCATAGGATAAAACAAGATAAATAAAATTTAATAAAGCATAGGATAAAACAACATAAATACAATTTAATAAAGCATAGGATAAAACAACATAAATAAAATTTAATAAAGCATAGGATAAAACAACATAAATACAATTTAATAAAGCATAGGATAAAACAACATAAATACAATTTAATAAAGCATAGGTTAAAACAACATAAATACAATTTAATAAAGCATAGGATAAAACAACATAAATACAATTTAATAAAGCATAGGATAAAACAACATAAATAAAATTTAATAAAGCATAGGATAAAACAACATAAATACAATTTAATAAAGCATAGGATAAAACAACATACATAAAATTTAATAAAGCATAGGATAAAACAACATAAATACAATTTAATAAAGCATAGGAGAAAACAACATAAATCAAATTTAATAAAGCATAGGTTAAAACAACATAAATACAATTTAATAAAGCATAGGACAAAACAACATAAATACAATTTAATAAAGCATAGTTTAAAACAACATAAATACAATTTAATAAAGCATAGGATAAAACCACAGAAATACAATTTAATAAAGCATAAGATATAACAACATGAATATAATTTAGGAAAGCATAAGATAAAACAACATGAATACAATTTAATAAAGCATAGGTTAAAACAACATAAATACAATTTAAGAAAGCATAGGATAAAACTACATAAATACATTTTAATAAAGCATAGGATAAAACAACATAAATACAATTTAATAAAGCATAGGTTAAAACAACATAAATACAATTTAATAAAGCATAGGACAAAACAACATAAATACAATTTAATAAAGCATAGGATAAAACAACATAAATATAATTTATAAAGCATAGGATAAAACAACATAAATACAATTTAATAAAGCATAGGATAAAACAACATAAATACAATTTAATAAAGCATAGGCTAAAACTACATAAATACAATTTAATAAAGCATAGGATAAAACAAATTAAATACAATTTAATAAAGCATAGCATAAAACAACATAAATTCAATGTAATAAAGCATAGGATAAAACAACATAAATACAATTTAATAAAGCATAGGATAAAACAACATAAATACAATTTAATAAAGCATAAGATAAAACAACATGAATACAATTTAATAAAGCATAGGTTAAAACAACATAAATATAATTTAATAAAGCATAGGATAAAACAACATAAATACAATTTAATAAAGCATAGGTTAAAACAACATAAATACAATTTAATAAAGCATAGGATAAAACAACATAAATACAATTTAATAAAGCATAGGACAAAACAACATAAATACAATTTAATAAAGCATAGGTTAAAGCAACATAAATACAATTTAATAAAGCATAGGTTAAAACAACATAAATACAATTTAATAAAGCATAGGATAAAACAATATAAATACAATTTAATAAAGCATAGGATAAAACAACATAAATACAATTTAATAAAGCATAGGATAAAACAACATAAATACAATTTAATAGAGCATAGGATAAAACAACATAAATACAATTTATAAAGCATAGGATAAAACAACATAAATACAATTTAATAAAGCATAGGATAAAACAACATAAATACAATTTAATAAAGCATAGGATAAAACATCATAAATACAATTTAATAAAGCATAGGAATAAACAACGTAAATACTATTTAAAAAAGCATAGGATAAAACCACATAAATACAATTTAATAAAGCACAGGATAAAACAACATAAATACAATTTAATAAAGCATAGGAAACAACAACATAAATACAATTTAGTAAAGCATAGGTCAAAATAACATAAATACAATTTAATAAAGCATAGGATAAAACAACATGAATAAAATTTAATAAAGCATAGGATAAAACAACATAAATTCAATTTAATAAAGCATATTATAAAACAACATAAATACAATTTAATAAAGCATAGGATAAAACAACATGAATACAATTTAATAAAGCATAGGATAAAACCACAGAAATACAATTTAATAAAGCATAGGATAAAACAACATAAATACAATTTAATAAAGCATAGGACAAAACAACATAAATACAATTTAATAATGCATAGGACAAAACAACATAAATACAATTTAATGAAACAGGATAAACAACATAAATACAATTTAATAAAGCATAGGACAAAACAACATAAATACAATTTAATAAAGCATATGTTATAACAACATAAATACAATTTAATAAAGCATAAGATATAACAACATGAATATAATTTAGGAAAGCATAAGATAAAACAACATGAATACAATTTAATAAAGCATAGGTTAAAACAACATAAATACAATTTAAGAAAGCATAGGATAAAACTACATAAATACATTTTAATAAAGCATAGGTTAAAACAACATAAATACAATTTAATAAAGCATAGGTTAAAACAACATAAATACAATTTAATAAAGCATAGGACAAAACAACATAAATACAATTTAATAAAGCATAGGATAAAACAACATAAATATAATTTATAAAGCATAGGATAAAACAACATAAATACAATTTAATAAAGCATAGGATAAAACAACATAAATACAATTTAATAAAGCATAGGCTAAAACTACATAAATACAATTTAATAAAGCATAGGATAAAACAAATTAAATACAATTTAATAAAGCATAGCATAAAACAACATAAATTCAATGTAATAAAGCATAGGATAAAACAACATAAATACAATTTAATAAAGCATAGGATAAAACAACATAAATACAATTTAATAAAGCATAAGATAAAACAACATGAATACAATTTAATAAAGCATAGGTTAAAACAACATAAATATAATTTAATAAAGCATAGGATAAAACAACATAAATACAATTTAATAAAGCATAGGTTAAAACAACATAAATACAATTTAATAAAGCATAGGATAAAACAACATAAATACAATTTAATAAAGCATAGGACAAAACAACATAAATACAATTTAATAAAGCATAGGTTAAAGCAACATAAATACAATTTAATAAAGCATAGGTTAAAACAACATAAATACAATTTAATAAAGCATAGGATAAAACAATATAAATACAATTTAATAAAGCATAGGATAAAACAACATAAATACAATTTAATAAAGCATAGGATAAAACAACATAAATACAATTTAATAGAGCATAGGATAAAACAACATAAATACAATTTATAAAGCATAGGATAAAACAACATAAATACAATTTAATAAAGCATAGGATAAAACAACATAAATACAATTTAATAAAGCATAGGATAAAACATCATAAATACAATTTAATAAAGCATAGGAATAAACAACGTAAATACTATTTAAAAAAGCATAGGATAAAACCACATAAATACAATTTAATAAAGCACAGGATAAAACAACATAAATACAATTTAATAAAGCATAGGAAACAACAACATAAATACAATTTAGTAAAGCATAGGTCAAAATAACATAAATACAATTTAATAAAGCATAGGATAAAACAACATGAATAAAATTTAATAAAGCATAGGATAAAACAACATAAATTCAATTTAATAAAGCATATTATAAAACAACATAAATACAATTTAATAAAGCATAGGATAAAACAACATGAATACAATTTAATAAAGCATAGGATAAAACAACATGAATACAATTTAATAAAGCATAGGATAAAACAACATAAATACAATTTAATAAAGCATAGGTTAAAACAACATAAATACAATTTAATAAAGCATAGGTTAAAACAACATAAATAAAAGTTAATAAAGCATAGGATAAAACAACATGAATAAAATTTAATAAAGCATAGGATAAAACAACATAAATAAAATTTAATAAAGCATAGGATAAAACAACATAAATTCAATTTAATAAAGCATATTATAAAACAACATAAATACAATTTAATAAAGCATAGGATAAAACAACATGAATACAATTTATAAAGCATAGGATAAAACAACATGAATACAATTTAATAAAGCATAGGATAAAACAACATAAATACAATTTAATAAAGCATAGGTTAAAACAACATAAATACAATTTAATAAAGCATAGGTTAAAACAACATAAATAAAAGTTAATAAAGCATAGGATAAAACAACATAAATACAATTTAATAAAGCATAGGATAAAACAACATAAATACAATTTATAAAGCATAGGATAAAACAACATAAATACAATTTAATAAAGCATAGGATAAAACAACATGAATACAATTTAATAAAGCATAGGATAAAACAACATGAATACAATTTAATAAAGCATAGGATAAAACAACATAAATACAATTTAATAAAGCATAGGTTAAAACAACATAAATACAATTTAATAAAGCATAGGTTAAAACAACATAAATAAAAGTTAATAAAGCATAGGATAAAACAACATAAATACAATTTAATAAAGCATAGGATAAAACAACATAAATACAATTTATAAAGCATAGGATAAAACAACATAAATACAATTTAATAAAGCATAGGATAAAACAACATAAATACAATTTAATAAAGCATAGGATAAAACAACATAAATACAATTTAATAGAGCATAGGATAAAACAACATAAATACAATTTATAAAGCATAGGATAAAACAACATAAATACAATTTAATAAAGCATAGGATAAAACAACATAAATACAATTTAATAAAGCATAGGTCAAAATAACATAAATACAATTTAATAAAGCATAGGATAAAACAACATAAATACAATTTAATAAAGCATAGGATAAAACAACATAAATAACATTTAATAAAGCATAGCATAAAACAACATAAATTCAATTTAATAAAGCATAAGATAAAACAACATAAATACAATTTAATAAAGCATAGGATAAAACAACATGAATAAAATTTAATAAAGCATAGGATAAAACAACATAAATAAAATTTAATAAAGCATAGGATAAAACAACATAAATTCAATTTAATAAAGCATATTATAAAACAACATAAATACAATTTAATAAAGCATAGGATAAAACAACATGAATACAATTTAATAAAGCATAGGATAAAACAACATGAATACAATTTAATAAAGCATAGGATAAAACAACATAAATACAATTTAATAAAGCATAGGTTAAAACAACATAAATACAATTTAATAAAGCATAGGTTAAAACAACATAAATAAAAGTTAATAAAGCATAGGATAAAACAACATGAATAAAATTTAATAAAGCATAGGATAAAACAACATAAATAAAATTTAATAAAGCATAGGATAAAACAACATAAATTCAATTTAATAAAGCATATTATAAAACAACATAAATACAATTTAATAAAGCATAGGATAAAACAACATGAATACAATTTAATAAAGCATAGGATAAAACAACATGAATACAATTTAATAAAGCATAGGATAAAACAACATAAATACAATTTAATAAAGCATAGGTTAAAACAACATAAATACAATTTAATAAAGCATAGGTTAAAACAACATAAATAAAAGTTAATAAAGCATAGGATAAAACAACATAAATACAATTTAATAAAGCATAGGATAAAACAACATAAATACAATTTATAAAGCATAGGATAAAACAACATAAATACAATTTAATAAAGCATAGGATAAAACAACATGAATACAACTTAATAAAGCATAGGATAAAACAACATGAATACAATTTAATAAAGCATAGGATAAAACAACATAAATACAATTCAATAAAGCATAGGTTAAAACAACATAAATACAATTTAATAAAGCATAGGTTAAAACAACATAAATAAAAGTTAATAAAGCATAGGATAAAACAACATAAATACAATTTAATAAAGCATAGGATAAAACAACATAAATACAATTTATAAAGCATAGGATAAAACAACATAAATACAATTTAATAAAGCATAGGATAAAACAACATAAATACAATTTAATAAAGCATAGGATAAAACAACATAAATACAATTTAATAGAGCATAGGATAAAACAACATAAATACAATTTATAAAGCATAGGATAAAACAACATAAATACAATTTAATAAAGCATAGGATAAAACAACATAAATACAATTTAATAAAGCATAGGTCAAAATAACATAAATACAATTTAATAAAGCATAGGATAAAACAACATAAATACAATTTAATAAAGCATAGGATAAAACAACATAAATAACATTTAATAAAGCATAGCATAAAACAACATAAATTCAATTTAATAAAGCATAAGATAAAACAACATAAATACAATTTAATAAAGCATAGGATAAAACAACATGAATAAAATTTAATAAAGCATAGGATAAAACAACATAAATAAAATTTAATAAAGCATAGGATAAAACAACATAAATTCAATTTAATAAAGCATATTATAAAACAACATAAATACAATTTAATAAAGCATAGGATAAAACAACATGAATACAATTTAATAAAGCATAGGATAAAACAACATGAATACAATTTAATAAAGCATAGGATAAAACAACATAAATACAATTTAATAAAGCATAGGTTAAAACAACATAAATACAATTTATAAAGCATAGGCTAAAACTACATAAATACAATTTAATAAAGCATAGGATAAAACAAATTAAATACAATTTAATAAAGCATAGGATAAAACAACATAAATTCAATTTAATAAAGCATAGGATAAAACAACATAAATACAATTTAATAAAGCATAGGTTAAAACAACATAAATACAATTTAATAAAGCATAGGATAAAACAACATAAATACAATTTAATAAAGCATAGGATAAAACAACATAAATAAAATTTAATAAAGCATAGGATAAAACAACATAAATACAATTTAATAAAGCATAGGATAAAACAACATAAATAAAATTTAATAAAGCATAGGATAAAACAACATAAATACAATTTATAAAGCATAGGTTAAAACAACATAAATACAAGTTAATAAAGCATAGGATAAAACAACATAAATACAATTTAATAAAGCATAGGAAAAAACAACATAAATTCAATTTAATAAAGCATAGGATAAAACAACATAAATACAATTGAATAAAGCACAGGATAAAACAACATAAATAAAATTTAATAAAGCATAGGATAAAACAAGATAAATAAAATTTAATAAAGCATAGGATAAAATAACATAAATACAATTTAATAAAGCATAGGATAAAACAACATAAATACAATTTAATAGAGCATAGGATAAAACAACATAAATACAATTTAATAAAGCATAGGTTAAAACAACATAAATACAATTTAATAAAGCATAGGATAAAACAACATAAATACAATTTAATAAAGCATAGGATAAAACAACATAAATAAAATTTAATAAAGCATAGGATAAAACAACATAAATACAATTTAATAAAGCATAGGATAAAACAACATACATAAAATTTAATAAAGCATAGGATAAAACAACATAAATACAATTTAATAAAGCATAGGAGAAAACAACATAAATCAAATTTAATAAAGCATAGGTTAAAACAACATAAATACAATTTAATAAAGCATAGGACAAAACAACATAAATACAATTTAATAAAGCATAGTTTAAAACAACATAAATACAATTTAATAAAGCATAGGATAAAACCACAGAAATACAATTTAATAAAGCATAGGATAAAACAACATAAATACAATTTAATAAAGCATAGGACAAAACAACATAAATACAATTTAATAATGCATAGGACAAAACAACATAAATACAATTTAATGAAACATAGGATAAACAACATAAATACAATTTAATAAAGCATAGGACAAAACAACATAAATACAATTTAATAAAGCATATGTTATAACAACATAAATACAATTTAATAAAGCATAAGATATAACAACATGAATATAATTTAGGAAAGCATAAGATAAAACAACATGAATACAATTTAATAAAGCATAGGTTAAAACAACATAAATACAATTTAAGAAAGCATAGGATAAAACTACATAAATACATTTTAATAAAGCATAGGATAAAACAACATAAATACAATTTAATAAAGCATAGGTTAAAACAACATAAATACAATTTAATAAAGCATAGGACAAAACAACATAAATACAATTTAATAAAGCATAGGATAAAACAACATAAATACAATTTATAAAGCATAGGATAAAACAACATAAATACAATTTAATAAAGCATAGGATAAAACAACATAAATACAATTTAATAAAGCATAGGATAAAACAACATAAATACAATTTAATAAAGCATAGGCTAAAACTACATAAATACAATTTAATAAAGCATAGGATAAAACAACATAAATACAATTTAATAAAGCATAGCATAAAACAACATAAATTCAATGTAATAAAGCATAGGATAAAACAACATAAATACAATTTAATAAAGCATTGGATAAAACAACATAAATACAATTTAATAAAGCATAAGATAAAACAACATGAATACAATTTAATAAAGCATAGGTTAAAACAACATAAATATAATTTAATAAAGCATAGGATAAAACAACATAAATACAATTTAATAAAGCATAGGATAAAACAACATAAATACAATTTAATAAAGCATAGGATAAAACAACATAAATACAATTTAATAAAGCATAGGATAAAACAACATAAATACAATTTAATAGAGCATAGGATAAAACAACATAAATACAATTTATAAAGCATAGGATAAAACAACATAAATACAATTTAATAAAGCATAGGATAAAACAACATAAATACAATTTAATAAAGCATAGGATAAAACATCATAAATACAATTTAATAAAGCATAGGAATAAACAACGTAAATACTATTTAAAAAAGCATAGGATAAAACCACATAAATACAATTTAATAAAGCACAGGATAAAACAACATAAATACAATTTAATAAAGCATAGGTCAAAATAACATAAATACAATTTAATAAAGCATAGGATAAAACAACATGAATAAAATTTAATAAAGCATAGGATAAAACAACATAAATTTAATTTAATAAAGCATATTATAAAACAACATAAATACAATTTAATAAAGCATAGGATAAAACAACATGAATACAATTTAATAAAGCATAGGATAAAACAACATAAATTTAATTTAATAAAGCATATTATAAAACAACATAAATACAATTTAATAAAGCATAGGATAAAACAACATGAATACAATTTATAAAGCATAGGATAAAACAACATGAATACAATTTAATAAAGCATAGGATAAAACAACATAAATACAATTTAATAAAGCATAGGTTAAAACAACATAAATACAATTTAATAAAGCATAGGTTAAAACAACATAAATAAAAGTTAATAAAGCATAGGATAAAACAACATAAATACAATTTAATAAAGCATAGGATAAAACAACATAAATACAATTTATAAAGCATAGGATAAAACAACATAAATACAATTTAATAAAGCATAGGATAAAACAACATGAATACAATTTAATAAAGCATAGGATAAAACAACATGAATACAATTTAATAAAGCATAGGATAAAACAACATAAATACAATTTAATAAAGCATAGGTTAAAACAACATAAATACAATTTAATAAAGCATAGGTTAAAACAACATAAATAAAAGTTAATAAAGCATAGGATAAAACAACATAAATACAATTTAATAAAGCATAGGATAAAACAACATAAATACAATTTATAAAGCATAGGATAAAACAACATAATTACAATTTAATAAAGCATAGGATAAAACAACATAAATACAATTTAATAGAGCATAGGATAAAACAACATAAATACAATTTATAAAGCATAGGATAAAACAACATAAATACAATTTAATAAAGCATAGGATAAAACAACATAAATACAATTTAATAAAGCATAGGTCAAAATAACATAAATACAATTTAATAAAGCATAGGATAAAACAACATAAATACAATTTAATAAAGCATAGGATAAAACAACATAAATAACATTTAATAAAGCATAGCATAAAACAACATAAATTCAATTTAATAAAGCATAAGATAAAACAACATAAATACAATTTAATAAAGCATAGGATAAAACAACATGAATAAAATTTAATAAAGCATAGGATAAAACAACATAAATAAAATTTAATAAAGCATAGGATAAAACAACATAAATTCAATTTAATAAAGCATATTATAAAACAACATAAATACAATTTAATAAAGCATAGGATAAAACAACATGAATACAATTTAATAAAGCATAGGATAAAACAACATGAATACAATTTAATAAAGCATAGGATAAAACAACATAAATACAATTTAATAAAGCATAGGTTAAAACAACATAAATACAATTTAATAAAGCATAGGTTAAAACAACATAAATAAAAGTTAATAAAGCATAGGATAAAACAACATGAATAAAATTTAATAAAGCATAGGATAAAACAACATAAATAAAATTTAATAAAGCATAGGATAAAACAACATAAATTCAATTTAATAAAGCATATTATAAAACAACATAAATACAATTTAATAAAGCATAGGATAAAACAACATGAATACAATTTAATAAAGCATAGGATAAAACAACATGAATACAATTTAATAAAGCATAGGATAAAACAACATAAATACAATTTAATAAAGCATAGGTTAAAACAACATAAATACAATTTAATAAAGCATAGGTTAAAACAACATAAATAAAAGTTAATAAAGCATAGGATAAAACAACATAAATACAATTTAATAAAGCATAGGATAAAACAACATAAATACAATTTATAAAGCATAGGATAAAACAACATAAATACAATTTAATAAAGCATAGGATAAAACAACATGAATACAATTTAATAAAGCATAGGATAAAACAACATGAATACAATTTAATAAAGCATAGGATAAAACAACATAAATACAATTTAATAAAGCATAGGTTAAAACAACATAAATACAATTTAATAAAGCATAGGTTAAAACAACATAAATAAAAGTTAATAAAGCATAGGATAAAACAACATAAATACAATTTAATAAAGCATAGGATAAAACAACATAAATACAATTTATAAAGCATAGGATAAAACAACATAAATACAATTTAATAAAGCATAGGATAAAACAACATAAATACAATTTAATAAAGCATAGGATAAAACAACATAAATACAATTTAATAAAGCATAGGCTAAAACTACATAAATACAATTTAATAAAGCATAGGATAAAACAAATTAAATACAATTTAATAAAGCATAGGATAAAACAACATAAATTCAATTTAATAAAGCATAGGATAAAACAACATAAATACAATTTAATAAAGCATAGGTTAAAACAACATAAATACAATTTAATAAAGCATAGGATAAAACAACATAAATACAATTTAATAAAGCATAGGATAAAACAACATAAATAAAATTTAATAAAGCATAGGATAAAACAACATAAATACAATTTAATAAAGCATAGGATAAAACAACATAAATAAAATTTAATAAAGCATAGGATAAAACAACATAAATACAATTTATAAAGCATAGGTTAAAACAACATAAATACAAGTTAATAAAGCATAGGATAAAACAACATAAATACAATTTAATAAAGCATAGGATAAAACAACATAAATACAATTTAATAAAGCATAGGATAAAACAACATAAATACAATTTAATAAAGCATAGGTTAAAACAACATAAATACAATTTAATAAATCATAGGTTAAAACAACATAAATACAATTTAATAAAGCATAGGATAAAACAACATAAATTCAATTTAATAAAGCATAGGATAAAACAACATAAATACAATTTAATAAAGCACAGGATAAAACAACATAAATAAAATTTAATAAAGCATAGGATAAAACAAGATAAATAAAATTTAATAAAGCATAGGATAAAACAACATAAATACAATTTAATAAAGCATAGGATAAAACAACATAAATAAAATTTAATAAAGCATAGGATAAAACAACATAAATACAGTTTAATAAAGCATAGGATAAAACAACATAAATACAATTTAATAAAGCATAGGTTAAAACAACATAAATACAATTTAATAAAGCATAGGAAAAAACAACATAAATACAATTTAATAAAGCATAGTTTAAAACAACATAAATACAATTTAATAAAGCATAGGATAAAACCACAGAAATACAATTTAATAAAGCATAGGATAAAACAACATAAATACAATTTAATAAAGCATAGGACAAAACAACATAAATACAATTTAATAATGCATAGGACAAAACAACATAAATACAATTTAATGAAACATAGGATAAACAACATAAATACAATTTAATAAAGCATAGGACAAAACAACATAAATACAATTTAATAAAGCATATGTTATAACAACATAAATACAATTTAATAAAGCATAAGATATAACAACATGAATATAATTTAGGAAAGCATAAGATAAAACAACATGAATACAATTTAATAAAGCATAGGTTAAAACAACATAAATACAATTTAAGAAAGCATAGGATAAAACTACATAAATACATTTTAATAAAGCATAGGATAAAACAACATAAATACAATTTAATAAAGCATAGGTTAAAACAACATAAATACAATTTAATAAAGCATAGGACAAAACAACATAAATACAATTTAATAAAGCATAGGATAAAACAACATAAATATAATTTATAAAGCATAGGATAAAACAACATAAATACAATTTAATAAAGCATAGGATAAAACAACATAAATACAATTTAATAAAGCATAGGCTAAAACTACATAAATACAATTTAATAAAGCATAGGATAAAACAAATTAAATACAATTTAATAAAGCATAGCATAAAACAACATAAATTCAATGTAATAAAGCATAGGATAAAACAACATAAATACAATTTAATAAAGCATAGGATAAAACAACATAAATACAATTTAATAAAGCATAAGATAAAACAACATGAATACAATTTAATAAAGCATAGGTTAAAACAACATAAATATAATTTAATAAAGCATAGGATAAAACAACATAAATACAATTTAATAAAGCATAGGTTAAAACAACATAAATACAATTTAATAAAGCATAGGATAAAACAACATAAATACAATTTAATAAAGCATAGGACAAAACAACATAAATACAATTTAATAAAGCATAGGTTAAAGCAACATAAATACAATTTAATAAAGCATAGGTTAAAACAACATAAATACAATTTAATAAAGCATAGGATAAAACAATATAAATACAATTTAATAAAGCATAGGATAAAACAACATAAATACAATTTAATAAAGCATAGGATAAAACAACATAAATACAATTTAATAGAGCATAGGATAAAACAACATAAATACAATTTATAAAGCATAGGATAAAACAACATAAATACAATTTAATAAAGCATAGGATAAAACAACATAAATACAATTTAATAAAGCATAGGATAAAACATCATAAATACAATTTAATAAAGCATAGGAATAAACAACGTAAATACTATTTAAAAAAGCATAGGATAAAACCACATAAATACAATTTAATAAAGCACAGGATAAAACAACATAAATACAATTTAATAAAGCATAGGAAACAACAACATAAATACAATTTAGTAAAGCATAGGTCAAAATAACATAAATACAATTTAATAAAGCATAGGATAAAACAACATGAATAAAATTTAATAAAGCATAGGATAAAACAACATAAATTCAATTTAATAAAGCATATTATAAAACAACATAAATACAATTTAATAAAGCATAGGATAAAACAACATGAATACAATTTAATAAAGCATAGGATAAAACCACAGAAATACAATTTAATAAAGCATAGGATAAAACAACATAAATACAATTTAATAAAGCATAGGACAAAACAACATAAATACAATTTAATAATGCATAGGACAAAACAACATAAATACAATTTAATGAAACATAGGATAAACAACATAAATACAATTTAATAAAGCATAGGACAAAACAACATAAATACAATTTAATAAAGCATATGTTATAACAACATAAATACAATTTAATAAAGCATAAAATATAACAACATGAATATAATTTAGGAAAGCATAAGATAAAACAACATGAATACAATTTAATAAAGCATAGGTTAAAACAACATAAATACAATTTAAGAAAGCATAGGATAAAACTACATAAATACATTTTAATAAAGCATAGGTTAAAACATCATAAATACAATTTAATAAAGCATAGGTTAAAACAACATAAATACAATTTAATAAAGCATAGGACAAAACAACATAAATACAATTTAATAAAGCATAGGATAAAACAACATAAATATAATTTATAAAGCATAGGATAAAACAACATAAATACAATTTAATAAAGCATAGGATAAAACAACATAAATACAATTTAATAAAGCATAGGCTAAAACTACATAAATACAATTTAATAAAGCATAGGATAAAACAAATTAAATACAATTTAATAAAGCATAGCATAAAACAACATAAATTCAATGTAATAAAGCATAGGATAAAACAACATAAATACAATTTAATAAAGCATAGGATAAAACAACATAAATACAATTTAATAAAGCATAAGATAAAACAACATGAATACAATTTAATAAAGCATAGGTTAAAACAACATAAATATAATTTAATAAAGCATAGGATAAAACAACATGAATAAAATTTAATAAAGCATAGGATAAAACAACATAAATTCAATTTAATAAAGCATATTATAAAACAACATAAATACAATTTAATAAAGCATAGGATAAAACAACATGAATACAATTTAATAAAGCATAGGATAAAACAACATGAATACAATTTAATAAAGCATAGGATAAAACAACATAAATACAATTTAATAAAGCATAGGTTAAAACAACATAAATACAATTTAATAAAGCATAGGTTAAAACAACATAAATAAAAGTTAATAAAGCATAGGATAAAACAACATGAATAAAATTTAATAAAGCATAGGATAAAACAACATAAATAAAATTTAATAAAGCATAGGATAAAACAACATAAATTCAATTTAATAAAGCATATTATAAAACAACATAAATACAATTTAATAAAGCATAGGATAAAACAACATGAATACAATTTATAAAGCATAGGATAAAACAACATGAATACAATTTAATAAAGCATAGGATAAAACAACATAAATACAATTTAATAAAGCATAGGTTAAAACAACATAAATACAATTTAATAAAGCATAGGTTAAAACAACATAAATAAAAGTTAATAAAGCATAGGATAAAACAACATAAATACAATTTAATAAAGCATAGGATAAAACAACATAAATACAATTTATAAAGCATAGGATAAAACAACATAAATACAATTTAATAAAGCATAGGATAAAACAACATGAATACAATTTAATAAAGCATAGGATAAAACAACATGAATACAATTTAATAAAGCATAGGATAAAACAACATAAATACAATTTAATAAAGCATAGGTTAAAACAACATAAATACAATTTAATAAAGCATAGGTTAAAACAACATAAATAAAAGTTAATAAAGCATAGGATAAAACAACATAAATACAATTTAATAAAGCATAGGATAAAACAACATAAATACAATTTATAAAGCATAGGATAAAACAACATAAATACAATTTAATAAAGCATAGGATAAAACAACATAAATACAATTTAATAAAGCATAGGATAAAACAACATAAATACAATTTAATAGAGCATAGGATAAAACAACATAAATACAATTTATAAAGCATAGGATAAAACAACATAAATACAATTTAATAAAGCATAGGATAAAACAACATAAATACAATTTAATAAAGCATAGGTCAAAATAACATAAATACAATTTAATAAAGCATAGGATAAAACAACATAAATACAATTTAATAAAGCATAGGATAAAACAACATAAATAACATTTAATAAAGCATAGCATAAAACAACATAAATTCAATTTAATAAAGCATAAGATAAAACAACATAAATACAATTTAATAAAGCATAGGATAAAACAACATGAATAAAATTTAATAAAGCATAGGATAAAACAACATAAATAAAATTTAATAAAGCATAGGATAAAACAACATAAATTCAATTTAATAAAGCATATTATAAAACAACATAAATACAATTTAATAAAGCATAGGATAAAACAACATGAATACAATTTAATAAAGCATAGGATAAAACAACATGAATACAATTTAATAAAGCATAGGATAAAACAACATAAATACAATTTAATAAAGCATAGGTTAAAACAACATAAATACAATTTAATAAAGCATAGGTTAAAACAACATAAATAAAAGTTAATAAAGCATAGGATAAAACAACATGAATAAAATTTAATAAAGCATAGGATAAAACAACATAAATAAAATTTAATAAAGCATAGGATAAAACAACATAAATTCAATTTAATAAAGCATATTATAAAACAACATAAATACAATTTAATAAAGCATAGGATAAAACAACATGAATACAATTTAATAAAGCATAGGATAAAACAACATGAATACAATTTAATAAAGCATAGGATAAAACAACATAAATACAATTTAATAAAGCATAGGTTAAAACAACATAAATACAATTTAATAAAGCATAGGTTAAAACAACATAAATAAAAGTTAATAAAGCATAGGATAAAACAACATAAATACAATTTAATAAAGCATAGGATAAAACAACATAAATACAATTTATAAAGCATAGGATAAAACAACATAAATACAATTTAATAAAGCATAGGATAAAACAACATGAATACAACTTAATAAAGCATAGGATAAAACAACATGAATACAATTTAATAAAGCATAGGATAAAACAACATAAATACAATTCAATAAAGCATAGGTTAAAACAACATAAATACAATTTAATAAAGCATAGGTTAAAACAACATAAATAAAAGTTAATAAAGCATAGGATAAAACAACATAAATACAATTTAATAAAGCATAGGATAAAACAACATAAATACAATTTATAAAGCATAGGATAAAACAACATAAATACAATTTAATAAAGCATAGGATAAAACAACATAAATACAATTTAATAAAGCATAGGATAAAACAACATAAATACAATTTAATAGAGCATAGGATAAAACAACATAAATACAATTTATAAAGCATAGGATAAAACAACATAAATACAATTTAATAAAGCATAGGATAAAACAACATAAATACAATTTAATAAAGCATAGGTCAAAATAACATAAATACAATTTAATAAAGCATAGGATAAAACAACATAAATACAATTTAATAAAGCATAGGATAAAACAACATAAATAACATTTAATAAAGCATAGCATAAAACAACATAAATTCAATTTAATAAAGCATAAGATAAAACAACATAAATACAATTTAATAAAGCATAGGATAAAACAACATGAATAAAATTTAATAAAGCATAGGATAAAACAACATAAATAAAATTTAATAAAGCATAGGATAAAACAACATAAATTCAATTTAATAAAGCATATTATAAAACAACATAAATACAATTTAATAAAGCATAGGATAAAACAACATGAATACAATTTAATAAAGCATAGGATAAAACAACATGAATACAATTTAATAAAGCATAGGATAAAACAACATAAATACAATTTAATAAAGCATAGGTTAAAACAACATAAATACAATTTATAAAGCATAGGCTAAAACTACATAAATACAATTTAATAAAGCATAGGATAAAACAAATTAAATACAATTTAATAAAGCATAGGATAAAACAACATAAATTCAATTTAATAAAGCATAGGATAAAACAACATAAATACAATTTAATAAAGCATAAGATAAAACAACATGAATACAATTTAATAAAGCATAGGTTAAAACAACATAAATATAATTTAATAAAGCATAGGATAAAACAACATAAATACAATTTAATAAAGCATAGGTTAAAACAACATAAATACAATTTAATAAAGCATAGGATAAAACAACATAAATACAATTTAATAAAGCATAGGACAAAACAACATAAATACAATTTAATAAAGCATAGGTTAAAGCAACATAAATACAATTTAATAAAGCATAGGTTAAAACAACATAAATACAATTTAATAAAGCATAGGATAAAACAACATAAATATAATTTATAAAGCATAGGATAAAACAACATAAATACAATTTAATAAAGCATAGGATAAAACAACATAAATACAATTTAATAAAGCATAGGCTAAAACTACATAAATACAATTTAATAAAGCATAGGATAAAACAAATTAAATACAATTTAATAAAGCATAGCATAAAACAACATAAATTCAATGTAATAAAGCATAGGATAAAACAACATAAATACAATTTAATAAAGCATAGGATAAAACAACATAAATACAATTTAATAAAGCATAAGATAAAACAACATGAATACAATTTAATAAAGCATAGGTTAAAACAACATAAATATAATTTAATAAAGCATAGGATAAAACAACATAAATACAATTTAATAAAGCATAGGTTAAAACAACATAAATACAATTTAATAAAGCATAGGATAAAACAACATAAATACAATTTAATAAAGCATAGGACAAAACAACATAAATACAATTTAATAAAGCATAGGTTAAAGCAACATAAATACAATTTAATAAAGCATAGGTTAAAACAACATAAATACAATTTAATAAAGCATAGGATAAAACAATATAAATACAATTTAATAAAGCATAGGATAAAACAACATAAATACAATTTAATAAAGCATAGGATAAAACAACATAAATACAATTTAATAGAGCATAGGATAAAACAACATAAATACAATTTATAAAGCATAGGATAAAACAACATAAATACAATTTAATAAAGCATAGGATAAAACAACATAAATACAATTTAATAAAGCATAGGATAAAACATCATAAATACAATTTAATAAAGCATAGGAATAAACAACGTAAATACTATTTAAAAAAGCATAGGATAAAACCACATAAATACAATTTAATAAAGCACAGGATAAAACAACATAAATACAATTTAATAAAGCATAGGAAACAACAACATAAATACAATTTAGTAAAGCATAGGTCAAAATAACATAAATACAATTTAATAAAGCATAGGATAAAACAACATGAATAAAATTTAATAAAGCATAGGATAAAACAACATAAATTCAATTTAATAAAGCATATTATAAAACAACATAAATACAATTTAATAAAGCATAGGATAAAACAACATGAATACAATTTAATAAAGCATAGGATAAAACCACAGAAATACAATTTAATAAAGCATAGGATAAAACAACATAAATACAATTTAATAAAGCATAGGACAAAACAACATAAATACAATTTAATAATGCATAGGACAAAACAACATAAATACAATTTAATGAAACATAGGATAAACAACATAAATACAATTTAATAAAGCATAGGACAAAACAACATAAATACAATTTAATAAAGCATATGTTATAACAACATAAATACAATTTAATAAAGCATAAGATATAACAACATGAATATAATTTAGGAAAGCATAAGATAAAACAACATGAATACAATTTAATAAAGCATAGGTTAAAACAACATAAATACAATTTAAGAAAGCATAGGATAAAACTACATAAATACATTTTAATAAAGCATAGGTTAAAACATCATAAATACAATTTAATAAAGCATAGGTTAAAACAACATAAATACAATTTAATAAAGCATAGGACAAAACAACATAAATACAATTTAATAAAGCATAGGATAAAACAACATAAATATAATTTATAAAGCATAGGATAAAACAACATAAATACAATTTAATAAAGCATAGGATAAAACAACATAAATACAATTTAATAAAGCATAGGCTAAAACTACATAAATACAATTTAATAAAGCATAGGATAAAACAAATTAAATACAATTTAATAAAGCATAGCATAAAACAACATAAATTCAATGTAATAAAGCATAGGATAAAACAACATAAATACAATTTAATAAAGCATAGGATAAAACAACATAAATACAATTTAATAAAGCATAAGATAAAACAACATGAATACAATTTAATAAAGCATAGGTTAAAACAACATAAATATAATTTAATAAAGCATAGGATAAAACAACATAAATACAATTTAATAAAGCATAGGTTAAAACAACATAAATACAATTTAATAAAGCATAGGATAAAACAACATAAATACAATTTAATAAAGCATAGGACAAAACAACATAAATACAATTTAATAAAGCATAGGTTAAAGCAACATAAATACAATTTAATAAAGCATAGGTTAAAACAACATAAATACAATTTAATAAAGCATAGGATAAAACAATATAAATACAATTTAATAAAGCATAGGATAAAACAACATAAATACAATTTAATAAAGCATAGGATAAAACAACATAAATACAATTTAATAGAGCATAGGATAAAACAACATAAATACAATTTATAAAGTATAGGATAAAACAACATAAATACAATTTAATAAAGCATAGGATAAAACAACATAAATACAATTTAATAAAGCATAGGATAAAACATCATAAATACAATTTAATAAAGCATAGGAATAAACAACGTAAATACTATTTAAAAAAGCATAGGATAAAACCACATAAATACAATTTAATAAAGCACAGGATAAAACAACATAAATACAATTTAATAAAGCATAGGAAACAACAACATAAATACAATTTAGTAAAGCATAGGTCAAAATAACATAAATACAATTTAATAAAGCATAGGATAAAACAACATGAATAAAATTTAATAAAGCATAGGATAAAACAACATAAATTCAATTTAATAAAGCATATTATAAAACAACATAAATACAATTTAATAAAGCATAGGATAAAACAACATGAATACAATTTAATAAAGCATAGGATAAAACAACATGAATACAATTTAATAAAGCATAGGATAAAACAACATAAATACAATTTAATAAAGCATAGGTTAAAACAACATAAATACAATTTAATAAAGCATAGGTTAAAACAACATAAATAAAAGTTAATAAAGCATAGGATAAAACAACATGAATAAAATTTAATAAAGCATAGGATAAAACAACATAAATAAAATTTAATAAAGCATAGGATAAAACAACATAAATTCAATTTAATAAAGCATATTATAAAACAACATAAATACAATTTAATAAAGCATAGGATAAAACAACATGAATACAATTTATAAAGCATAGGATAAAACAACATGAATACAATTTAATAAAGCATAGGATAAAACAACATAAATACAATTTAATAAAGCATAGGTTAAAACAACATAAATACAATTTAATAAAGCATAGGTTAAAACAACATAAATAAAAGTTAATAAAGCATAGGATAAAACAACATAAATACAATTTAATAAAGCATAGGATAAAACAACATAAATACAATTTATAAAGCATAGGATAAAACAACATAAATACAATTTAATAAAGCATAGGATAAAACAACATGAATACAATTTAATAAAGCATAGGATAAAACAACATGAATACAATTTAATAAAGCATAGGATAAAACAACATAAATACAATTTAATAAAGCATAGGTTAAAACAACATAAATACAATTTAATAAAGCATAGGTTAAAACAACATAAATAAAAGTTAATAAAGCATAGGATAAAACAACATAAATACAATTTAATAAAGCATAGGATAAAACAACATAAATACAATTTATAAAGCATAGGATAAAACAACATAAATACAATTTAATAAAGCATAGGATAAAACAACATAAATACAATTTAATAAAGCATAGGATAAAACAACATAAATACAATTTAATAGAGCATAGGATAAAACAACATAAATACAATTTATAAAGCATAGGATAAAACAACATAAATACAATTTAATAAAGCATAGGATAAAACAACATAAATACAATTTAATAAAGCATAGGTCAAAATAACATAAATACAATTTAATAAAGCATAGGATAAAACAACATAAATACAATTTAATAAAGCATAGGATAAAACAACATAAATAACATTTAATAAAGCATAGCATAAAACAACATAAATTCAATTTAATAAAGCATAAGATAAAACAACATAAATACAATTTAATAAAGCATAGGATAAAACAACATGAATAAAATTTAATAAAGCATAGGATAAAACAACATAAATAAAATTTAATAAAGCATAGGATAAAACAACATAAATTCAATTTAATAAAGCATATTATAAAACAACATAAATACAATTTAATAAAGCATAGGATAAAACAACATGAATACAATTTAATAAAGCATAGGATAAAACAACATGAATACAATTTAATAAAGCATAGGATAAAACAACATAAATACAATTTAATAAAGCATAGGTTAAAACAACATAAATACAATTTAATAAAGCATAGGTTAAAACAACATAAATAAAAGTTAATAAAGCATAGGATAAAACAACATGAATAAAATTTAATAAAGCATAGGATAAAACAACATAAATAAAATTTAATAAAGCATAGGATAAAACAACATAAATTCAATTTAATAAAGCATATTATAAAACAACATAAATACAATTTAATAAAGCATAGGATAAAACAACATGAATACAATTTAATAAAGCATAGGATAAAACAACATGAATACAATTTAATAAAGCATAGGATAAAACAACATAAATACAATTTAATAAAGCATAGGTTAAAACAACATAAATACAATTTAATAAAGCATAGGTTAAAACAACATAAATAAAAGTTAATAAAGCATAGGATAAAACAACATAAATACAATTTAATAAAGCATAGGATAAAACAACATAAATACAATTTATAAAGCATAGGATAAAACAACATAAATACAATTTAATAAAGCATAGGATAAAACAACATGAATACAACTTAATAAAGCATAGGATAAAACAACATGAATACAATTTAATAAAGCATAGGATAAAACAACATAAATACAATTCAATAAAGCATAGGTTAAAACAACATAAATACAATTTAATAAAGCATAGGTTAAAACAACATAAATAAAAGTTAATAAAGCATAGGATAAAACAACATAAATACAATTTAATAAAGCATAGGATAAAACAACATAAATACAATTTATAAAGCATAGGATAAAACAACATAAATACAATTTAATAAAGCATAGGATAAAACAACATAAATACAATTTAATAAAGCATAGGATAAAACAACATAAATACAATTTAATAGAGCATAGGATAAAACAACATAAATACAATTTATAAAGCATAGGATAAAACAACATAAATACAATTTAATAAAGCATAGGATAAAACAACATAAATACAATTTAATAAAGCATAGGTCAAAATAACATAAATACAATTTAATAAAGCATAGGATAAAACAACATAAATACAATTTAATAAAGCATAGGATAAAACAACATAAATAACATTTAATAAAGCATAGCATAAAACAACATAAATTCAATTTAATAAAGCATAAGATAAAACAACATAAATACAATTTAATAAAGCATAGGATAAAACAACATGAATAAAATTTAATAAAGCATAGGATAAAACAACATAAATAAAATTTAATAAAGCATAGGATAAAACAACATAAATTCAATTTAATAAAGCATATTATAAAACAACATAAATACAATTTAATAAAGCATAGGATAAAACAACATGAATACAATTTAATAAAGCATAGGATAAAACAACATGAATACAATTTAATAAAGCATAGGATAAAACAACATAAATACAATTTAATAAAGCATAGGTTAAAACAACATAAATACAATTTATAAAGCATAGGCTAAAACTACATAAATACAATTTAATAAAGCATAGGATAAAACAAATTAAATACAATTTAATAAAGCATAGGATAAAACAACATAAATTCAATTTAATAAAGCATAGGATAAAACAACATAAATACAATTTAATAAAGCATAAGATAAAACAACATGAATACAATTTAATAAAGCATAGGTTAAAACAACATAAATATAATTTAATAAAGCATAGGATAAAACAACATAAATACAATTTAATAAAGCATAGGTTAAAACAACATAAATACAATTTAATAAAGCATAGGATAAAACAACATAAATACAATTTAATAAAGCATAGGACAAAACAACATAAATACAATTTAATAAAGCATAGGTTAAAGCAACATAAATACAATTTAATAAAGCATAGGTTAAAACAACATAAATACAATTTAATAAAGCATAGGATAAAACAATATAAATACAATTTAATAAAGCATAGGATAAAACAACATAAATACAATTTAATAAAGCATAGGATAAAACAACATAAATACAATTTAATAGAGCATAGGATAAAACAACATAAATACAATTTATAAAGCATAGGATAAAACAACATAAATACAATTTAATAAAGCATAGGATAAAACAACATAAATACAATTTAATAAAGCATAGGATAAAACATCATAAATACAATTTAATAAAGCATAGGAATAAACAACGTAAATACTATTTAAAAAAGCATAGGATAAAACCACATAAATACAATTTAATAAAGCACAGGATAAAACAACATAAATACAATTTAATAAAGCATAGGAAACAACAACATAAATACAATTTAGTAAAGCATAGGTCAAAATAACATAAATACAATTTAATAAAGCATAGGATAAAACAACATGAATAAAATTTAATAAAGCATAGGATAAAACAACATAAATTCAATTTAATAAAGCATATTATAAAACAACATAAATACAATTTAATAAAGCATAGGATAAAACAACATGAATACAATTTAATAAAGCATAGGATAAAACCACAGAAATACAATTTAATAAAGCATAGGATAAAACAACATAAATACAATTTAATAAAGCATAGAACAAAACAACATAAATACAATTTAATAATGCATAGGACAAAACAACATAAATACAATTTAATGAAACATAGGATAAACAACATAAATACAATTTAATAAAGCATAGGACAAAACAACATAAATACAATTTAATAAAGCATATGTTATAACAACATAAATACAATTTAATAAAGCATAAGATATAACAACATGAATATAATTTAGGAAAGCATAAGATAAAACAACATGAATACAATTTAATAAAGCATAGGTTAAAACAACATAAATACAATTTAAGAAAGCATAGGATAAAACTACATAAATACATTTTAATAAAGCATAGGTTAAAACATCATAAATACAATTTAATAAAGCATAGGTTAAAACAACATAAATACAATTTAATAAAGCATAGGACAAAACAACATAAATACAATTTAATAAAGCATAGGATAAAACAACATAAATATAATTTATAAAGCATAGGATAAAACAACATAAATACAATTTAATAAAGCATAGGATAAAACAACATAAATACAATTTAATAAAGCATAGGCTAAAACTACATAAATACAATTTAATAAAGCATAGGATAAAACAAATTAAATACAATTTAATAAAGCATAGCATAAAACAACATAAATTCAATGTAATAAAGCATAGGTTAAAACAACATAAATACAATTTAATAAAGCATAGGATAAAACAACATAAATACAATTTAATAAAGCATAGGACAAAACAACATAAATACAATTTAATAAAGCATAGGTTAAAGCAACATAAATACAATTTAATAAAGCATAGGTTAAAACAACATAAATACAATTTAATAAAGCATAGGATAAAACAATATAAATACAATTTAATAAAGCATAGGATAAAACAACATAAATACAATTTAATAAAGCATAGGATAAAACAACATAAATACAATTTAATAGAGCATAGGATAAAACAACATAAATACAATTTATAAAGCATAGGATAAAACAACATAAATACAATTTAATAAAGCATAGGATAAAACAACATAAATACAATTTAATAAAGCATAGGATAAAACATCATAAATACAATTTAATAAAGCATAGGAATAAACAACGTAAATACTATTTAAAAAAGCATAGGATAAAACCACATAAATACAATTTAATAAAGCACAGGATAAAACAACATAAATACAATTTAATAAAGCATAGGAAACAACAACATAAATACAATTTAGTAAAGCATAGGTCAAAATAACATAAATACAATTTAATAAAGCATAGGATAAAACAACATGAATAAAATTTAATAAAGCATAGGATAAAACAAAATAATTTCAATTTAATAAAGCATATTATAAAACAACATAAATACAATTTAATAAAGCATAGGATAAAACAACATGAATACAATTTAATAAAGCATAGGATAAAACAACATGAATACAATTTAATAAAGCATAGGATAAAACAACATAAATACAATTTAATAAAGCATAGGTTAAAACAACATAAATACAATTTAATAAAGCATAGGTTAAAACAACATAAATAAAAGTTAATAAAGCATAGGATAAAACAACATGAATAAAATTTAATAAAGCATAGGATAAAACAACATAAATAAAATTTAATAAAGCATAGGATAAAACAACATAAATTCAATTTAATAAAGCATATTATAAAACAACATAAATACAATTTAATAAAGCATAGGATAAAACAACATGAATACAATTTATAAAGCATAGGATAAAACAACATGAATACAATTTAATAAAGCATAGGATAAAACAACATAAATACAATTTAATAAAGCATAGGTTAAAACAACATAAATACAATTTAATAAAGCATAGGTTAAAACAACATAAATAAAAGTTAATAAAGCATAGGATAAAACAACATAAATACAATTTAATAAAGCATAGGATAAAACAACATAAATACAATTTATAAAGCATAGGATAAAACAACATAAATACAATTTAATAAAGCATAGGATAAAACAACATGAATACAATTTAATAAAGCATAGGATAAAACAACATGAATACAATTTAATAAAGCATAGGATAAAACAACATAAATACAATTTAATAAAGCATAGGTTAAAACAACATAAATACAATTTAATAAAGCATAGGTTAAAACAACATAAATAAAAGTTAATAAAGCATAGGATAAAACAACATAAATACAATTTAATAAAGCATAGGATAAAACAACATAAATACAATTTATAAAGCATAGGATAAAACAACATAAATACAATTTAATAAAGCATAGGATAAAACAACATAAATACAATTTAATAAAGCATAGGATAAAACAACATAAATACAATTTAATAGAGCATAGGATAAAACAACATAAATACAATTTATAAAGCATAGGATAAAACAACATAAATACAATTTAATAAAGCATAGGATAAAACAACATAAATACAATTTAATAAAGCATAGGTCAAAATAACATAAATACAATTTAATAAAGCATAGGATAAAACAACATAAATACAATTTAATAAAGCATAGGATAAAACAACATAAATAACATTTAATAAAGCATAGCATAAAACAACATAAATTCAATTTAATAAAGCATAAGATAAAACAACATAAATACAATTTAATAAAGCATAGGATAAAACAACATGAATAAAATTTAATAAAGCATAGGATAAAACAACATAAATAAAATTTAATAAAGCATAGGATAAAACAACATAAATTCAATTTAATAAAGCATATTATAAAACAACATAAATACAATTTAATAAAGCATAGGATAAAACAACATGAATACAATTTAATAAAGCATAGGATAAAACAACATGAATACAATTTAATAAAGCATAGGATAAAACAACATAAATACAATTTAATAAAGCATAGGTTAAAACAACATAAATACAATTTAATAAAGCATAGGTTAAAACAACATAAATAAAAGTTAATAAAGCATAGGATAAAACAACATGAATAAAATTTAATAAAGCATAGGATAAAACAACATAAATAAAATTTAATAAAGCATAGGATAAAACAACATAAATTCAATTTAATAAAGCATATTATAAAACAACATAAATACAATTTAATAAAGCATAGGATAAAACAACATGAATACAATTTAATAAAGCATAGGATAAAACAACATGAATACAATTTAATAAAGCATAGGATAAAACAACATAAATACAATTTAATAAAGCATAGGTTAAAACAACATAAATACAATTTAATAAAGCATAGGTTAAAACAACATAAATAAAAGTTAATAAAGCATAGGATAAAACAACATAAATACAATTTAATAAAGCATAGGATAAAACAACATAAATACAATTTATAAAGCATAGGATAAAACAACATAAATACAATTTAATAAAGCATAGGATAAAACAACATGAATACAACTTAATAAAGCATAGGATAAAACAACATGAATACAATTTAATAAAGCATAGGATAAAACAACATAAATACAATTCAATAAAGCATAGGTTAAAACAACATAAATACAATTTAATAAAGCATAGGTTAAAACAACATAAATAAAAGTTAATAAAGCATAGGATAAAACAACATAAATACAATTTAATAAAGCATAGGATAAAACAACATAAATACAATTTATAAAGCATAGGATAAAACAACATAAATACAATTTAATAAAGCATAGGATAAAACAACATAAATACAATTTAATAAAGCATAGGATAAAACAACATAAATACAATTTAATAGAGCATAGGATAAAACAACATAAATACAATTTATAAAGCATAGGATAAAACAACATAAATACAATTTAATAAAGCATAGGATAAAACAACATAAATACAATTTAATAAAGCATAGGTCAAAATAACATAAATACAATTTAATAAAGCATAGGATAAAACAACATAAATACAATTTAATAAAGCATAGGATAAAACAACATAAATAACATTTAATAAAGCATAGCATAAAACAACATAAATTCAATTTAATAAAGCATAAGATAAAACAACATAAATACAATTTAATAAAGCATAGGATAAAACAACATGAATAAAATTTAATAAAGCATAGGATAAAACAACATAAATAAAATTTAATAAAGCATAGGATAAAACAACATAAATTCAATTTAATAAAGCATATTATAAAACAACATAAATACAATTTAATAAAGCATAGGATAAAACAACATGAATACAATTTAATAAAGCATAGGATAAAACAACATGAATACAATTTAATAAAGCATAGGATAAAACAACATAAATACAATTTAATAAAGCATAGGTTAAAACAACATAAATACAATTTATAAAGCATAGGCTAAAACTACATAAATACAATTTAATAAAGCATAGGATAAAACAAATTAAATACAATTTAATAAAGCATAGGATAAAACAACATAAATTCAATTTAATAAAGCATAGGATAAAACAACATAAATACAATTTAATAAAGCATAGGTTAAAACAACATAAATACAATTTAATAAAGCATAGGATAAAACAACATAAATACAATTTAATAAAGCATAGGATAAAACAACATAAATAAAATTTAATAAAGCATAGGATAAAACAACATAAATACAATTTAATAAAGCATAGGATAAAACAACATAAATAAAATTTAATAAAGCATAGGATAAAACAACATAAATACAATTTATAAAGCATAGGTTAAAACAACATAAATACAAGTTAATAAAGCATAGGATAAAACAACATAAATACAATTTAATAAAGCATAGGAAAAAACAACATAAATTCAATTTAATAAAGCATAGGATAAAACAACATAAATACAATTGAATAAAGCACAGGATAAAACAACATAAATAAAATTTAATAAAGCATAGGATAAAACAAGATAAATAAAATTTAATAAAGCATAGGATAAAATAACATAAATACAATTTAATAAAGCATAGGATAAAACAACATAAATACAATTTAATAGAGCATAGGATAAAACAACATAAATACAATTTAATAAAGCATAGGTTAAAACAACATAAATACAATTTAATAAAGCATAGGATAAAACAACATAAATACAATTTAATAAAGCATAGGATAAAACAACATAAATAAAATTTAATAAAGCATAGGATAAAACAACATAAATACAATTTAATAAAGCATAGGATAAAACAACATACATAAAATTTAATAAAGCATAGGATAAAACAACATAAATACAATTTAATAAAGCATAGGAGAAAACAACATAAATCAAATTTAATAAAGCATAGGTTAAAACAACATAAATACAATTTAATAAAGCATAGGACAAAACAACATAAATACAATTTAATAAAGCATAGTTTAAAACAACATAAATACAATTTAATAAAGCATAGGATAAAACCACAGAAATACAATTTAATAAAGCATAGGATAAAACAACATAAATACAATTTAATAAAGCATAGGACAAAACAACATAAATACAATTTAATAATGCATAGGACAAAACAACATAAATACAATTTAATGAAACATAGGATAAACAACATAAATACAATTTAATAAAGCATAGGACAAAACAACATAAATACAATTTAATAAAGCATATGTTATAACAACATAAATACAATTTAATAAAGCATAAGATATAACAACATGAATATAATTTAGGAAAGCATAAGATAAAACAACATGAATACAATTTAATAAAGCATAGGTTAAAACAACATAAATACAATTTAAGAAAGCATAGGATAAAACTACATAAATACATTTTAATAAAGCATAGGATAAAACAACATAAATACAATTTAATAAAGCATAGGTTAAAACAACATAAATACAATTTAATAAAGCATAGGACAAAACAACATAAATACAATTTAATAAAGCATAGGATAAAACAACATAAATACAATTTATAAAGCATAGGATAAAACAACATAAATACAATTTAATAAAGCATAGGATAAAACAACATAAATACAATTTAATAAAGCATAGGATAAAACAACATAAATACAATTTAATAAAGCATAGGCTAAAACTACATAAATACAATTTAATAAAGCATAGGATAAAACAACATAAATACAATTTAATAAAGCATAGCATAAAACAACATAAATTCAATGTAATAAAGCATAGGATAAAACAACATAAATACAATTTAATAAAGCATTGGATAAAACAACATAAATACAATTTAATAAAGCATAAGATAAAACAACATGAATACAATTTAATAAAGCATAGGTTAAAACAACATAAATATAATTTAATAAAGCATAGGATAAAACAACATAAATACAATTTAATAAAGCATAGGATAAAACAACATAAATACAATTTAATAAAGCATAGGATAAAACAACATAAATACAATTTAATAAAGCATAGGATAAAACAACATAAATACAATTTAATAGAGCATAGGATAAAACAACATAAATACAATTTATAAAGCATAGGATAAAACAACATAAATACAATTTAATAAAGCATAGGATAAAACAACATAAATACAATTTAATAAAGCATAGGATAAAACATCATAAATACAATTTAATAAAGCATAGGAATAAACAACGTAAATACTATTTAAAAAAGCATAGGATAAAACCACATAAATACAATTTAATAAAGCACAGGATAAAACAACATAAATACAATTTAATAAAGCATAGGAAACAACAACATAAATACAATTTAGTAAAGCATAGGTCAAAATAACATAAATACAATTTAATAAAGCATAGGATAAAACAACATGAATAAAATTTAATAAAGCATAGGATAAAACAACATAAATTTAATTTAATAAAGCATATTATAAAACAACATAAATACAATTTAATAAAGCATAGGATAAAACAACATGAATACAATTTATAAAGCATAGGATAAAACAACATGAATACAATTTAATAAAGCATAGGATAAAACAACATAAATACAATTTAATAAAGCATAGGTTAAAACAACATAAATACAATTTAATAAAGCATAGGTAAAAACAACATAAATAAAAGTTAATAAAGCATAGGATAAAACAACATAAATACAATTTAATAAAGCATAGGATAAAACAACATAAATACAATTTATAAAGCATAGGATAAAACAACATAAATACAATTTAATAAAGCATAGGATAAAACAACATGAATACAATTTAATAAAGCATAGGATAAAACAACATGAATACAATTTAATAAAGCATAGGATAAAACAACATAAATACAATTTAATAAAGCATAGGTTAAAACAACATAAATACAATTTAATAAAGCATAGGTTAAAACAACATAAATAAAAGTTAATAAAGCATAGGATAAAACAACATAAATACAATTTAATAAAGCATAGGATAAAACAACATAAATACAATTTATAAAGCATAGGATAAAACAACATAATTACAATTTAATAAAGCATAGGATAAAACAACATAAATACAATTTAATAAAGCATAGGATAAAACAACATAAATACAATTTAATAGAGCATAGGATAAAACAACATAAATACAATTTATAAAGCATAGGATAAAACAACATAAATACAATTTAATAAAGCATAGGATAAAACAACATAAATACAATTTAATAAAGCATAGGTCAAAATAACATAAATACAATTTAATAAAGCATAGGATAAAACAACATAAATACAATTTAATAAAGCATAGGATAAAACAACATAAATAACATTTAATAAAGCATAGCATAAAACAACATAAATTCAATTTAATAAAGCATAAGATAAAACAACATAAATACAATTTAATAAAGCATAGGATAAAACAACATGAATAAAATTTAATAAAGCATAGGATAAAACAACATAAATAAAATTTAATAAAGCATAGGATAAAACAACATAAATTCAATTTAATAAAGCATATTATAAAACAACATAAATACAATTTAATAAAGCATAGGATAAAACAACATGAATACAATTTAATAAAGCATAGGATAAAACAACATGAATACAATTTAATAAAGCATAGGATAAAACAACATAAATACAATTTAATAAAGCATAGGTTAAAACAACATAAATACAATTTAATAAAGCATAGGTTAAAACAACATAAATAAAAGTTAATAAAGCATAGGATAAAACAACATGAATAAAATTTAATAAAGCATAGGATAAAACAACATAAATAAAATTTAATAAAGCATAGGATAAAACAACATAAATTCAATTTAATAAAGCATATTATAAAACAACATAAATACAATTTAATAAAGCATAGGATAAAACAACATGAATACAATTTAATAAAGCATAGGATAAAACAACATGAATACAATTTAATAAAGCATAGGATAAAACAACATAAATACAATTTAATAAAGCATAGGTTAAAACAACATAAATACAATTTAATAAAGCATAGGTTAAAACAACATAAATAAAAGTTAATAAAGCATAGGATAAAACAACATAAATACAATTTAATAAAGCATAGGATAAAACAACATAAATACAATTTATAAAGCATAGGATAAAACAACATAAATACAATTTAATAAAGCATAGGATAAAACAACATGAATACAATTTAATAAAGCATAGGATAAAACAACATGAATACAATTTAATAAAGCATAGGATAAAACAACATAAATACAATTTAATAAAGCATAGGTTAAAACAACATAAATACAATTTAATAAAGCATAGGTTAAAACAACATAAATAAAAGTTAATAAAGCATAGGATAAAACAACATAAATACAATTTAATAAAGCATAGGATAAAACAACATAAATACAATTTATAAAGCATAGGATAAAACAACATAAATACAATTTAATAAAGCATAGGATAAAACAACATAAATACAATTTAATAAAGCATAGGATAAAACAACATAAATACAATTTAATAAAGCATAGGCTAAAACTACATAAATACAATTTAATAAAGCATAGGATAAAACAAATTAAATACAATTTAATAAAGCATAGGATAAAACAACATAAATTCAATTTAATAAAGCATAGGATAAAACAACATAAATACAATTTAATAAAGCATAGGTTAAAACAACATAAATACAATTTAATAAAGCATAGGATAAAACAACATAAATACAATTTAATAAAGCATAGGATAAAACAACATAAATAAAATTTAATAAAGCATAGGATAAAACAACATAAATACAATTTAATAAAGCATAGGATAAAACAACATAAATAAAATTTAATAAAGCATAGGATAAAACAACATAAATACAATTTATAAAGCATAGGTTAAAACAACATAAATACAAGTTAATAAAGCATAGGATAAAACAACATAAATACAATTTAATAAAGCATAGGATAAAACAACATAAATACAATTTAATAAAGCATAGGATAAAACAACATAAATACAATTTAATAAAGCATAGGTTAAAACAACATAAATACAATTTAATAAATCATAGGTTAAAACAACATAAATACAATTTAATAAAGCATAGGATAAAACAACATAAATTCAATTTAATAAAGCATAGGATAAAACAACATAAATACAATTTAATAAAGCACAGGATAAAACAACATAAATAAAATTTAATAAAGCATAGGATAAAACAAGATAAATAAAATTTAATAAAGCATAGGATAAAACAACATAAATACAATTTAATAAAGCATAGGATAAAACAACATAAATAAAATTTAATAAAGCATAGGATAAAACAACATAAATACAGTTTAATAAAGCATAGGATAAAACAACATAAATACAATTTAATAAAGCATAGGTTAAAACAACATAAATACAATTTAATAAAGCATAGGAAAAAACAACATAAATTCAATTTAATAAAGCATAGGATAAAACAACATAAATACAATTGAATAAAGCACAGGATAAAACAACATAAATAAAATTTAATAAAGCATAGGATAAAACAAGATAAATAAAATTTAATAAAGCATAGGATAAAATAACATAAATACAATTTAATAAAGCATAGGATAAAACAACATAAATACAATTTAATAGAGCATAGGATAAAACAACATAAATACAATTTAATAAAGCATAGGTTAAAACAACATAAATACAATTTAATAAAGCATAGGATAAAACAACATAAATACAATTTAATAAAGCATAGGATAAAACAACATAAATAAAATTTAATAAAGCATAGGATAAAACAACATAAATACAATTTAATAAAGCATAGGATAAAACAACATACATAAAATTTAATAAAGCATAGGATAAAACAACATAAATACAATTTAATAAAGCATAGGAGAAAACAACATAAATCAAATTTAATAAAGCATAGGTTAAAACAACATAAATACAATTTAATAAAGCATAGGACAAAACAACATAAATACAATTTAATAAAGCATAGTTTAAAACAACATAAATACAATTTAATAAAGCATAGGATAAAACCACAGAAATACAATTTAATAAAGCATAGGATAAAACAACATAAATACAATTTAATAAAGCATAGGACAAAACAACATAAATACAATTTAATAATGCATAGGACAAAACAACATAAATACAATTTAATGAAACATAGGATAAACAACATAAATACAATTTAATAAAGCATAGGACAAAACAACATAAATACAATTTAATAAAGCATATGTTATAACAACATAAATACAATTTAATAAAGCATAAGATATAACAACATGAATATAATTTAGGAAAGCATAAGATAAAACAACATGAATACAATTTAATAAAGCATAGGTTAAAACAACATAAATACAATTTAAGAAAGCATAGGATAAAACTACATAAATACATTTTAATAAAGCATAGGATAAAACAACATAAATACAATTTAATAAAGCATAGGTTAAAACAACATAAATACAATTTAATAAAGCATAGGAAACAACAACATAAATACAATTTAGTAAAGCATAGGTCAAAATAACATAAATACAATTTAATAAAGCATAGGATAAAACAACATGAATAAAATTTAATAAAGCATAGGATAAAACAACATAAATTTAATTTAATAAAGCATATTATAAAACAACATAAATACAATTTAATAAAGCATAGGATAAAACAACATGAATACAATTTAATAAAGCATAGGATAAAACAACATGCATACAATTTAATAAAGCATAGGATAAAACAACATGCATACAATTTAATAAAGCATAGGATAAAACAACATAAATACAATTTAATAAAGCATAGGTTAAAACAACATAAATACAATTTAATAAAGCATAGGTTAAAACAACATAAATAAAAGTTAATAAAGCATAGGATAAAACAACATAAATAAAATTTAATAAAGCATAGGATAAAACAACATAAATTCAATTTAATAAAGCATATTATAAAACAACATAAATACAATTTAATAAAGCATAGGATAAAACAACATAAATACAATTTAATAAAGCATAGGTTAAAACAACATAAATACAATTTAATAAAGCATAGGTTAAAACAACATAAATAAAAGTTAATAAAGCATAGGATAAAACAACATGAATAAAATTTAATAAAGCATAGGATAAAACAACATAAATAAAATTTAATAAAGCATAGGATAAAACAACATAAATTCAATTTAATAAAGCATATTATAAAACAACATAAATACAATTTAATAAAGCATAGGATAAAACAACATGAATACAATTTAATAAAGCATAGGATAAAACAACATGAATACAATTTAATAAAGCATAGGATAAAACAACATAAATACAATTTAATAAAGCATAGGTTAAAACAACATAAATACAATTTAATAAAGCATAGGTTAAAACAACATAAATAAAAGTTAATAAAGCATAGGATAAAACAACATAAATACAATTTAATAAAGCATAGGATAAAACAACATAAATACAATTTATAAAGCATAGGATAAAACAACATAAATACAATTTAATAAAGCATAGGATAAAACAACATGAATACAATTTAATAAAGCATAGGATAAAACAACATAAATACAATTTAATAAAGCATAGGTTAAAACAACATAAATAAAAGTTAATAAAGCATAGGATAAAACAACATAAATAAAATTTAATAAAGCATAGGATAAAACAACATAAATTCAATTTAATAAAGCATATTATAAAACAACATAAATACAATTTAATAAAGCATAGGATAAAACAACATGAATACAATTTAATAAAGCATAGGATAAAACAACATGAATACAATTTAATAAAGCATAGGATAAAACAACATAAATACAATTTAATAAAGCATAGGTTAAAACAACATAAATACAATTTAATAAAGCATAGGTTAAAACAACATAAATAAAAGTTAATAAAGCATAGGATAAAACAACATAAATACAATTTAATAAAGCATAGGATAAAACAACATAAATACAATTTATAAAGCATAGGATAAAACAACATAAATACAATTTAATAAAGCATAGGATAAAACAACATGAATACAATTTAATAAAGCATAGGATAAAACAACATGAATACAATTTAATAAAGCATAGGATAAAACAACATAAATACAATTTAATAAAGCATAGGTTAAAACAACATAAATACAATTTAATAAAGCATAGGTTAAAACAACATAAATAAAAGTTAATAAAGCATAGGATAAAACAACATAAATACAATTTAATAAAGCATAGGATAAAACAACATAAATACAATTTATAAAGCATAGGATAAAACAACATAAATACAATTTAATAAAGCATAGGATAAAACAACATAAATACAATTTAATAAAGCATAGGATAAAACAACATAAATACAATTTAATAGAGCATAGGATAAAACAACATAAATACAATTTATAAAGCATAGGATAAAACAACATAAATACAATTTAATAAAGCATAGGATAAAACAACATAAATACAATTTAATAAAGCATAGGTCAAAATAACATAAATACAATTTAATAAAGCATAGGATAAAACAACATAAATACAATTTAATAAAGCATAGGATAAAACAACATAAATAACATTTAATAAAGCATAGCATAAAACAACATAAATTCAATGTAATAAAGCATAAGACAAAACAACATAAATACAATTTAATAAAGCATAGGATAAAACAACATGAATAAAATTTAATAAAGCATAGGATAAAACAACATAAATAAAATTTAATAAAGCATAGGATAAAACAACATAAATTCAATTTAATAAAGCATATTATAAAACAACATAAATACAATTTAATAAAGCATAGGATAAAACAACATGAATACAATTTAATAAAGCATAGGATAAAACAACATGAATACAATTTAATAAAGCATAGGATAAAACAACATAAATACAATTTAATAAAGCATAGGTTAAAACAACATAAATACAATTTAATAAAGCATAGGTTAAAACAACATAAATAAAAGTTAATAAAGCATAGGATAAAACAACATGAATAAAATTTAATAAAGCATAGGATAAAACAACATAAATAAAATTTAATAAAGCATAGGATAAAACAACATAAATTCAATTTAATAAAGCATATTATAAAACAACATAAATACAATTTAATAAAGCATAGGATAAAACAACATGAATACAATTTAATAAAGCATAGGATAAAACAACATGAATACAATTTAATAAAGCATAGGATAAAACAACATAAATACAATTTAATAAAGCATAGGTTAAAACAACATAAATACAATTTAATAAAGCATAGGTTAAAACAACATAAATAAAAGTTAATAAAGCATAGGATAAAACAACATAAATACAATTTAATAAAGCATAGGATAAAACAACATAAATACAATTTATAAAGCATAGGATAAAACAACATAAATACAATTTAATAAAGCATAGGATAAAACAACATGAATACAATTTAATAAAGCATAGGATAAAACAACATGAATACAATTTAATAAAGCATAGGATAAAACAACATAAATACAATTTAATAAAGCATAGGTTAAAACAACATAAATACAATTTAATAAAGCATAGGTTAAAACAACATAAATAAAAGTTAATAAAGCATAGGATAAAACAACATAAATACAATTTAATAAAGCATAGGATAAAACAACATAAATACAATTTATAAAGCATAGGATAAAACAACATAAATACAATTTAATAAAGCATAGGATAAAACAACATAAATACAATTTAATAAAGCATAGGATAAAACAACATAAATACAATTTAATAGAGCATAGGATGAAACAACATAAATACAATTTATAAAGCATAGGATAAAACAACATAAATACAATTTAATAAAGCATAGGATAAAACAACATAAATACAATTTAATAAAGCATAGGTCAAAATAACATAAATACAATTTAATAAAGCATAGGATAAAACAACATAAATACAATTTAATAAAGCATAGGATAAAACAACATAAATAACATTTAATAAAGCATAGCATAAAACAACATAAATTCAATTTAATAAAGCATAAGATAAAACAACATAAATACAATTTAATAAAGCATAGGACAAAACAACATAAATACAATTTAATAAAGCATATGTTAAAACAACATGAATACAATTTAATAAAGCATAAGATAAAACAACATGAATATAATTTAGTAAAGCATAAGATAAAACAACATGAATACAATTTAATAAAGCATAGGTTAAAACAACATAAATACAATTTTAGAAAGCATAGGATAAAACTACATAAATACATTTTAATAAAGCATAATATAAAACAACATAAATACAATTTAATAAAGCATAGGATAAAACAACATAAATACAATTTAATAAAGCATAGGTTAAAACAACATAAATACAATTTAATAAAGCATAGGACAAAACAACATAAATACAATTTAATAAAGCATAGGATAAAACAACATAAATACAATTTATAAAGCATAGGATAAAACAACATAAATACAATTTAATAAAGCATAGGATAAAACAACATAAATACAATTTAATAAAGCATAGGATAAAACAACATAAATACAATTTAATAAAGCATAGGCTAAAACTACATAAATACAATTTAATAAAGCATAGGATAAAACAAATTAAATACAATTTAATAAAGCATAGCATAAAACAACATAAATTCAATTTAATAAAGCATAGGATAAAACAACATAAATACAATTTAATAAAGCATAGGATAAAACAACATAAATACAATTTAATAAAGCATAGGACAAAACAACATAAATACAATTTAATAAAGCATAGGTTAAAGCAACATAAATACAATTTAATAAAGCATAGGTTAAAACAACATAAATACAATTTAATAAAGCATAGGATAAAACAACATAAATACAATTTAATAAAGCATAGGATAAAACAACATAAATACAATTTAATAAAGCATAGGATAAAACAACATAAATACAATTTAATAGAGCATAGGATAAAACAACATAAATACAATTTATAAAGCATTGGATAAAACAACATAAATACAATTTAATAAAGCATAGGATAAAACAACATAAATACAATTTAATAAAGCATAGGATAAAACATCATAAATACAATTTAATAAAGCATAGGATTAAACAACGTAAATACTATTTAAAAAAGCATAGGATAAAACCACATAAATACAATTTAATAAAGCACAGGATAAAACAACATAAATACAATTTAATAAAGCATAGGATACAACAACATAAATACAATTTAGTAAAGCATAGGTCAAAAGAACATAAATACAATTTAATAAAGCATAGGATAAAACAACATGAATAAAATTTAATAAAGCATAGGATAAAACAACATAAATAAAATTTAATAAAGCATAGGATAAAACAACATAAATTCAATTTAATAAAGCATATTATAAAACAACATAAATACAATTTAATAAAGCATAGGATAAAACAACATGAATACAATTTAATAAAGCATAGGATAAAACAACATGAATACAATTTAATAAAGCATAGGATAAAACAACATAAATACAATTTAATAAAGCATAGGTTAAAACAACATAAATACAATTTAATAAAGCATAGGTTAAAACAACATAAATAAAAGTTAATAAAGCATAGGATAAAACAACATAAATACAATTTAATAAAGCATAGGATAAAACAACATAAATACAATTTATAAAGCATAGGATAAAACAACATAAATACAATTTAATAAAGCATAGGATAAAACAACATAAATACAATTTAATAAAGCATAGGATAAAACAACATAAATACAATTTAATAAAGCATAGGCTAAAACTACATAAATACAATTTAGTAAAGCATAGGATAAAACAAATTAAATACAATTTAATAAAGCATAGGATAAAACAACATAAATTCAATTTAATAAAGCATAGGATAAAACAACATAAATACAATTTAATAAAGCATAGGTTAAAACAACATAAATACAATTTAATAAAGCATAGGATAAAACAACATAAATACAATTTAATAAAGCATAGGATAAAACAACATAAATAAAATTTAATAAAACATAGGATAAAACAACATAAATACAATTTAATAAAGCATAGGATAAAACAACATAAATAAAATTTAATAAAGCATAGGATAAAACAACATAAATACAATTTATAAAGCATAGGTTAAAACAACATAAATACAAGTTAATAAAGCATAGGATAAAACAACATAAATACAATTTAATAAAGCATAGGATAAAACAACATAAATACAATTTAATAAAGCATAGGATAAAACAACATAAATACAATTTAATAAAGCATAGGTTAAAACAACATAAATACAATTTAATAAATCATAGGTTAAAACAACATAAATACAATTTAATAAAGCATAGGATAAAACAACATAAATTCAATTTAATAAAACATAGGATAAAACAACATAAATACAATTTAATAAAGCACAGGATAAAACAACATAAATAAAATTTAATAAAGCAAAGGATAAAACAAGATAAATAAAATTTAATAAAGCATAGGATAAAACAACATAAATACAATTTAATAAAGCATAGGATAAAACAACATAAATAAAATTTAATAAAGCATAGGATAAAACAACATAAATACAATTTAATAAAGCATAGGACAAAACAACATAAATACAATTTAATAAAGCATAGGACAAAACAACATAAATACAATTTAATGAAACATAGGATAAACAACATAAATACAATTTAATAAAGCATAGGACAAAACAACATAAATACAATTTAATAAAGCATAGGACAAAACAACATAAATACAATTTAATAAAGCATAGGACAAAACAACATAAATACAATTTAATGAAACATAGGATAAACAACATAAATACAATTTAATAAAGCATAGGACAAAACAACATAAATACAATTTAATAAAGCATATGTTATAACAACATAAATACAATTTAATAAAGCATAAGATATAACAACATGAATATAATTTAGTAAAGCATAATATAAAACAACATGAATACAATTTAATGAAGCATAGGTTAAAACAACATAAATACAATTTAAGAAAGCATAGGATAAAACTACATAAATACATTTTAATAAAGCATAGGATAAAACAGCATAAATACAATTTAATAAAGCATAGGTTAAAATAACATAAATACAATTTAATAAAGCATAGGACAAAACAACATAAATACAATTTAATAAAGCATAGGATAAAACAACATACATACAATTTATAAAGCATAGGATAAAACAACATAAATACAATTTAATAAAGCATAGGATAAAACAACATAAATACAATTTAATAAAGCATAGGATAAAACAACATAAATACAATTTAATAAAGCATAGGCTAAAACTACATAAATACAATTTAATAAAGCATAGGATAAAACAAATTAAATACAATTTAATAAAGCATAGCATAAAACAACATAAATTCAATTTAATAAAGCATAGGATAAAACAACATAAATGCAATTTAATAAAGCATAGGATAAAACAACATAAATACAATTTAATAAAGCATAAGATAAAACAACATGAATACAATTTAATAAAGCATAGGTTAAAACAACATAAATATAATTTAATAAAGCATAGGATAAAACAACATAAATACAATTTAATAAAGCATAGGTTAAAACAACATAAATACAATTTAATAAAGCATAGGATAAAACAACATAAATACAATTTAATAAAGCATAGGACAAAACAACATAAATACAATTTAATAAAGCATAGGTTAAAGCAACATAAATACAATTTAATAAAGCATAGGTTAAAACAACATAAATACAATTTAATAAAGCATAGGATAAAACAACATAAATACAATTTAATAAAGCATAGGATAAAACAACATAAATACAATTTAATAAAGCATAGGATAAAACAACATAAATACAATTTAATAGAGCATAGGATAAAACAACATAAATACAATTTATAAAGCATAGGATAAAACAACATAAATACAATTTAATAAAGCATAGGATAAAACAACATAAATACAATTTAATAAAGCATAGGATAAAACATCATAAATACAATTTAATAAAGCATAGGATTAAACAACGTAAATACTATTTAAAAAAGCATAGGATAAAACCACATAAATACAATTTAATAAAGCACAGGATAAAACAACATAAATACAATTTAATAAAGCATAGGAAACAACAACATAAATACAATTTAGTAAAGCATAGGTCAAAATAACATAAATACAATTTAATAAAGCATAGGATAAAACAACATGAATAAAATTTAATAAAGCATAGGATAAAACAACATAAATAAAATTTAATAAAGCATAGGATAAAACAACATAAATTCAATTTAATAAAGCATATTATAAAACAACATAAATACAATTTAATAAAGCATAGGATAAAACAAATTAAATACAATTTAATAAAGCATAGGATAAAACAACATAAATTCAATTTTAATAAAGCATAGGATAAAACAACATAAATACAATTTAATAAAGCATAGGTTAAAACAACATAAATACAATTTAATAAAGCATAGGATAAAACAACATAAATACAATTTAATAAAGCATAGGATAAAACAACATAAATAAAATTTAATAAAGCATAGGATAAAACAACATAAATAAAATTTAATAAAGCATAGGATAAAACAACATAAATACAATTTATAAAGCATAGGTTAAAACAACATAAATACAAGTTAATAAAGCATAGGATAAAACAACATAAATACAATTTAATAAAGCATAGGATAAAACAACATAAATACAATTTAATAAAGCATAGGATAAAACAACATAAATACAATTTAATAAAGCATAGGTTAAAACAACATAAATACAATTTAATAAATCATAGGTTAAAACAACATAAATACAATTTAATAAAGCATAGGATAAAACAACATAAATTCAATTTAATAAAGCATAGGATAAAACAACATAAATACAATTTAATAAAGCACAGGATAAAACAACATAAATAAAATTTAATAAAGCATAGGATAAAACAAGATAAATAAAATTTAATAAAGCATAGGATAAAACAACATAAATACAATTTAATAAAGCATAGGATAAAACAACATAAATAAAATTTAATAAAGCATAGGTTAAAACAACATAAATAAAAGTTAATAAAGCATAGGATAAAACAACATAAATACAATTTAATAAAGCATAGGATAAAACAACATAAATACAATTTAATAAAGCATAGGATAAAACAACATAAATACAATTTAATAAAGCATAGGATAAAACAACATAAATACAATTTAATAAAGCATAGGCTAAAACTACATAAATACAATTTAATAAAGCATAGGATAAAACAAATTAAATACAATTTAATAAAGCATAGGATAAAACAACATAAATTCAATTTAATAAAGCATAGGACAAAACAACATAAATACAATTTAATAAAGCATAGGACAAAACAACATAAATACAATTTAATAAAGCATAGGTTAAAGCAACATAAATACAATTTAATAAAGCATAGTTTAAAACAACATAAATACAATTTAATAAAGCATAGGATAAAACAACATAAATACAATTTATAAAGCATAGGATAAAACAATATAAATACAATTTAATAAAGCATAGGATAAAACAACATAAATACAATTTAATAAAGCATAGGATAAAACAACATAAATACAATTTAATAAAGCATAGGCTAAAACTACATAAATACAATTTAATAAAGCATAGGATAAAACAAATTAAATACAATTTAATAAAGCATAGCATAAAACAACATAAATTCAATTTAATAAAGCATAGGATAAAACAACATAAATGCAATTTAATAAAGCATAGGATAAAACAACATAAATACAATTTAATAAAGCATAAGATAAAACAACATGAATACAATTTAATAAAGCATAGGTTAAAACAACATAAATATAATTTAATAAAGCATAGGATAAAACAACATAAATACAATTTAATAAAGCATAGGTTAAAACAACATAAATACAATTTAATAAAGCATAGGATAAAACAACATAAATACAATTTAATAAAGCATAGGACAAAACAACATAAATACAATTTAATAAAGCATAGGTTAAAGCAACATAAATACAATTTAATAAAGCATAGGTTAAAACAACATAAATACAATTTAATAAAGCATAGGATAAAACAACATAAATACAATTGAATAAAGCATAGGATAAAACAACATAAATACAATTTAATAAAGCATAGGATAAAACAACATAAATACAATTTAATAGAGCATAGGATAAAACAACATAAATACAATTTAATAAAGCATAGGATAAAACAACATAAATACAATTTAATAAAGCATAGGATAAAACATCATAAATACAATTTAATAAAGCATAGGATTAAACAACGTAAATACTATTTAAAAAAGCATAGGATAAAACCACATAAATACAATTTAATAAAGCACAGGATAAAACATCATAAATACAATTTAATAAAGCATAGGTTAAAACAACATAAATATAATTTAATAAAGCATAGGATAAAACAACATAAATACAATTTAATAAAGCATAGGTTAAAACAACATAAATACAATTTAATAAAGCATAGGATAAAACAACATAAATACAATTTAATAAAGCATAGGACAAAACAACATAAATACAATTTAATAAAGCATAGGTTAAAGCAACATAAATACAATTTAATAAAGCATAGGTTAAAACAACATAAATACAATTTAATAAAGCATAGGATAAAACAACATAAATACAATTTAATAAAGCATAGGATAAAACAACATAAATACAATTTAATAAAGCATAGGATAAAACAACATAAATACAATTTAATAGAGCATAGGATAAAACAACATAAATACAATTTATAAAGCATAGGATAAAACAACATAAATACAATTTAATAAAGCATAGGATAAAACAACATAAATACAATTTAATAAAGCATAGGATAAAACATCATAAATACAATTTAATAAAGCATAGGATTAAACAACGTAAATACTATTTAAAAAAGCATAGGATAAAACCACATAAATACAATTTAATAAAGCACAGGATAAAACAACATAAATACAATTTAATAAAGCATAGGAAACAACAACATAAATACAATTTAGTAAAGCATAGGTCAAAATAACATAAATACAATTTAATAAAGCATAGGATAAAACAACATGAATAAAATTTAATAAAGCATAGGATAAAACAACATAAATAAAATTTAATAAAGCATAGGATAAAACAACATAAATTCAATTTAATAAAGCATATTATAAAACAACATAAATACAATTTAATAAAGCATAGGATAAAACAACATGAATACAATTTAATAAAGCATAGGATAAAACAACATGAATACAATTTAATAAAGCATAGGATAAAACAACATAAATACAATTTAATAAAGCATAGGTTAAAACAACATAAATACAATTTAATAAAGCATAGGTTAAAACAACATTAATAAAAGTTAATAAAGCATAGGATAAAACAACATGAATAAAATTTAATAAAGCATAGGATAAAACAACATAAATAAAATTTAATAAAGCATAGGATAAAACAACATAAATTCAATTTAATAAAGCATATTATAAAACAACATAAATACAATTTAATAAAGCATAGGATAAAACAACATGAATACAATTTAATAAAGCATAGGATAAAACAACATAAATACAATTTAATAAAGCATAGGTTAAAACAACATAAATACAATTTAATAAAGCATAGGTTAAAACAACATAAATAAAAGTTAATAAAGCATAGGATAAAACAACATAAATACAATTTAATAAAGCATAGGATAAAACAACATAAATACAATTTATAAAGCATAGGATAAAACAACATAAATACAATTTAATAAAGCATAGGATAAAACAACATAAATACAATTTAATAAAGCATAGGATAAAACAACATGAATACAATTTAATAAAGCATAGGCTAAAACTACATAAATACAATTTAATAAAGCATAGGATAAAACAAATTAAATACAATTTAATAAAGCATAGGATAAAACAACATAAATTCAATTTAATAAAGCATAGGACAAAACAACATAAATACAATTTAATAAAGCATAGGACAAAACAACATAAATACAATTTAATAAAGCATAGGTTAAAGCAACATAAATACAATTTAATAAAGCATAGTTTAAAACAACATAAATACAATTTAATAAAGCATAGGTTAAAGCAACATAAATACAATTTAATAAAGCATAGTTTAAAACAACATAAATACAATTTAATAAAGCATAGGATAAAACAACATAAATACAATTTAATAAAGCATAGGCTAAAACTACATAAATACAATTTAATAAAGCATAGGATAAAACAAATTAAATACAATTTAATAAAGCATAGCATAAAACAACATAAATTCAATTTAATAAAGCATAGGTTAAAACAACATAAATACAATTTAATAAAGCATAGGACAAAACAACATAAATACAATTTAATAAAGCATAGGATAAAACAACATGAATACAATTTAATAAAGCATAGGATAAAACAACATGAATACAATTTAATAAAGCATAGGATAAAACAACATAAATACAATTTAATAAAGCATAGGTTAAAACAACATAAATACAATTTAATAAAGCATAGGTTAAAACAACATAAATAAAAGTTAATAAAGCATAGGATAAAACAACATAAATACAATTTAATAAAGCATAGGATAAAACAACATAAATACAATTTATAAAGCATAGGATAAAACAACATAAATACAATTTAATAAAGCATAGGATAAAACAACATAAATACAATTTAATAAAGCATAGGATAAAACAACATAAATACAATTTAATAAAGCATAGGCTAAAACTACATAAATACAATTTAATAAAGCATAGGATAAAACAAATTAAATACAATTTAATAAAGCATAGGATAAAACAACATAAATTCAATTTAATAAAGCATAGGACAAAACAACATAAATACAATTTAATAAAGCATAGGACAAAACAACATAAATACAATTTAATAAAGCATAGGTTAAAGCAACATAAATACAATTTAATAAAGCATAGTTTAAAACAACATAAATACAATTTAATGAAGCATAGGATAAAACAACATAAATACAATTTATAAAGCATAGGATAAAACAACATAAATACAATTTAATAAAGCATAGGATAAAACAACATAAATACAATTTAATAAAGCATAGGATAAAACAACATAAATACAATTTAATAAAGCATAGGCTAAAACTACATAAATACAATTTAATAAAGCATAGGATAAAACAAATTAAATACAATTTAATAAAGCATAGCATAAAACAACATAAATTCAATTTAATAAAGCATAGGATAAAACAACATAAATGCAATTTAATAAAGCATAGGATAAAACAACATAAATACAATTTAATAAAGCATAAGATAAAACAACATGAATACAATTTAATAAAGCATAGGTTAAAACAACATAAATATAATTTAATAAAGCATAGGATAAAACAACATAAATACAATTTAATAAAGCATAGGTTAAAACAACATAAATACAATTTAATAAAGCATAGGATAAAACAACATAAATACAATTTAATAAAGCATAGGACAAAACAACATAAATACAATTTAATAAAGCATAGGTTAAAGCAACATAAATACAATTTAATAAAGCATAGGTTAAAACAACATAAATACAATTTAATAAAGCATAGGATAAAACAACATAAATACAATTTAATAAAGCATAGGATAAAACAACATAAATACAATTTAGTAAAGCATAGGATAAAACAACATAAATACAATTTAATAGAGCATAGGATAAAACAACATAAATACAATTTATAAAGCATAGGATAAAACAACATAAATACAATTTAATAAAGCATAGGATAAAACAACATAAATACAATTTAATAAAGCATAGGATAAAACATCATAAATACAATTTAATAAAGCATAGGATTAAACAACGTAAATACTATTTAAAAAAGCATAGGATAAAACCACATAAATACAATTTAATAAAGCACAGGATAAAACAACATAAATACAATTTAATAAAGCATAGGAAACAACAACATAAATACAATTTAGTAAAGCATAGGTCAAAATAACATAAATACAATTTAATAAAGCATAGGATAAAACAACATGAATAAAATTTAATAAAGCATAGGATAAAACAACATAAATAAAATTTAATAAAGCATAGGATAAAACAACATAAATTCAATTTAATAAAGCATATTATAAAACAACATAAATACAATTTAATAAAGCATAGGATAAAACAAATTAAATACAATTTAATAAAGCATAGGATAAAACAACATAAATTCAATTTAATAAAGCATAGGATAAAACAACATAAATACAATTTAATAAAGCATAGGTTAAAACAACATAAATACAATTTAATAAAGCATAGGATAAAACAACATAAATACAATTTAATAAAGCATAGGATAAAACAACATAAATAAAATTTAATAAAACATAGGATAAAACAACATAAATACAATTTAATAAAGCATAGGATAAAACAACATAAATAAAATTTAATAAAGCATAGGATAAAACAACATAAATACAATTTATAAAGCATAGGTTAAAACAACATAAATACAAGTTAATAAAGCATAGGATAAAACAACATAAATACAATTTAATAAAGCATAGGTTAAAACAACATAAATACAATTTAATAAATCATAGGTTAAAACAACATAAATACAATTTAATAAAGCATAGGATAAAACAACATAAATTCAATTAAATAAAGCATAGGATAAAACAACATAAATACAATTTAATAAAGCACAGGATAAAACAACATAAATAAAATTTAATAAAGCATAGGATAAAACAAGATAAATAAAATTTAATAAAGCATAGGATAAAACAACATAAATACAATTTAATAAAGCATAGGATAAAACAACATAAATAAAATTTAATAAAGCATAGGATAAAACAACATAAATACAATTTAATAAAGCATAGGATAAAACAACATAAATACAATTTAATAAAGCATAGGTTAAAACAACATAAATACAATTTAATAAAGCATAGGAAAAAACAACATAAATTCAATTTAATAAAGCATAGGATAAAACAACATAAATACAATTGAATAAAGCACAGGATAAAACAACATAAATAAAATTTAATAAAGCATAGGATAAAACAAGATAAATAAAATTTAATAAAGCATAGGATAAAACAACATAAATACAATTTAATAAAGCATAGGATAAAACAACATAAATACAATTTAATAAAGCATAGGATAAAACAACATAAATACAATTTAATAAAGCATAGGTTAAAACAACATAAATACAATTTAATAAAGCATAGGATAAAACAACATAAATACAATTTAATAAAGCATAGGATCAAACAACATAAATAAAATTTAATAAAGCATAGGATAAAACAACATAAATACAATTTAATAAAGCATAGGATAAAACAACATACATAAAATTTAATAAAGCATAGGATAAAACAACATAAATACAATTTAATAAAGCATAGGAGAAAACAACATAAATACAATTTAATAAAGCATAGGTTAAAACAACATAAATACAATTTAATAAAGCATAGGACAAAACAACATAAATACAATTTAATAAAGCATAGTTTAAAACAACATAAATACAATTTAATAAAGCATAGGATAAAACCACAGAAATACAATTTAATAAAGCATAGGATAAAACAACATAAATACAATTTAATAAAGCATAGGACAAAACAACATAAATACAATTTAATAAAGCATAGGACAAAACAACATAAATCCAATTTAATGAAACATAGGATAAACAACATAAATACAATTTAATAAAGCATAGGACAAAACAACATAAATACAATTTAATAAAGCATATGTTATAACAACATAAATACAATTTAATAAAGCATAAGATATAACAACATGAATATAATTTAGTAAAGCATAAGATAAAACAACATGAATACAATTTAATAAAGCATAGGTTAAAACAACATAAATACAATTTAAGAAAGCATAGGATAAAACTACATAAATACATTTTAATAAAGCATAGGATAAAACAACATAAATACAATTTAATAAAGCATAGGTTAAAACAACATAAATACAATTTAATAAAGCATAGGACAAAACAACATAAATACAATTTAATAAAGCATAGGATAAAACAACATACATACAATTTATAAAGCATAGGATAAAACAACATAAATACAATTTAATAAAGCATAGGATAAAACAACATAAATACAATTTAATAAAGCATAGGATAAAACAACATAAATACAATTTAATAAAGCATAGGCTAAAACTACATAAATACAATTTAATAAAGCATAGGATAAAACAAATTAAATACAATTTAATAAAGCATAGGTTAAAACAACATAAATATAATTTAATAAAGCATAGGATAAAACAACATAAATACAATTTAATAAAGCATAGGTTAAAACAACATAAATACAATTTAATAAAGCATAGGATAAAACAACATAAATACAATTTAATAAAGCATAGGACAAAACAACATAAATACAATTTAATAAAGCATAGGTTAAAGCAACATAAATACAATTTAATAAAGCATAGGTTAAAACAACATAAATACAATTTAATAAAGCATAGGATAAAACAACATAAATACAATTTAATAAAGCATAGGATAAAACAACATAAATACAATTTAATAAAGCATAGGATAAAACAACATAAATACAATTTAATAGAGCATAAGATAAAACAACATAAATACAATTTATAAAGCATAGGATAAAACAACATAAATACAATTTAATAAAGCATAGGATAAAACAACATAAATACAATTTAATAAAGCATAGGATAAAACATCATAAATACAATTTAATAAAGCATAGGATTAAACAACGTAAATACTATTTAAAAAAGCATAGGATAAAACCACATAAATACAATTTAATAAAGCACAGGATAAAACAACATAAATACAATTTAATAAAGCATAGGAAACAACAACATAAATACAATTTAGTAAAGCATAGGTCAAAATAACATAAATACAATTTAATAAAGCATAGGATAAAACAACATGAATAAAATTTAATAAAGCATAGGATAAAACAACATAAATGAAATTTAATAAAGCATAGGATAAAACAACATAAATTCAATTTAATAAAGCATATTATAAAACAACATAAATACAATTTAATAAAGCATAGGATAAAACAACATGAATACAATTTAATAAAGCATAGGATAAAACAACATGAATACAATTTAATAAAGCATAGGATAAAACAACATAAATACAATTTAATAAAGCATAGGTTAAAACAACATAAATACAATTTAATAAAGCATAGGTTAAAACAACATAAATAAAAGTTAATAAAGCATAGGATAAAACAACATGAATAAAATTTAATAAAGCATAGGATAAAACAACATAAATAAAATTTAATAAAGCATAGGATAAAACAACATAAATTCAATTTAATAAAGCATATTATAAAACAACATAAATACAATTTAATAAAGCATAGGATAAAACAACATGAATACAATTTAATAAAGCATAGGATAAAACAACATGAATACAATTTAATAAAGCATAGGATAAAACAACATAAATACAATTTAATAAAGCATAGGTTAAAACAACATAAATACAATTTAATAAAGCATAGGTTAAAACAACATAAATAAAAGTTAATAAAGCATAGGATAAAACAACATAAATACAATTTAATAAAGCATAGGATAAAACAACATGAATACAATTTATAAAGCATAGGATAAAACAACATAAATACAATTTAATAAAGCATAGGATAAAACAACATGAATACAATTTAATAAAGCATAGGATAAAACAACATGAATACAATTTAATAAAGCATAGGATAAAACAACATAAATACAATTTAATAAAGCATAGGTTAAAACAACATAAATACAATTTAATAAAGCATAGGTTAAAACAACATAAATAAAAGTTAATAAAGCATAGGATAAAACAACATAAATACAATTTAATAAAGCATAGGATAAAACAACATAAATACAATTTATAAAGCATAGGATAAAACAACATAAATTCAATTTAATAAAGCATAGGATAAAACAACATAAATGCAATTTAATAAAGCATAGGATAAAACAACATAAATACAATTTAATAAAGCATAAGATAAAACAACATGAATACAATTTAATAAAGCATAGGTTAAAACAACATAAATATAATTTAATAAAGCATAGGATAAAACAACATAAATACAATTTAATAAAGCATAGGTTAAAACAACATAAATACAATTTAATAAAGCATAGGATAAAACAACATAAATACAATTTAATAAAGCATAGGACAAAACAACATAAATACAATTTAATAAAGCATAGGTTAAAGCAACATAAATACAATTTAATAAAGCATAGGTTAAAACAACATAAATACAATTTAATAAAGCATAGGATAAAACAACATAAATACAATTTAATAAAGCATAGAATAAAACAACATAAATACAATTTAATAAAGCATAGGATAAAACAACATAAATACAATTTAATAGAGCATAGGATAAAACAACATAAATACAATTTATAAAGCATAGGATAAAACAACATAAATACAATTTAATAAAGCATAGGATAAAACAACATAAATACAATTTAATAAAGCATAGGATAAAACATCATAAATACAATTTAATAAAGCATAGGATTAAACAACGTAAATACTATTTAAAAAAGCATAGGATAAAACCACATAAATACAATTTAATAAAGCACAGGATAAAACAACATAAATACAATTTAATAAAGCATAGGAAACAACAACATAAATACAATTTAGTAAAGCATAGGTCAAAATAACATAAATACAATTTAATAAAGCATAGGATAAAACAACATGAATAAAATTTAATAAAGCATATTATAAAACAACATAAATAAAATTTAATAAAGCATAGGATAAAACAACATAAATTCAATTTAATAAAGCATATTATAAAACAACATAAATACAATTTAATAAAGCATAGGATAAAACAACATGAATACAATTTAATAAAGCATAGGATAAAACAACATGAATACAATTTAATAAAGCATAGGATAAAACAACATAAATACAATTTAATAAAGCATAGGTTAAAACAACATAAATACAATTTAATAAAGCATAGGTTAAAACAACATAAATAAAAGTTAATAAAGCATAGGATAAAACAACATGAATAAAATTTAATAAAGCATAGGATAAAACAACATAAATAAAATTTAATAAAGCATAGGATAAAACAACATAAATTCAATTTAATAAAGCATATTATAAAACAACATAAATACAATTTAATAAAGCATAGGATAAAACAACATGAATACAATTTAATAAAGCATAGGATAAAACAACATGAATACAATTTAATAAAGCATAGGATAAAACAACATAAATACAATTTAATAAAGCATAGGTTAAAACAACATAAATACAATTTAATAAAGCATAGGTTAAAACAACATAAATAAAAGTTAATAAAGCATAGGATAAAACAACATAAATACAATTTAATAAAGCATAGGATAAAACAACATAAATACAATTTATAAAGCATAGGATAAAACAACATAAATACAATTTAATAAAGCATAGGATAAAACAACATGAATACAATTTAATAAAGCATAGGATAAAACAACATGAATACAATTTAATAAAGCATAGGACAAAACAACATAAATACAATTTAATAAAGCATAGGTTAAAGCAACATAAATACAATTTAATAAAGCATAGTTTAAAACAACATAAATACAATTTAATAAAGCATAGGATAAAACAACATAAATACAATTTATAAAGCATAGGATAAAACAACATAAATACAATTTAATAAAGCATAGGATAAAACAACATAAATACAATTTAATAAAGCATAGGATAAAACAACATAAATACAATTTAATAAAGCATAGGCTAAAACTACATAAATACAATTTAATAAAGCATAGGATAAAACAAATTAAATACAATTTAATAAAGCATAGCATAAAACAACATAAATTCAATTTAATAAAGCATAGGATAAAACAACATAAATGCAATTTAATAAAGCATAGGATAAAACAACATAAATACAATTTAATAAAGCATAAGATAAAACAACATGAATACAATTTAATAAAGCATAGGTTAAAACAACATAAATATAATTTAATAAAGCATAGGATAAAACAACATAAATACAATTTAATAAAGCATAGGTTAAAACAACATAAATACAATTTAATAAAGCATAGGATAAAACAACATAAATACAATTTAATAAAGCATAGGACAAAACAACATAAATACAATTTAATAAAGCATAGGTTAAAGCAACATAAATACAATTTAATAAAGCATAGGTTAAAACAACATAAATACAATTTAATAAAGCATAGGATAAAACAACATAAATACAATTTAATAAAGCATAGGATAAAACAACATAAATACAATTTAATAAAGCATAGGATAAAACAACATAAATACAATTTAATAGAGCATAGGATAAAACAACATAAATACAATTTATAAAGCATAGGATAAAACAACATAAATACAATTTAATAAAGCATAGGATAAAACAACATAAATACAATTTAATAAAGCATAGGATAAAACATCATAAATACAATTTAATAAAGCATAGGATTAAACAACGTAAATACTATTTAAAAAAGCATAGGATAAAACCACATAAATACAATTTAATAAAGCACAGGATAAAACAACATAAATACAATTTAATAAAGCATAGGAAACAACAACATAAATAGAATTTAGTAAAGCATAGGTCAAAATAACATAAATACAATTTTATAAAGCATAGGATAAAACAACATGAATAAAATTTAATAAAGCATAGGATAAAACAACATAAATAAAATTTAATAAAGCATAGGATAAAACAACATAAATTCAATTTAATAAAGCATATTATAAAACAACATAAATACAATTTAATAAAGCATAGGATAAAACTAATTAAATACAATTTAATAAAGCATAGGATAAAACAACATAAATTCAATTTAATAAAGCATAGGATAAAACAACATAAATACAATTTAATAAAGCATAGGTTAAAACAACATAAATACAATTTAATAAAGCATAGGATAAAACAACATAAATACAATTTAATAAAGCATAGGATAAAACAACATAAATAAAATTTAATAAAACATAGGATAAAACAACATAAATACAATTTAATAAAGCATAGGATAAAACAACATAAATAAAATTTAATAAAGCATAGGATAAAACAACATAAATACAATTTATAAAGCATAGGTTAAAACAACATAAATACAAGTTAATAAAGCATAGGATAAAACAACATAAATACAATTTAATAAAGCATAGATAAAACAACATAAATACAATTTAATAAAGCATAGGATAAAACAACATAAATACAATTTAATAAAGCATAGGCTAAAACAACATAAATACAATTTAATAAATCATAGGTTAAAACAACATAAATACAATTTAATAAAGCATAGGATAAAACAACATAAATTCAATTAAATAAAGCATAGGATAAAACAACATAAATACAATTTAATAAAGCACAGGATAAAACAACATAAATAAAATTTAATAAAGCATAGGATAAAACAAGATAAATAAAATTTAATAAAGCATAGGATAAAACAACATAAATACAATTTAATAAAGCATAGGATAAAACAACATAAATACAATTTAATAAAGCATAGGTTAAAACAACATAAATACAATTTAATAAAGCATAGGAAAAAACAACATAAATTCAATTTAATAAAGCATAGGATAAAACAACATAAATACAATTGAATAAAGCACAGGATAAAACAACATAAATAAAATTTAATAAAGCATAGGATAAAACAAGATAAATAAAATTTAATAAAGCATAGGATAAAACAACATAAATACAATTTAATAAAGCATAGGATAAAACAACATAAATACAATTTAATAAAGCATAGGATAAAACAACATAAATACAATTTAATAAAGCATAGGTTAAAACAACATAAATACAATTTAATAAAGCATAGGATAAAACAACATAAATACAATTTAATAAAGCATAGGATAAAACAACATAAATAAAATTTAATAAAGCATAGGATAAAACAACATAAATACAATTTAATAAAGCATAGGATAAAACAACATACATAAAATTTAATAAAGCATAGGATAAAACAACATAAATACAATTTAATAAAGCATAGGAGAAAACAACATAAATACAATTTAATAAAGCATAGGTTAAAACAACATAAATACAATTTAATAAAGCATAGGACAAAACAACATAAATACAATTTAATAAAGCATAGTTTAAAACAACATAAATACAATTTAATAAAGCATAGGATAAAACCACAGAAATACAATTTAATAAAGCATAGGATAAAACAACATAAATACAATTTAATAAAGCATAGGACAAAACAACATAAATACAATTTAATAAAGCATAGGACAAAACAACATAAATACAATTTAATGAAACATAGGATAAACAACATAAATACAATTTAATAAAGCATAGGACAAAACAACATAAATACAATTTAATAAAGCATATGTTATAACAACATAAATACAATTTAATAAAGCATAAGATATAACAACATGAATATAATTTAGTAAAGCATAAGATAAAACAACATGAATACAATTTAATAAAGCATAGGTTAAAACAACATAAATACAATTTAAGAAAGCATAGGATAAAACTACATAAATACATTTTAATAAAGCATAGGATAAAACAACATAAATACAATTTAATAAAGCATAGGTTAAAACAACATAAATACAATTTAATAAAGCATAGGACAAAACAACATAAATACAATTTAATAAAGCATAGGATAAAACAACATACATACAATTTATAAAGCATAGGATAAAACAACATAAATACAATTTAATAAAGCATAGGATAAAACAACATAAATACAATTTAATAAAGCATAGGATAAAACAACATAAATACAATTTAATAAAGCATAGGCTAAAACTACATAAATACAATTTAATAAAGCATAGGATAAAACAAATTAAATACAATTTAATAAAGCATAGCATAAAACAAATTAAATTCAATTTAATAAAGCATAGCATAAAACAACATAAATGCAATTTAATAAAGCATAGGATAAAACAACATAAATACAATTTAATAAAGCATAAGATAAAACAACATGAATACAATTTAATAAAGCATAGGTTAAAACAACATAAATATAATTTAATAAAGCATAGGATAAAACAACATAAATACAATTTAATAAAGCATAGGTTAAAACAACATAAATACAATTTAATAAAGCATAGGATAAAACAACATAAATACAATTTAATAAAGCATAGGACAAAACAACATAAATACAATTTAATAAAGCATAGGTTAAAGCAACATAAATACAATTTAATAAAGCATAGGTTAAAACAACATAAATACAATTTAATAAAGCATAGGATAAAACAACATAAATACAATTTAATAAAGCATAGGATAAAACAACATAAATACAATTTAATAAAGCATAGGATAAAACAACATAAATACAATTTAATAGAGCATAGGATAAAACAACATAAATACAATTTATAAAGCATAGGATAAAACAACATAAATACAATTTAATAAAGCATAGGATAAAACAACATAAATACAATTTAATAAAGCATAGGATAAAACATCATAAATACAATTTAATAAAGCATAGGATTAAACAACGTAAATACTATTTAAAAAAGCATAGGATAAAACCACATAAATACAATTTAATAAAGCATAGGTTAAAACAACATAAATACAATTTAATAAAGCATAGGTTAAAACAACATAAATAAAAGTTAATAAAGCATAGGATAAAACAACATAAATACAATTTAATAAAGCATAGGATAAAACAACATGAATACAATTTATAAAGCATAGGATAAAACAACATAAATACAATTTAATAAAGCATAGGATAAAACAACATGAATACAATTTAATAAAGCATAGGATAAAACAACATGAATACAATTTAATAAAGCATAGGATAAAACAACATAAATACAATTTAATAAAGCATAGGTTAAAACAACATAAATACAATTTAATAAAGCATAGGTTAAAACAACATAAATAAAAGTTAATAAAGCATAGGATAAAACAACATAAATACAATTTAATAAAGCATAGGGTAAAACAACATAAATACAATTTATAAAGCATAGGATAAAACAACATAAATTCAATTTAATAAAGCATAGGATAAAACAACATAAATGCAATTTAATAAAGCATAGGATAAAACAACATAAATACAATTTAATAAAGCATAAGATAAAACAACATGAATACAATTTAATAAAGCATAGGTTAAAACAACATAAATATAATTTAATAAAGCATAGGATAAAACAACATAAATACAATTTAATAAAGCATAGGTTAAAACAACATAAATACAATTTAATAAAGCATAGGATAAAACAACATAAATACAATTTAATAAAGCATAGGACAAAACAACATAAATACAATTTAATAAAGCATAGGTTAAAGCAACATAAATACAATTTAATAAAGCATAGGTTAAAACAACATAAATACAATTTAATAAAGCATAGGATAAAACAACATAAATACAATTTAATAAAGCATAGAATAAAACAACATAAATACAATTTAATAAAGCATAGGATAAAACAACATAAATACAATTTAATAGAGCATAGGATAAAACAACATAAATACAATTTATAAAGCATAGGATAAAACAACATAAATACAATTTAATAAAGCATAGGATAAAACAACATAAATACAATTTAATAAAGCATAGGATAAAACATCATAAATACAATTTAATAAAGCATAGGATTAAACAACGTAAATACTATTTAAAAAAGCATAGGATAAAACCACATAAATACAATTTAATAAAGCACAGGATAAAACAACATAAATACAATTTAATAAAGCATAGGAAACAACAACATAAATACAATTTAGTAAAGCATAGGTCAAAATAACATAAATACAATTTAATAAAGCATAGGATAAAACAACATGAATAAAATTTAATAAAGCATATTATAAAACAACATAAATAAAATTTAATAAAGCATAGGATAAAACAACATAAATTCAATTTAATAAAGCATATTATAAAACAACATAAATACAATTTAATAAAGCATAGGATAAAACAACATGAATACAATTTAATAAAGCATAGGATAAAACAACATGAATACAATTTAATAAAGCATAGGATAAAACAACATAAATACAATTTAATAAAGCATAGGTTAAAACAACATAAATACAATTTAATAAAGCATAGGTTAAAACAACATAAATAAAAGTTAATAAAGCATAGGATAAAACAACATAAATACAATTTAATAAAGCATAGGATAAAACAACATAAATACAATTTATAAAGCATAGGATAAAACAACATAAATACAATTTAATAAAGCATAGGATAAAACAACATGAATACAATTTAATAAAGCATAGGATAAAACAACATGAATACAATTTAATAAAGCATAGGATAAAACAACATAAATACAATTTATAAAGCATAGGATAAAACAACATAAATACAATTTAATAAAGCATAGGTTAAAACAACATAAATACAATTTAATAAAGCATAGGTTAAAACAACATAAATAAAAGTTAATAAAGCATAGGATAAAACAACATAAATACAATTTAATAAAGCATAGGATAAAACAACATAAATACAATTTATAAAGCATAGGATAAAACAACATAAATACAATTTAATAAAGCATAGGATAAAACAACATAAATACAATTTAATAAAGCATAGGATAAAACAACATAAATACAATTTAATAAAGCATAGGATAAAACAACATAAATACAATTTATAAAGCATAGGATAAAACAACATAAATACAATTTAATAAAGCATAGGATAAAACAACATAAATACAATTTAATAAAGCATAGGATAAAACAACATAAATACAATTTAATAAAGCATAGGCTAAAACTACATAAATACAATTTAATAAAGCATAGGATAAAACAAATTAAAAACAATTTAATAAAGCATAGGATAAAACAACATAAATTCAATTTAATAAAGCATAGGACAAAACAACATAAATACAATTTAATAAAGCATAGGACAAAACAACATAAATACAATTTAATAAAGCATAGGTTAAAGCAACATAAATACAATTTAATAAAGCATAGTTTAAAACAACATAAATACAATTTAATAAAGCATAGGTTAAAGCAACATAAATACAATTTAATAAAGCATAGTTTAAAACAACATAAATACAATTTAATAAAGCATAGGCTAAAACTACATAAATACAATTTAATAAAGCATAGGATAAAACAAATTAAATACAATTTAATAAAGCATAGCATAAAACAACATAAATTCAATTTAATAAAGCATAGGTTAAAACAACATAAATACAATTTAATAAAGCATAGGACAAAACAACATAAATACAATTTAATAAAGCATAGGATAAAACAACATAAATACAATTTATAAAGCATAGGATAAAACAACATAAATACAATTTAATAAAGCATAGGATAAAACAACATAAATACAATTTAATAAAGCATAGGATAAAACAACATAAATACAATTTAATAAAGCATAGGCTAAAACTACATAAATACAATTTAATAAAGCATAGGATAAAACAAATTAAATACAATTTAATAAAGCATAGCATAAAACAACATAAATTCAATTTAATAAAGCATAGGATAAAACAACATAAATGCAATTTAATAAAGCATAGGATAAAACAACATAAATACAATTTAATAAAGCATAAGATAAAACAACATGAATACAATTTAATAAAGCATAGGTTAAAACAACATAAATATAATTTAATAAAGCATAGGATAAAACAACATAAATACAATTTAATAAAGCATAGGTTAAAACAACATAAATACAATTTAATAAAGCATAGGATAAAACAACATAAATACAATTTAATAAAGCATAGGACAAAACAACATAAATACAATTTAATAAAGCATAGGTTAAAGCAACATAAATACAATTTAATAAAGCATAGGTTAAAACAACATAAATACAATTTAATAAAGCATAGGATAAAACAACATAAATACAATTTAATAAAGCATAGGATAAAACAACATAAATACAATTTAATAAAGCATAGGATAAAACAACATAAATACAATTTAATAGAGCATAGGATAAAACAACATAAATACAATTTATAAAGCATAGGATAAAACAACATAAATACAATTTAATAAAGCATAGGATAAAACAACATAAATACAATTTAATAAAGCATAGGATAAAACATCATAAATACAATTTAATAAAGCATAGGATTAAACAACGTAAATACTATTTAAAAAAGCATAGGATAAAACCACATAAATACAATTTAATAAAGCACAGGATAAAACAACATAAATACAATTTAATAAAGCATAGGAAACAACAACATAAATACAATTTAGTAAAGCATAGGTCAAAATAACATAAATACAATTTAATAAAGCATAGGATAAAACAACATGAATAAAATTTAATAAAGCATATTATAAAACAACATAAATAAAATTTAATAAAGCATAGGATAAAACAACATAAATTCAATTTAATAAAGCATATTATAAAACAACATAAATACAATTTAATAAAGCATAGGATAAAACAACATGAATACAATTTAATAAAGCATAGGATAAAACAACATGAATACAATTTAATAAAGCATAGGATAAAACAACATAAATACAATTTAATAAAGCATAGGTTAAAACAACATAAATACAATTTAATAAAGCATAGGTTAAAACAACATAAATAAAAGTTAATAAAGCATAGGATAAAACAACATGAATAAAATTTAATAAAGCATAGGATAAAACAACATAAATAAAATTTAATAAAGCATAGGATAAAACAACATAAATTCAATTTAATAAAGCATATTATAAAACAACATAAATACAATTTAATAAAGCATAGGATAAAACAACATGAATACAATTTAATAAAGCATAGGATAAAACAACATGAATACAATTTAATAAAGCATAGGATAAAACAACATAAATACAATTTAATAAAGCATAGGTTAAAACAACATAAATACAATTTAATAAAGCATAGGTTAAAACAACATAAATAAAAGTTAATAAAGCATAGGATAAAACAACATAAATACAATTTAATAAAGCATAGGATAAAACAACATAAATACAATTTATAAAGCATAGGATAAAACAACATAAATACAATTTAATAAAGCATAGGATAAAACAACATGAATACAATTTAATAAAGCATAGGATAAAACAACATGAATACAATTTAATAAAGCATAGGATAAAACAACATAAATACAATTTATAAAGCATAGGATAAAACAACATAAATACAATTTAATAAAGCATAGGTTAAAACAACATAAATACAATTTAATAAAGCATAGGTTAAAACAACATAAATAAAAGTTAATAAAGCATAGGATAAAACAACATAAATACAATTTAATAAAGCATAGGATAAAACAACATAAATACAATTTATAAAGCATAGGATAAAACAACATAAATACAATTTAATAAAGCATAGGATAAAACAACATAAATACAATTTAATAAAGCATAGGATAAAACAACATAAATACAATTTAATAAAGCATAGGATAAAACAACATAAATACAATTTATAAAGCATAGGATAAAACAACATAAATACAATTTAATAAAGCATAGGATAAAACAACATAAATACAATTTAATAAAGCATAGGATAAAACAACATAAATACAATTTAATAAAGCATAGGCTAAAACTACATAAATACAATTTAATAAAGCATAGGATAAAACAAATTAAATACAATTTAATAAAGCATAGGATAAAACAACATAAATTCAATTTAATAAAGCATAGGACAAAACAACATAAATACAATTTAATAAAGCATAGGACAAAACAACATAAATACAATTTAATAAAGCATAGGTTAAAGCAACATAAATACAATTTAATAAAGCATAGTTTAAAACAACATAAATACAATTTAATAAAGCATAGGTTAAAGCAACATAAATACAATTTAATAAAGCATAGTTTAAAACAACATAAATACAATTTAATAAAGCATAGGCTAAAACTACATAAATACAATTTAATAAAGCATAGGATAAAACAAATTAAATACAATTTAATAAAGCATAGCATAAAACAACATAAATTCAATTTAATAAAGCATAGGTTAAAACAACATAAATACAATTTAATAAAGCATAGGACAAAACAACATAAATACAATTTAATAAAGCATAGGATAAAACAACATAAATACAATTTATAAAGCATAGGATAAAACAACATAAATACAATTTAATAAAGCATAGGATAAAACAACATAAATACAATTTAATAAAGCATAGGATAAAACAACATAAATACAATTTAATAAAGCATAGGCTAAAACTACATAAATACAATTTAATAAAGCATAGGATAAAACAAATTAAATACAATTTAATAAAGCATAGCATAAAACAACATAAATTCAATTTAATAAAGCATAGGATAAAACAACATAAATGCAATTTAATAAAGCATAGGATAAAACAACATAAATACAATTTAATAAAGCATAAGATAAAACAACATGAATACAATTTAATAAAGCATAGGTTAAAACAACATAAATATAATTTAATAAAGCATAGGATAAAACAACATAAATACAATTTAATAAAGCATAGGTTAAAACAACATAAATACAATTTAATAAAGCATAGGATAAAACAACATAAATACAATTTAATAAAGCATAGGTTAAAACAACATAAATACAATTTAATAAAGCATAGGATAAAACAACATAAATACAATTTAATAAAGCATAGGACAAAACAACATAAATACAATTTAATAAAGCATAGGATAAAACAACATAAATACAATTTAATAAAGCATAGGATAAAACAACATAAATACAATTTAATAAAGCATAGGATAAAACATCATAAATACAATTTAATAAAGCATAGGATTAAACAACGTAAATACTATTTAAAAAAGCATAGGATAAAACCACATAAATACAATTTAATAAAGCACAGGATAAAACAACATAAATACAATTTAATAAAGCATAGGAAACAACAACATAAATACAATTTAGTAAAGCATAGGTCAAAATAACATAAATACAATTTAATAAAGCATAGGATAAAACAACATGAATAAAATTTAATAAAGCATAGGATAAAACAACATAAATAAAATTTAATAAAGCATAGGATAAAACAACATAAATTCAATTTAATAAAGCATATTATAAAACAACATAAATACAATTTAATAAAGCATAGGATAAAACAAATTAAATACAATTTAATAAAGCATAGGATAAAACAACATAAATTCAATTTAATAAAGCATAGGATAAAACAACATAAATACAATTTAATAAAGCATAGGTTAAAACAACATAAATACAATTTAATAAAGCATAGGATAAAACAACATAAATACAATTTAATAAAGCATAGGATAAAACAACATAAATAAAATTTAATAAAGCATAGGATAAAACAACATAAATAAAATTTAATAAAGCATAGGATAAAACAACATAAATACAATTTATAAAGCATAGGTTAAAACAACATAAATACAAGTTAATAAAGCATAGGATAAAACAACATAAATACAATTTAATAAAGCATAGGATAAAACAACATAAATACAATTTAATAAAGCATAGGATAAAACAACATAAATACAATTTAATAAAGCATAGGTTAAAACAACATAAATACAATTTAATAAATCATAGGTTAAAACAACATAAATACAATTTATAAAGCATAGGTTAAAACAACATAAATACAAGTTAATAAAGCATAGGATAAAACAACATAAATAAAATTTAATAAAGCATAGGATAAAACAAGATAAATAAAATTTAATAAAGCATAGGATAAAACAACATAAATACAATTTAATAAAGCATAGGATAAAACAACATAAATAAAATTTAATAAAGCATAGGTTAAAACAACATAAATAAAAGTTAATAAAGCATAGGATAAAACAACATAAATACAATTTAATAAAGCATAGGATAAAACAACATAAATACAATTTATAAAGCATAGCATAAAACAACATAAATTCAATTTAATAAAGCATAGGTTAAAACAACATAAATACAATTTAATAAAGCATAGGACAAAACAACATAAATACAATTTAATAAAGCATAGGATAAAACAACATAAATACAATTTATAAAGCATAGGATAAAACAACATAAATACAATTTAATAAAGCATAGGATAAAACAACATAAATACAATTTAATAAAGCATAGGATAAAACAACATAAATACAATTTAATAAAGCATAGGCTAAAACTACATAAATACAATTTAATAAAGCATAGGATAAAACAAATTAAATACAATTTAATAAAGCATAGCATAAAACAACATAAATTCAATTTAATAAAGCATAGGATAAAACAACATAAATGCAATTTAATAAAGCATAGGATAAAACAACATAAATACAATTTAATAAAGCATAAGATAAAACAACATGAATACAATTTAATAAAGCATAGGTTAAAACAACATAAATATAATTTAATAAAGCATAGGATAAAACAACATAAATACAATTTAATAAAGCATAGGTTAAAACAACATAAATACAATTTAATAAAGCATAGGATAAAACAACATAAATACAATTTAATAAAGCATAGGACAAAACAACATAAATACAATTTAATAAAGCATAGGTTAAAGCAACATAAATACAATTTAATAAAGCATAGGTTAAAACAACATAAATACAATTTAATAAAGCATAGGATAAAACAACATAAATACAATTTAATAAAGCATAGGATAAAACAACATAAATACAATTTAATAAAGCATAGGATAAAACAACATAAATACAATTTAATAGAGCATAGGATAAAACAACATAAATACAATTTATAAAGCATAGGATAAAACAACATAAATACAATTTAATAAAGCATAGGATAAAACAACATAAATACAATTTAATAAAGCATAGGATAAAACATCATAAATACAATTTAATAAAGCATAGGATTAAACAACGTAAATACTATTTAAAAAAGCATAGGATAAAACCACATAAATACAATTTAATAAAGCACAGGATAAAACAACATAAATACAATTTAATAAAGCATAGGAAACAACAACATAAATACAATTTAGTAAAGCATAGGTCAAAATAACATAAATACAATTTAATAAAGCATAGGATAAAACAACATGAATAAAATTTAATAAAGCATAGGATAAAACAACATAAATAAAATTTAATAAAGCATAGGATAAAACAACATAAATTCAATTTAATAAAGCATATTATAAAACAACATAAATACAATTTAATAAAGCATAGGATAAAACAAATTAAATACAATTTAATAAAGCATAGGATAAAACAACATAAATTCAATTTAATAAAGCATAGGATAAAACAACATAAATACAATTTAATAAAGCATAGGTTAAAACAACATAAATACAATTTAATAAAGCATAGGATAAAACAACATAAATACAATTTAATAAAGCATAGGATAAAACAACATAAATAAAATTTAATAAAGCATAGGATAAAACAACATAAATAAAATTTAATAAAGCATAGGATAAAACAACATAAATACAATTTATAAAGCATAGGTTAAAACAACATAAATACAAGTTAATAAAGCATAGGATAAAACAACATAAATACAATTTAATAAAGCATAGGATAAAACAACATAAATACAATTTAATAAAGCATAGGATAAAACAACATAAATACAATTTAATAAAGCATAGGTTAAAACAACATAAATACAATTTAATAAATCATAGGTTAAAACAACATAAATACAATTTAATAAAGCACAGGATAAAACAACATAAATAAAATTTAATAAAGCATAGGATAAAACAAGATAAATAAAATTTAATAAAGCATAGGATAAAACAACATAAATACAATTTAATAAAGCATAGGATAAAACAACATAAATAAAATTTAATAAAGCATAGGTTAAAACAACATAAATAAAAGTTAATAAAGCATAGGATAAAACAACATAAATACAATTTAATAAAGCATAGGATAAAACAACATAAATACAATTTATAAAGCATAGGATAAAACAACATAAATACAATTTAATAAAGCATAGGATAAAACAACATAAATACAATTTAATAAAGCATAGGATAAAACAACATAAATACAATTTAATAAAGCATAGGCTAAAACTACATAAATACAATTTAATAAAGCATAGGATAAAACAAATTAAATACAATTTAATAAAGCATAGGATAAAACAACATAAATTCAATTTAATAAAGCATAGGACAAAACAACATAAATACAATTTAATAAAGCATAGGACAAAACAACATAAATACAATTTAATAAAGCATAGGTTAAAGCAACATAAATACAATTTAATAAAGCATAGTTTAAAACAACATAAATACAATTTAATAAAGCATAGGATAAAACAACATAAATACAATTTATAAAGCATAGGATAAAACAACATAAATACAATTTAATAAAGCATAGGATAAAACAACATAAATACAATTTAATAAAGAATAGGATAAAACAACATAAATACAATTTAATAAAGCATAGGATAAAACATCATAAATACAATTTAATAAAGCATAGGATTAAACAACGTAAATACTATTTAAAAAAGCATAGGATAAAACCACATAAATACAATTTAATAAAGCACAGGATAAAACAACATAAATACAATTTAATAAAGCATAGGAAACAACAACATAAATACAATTTAGTAAAGCATAGGTCAAAATAACATAAATACAATTTAATAAAGCATAGGATAAAACAACATGAATAAAATTTAATAAAGCATAGGATAAAACAACATAAATAAAATTTAATAAAGCATAGGATAAAACAACATAAATTCAATTTAATAAAGCATATTATAAAACAACATAAATACAATTTAATAAAGCATAGGATAAAACAAATTAAATACAATTTAATAAAGCATAGGATAAAACAACATAAATTCAATTTAATAAAGCATAGGATAAAACAACATAAATACAATTTAATAAAGCATAGGTTAAAACAACATAAATACAATTTAATAAAGCATAGGATAAAACAACATAAATACAATTTAATAAAGCATAGGATAAAACAACATAAATAAAATTTAATAAAACATAGGATAAAACAACATAAATACAATTTAATAAAGCATAGGATAAAACAACATAAATAAAATTTAATAAAGCATAGGATAAAACAACATAAATACAATTTATAAAGCATAGGTTAAAACAACATAAATACAAGTTAATAAAGCATAGGATAAAACAACATAAATACAATTTAATAAAGCATAGGATAAAACAACATAAATACAATTTAATAAAGCATAGGATAAAACAACATAAATACAATTTAATAAAGCATAGGTTAAAACAACATAAATACAATTTAATAAATCATAGGTTAAAACAACATAAATACAATTTAATAAAGCATAGGATAAAACAACATAAATTCAATTAAATAAAGCATAGGATAAAACAACATAAATACAATTTAATAAAGCACAGGATAAAACAACATAAATAAAATTTAATAAAGCATAGGATAAAACAAGATAAATAAAATTTAATAAAGCATAGGATAAAACAACATAAATACAATTTAATAAAGCATAGGATAAAACAACATAAATAAAATTTAATAAAGCATAGGATAAAACAACATAAATACAATTTAATAAAGCATAGGATAAAACAACATAAATACAATTTAATAAAGCATAGGTTAAAACAACATAAATACAATTTAATAAAGCATAGGAAAAAACAACATAAATTCAATTTAATAAAGCATAGGATAAAACAACATAAATACAATTGAATAAAGCACAGGATAAAACAACATAAATAAAATTTAATAAAGCATAGGATAAAACAAGATAAATAAAATTTAATAAAGCATAGGATAAAACAACATAAATACAATTTAATAAAGCATAGGATAAAACAACATAAATACAATTTAATAAAGCATAGGATAAAACAACATAAATACAATTTAATAAAGCATAGGTTAAAACAACATAAATACAATTTAATAAAGCATAGGATAAAACAACATAAATACAATTTAATAAAGCATAGGATAAAACAACATAAATAAAATTTAATAAAGCATAGGATAAAACAACATAAATACAATTTAATAAAGCATAGGATAAAACAACATACATAAAATTTAATAAAGCATAGGATAAAACAACATAAATACAATTTAATAAAGCATAGGAGAAAACAACATAAATACAATTTAATAAAGCATAGGTTAAAACAACATAAATACAATTTAATAAAGCATAGGACAAAACAACATAAATACAATTTAATAAAGCATAGTTTAAAACAACATAAATACAATTTAATAAAGCATAGGATAAAACCACAGAAATACAATTTAATAAAGCATAGGATAAAACAACATAAATACAATTTAATAAAGCATAGGACAAAACAACATAAATACAATTTAATAAAGCATAGGACAAAACAACATAAATACAATTTAATGAAACATAGGATAAACAACATAAATACAATTTAATAAAGCATAGGACAAAACAACATAAATACAATTTAATGAAGCATATGTTATAACAACATAAATACAATTTAATAAAGCATAAGATATAACAACATGAATATAATTTAGTAAAGCATAAGATAAAACAACATGAATACAATTTAATAAAGCATAGGTTAAAACAACATAAATACAATTTAAGAAAGCATAGGATAAAACTACATAAATACATTTTAATAAAGCATAGGATAAAACAACATAAATACAATTTAATAAAGCATAGGTTAAAACAACATAAATACAATTTAATAAAGCATAGGACAAAACAACATAAATACAATTTAATAAAGCATAGGATAAAACAACATACATACAATTTATAAAGCATAGGATAAAACAACATAAATACAATTTAATAAAGCATAGGATAAAACAACATAAATACAATTTAATAAAGCATAGGATAAAACTACATAAATACAATTTAATAAAGCATAGGATAGAACATCATAAATACAATTTAATAAAGCATAGGATTAAACAACGTAAATACTATTTAAAAAAGCATAGGATAAAACCACATAAATACAATTTAATAAAGCACAGGATAAAACAACATAAATACAATTTAATAAAGCATAGGAAACAACAACATAAATACAATTTAGTAAAGCATAGGTCAAAATAACATAAATACAATTTAATAAAGCATAGGATAAAACAACATGAATAAAATTTAATAAAGCATAGGATAAAACAACATAAATAAAATTTAATAAAGCATAGGATAAAACAACATAAATTCAATTTAATAAAGCATATTATAAAACAACATAAATACAATTTAATAAAGCATAGGATAAAACAAATTAAATACAATTTAATAAAGCATAGGATAAAACAACATAAATACAATTTAATAAAGCATAGGTTAAAACAACATAAATACAATTTAATAAAGCATAGGATAAAACAACATAAATACAATTTAATAAAGCATAGGCTAAAACTACATAAATACAATTTAATAAAGCATAGGATAAAACAAATTAAATACAATTTAATAAAGCATAGCATAAAACAACATAAATTCAATTTAATAAAGCATAGGTTAAAACAACATAAATACAATTTAATAAAGCATAGGACAAAACAACATAAATACAATTTAATAAAGCATAGGATAAAACAACATAAATACAATTTATAAAGCATAGGATAAAACAACATAAATACAATTTAATAAAGCATAGGATAAAACAACATAAATACAATTTAATAAAGCATAGGATAAAACAACATAAATACAATTTAATAAAGCATAGGCTAAAACTACATAAATACAATTTAATAAAGCATAGGATAAAACAAATTAAATACAATTTAATAAAGCATAGCATAAAACAACATAAATTCAATTTAATAAAGCATAGGATAAAACAACATAAATGCAATTTAATAAAGCATAGGATAAAACAACATAAATACAATTTAATAAAGCATAAGATAAAACAACATGAATACAATTTAATAAAGCATAGGTTAAAACAACATAAATATAATTTAATAAAGCATAGGATAAAACAACATAAATACAATTTAATAAAGCATAGGTTAAAACAACATAAATACAATTTAATAAAGCATAGGATAAAACAACATAAATACAATTTAATAAAGCATAGGACAAAACAACATAAATACAATTTAATAAAGCATAGGTTAAAGCAACATAAATACAATTTAATAAAGCATAGGTTAAAACAACATAAATACAATTTAATAAAGCATAGGATAAAACAACATAAATACAATTTAATAAAGCATAGGATAAAACAACATAAATACAATTTAATAAAGCATAGGATAAAACAGCATAAATACAATTTAATAGAGCATAGGATAAAACAACATAAATACAATTTATAAAGCATAGGATAAAACAACATAAATACAATTTAATAAAGCATAGGATAAAACAACATAAATACAATTTAATAAAGCATAGGATAAAACATCATAAATACAATTTAATAAAGCATAGGATTAAACAACGTAAATACTATTTAAAAAAGCATAGGATAAAACCACATAAATACAATTTAATAAAGCACAGGATAAAACAACATAAATACAATTTAATAAAGCATAGGAAACAACAACATAAATACAATTTAGTAAAGCATAGGTCAAAATAACATAAATACAATTTAATAAAGCATAGGATAAAACAACATGAATAAAATTTAATAAAGCATAGGATAAAACAACATAAATAAAATTTAATAAAGCATAGGATAAAACAACATAAATTCAATTTAATAAAGCATATTATAAAACAAAATAAATACAATTTAATAAAGCATAGGATAAAACAAATTAAATACAATTTAATAAAGCATAGGATAAAACAACATAAATTCAATTTAATAAAGCATAGGATAAAACAACATAAATACAATTTAATAAAGCATAGGTTAAAACAACATAAATACAATTTAATAAAGCATAGGATAAAACAACATAAATACAATTTAATAAAGCATAGGATAAAACAACATAAATAAAATTTAATAAAGCATAGGATAAAACAACATAAATAAAATTTAATAAAGCATAGGATAAAACAACATAAATACAATTTATAAAGCATAGGTTAAAACAACATAAATACAAGTTAATAAAGCATAGGATAAAACAACATAAATACAATTTAATAAAGCATAGGATAAAACAACATAAATACAATTTAATAAAGCATAGGATAAAACAACATAAATACAATTTAATAAAGCATAGGTTAAAACAACATAAATACAATTTAATAAATCATAGGTTAAAACAACATAAATACAATTTAATAAAGCATAGGATAAAACAACATAAATTCAATTTAATAAAGCATAGGATAAAACAACATAAATACAATTTAATAAAGCACAGGATAAAACAACATAAATAAAATTTAATAAAGCATAGGATAAAACAAGATAAATAAAATTTAATAAAGCATAGGATAAAACAACATAAATACAATTTAATAAAGCATAGGATAAAACAACATAAATAAAATTTAATAAAGCATAGGTTAAAACAACATAAATAAAAGTTAATAAAGCATAGGATAAAACAACATAAATACAATTTAATAAAGCATAGGATAAAACAACATAAATACAATTTATAAAGCATAGGATAAAACAACATAAATACAATTTAATAAAGCATAGGATAAAACAACATAAATACAATTTAATAAAGCATAGGATAAAACAACATAAATACAATTTAATAAAGCATAGGTTAAAACAACATAAATACAATTTAATAAATCATAGGTTAAAACAACATAAATACAATTTAATAAAGCACAGGATAAAACAACATAAATAAAATTTAATAAAGCATAGGATAAAACAAGATAAATAAAATTTAATAAAGCATAGGATAAAACAACATAAATACAATTTAATAAAGCATAGGATAAAACAACATAAATAAAATTTAATAAAGCATAGGTTAAAACAACATAAATAAAAGTTAATAAAGCATAGGATAAAACAACATAAATACAATTTAATAAAGCATAGGATAAAACAACATAAATACAATTTATAAAGCATAGGATAAAACAACATAAATACAATTTAATAAAGCATAGGATAAAACAACATAAATACAATTTAATAAAGCATAGGATAAAACAACATAAATACAATTTAATAAAGCATAGGCTAAAACTACATAAATACAATTTAATAAAGCATAGGATAAAACAAATTAAATACAATTTAATAAAGCATAGGATAAAACAACATAAATTCAATTTAATAAAGCATAGGACAAAACAACATAAATACAATTTAATAAAGCATAGGACAAAACAACATAAATACAATTTAATAAAGCATAGGTTAAAGCAACATAAATACAATTTAATAAAGCATAGTTTAAAACAACATAAATACAATTTAATAAAGCATAGGATAAAACAACATAAATACAATTTATAAAGCATAGGATAAAACAACATAAATACAATTTAATAAAGCATAGGATAAAACAACATAAATACAATTTAATAAAGCATAGGATAAAACAACATAAATACAATTTAATAAAGCATAGGATAAAACATCATAAATACAATTTAATAAAGCATAGGATTAAACAACGTAAATACTATTTAAAAAAGCATAGGATAAAACCACATAAATACAATTTAATAAAGCACAGGATAAAACAACATAAATACAATTTAATAAAGCATAGGAAACAACAACATAAATACAATTTAGTAAAGCATAGGTCAAAATAACATAAATACAATTTAATAAAGCATAGGATAAAACAACATGAATAAAATTTAATAAAGCATAGGATAAAACAACATAAATAAAATTTAATAAAGCATAGGATAAAACAACATAAATTCAATTTAATAAAGCATATTATAAAACAACATAAATACAATTTAATAAAGCATAGGATAAAACAAATTAAATACAATTTAATAAAGCATAGGATAAAACAACATAAATTCAATTTAATAAAGCATAGGATAAAACAACATAAATACAATTTAATAAAGCATAGGTTAAAACAACATAAATACAATTTAATAAAGCATAGGATAAAACAACATAAATACAATTTAATAAAGCATAGGATAAAACAACATAAATAAAATTTAATAAAACATAGGATAAAACAACATAAATACAATTTAATAAAGCATAGGATAAAACAACATAAATAAAATTTAATAAAGCATAGGATAAAACAACATAAATACAATTTATAAAGCATAGGTTAAAACAACATAAATACAAGTTAATAAAGCATAGGATAAAACAACATAAATACAATTTAATAAAGCATAGGATAAAACAACATAAATACAATTTAATAAAGCATAGGATAAAACAACATAAATACAATTTAATAAAGCATAGGTTAAAACAACATAAATACAATTTAATAAATCATAGGTTAAAACAACATAAATACAATTTAATAAAGCATAGGATAAAACAACATAAATTCAATTAAATAAAGCATAGGATAAAACAACATAAATACAATTTAATAAAGCACAGGATAAAACAACATAAATAAAATTTAATAAAGCATAGGATAAAACAAGATAAATAAAATTTAATAAAGCATAGGATAAAACAACATAAATACAATTTAATAAAGCATAGGATAAAACAACATAAATAAAATTTAATAAAGCATAGGATAAAACAACATAAATACAATTTAATAAAGCATAGGATAAAACAACATAAATACAATTTAATAAAGCATAGGTTAAAACAACATAAATACAATTTAATAAAGCATAGGAAAAAACAACATAAATTCAATTTAATAAAGCATAGGATAAAACAACATAAATACAATTGAATAAAGCACAGGATAAAACAACATAAATAAAATTTAATAAAGCATAGGATAAAACAAGATAAATAAAATTTAATAAAGCATAGGATAAAACAACATAAATACAATTTAATAAAGCATAGGATAAAACAACATAAATACAATTTAATAAAGCATAGGATAAAACAACATAAATACAATTTAATAAAGCATAGGTTAAAACAACATAAATACAATTTAATAAAGCATAGGATAAAACAACATAAATACAATTTAATAAAGCATAGGATAAAACAACATAAATAAAATTTAATAAAGCATAGGATAAAACAACATAAATACAATTTAATAAAGCATAGGATAAAACAACATACATAAAATTTAATAAAGCATAGGATAAAACAACATAAATACAATTTAATAAAGCATAGGAGAAAACAACATAAATACAATTTAATAAAGCATAGGTTAAAACAACATAAATACAATTTAATAAAGCATAGGACAAAACAACATAAATACAATTTAATAAAGCATAGTTTAAAACAACATAAATACAATTTAATAAAGCATAGGATAAAACCACAGAAATACAATTTAATAAAGCATAGGATAAAACAACATAAATACAATTTAATAAAGCATAGGACAAAACAACATAAATACAATTTAATAAAGCATAGGACAAAACAACATAAATACAATTTAATGAAACATAGGATAAACAACATAAATACAATTTAATAAAGCATAGGACAAAACAACATAAATACAATTTAATGAAGCATATGTTATAACAACATAAATACAATTTAATAAAGCATAAGATATAACAACATGAATATAATTTAGTAAAGCATAAGATAAAACAACATGAATACAATTTAATAAAGCATAGGTTAAAACAACATAAATACAATTTAAGAAAGCATAGGATAAAACTACATAAATACATTTTAATAAAGCATAGGATAAAACAACATAAATACAATTTAATAAAGCATAGGTTAAAACAACATAAATACAATTTAATAAAGCATAGGACAAAACAACATAAATACAATTTAATAAAGCATAGGATAAAACAACATACATACAATTTATAAAGCATAGGATAAAACAACATAAATACAATTTAATAAAGCATAGGATAAAACAACATAAATACAATTTAATAAAGCATAGGATAAAACTACATAAATACAATTTAATAAAGCATAGGATAAAACATCATAAATACAATTTAGTAAAGCATAGGTCAAAATAACATAAATACAATTTAATAAAGCATAGGATAAAACAACATGAATAAAATTTAATAAAGCATAGGATAAAACAACATAAATAAAATTTAATAAAGCATAGGATAAAACAACATAAATTCAATTTAATAAAGCATATTATAAAACAACATAAATACAATTTAATAAAGCATAGGATAAAACAAATTAAATACAATTTAATAAAGCATAGGATAAAACAACATAAATACAATTTAATAAAGCATAGGTTAAAACAACATAAATACAATTTAATAAAGCATAGGATAAAACAACATAAATACAATTTAATAAAGCATAGGCTAAAACTACATAAATACAATTTAATAAAGCATAGGATAAAACAAATTAAATACAATTTAATAAAGCATAGCATAAAACAACATAAATTCAATTTAATAAAGCATAGGTTAAAACAACATAAATACAATTTAATAAAGCATAGGACAAAACAACATAAATACAATTTAATAAAGCATAGGATAAAACAACATAAATACAATTTATAAAGCATAGGATAAAACAACATAAATACAATTTAATAAAGCATAGGATAAAACAACATAAATACAATTTAATAAAGCATAGGATAAAACAACATAAATACAATTTAATAAAGCATAGGCTAAAACTACATAAATACAATTTAATAAAGCATAGGATAAAACAAATTAAATACAATTTAATAAAGCATAGCATAAAACAACATAAATTCAATTTAATAAAGCATAGGATTAAACAACATAAATGCAATTTAATAAAGCATAGGATAAAACAACATAAATACAATTTAATAAAGCATAAGATAAAACAACATGAATACAATTTAATAAAGCATAGGTTAAAACAACATAAATATAATTTAATAAAGCATAGGATAAAACAACATAAATACAATTTAATAAAGCATAGGTTAAAACAACATAAATACAATTTAATAAAGCATAGGATAAAACAACATAAATACAATTTAATAAAGCATAGGACAAAACAACATAAATACAATTTAATAAAGCATAGGTTAAAGCAACATAAATACAATTTAATAAAGCATAGGTTAAAACAACATAAATACAATTTAATAAAGCATAGGATAAAACAACATAAATACAATTTAATAAAGCATAGGATAAAACAACATAAATACAATTTAATAAAGCATAGGATAAAACAGCATAAATACAATTTAATAGAGCATAGGATAAAACAACATAAATACAATTTATAAAGCATAGGATAAAACAACATAAATACAATTTAATAAAGCATAGGATAAAACAACATAAATACAATTTAATAAAGCATAGGATAAAACATCATAAATACAATTTAATAAAGCATAGGATTAAACAACGTAAATACTATTTAAAAAAGCATAGGATAAAACCACATAAATACAATTTAATAAAGCACAGGATAAAACAACATAAATACAATTTAATAAAGCATAGGAAACAACAACATAAATACAATTTAGTAAAGCATAGGTCAAAATAACATAAATACAATTTAATAAAGCATAGGATAAAACAACATGAATAAAATTTAATAAAGCATAGGATAAAACAACATAAATAAAATTTAATAAAGCATAGGATAAAACAACATAAATTCAATTTAATAAAGCATATTATAAAACAACATAAATACAATTTAATAAAGCATAGGATAAAACAAATTAAATACAATTTAATAAAGCATAGGATAAAACAACATAAATTCAATTTAATAAAGCATAGGATAAAACAACATAAATACAATTTAATAAAGCATAGGTTAAAACAACATAAATACAATTTAATAAAGCATAGGATAAAACAACATAAATACAATTTAATAAAGCATAGGATAAAACAACATAAATAAAATTTAATAAAGCATAGGATAAAACAACATAAATAAAATTTAATAAAGCATAGGATAAAACAACATAAATACAATTTATAAAGCATAGGTTAAAACAACATAAATACAAGTTAATAAAGCATAGGATAAAACAACATAAATACAATTTAATAAAGCATAGGATAAAACAACATAAATACAATTTAATAAAGCATAGGATAAAACAACATAAATACAATTTAATAAAGCATAGGTTAAAACAACATAAATACAATTTAATAAATCATAGGTTAAAACAACATAAATACAATTTAATAAAGCATAGGATAAAACAACATAAATTCAATTTAATAAAGCATAGGATAAAACAACATAAATACAATTTAATAAAGCACAGGATAAAACAACATAAATAAAATTTAATAAAGCATAGGATAAAACAAGATAAATAAAATTTAATAAAGCATAGGATAAAACAACATAAATACAATTTAATAAAGCATAGGATAAAACAACATAAATAAAATTTAATAAAGCATAGGTTAAAACAACATAAATAAAAGTTAATAAAGCATAGGATAAAACAACATAAATACAATTTAATAAAGCATAGGATAAAACAACATAAATACAATTTATAAAGCATAGGATAAAACAACATAAATACAATTTAATAAAGCATAGGATAAAACAACATAAATACAATTTAATAAAGCATAGGATAAAACAACATAAATACAATTTAATAAAGCATAGGTTAAAACAACATAAATACAATTTAATAAATCATAGGTTAAAACAACATAAATACAATTTAATAAAGCACAGGATAAAACAACATAAATAAAATTTAATAAAGCATAGGATAAAACAAGATAAATAAAATTTAATAAAGCATAGGATAAAACAACATAAATACAATTTAATAAAGCATAGGATAAAACAACATAAATAAAATTTAATAAAGCATAGGTTAAAACAACATAAATAAAAGTTAATAAAGCATAGGATAAAACAACATAAATACAATTTAATAAAGCATAGGATAAAACAACATAAATACAATTTATAAAGCATAGGATAAAACAACATAAATACAATTTAATAAAGCATAGGATAAAACAACATAAATACAATTTAATAAAGCATAGGATAAAACAACATAAATACAATTTAATAAAGCATAGGCTAAAACTACATAAATACAATTTAATAAAGCATAGGATAAAACAAATTAAATACAATTTAATAAAGCATAGGATAAAACAACATAAATTCAATTTAATAAAGCATAGGACAAAACAACATAAATACAATTTAATAAAGCATAGGACAAAACAACATAAATACAATTTAATAAAGCATAGGTTAAAGCAACATAAATACAATTTAATAAAGCATAGTTTAAAACAACATAAATACAATTTAATAAAGCATAGGATAAAACAACATAAATACAATTTATAAAGCATAGGATAAAACAACATAAATACAATTTAATAAAGCATAGGATAAAACAACATAAATACAATTTAATAAAGCATAGGATAAAACAACATAAATACAATTTAATAAAGCATAGGATAAAACATCATAAATACAATTTAATAAAGCATAGGATTAAACAACGTAAATACTATTTAAAAAAGCATAGGATAAAACCACATAAATACAATTTAATAAAGCACAGGATAAAACAACATAAATACAATTTAATAAAGCATAGGAAACAACAACATAAATACAATTTAGTAAAGCATAGGTCAAAATAACATAAATACAATTTAATAAAGCATAGGATAAAACAACATGAATAAAATTTAATAAAGCATAGGATAAAACAACATAAATAAAATTTAATAAAGCATAGGATAAAACAACATAAATTCAATTTAATAAAGCATATTATAAAACAACATAAATACAATTTAATAAAGCATAGGATAAAACAAATTAAATACAATTTAATAAAGCATAGGATAAAACAACATAAATTCAATTTAATAAAGCATAGGATAAAACAACATAAATACAATTTAATAAAGCATAGGTTAAAACAACATAAATACAATTTAATAAAGCATAGGATAAAACAACATAAATACAATTTAATAAAGCATAGGATAAAACAACATAAATAAAATTTAATAAAACATAGGATAAAACAACATAAATACAATTTAATAAAGCATAGGATAAAACAACATAAATAAAATTTAATAAAGCATAGGATAAAACAACATAAATACAATTTATAAAGCATAGGTTAAAACAACATAAATACAAGTTAATAAAGCATAGGATAAAACAACATAAATACAATTTAATAAAGCATAGGATAAAACAACATAAATACAATTTAATAAAGCATAGGATAAAACAACATAAATACAATTTAATAAAGCATAGGTTAAAACAACATAAATACAATTTAATAAATCATAGGTTAAAACAACATAAATACAATTTAATAAAGCATAGGATAAAACAACATAAATTCAATTAAATAAAGCATAGGATAAAACAACATAAATACAATTTAATAAAGCACAGGATAAAACAACATAAATAAAATTTAATAAAGCATAGGATAAAACAAGATAAATAAAATTTAATAAAGCATAGGATAAAACAACATAAATACAATTTAATAAAGCATAGGATAAAACAACATAAATAAAATTTAATAAAGCATAGGATAAAACAACATAAATACAATTTAATAAAGCATAGGATAAAACAACATAAATACAATTTAATAAAGCATAGGTTAAAACAACATAAATACAATTTAATAAAGCATAGGAAAAAACAACATAAATTCAATTTAATAAAGCATAGGATAAAACAACATAAATACAATTGAATAAAGCACAGGATAAAACAACATAAATAAAATTTAATAAAGCATAGGATAAAACAAGATAAATAAAATTTAATAAAGCATAGGATAAAACAACATAAATACAATTTAATAAAGCATAGGATAAAACAACATAAATACAATTTAATAAAGCATAGGATAAAACAACATAAATACAATTTAATAAAGCATAGGTTAAAACAACATAAATACAATTTAATAAAGCATAGGATAAAACAACATAAATACAATTTAATAAAGCATAGGATAAAACAACATAAATAAAATTTAATAAAGCATAGGATAAAACAACATAAATACAATTTAATAAAGCATAGGATAAAACAACATACATAAAATTTAATAAAGCATAGGATAAAACAACATAAATACAATTTAATAAAGCATAGGAGAAAACAACATAAATACAATTTAATAAAGCATAGGTTAAAACAACATAAATACAATTTAATAAAGCATAGGACAAAACAACATAAATACAATTTAATAAAGCATAGTTTAAAACAACATAAATACAATTTAATAAAGCATAGGATAAAACCACAGAAATACAATTTAATAAAGCATAGGATAAAACAACATAAATACAATTTAATAAAGCATAGGACAAAACAACATAAATACAATTTAATAAAGCATAGGACAAAACAACATAAATACAATTTAATGAAACATAGGATAAACAACATAAATACAATTTAATAAAGCATAGGACAAAACAACATAAATACAATTTAATGAAGCATATGTTATAACAACATAAATACAATTTAATAAAGCATAAGATATAACAACATGAATATAATTTAGTAAAGCATAAGATAAAACAACATGAATACAATTTAATAAAGCATAGGTTAAAACAACATAAATACAATTTAAGAAAGCATAGGATAAAACTACATAAATACATTTTAATAAAGCATAGGATAAAACAACATAAATACAATTTAATAAAGCATAGGTTAAAACAACATAAATACAATTTAATAAAGCATAGGACAAAACAACATAAATACAATTTAATAAAGCATAGGATAAAACAACATACATACAATTTATAAAGCATAGGATAAAACAACATAAATACAATTTAATAAAGCATAGGATAAAACAACATAAATACAATTTAATAAAGCATAGGATAAAACATCATAAATACAATTTAATAAAGCATAGGATTAAACAACGTAAATACTATTTAAAAAAGCATAGGATAAAACCACATAAATACAATTTAATAAAGCACAGGATAAAACAACATAAATACAATTTAATAAAGCATAGGAAACAACAACATAAATACAATTTAGTAAAGCATAGGTCAAAATAACATAAATACAATTTAATAAAGCATAGGATAAAACAACATGAATAAAATTTAATAAAGCATAGGATAAAACAACATAAATAAAATTTAATAAAGCATAGGATAAAACAACATAAATTCAATTTAATAAAGCATATTATAAAACAACATAAATACAATTTAATAAAGCATAGGATAAAACAAATTAAATACAATTTAATAAAGCATAGGATAAAACAACATAAATACAATTTAATAAAGCATAGGTTAAAACAACATAAATACAATTTAATAAAGCATAGGATAAAACAACATAAATACAATTTAATAAAGCATAGGCTAAAACTACATAAATACAATTTAATAAAGCATAGGATAAAACAAATTAAATACAATTTAATAAAGCATAGCATAAAACAACATAAATTCAATTTAATAAAGCATAGGTTAAAACAACATAAATACAATTTAATAAAGCATAGGACAAAACAACATAAATACAATTTAATAAAGCATAGGATAAAACAACATAAATACAATTTATAAAGCATAGGATAAAACAACATAAATACAATTTAATAAAGCATAGGATAAAACAACATAAATACAATTTAATAAAGCATAGGATAAAACAACATAAATACAATTTAATAAAGCATAGGCTAAAACTACATAAATACAATTTAATAAAGCATAGGATAAAACAAATTAAATACAATTTAATAAAGCATAGCATAAAACAACATAAATTCAATTTAATAAAGCATAGGATAAAACAACATAAATGCAATTTAATAAAGCATAGGATAAAACAACATAAATACAATTTAATAAAGCATAAGATAAAACAACATGAATACAATTTAATAAAGCATAGGTTAAAACAACATAAATATAATTTAATAAAGCATAGGATAAAACAACATAAATACAATTTAATAAAGCATAGGTTAAAACAACATAAATACAATTTAATAAAGCATAGGATAAAACAACATAAATACAATTTAATAAAGCATAGGACAAAACAACATAAATACAATTTAATAAAGCATAGGTTAAAGCAACATAAATACAATTTAATAAAGCATAGGTTAAAACAACATAAATACAATTTAATAAAGCATAGGATAAAACAACATAAATACAATTTAATAAAGCATAGGATAAAACAACATAAATACAATTTAATAAAGCATAGGATAAAACAGCATAAATACAATTTAATAGAGCATAGGATAAAACAACATAAATACAATTTATAAAGCATAGGATAAAACAACATAAATACAATTTAATAAAGCATAGGATAAAACAACATAAATACAATTTAATAAAGCATAGGATAAAACATCATAAATACAATTTAATAAAGCATAGGATTAAACAACGTAAATACTATTTAAAAAAGCATAGGATAAAACCACATAAATACAATTTAATAAAGCACAGGATAAAACAACATAAATACAATTTAATAAAGCATAGGAAACAACAACATAAATACAATTTAGTAAAGCATAGGTCAAAATAACATAAATACAATTTAATAAAGCATAGGATAAAACAACATGAATAAAATTTAATAAAGCATAGGATAAAACAACATAAATAAAATTTAATAAAGCATAGGATAAAACAACATAAATTCAATTTAATAAAGCATATTATAAAACAACATAAATACAATTTAATAAAGCATAGGATAAAACAAATTAAATACAATTTAATAAAGCATAGGATAAAACAACATAAATTCAATTTAATAAAGCATAGGATAAAACAACATAAATGCAATTTAATAAAGCATAGGATAAAACAACATAAATACAATTTAATAAAGCATAAGATAAAACAACATGAATACAATTTAATAAAGCATAGGTTAAAACAACATAAATATAATTTAATAAAGCATAGGATAAAACAACATAAATACAATTTAATAAAGCATAGGTTAAAACAACATAAATACAATTTAATAAAGCATAGGATAAAACAACATAAATACAATTTAATAAAGCATAGGACAAAACAACATAAATACAATTTAATAAAGCATAGGTTAAAGCAACATAAATACAATTTAATAAAGCATAGGTTAAAACAACATAAATACAATTTAATAAAGCATAGGATAAAACAACATAAATACAATTTAATAAAGCATAGGATAAAACAACATAAATACAATTTAATAAAGCATAGGATAAAACAGCATAAATACAATTTAATAGAGCATAGGATAAAACAACATAAATACAATTTATAAAGCATAGGATAAAACAACATAAATACAATTTAATAAAGCATAGGATAAAACAACATAAATACAATTTAATAAAGCATAGGATAAAACATCATAAATACAATTTAATAAAGCATAGGATTAAACAACGTAAATACTATTTAAAAAAGCATAGGATAAAACCACATAAATACAATTTAATAAAGCACAGGATAAAACAACATAAATACAATTTAATAAAGCATAGGAAACAACAACATAAATACAATTTAGTAAAGCATAGGTCAAAATAACATAAATACAATTTAATAAAGCATAGGATAAAACAACATGAATAAAATTTAATAAAGCATAGGATAAAACAACATAAATAAAATTTAATAAAGCATAGGATAAAACAACATAAATTCAATTTAATAAAGCATATTATAAAACAACATAAATACAATTTAATAAAGCATAGGATAAAACAAATTAAATACAATTTAATAAAGCATAGGATAAAACAACATAAATTCAATTTAATAAAGCATAGGATAAAACAACATAAATACAATTTAATAAAGCATAGGTTAAAACAACATAAATACAATTTAATAAAGCATAGGATAAAACAACATAAATACAATTTAATAAAGCATAGGATAAAACAACATAAATAAAATTTAATAAAGCATAGGATAAAACAACATAAATAAAATTTAATAAAGCATAGGATAAAACAACATAAATACAATTTATAAAGCATAGGTTAAAACAACATAAATACAAGTTAATAAAGCATAGGATAAAACAACATAAATACAATTTAATAAAGCATAGGATAAAACAACATAAATACAATTTAATAAAGCATAGGATAAAACAACATAAATACAATTTAATAAAGCATAGGTTAAAACAACATAAATACAATTTAATAAATCATAGGTTAAAACAACATAAATACAATTTAATAAAGCATAGGATAAAACAACATAAATTCAATTTAATAAAGCATAGGATAAAACAACATAAATACAATTTAATAAAGCACAGGATAAAACAACATAAATAAAATTTAATAAAGCATAGGATAAAACAAGATAAATAAAATTTAATAAAGCATAGGATAAAACAACATAAATACAATTTAATAAAGCATAGGATAAAACAACATAAATAAAATTTAATAAAGCATAGGTTAAAACAACATAAATAAAAGTTAATAAAGCATAGGATAAAACAACATAAATACAATTTAATAAAGCATAGGATAAAACAACATAAATACAATTTATAAAGCATAGGATAAAACAACATAAATACAATTTAATAAAGCATAGGATAAAACAACATAAATACAATTTAATAAAGCATAGGATAAAACAACATAAATACAATTTAATAAAGCATAGGCTAAAACTACATAAATACAATTTAATAAAGCATAGGATAAAACAAATTAAATACAATTTAATAAAGCATAGGATAAAACAACATAAATTCAATTTAATAAAGCATAGGACAAAACAACATAAATACAATTTAATAAAGCATAGGACAAAACAACATAAATACAATTTAATAAAGCATAGGTTAAAGCAACATAAATACAATTTAATAAAGCATAGTTTAAAACAACATAAATACAATTTAATAAAGCATAGGATAAAACAACATAAATACAATTTATAAAGCATAGGATAAAACAACATAAATACAATTTAATAAAGCATAGGATAAAACAACATAAATACAATTTAATAAAGCATAGGATAAAACAACATAAATACAATTTAATAAAGCATAGGCTAAAACTACATAAATACAATTTAATAAAGCATAGGATAAAACAAATTAAATACAATTTAATAAAGCATAGCATAAAACAACATAAATTCAATTTAATAAAGCATAGGATAAAACAACATAAATGCAATTTAATAAAGCATAGGATAAAACAACATAAATACAATTTAATAAAGCATAAGATAAAACAACATGAATACAATTTAATAAAGCATAGGTTAAAACAACATAAATATAATTTAATAAAGCATAGGATAAAACAACATAAATACAATTTAATAAAGCATAGGTTAAAACAACATAAATACAATTTAATAAAGCATAGGATAAAACAACATAAATACAATTTAATAAAGCATAGGACAAAACAACATGAATAAAATTTAATAAAGCATAGGATAAAACAACATAAATAAAATTTAATAAAGCATAGGATAAAACAACATAAATTCAATTTAATAAAGCATATTATAAAACAACATAAATACAATTTAATAAAGCATAGGATAAAACAAATTAAATACAATTTAATAAAGCATAGGATAAAACAACATAAATTCAATTTAATAAAGCATAGGATAAAACAACATAAATACAATTTAATAAAGCATAGGTTAAAACAACATAAATACAATTTAATAAAGCATAGGATAAAACAACATAAATACAATTTAATAAAGCATAGGATAAAACAACATAAATAAAATTTAATAAAACATAGGATAAAACAACATAAATACAATTTAATAAAGCATAGGATAAAACAACATAAATAAAATTTAATAAAGCATAGGATAAAACAACATAAATACAATTTATAAAGCATAGGTTAAAACAACATAAATACAAGTTAATAAAGCATAGGATAAAACAACATAAATACAATTTAATAAAGCATAGGATAAAACAACATAAATACAATTTAATAAAGCATAGGATAAAACAACATAAATACAATTTAATAAAGCATAGGTTAAAACAACATAAATACAATTTAATAAATCATAGGTTAAAACAACATAAATACAATTTAATAAAGCATAGGATAAAACAACATAAATTCAATTAAATAAAGCATAGGATAAAACAACATAAATACAATTTAATAAAGCACAGGATAAAACAACATAAATAAAATTTAATAAAGCATAGGATAAAACAAGATAAATAAAATTTAATAAAGCATAGGATAAAACAACATAAATACAATTTAATAAAGCATAGGATAAAACAACATAAATAAAATTTAATAAAGCATAGGATAAAACAACATAAATACAATTTAATAAAGCATAGGATAAAACAACATAAATACAATTTAATAAAGCATAGGTTAAAACAACATAAATACAATTTAATAAAGCATAGGAAAAAACAACATAAATTCAATTTAATAAAGCATAGGATAAAACAACATAAATACAATTTAATAAAGCACAGGATAAAACAACATAAATAAAATTTAATAAAGCATAGGATAAAACAAGATAAATAAAATTTAATAAAGCATAGGATAAAACAACATAAATACAATTTAATAAAGCATAGGATAAAACAACATAAATACAATTTAATAAAGCATAGGATAAAACAACATAAATACAATTTAATAAAGCATAGGTTAAAACAACATAAATACAATTTAATAAAGCATAGGATAAAACAACATAAATACAATTTAATAAAGCATAGGATAAAACAACATAAATAAAATTTAATAAAGCATAGGATAAAACAACATAAATAAAATTTAATAAAGCATAGGATAAAACAACATAAATACAATTTATAAAGCATAGGTTAAAACAACATAAATACAAGTTAATAAAGCATAGGATAAAACAACATAAATACAATTTAATAAAGCATAGGATAAAACAACATAAATACAATTTAATAAAGCATAGGATAAAACAACATAAATACAATTTAATAAAGCATAGGTTAAAACAACATAAATACAATTTAATAAATCATAGGTTAAAACAACATAAATACAATTTAATAAAGCATAGGATAAAACAACATAAATTCAATTTAATAAAGCATAGGATAAAACAACATAAATACAATTTAATAAAGCACAGGATAAAACAACATAAATAAAATTTAATAAAGCATAGGATAAAACAAGATAAATAAAATTTAATAAAGCATAGGATAAAACAACATAAATACAATTTAATAAAGCATAGGATAAAACAACATAAATAAAATTTAATAAAGCATAGGTTAAAACAACATAAATAAAAGTTAATAAAGCATAGGATAAAACAACATAAATACAATTTAATAAAGCATAGGATAAAACAACATAAATACAATTTATAAAGCATAGGATAAAACAACATAAATACAATTTAATAAAGCATAGGATAAAACAACATAAATACAATTTAATAAAGCATAGGATAAAACAACATAAATACAATTTAATAAAGCATAGGCTAAAACTACATAAATACAATTTAATAAAGCATAGGATAAAACAAATTAAATACAATTTAATAAAGCATAGGATAAAACAACATAAATTCAATTTAATAAAGCATAGGACAAAACAACATAAATACAATTTAATAAAGCATAGGACAAAACAACATAAATACAATTTAATAAAGCATAGGTTAAAGCAACATAAATACAATTTAATAAAGCATAGTTTAAAACAACATAAATACAATTTAATAAAGCATAGGATAAAACAACATAAATACAATTTATAAAGCATAGGATAAAACAACATAAATACAATTTAATAAAGCATAGGATAAAACAACATAAATACAATTTAATAAAGCATAGGATAAAACAACATAAATACAATTTAATAAAGCATAGGCTAAAACTACATAAATACAATTTAATAAAGCATAGGATAAAACAAATTAAATACAATTTAATAAAGCATAGCATAAAACAACATAAATTCAATTTAATAAAGCATAGGATAAAACAACATAAATGCAATTTAATAAAGCATAGGATAAAACAACATAAATACAATTTAATAAAGCATAAGATAAAACAACATGAATACAATTTAATAAAGCATAGGTTAAAACAACATAAATATAATTTAATAAAGCATAGGATAAAACAACATAAATACAATTTAATAAAGCATAGGTTAAAACAACATAAATACAATTTAATAAAGCATAGGATAAAACAACATAAATACAATTTAATAAAGCATAGGACAAAACAACATGAATAAAATTTAATAAAGCATAGGATAAAACAACATAAATAAAATTTAATAAAGCATAGGATAAAACAACATAAATTCAATTTAATAAAGCATATTATAAAACAACATAAATACAATTTAATAAAGCATAGGATAAAACAAATTAAATACAATTTAATAAAGCATAGGATAAAACAACATAAATTCAATTTAATAAAGCATAGGATAAAACAACATAAATACAATTTAATAAAGCATAGGTTAAAACAACATAAATACAATTTAATAAAGCATAGGATAAAACAACATAAATACAATTTAATAAAGCATAGGATAAAACAACATAAATAAAATTTAATAAAACATAGGATAAAACAACATAAATACAATTTAATAAAGCATAGGATAAAACAACATAAATAAAATTTAATAAAGCATAGGATAAAACAACATAAATACAATTTATAAAGCATAGGTTAAAACAACATAAATACAAGTTAATAAAGCATAGGATAAAACAACATAAATACAATTTAATAAAGCATAGGATAAAACAACATAAATACAATTTAATAAAGCATAGGATAAAACAACATAAATACAATTTAATAAAGCATAGGTTAAAACAACATAAATACAATTTAATAAATCATCGGTTAAAACAACATAAATACAATTTAATAAAGCATAGGATAAAACAACATAAATTCAATTAAATAAAGCATAGGATAAAACAACATAAATACAATTTAATAAAGCACAGGATAAAACAACATAAATAAAATTTAATAAAGCATAGGATAAAACAAGATAAATAAAATTTAATAAAGCATAGGATAAAACAACATAAATACAATTTAATAAAGCATAGGATAAAACAACATAAATAAAATTTAATAAAGCATAGGATAAAACAACATAAATACAATTTAATAAAGCATAGGATAAAACAACATAAATACAATTTAATAAAGCATAGGTTAAAACAACATAAATACAATTTAATAAAGCATAGGAAAAAACAACATAAATTCAATTTAATAAAGCATAGGATAAAACAACATAAATACAATTTAATAAAGCACAGGATAAAACAACATAAATAAAATTTAATAAAGCATAGGATAAAACAAGATAAATAAAATTTAATAAAGCATAGGATAAAACAACATAAATACAATTTAATAAAGCATAGGATAAAACAACATAAATACAATTTAATAAAGCATAGGATAAAACAACATAAATACAATTTAATAAAGCATAGGTTAAAACAACATAAATACAATTTAATAAAGCATAGGATAAAACAACATAAATACAATTTAATAAAGCATAGGATAAAACAACATAAATAAAATTTAATAAAGCATAGGATAAAACAACATAAATACAATTTAATAAAGCATAGGATAAAACAACATACATAAAATTTAATAAAGCATAGGATAAAACAACATAAATACAATTTAATAAAGTATAGGAGAAAACAACATAAATACAATTTAATAAAGCATAGGTTAAAACAACATAAATACAATTTAATAAAGCATAGGACAAAACAACATAAATACAATTTAATAAAGCATAGTTTAAAACAACATAAATACAATTTAATAAAGCATAGGATAAAACCACAGAAATACAATTTAATAAAGCATAGGATAAAACAACATAAATACAATTTAATAAAGCATAGGACAAAACAACATAAATACAATTTAATAAAGCATAGGACAAAACAACATAAATACAATTTAATGAAACATAGGATAAACAACATAAATACAATTTAATAAAGCATAGGACAAAACAACATAAATACAATTTAATAAAGCATATGTTATAACAACATAAATACAATTTAATAAAGCATAAGATATAACAACATGAATATAATTTAGTAAAGCATAAGATAAAACAACATGAATACAATTTAATAAAGCATAGGTTAAAACAACATAAATACAATTTAAGAAAGCATAGGATAAAACTACATAAATACATTTTAATAAAGCATAGGATAAAACAACATAAATACAATTTAATAAAGCATAGGTTAAAACAACATAAATACAATTTAATAAAGCATAGGACAAAACAACATAAATACAATTTAATAAAGCATAGGATAAAACAACATACATACAATTTATAAAGCATAGGATAAAACAACATAAATACAATTTAATAAAGCATAGGATAAAACAACATAAATACAATTTAATAAAGCATAGGATAAAACTACATAAATACAATTTAATAAAGCATAGGATAAAACAAATTAAATACAATTTAATAAAGCATAGCATAAAACAAATTAAATTCAATTTAATAAAGCATAGCATAAAACAACATAAATGCAATTTAATAAAGCATAGGATAAAACAACATAAATACAATTTAATAAAGCATAAGATAAAACAACATGAATACAATTTAATAAAGCATAGGTTAAAACAACATAAATATAATTTAATAAAGCATAGGATAAAACAACATAAATACAATTTAATAAAGCATAGGTTAAAACAACATAAATACAATTTAATAAATCATAGGTTAAAACAACATAAATACAATTTAATAAAGCATAGGATAAAACAACATAAATTCAATTTAATAAAGCATAGGATAAAACAACATAAATACAATTTAATAAAGCACAGGATAAAACAACATAAATAAAATTTAATAAAGCATAGGATAAAACAAGATAAATAAAATTTAATAAAGCATAGGATAAAACAACATAAATACAATTTAATAAAGCATAGGATAAAACAACATAAATAAAATTTAATAAAGCATAGGTTAAAACAACATAAATAAAAGTTAATAAAGCATAGGATAAAACAACATAAATACAATTTAATAAAGCATAGGATAAAACAACATAAATACAATTTATAAAGCATAGGATAAAACAACATAAATACAATTTAATAAAGCATAGGATAAAACAACATAAATACAATTTAATAAAGCATAGGATAAAACAACATAAATACAATTTAATAAAGCATAGGCTAAAACTACATAAATACAATTTAATAAAGCATAGGATAAAACAAATTAAATACAATTTAATAAAGCATAGGATAAAACAACATAAATTCAATTTAATAAAGCATAGGACAAAACAACATAAATACAATTTTATAAAGCATAGGACAAAACAACATAAATACAATTTAATAAAGCATAGGTTAAAGCAACATAAATACAATTTAATAAAGCATAGTTTAAAACAACATAAATACAATTTAATAAAGCATAGGATAAAACAACATAAATACAATTTATAAAGCATAGGATAAAACAACATAAATACAATTTAATAAAGCATAGGATAAAACAACATAAATACAATTTAATAAAGCATAGGATAAAACAACATAAATACAATTTAATAAAGCATAGGCTAAAACTACATAAATACAATTTAATAAAGCATAGGATAAAACAAATTAAATACAATTTAATAAAGCATAGCATAAAACAACATAAATTCAATTTAATAAAGCATAGGATAAAACAACATAAATGCAATTTAATAAAGCATAGGATAAAACAACATAAATACATTTTAATAAAGCATAAGATAAAACAACATGAATACAATTTAATAAAGCATAGGTTAAAACATAAATATAATTTAATAAAGCATAGGATAAAACAACATAAATACAATTTAATAAAGCATAGGTTAAAACAACATAAATACAATTTAATAAAGCATAGGATAAAACAACATAAATACAATTTAATAAAGCATAGGACAAAACAACATAAATACAATTTAATAAAGCATAGGTTAAAACAACATAAATATAATTTAATAAAGCATAGGATAAAACAACATAAATACAATTTAATAAAGCATAGGTTAAAACAACATAAATACAATTTAATAAAGCATAGGATAAAACAACATAAATACAATTTAATAAAGCATAGGACAAAACAACATGAATAAAATTTAATAAAGCATAGGATAAAACAACATAAATAAAATTTAATAAAGCATAGGATAAAACAACATAAATTCAATTTAATAAAGCATATTATAAAACAACATAAATACAATTTAATAAAGCATAGGATAAAACAAATTAAATACAATTTAATAAAGCATAGGATAAAACAACATAAATTCAATTTAATAAAGCATAGGATAAAACAACATAAATACAATTTAATAAAGCATAGGTTAAAACAACATAAATACAATTTAATAAAGCATAGGATAAAACAACATAAATACAATTTAATAAAGCATAGGATAAAACAACATAAATAAAATTTAATAAAACATAGGATAAAACAACATAAATACAATTTAATAAAGCATAGGATAAAACAACATAAATAAAATTTAATAAAGCATAGGATAAAACAACATAAATACAATTTATAAAGCATAGGTTAAAACAACATAAATACAAGTTAATAAAGCATAGGATAAAACAACATAAATACAATTTAATAAAGCATAGGATAAAACAACATAAATACAATTTAATAAAGCATAGGATAAAACAACATAAATACAATTTAATAAAGCATAGGTTAAAACAACATAAATACAATTTAATAAATCATAGGTTAAAACAACATAAATACAATTTAATAAAGCATAGGATAAAACAACATAAATTCAATTAAATAAAGCATAGGATAAAACAACATAAATACAATTTAATAAAGCACAGGATAAAACAACATAAATAAAATTTAATAAAGCATAGGATAAAACAAGATAAATAAAATTTAATAAAGCATAGGATAAAACAACATAAATACAATTTAATAAAGCATAGGATAAAACAACATAAATAAAATTTAATAAAGCATAGGATAAAACAACATAAATACAATTTAATAAAGCATAGGATAAAACAACATAAATACAATTTAATAAAGCATAGGTTAAAACAACATAAATACAATTTAATAAAGCATAGGAAAAAACAACATAAATTCAATTTAATAAAGCATAGGATAAAACAACATAAATACAATTTAATAAAGCACAGGATAAAACAACATAAATAAAATTTAATAAAGCATAGGATAAAACAAGATAAATAAAATTTAATAAAGCATAGGATAAAACAACATAAATACAATTTAATAAAGCATAGGATAAAACAACATAAATACAATTTAATAAAGCATAGGATAAAACAACATAAATACAATTTAATAAAGCATAGGTTAAAACAACATAAATACAATTTAATAAAGCATAGGATAAAACAACATAAATACAATTTAATAAAGCATAGGATAAAACAACATAAATAAAATTTAATAAAGCATAGGATAAAACAACATAAATAAAATTTAATAAAGCATAGGATAAAACAACATAAATACAATTTATAAAGCATAGGTTAAAACAACATAAATACAAGTTAATAAAGCATAGGATAAAACAACATAAATACAATTTAATAAAGCATAGGATAAAACAACATAAATACAATTTAATAAAGCATAGGATAAAACAACATAAATACAATTTAATAAAGCATAGGTTAAAACAACATAAATACAATTTAATAAATCATAGGTTAAAACAACATAAATACAATTTAATAAAGCATAGGATAAAACAACATAAATTCAATTTAATAAAGCATAGGATAAAACAACATAAATACAATTTAATAAAGCACAGGATAAAACAACATAAATAAAATTTAATAAAGCATAGGATAAAACAAGATAAATAAAATTTAATAAAGCATAGGATAAAACAACATAAATACAATTTAATAAAGCATAGGATAAAACAACATAAATAAAATTTAATAAAGCATAGGTTAAAACAACATAAATAAAAGTTAATAAAGCATAGGATAAAACAACATAAATACAATTTAATAAAGCATAGGATAAAACAACATAAATACAATTTATAAAGCATAGGATAAAACAACATAAATACAATTTAATAAAGCATAGGATAAAACAACATAAATACAATTTAATAAAGCATAGGATAAAACAACATAAATACAATTTAATAAAGCATAGGCTAAAACTACATAAATACAATTTAATAAAGCATAGGATAAAACAAATTAAATACAATTTAATAAAGCATAGGATAAAACAACATAAATTCAATTTAATAAAGCATAGGACAAAACAACATAAATACAATTTAATAAAGCATAGGACAAAACAACATAAATACAATTTAATAAAGCATAGGTTAAAGCAACATAAATACAATTTAATAAAGCATAGTTTAAAACAACATAAATACAATTTAATAAAGCATAGGATAAAACAACATAAATACAATTTATAAAGCATAGGATAAAACAACATAAATACAATTTAATAAAGCATAGGATAAAACAACATAAATACAATTTAATAAAGCATAGGATAAAACAACATAAATACAATTTAATAAAGCATAGGCTAAAACTACATAAATACAATTTAATAAAGCATAGGATAAAACAAATTAAATACAATTTAATAAAGCATAGCATAAAACAACATAAATTCAATTTAATAAAGCATAGGATAAAACAACATAAATGCAATTTAATAAAGCATAGGATAAAACAACATAAATACAATTTAATAAAGCATAAGATAAAACAACATGAATACAATTTAATAAAGCATAGGTTAAAACAACATAAATATAATTTAATAAAGCATAGGATAAAACAACATAAATACAATTTAATAAAGCATAGGTTAAAACAACATAAATACAATTTAATAAAGCATAGGATAAAACAACATAAATACAATTTAATAAAGCATAGGACAAAACAACATGAATAAAATTTAATAAAGCATAGGATAAAACAACATAAATAAAATTTAATAAAGCATAGGATAAAACAACATAAATTCAATTTAATAAAGCATATTATAAAACAACATAAATACAATTTAATAAAGCATAGGATAAAACAAATTAAATACAATTTAATAAAGCATAGGATAAAACAACATAAATTCAATTTAATAAAGCATAGGATAAAACAACATAAATACAATTTAATAAAGCATAGGTTAAAACAACATAAATACAATTTAATAAAGCATAGGATAAAACAACATAAATACAATTTAATAAAGCATAGGATAAAACAACATAAATAAAATTTAATAAAACATAGGATGAAACAACATAAATACAATTTAATAAAGCATAGGATAAAACAACATAAATAAAATTTAATAAAGCATAGGATAAAACAACATAAATACAATTTATAAAGCATAGGTTAAAACAACATAAATACAAGTTAATAAAGCATAGGATAAAACAACATAAATACAATTTAATAAAGCATAGGATAAAACAACATAAATACAATTTAATAAAGCATAGGATAAAACAACATAAATACAATTTAATAAAGCATAGGTTAAAACAACATAAATACAATTTAATAAATCATCGGTTAAAACAACATAAATACAATTTAATAAAGCATAGGATAAAACAACATAAATTCAATTAAATAAAGCATAGGATAAAACAACATAAATACAATTTAATAAAGCACAGGATAAAACAACATAAATAAAATTTAATAAAGCATAGGATAAAACAAGATAAATAAAATTTAATAAAGCATAGGATAAAACAACATAAATACAATTTAATAAAGCATAGGATAAAACAACATAAATAAAATTTAATAAAGCATAGGATAAAACAACATAAATACAATTTAATAAAGCATAGGATAAAACAACATAAATACAATTTAATAAAGCATAGGTTAAAACAACATAAATACAATTTAATAAAGCATAGGAAAAAACAACATAAATTCAATTTAATAAAGCATAGGATAAAACAACATAAATACAATTTAATAAAGCACAGGATAAAACAACATAAATAAAATTTAATAAAGCATAGGATAAAACAAGATAAATAAAATTTAATAAAGCATAGGATAAAACAACATAAATACAATTTAATAAAGCATAGGATAAAACAACATAAATACAATTTAATAAAGCATAGGATAAAACAACATAAATACAATTTAATAAAGCATAGGTTAAAACAACATAAATACAATTTAATAAAGCATAGGATAAAACAACATAAATACAATTTAATAAAGCATAGGATAAAACAACATAAATAAAATTTAATAAAGCATAGGATAAAACAACATAAATACAATTTAATAAAGCATAGGATAAAACAACATACATAAAATTTAATAAAGCATAGGATAAAACAACATAAATACAATTTAATAAAGTATAGGAGAAAACAACATAAATACAATTTAATAAAGCATAGGTTAAAACAACATAAATACAATTTAATAAAGCATAGGACAAAACAACATAAATACAATTTAATAAAGCATAGTTTAAAACAACATAAATACAATTTAATAAAGCATAGGATAAAACCACAGAAATACAATTTAATAAAGCATAGGATAAAACAACATAAATACAATTTAATAAAGCATAGGACAAAACAACATAAATACAATTTAATAAAGCATAGGACAAAACAACATAAATACAATTTAATGAAACATAGGATAAACAACATAAATACAATTTAATAAAGCATAGGACAAAACAACATAAATACAATTTAATAAAGCATATGTTATAACAACATAAATACAATTTAATAAAGCATAAGATATAACAACATGAATATAATTTAGTAAAGCATAAGATAAAACAACATGAATACAATTTAATAAAGCATAGGTTAAAACAACATAAATACAATTTAAGAAAGCATAGGATAAAACTACATAAATACATTTTAATAAAGCATAGGATAAAACAACATAAATACAATTTAATAAAGCATAGGTTAAAACAACATAAATACAATTTAATAAAGCATAGGACAAAACAACATAAATACAATTTAATAAAGCATAGGATAAAACAACATACATACAATTTATAAAGCATAGGATAAAACAACATAAATACAATTTAATAAAGCATAGGATAAAACAACATAAATACAATTTAATAAAGCATAGGATAAAACTACATAAATACAATTTAATAAAGCATAGGATAAAACAAATTAAATACAATTTAATAAAGCATAGCATAAAACAAATTAAATTCAATTTAATAAAGCATAGCATAAAACAACATAAATGCAATTTAATAAAGCATAGGATAAAACAACATAAATACAATTTAATAAAGCATAAGATAAAACAACATGAATACAATTTAATAAAGCATAGGTTAAAACAACATAAATATAATTTAATAAAGCATAGGATAAAACAACATAAATACAATTTAATAAAGCATAGGTTAAAACAACATAAATACAATTTAATAAATCATAGGTTAAAACAACATAAATACAATTTAATAAAGCATAGGATAAAACAACATAAATTCAATTTAATAAAGCATAGGATAAAACAACATAAATACAATTTAATAAAGCACAGGATAAAACAACATAAATAAAATTTAATAAAGCATAGGATAAAACAAGATAAATAAAATTTAATAAAGCATAGGATAAAACAACATAAATACAATTTAATAAAGCATAGGATAAAACAACATAAATAAAATTTAATAAAGCATAGGTTAAAACAACATAAATAAAAGTTAATAAAGCATAGGATAAAACAACATAAATACAATTTAATAAAGCATAGGATAAAACAACATAAATACAATTTATAAAGCATAGGATAAAACAACATAAATACAATTTAATAAAGCATAGGATAAAACAACATAAATACAATTTAATAAAGCATAGGATAAAACAACATAAATACAATTTAATAAAGCATAGGCTAAAACTACATAAATACAATTTAATAAAGCATAGGATAAAACAAATTAAATACAATTTAATAAAGCATAGGATAAAACAACATAAATTCAATTTAATAAAGCATAGGACAAAACAACATAAATACAATTTTATAAAGCATAGGACAAAACAACATAAATACAATTTAATAAAGCATAGGTTAAAGCAACATAAATACAATTTAATAAAGCATAGTTTAAAACAACATAAATACAATTTAATAAAGCATAGGATAAAACAACATAAATACAATTTATAAAGCATAGGATAAAACAACATAAATACAATTTAATAAAGCATAGGATAAAACAACATAAATACAATTTAATAAAGCATAGGATAAAACAACATAAATACAATTTAATAAAGCATAGGCTAAAACTACATAAATACAATTTAATAAAGCATAGGATAAAACAAATTAAATACAATTTAATAAAGCATAGCATAAAACAACATAAATTCAATTTAATAAAGCATAGGATAAAACAACATAAATGCAATTTAATAAAGCATAGGATAAAACAACATAAATACATTTTAATAAAGCATAAGATAAAACAACATGAATACAATTTAATAAAGCATAGGTTAAAACATAAATATAATTTAATAAAGCATAGGATAAAACAACATAAATACAATTTAATAAAGCATAGGTTAAAACAACATAAATACAATTTAATAAAGCATAGGATAAAACAACATAAATACAATTTAATAAAGCATAGGACAAAACAACATAAATACAATTTAATAAAGCATAGGTTAAAGCAACATAAATACAATTTAATAAAGCATAGGTTAAAACAACATAAATACAATTTAATAAAGCATAGGATAAAACAACATAAATACAATTTAATAAAGCATAGGATAAAACAACATAAATACAATTTAATAAAGCATAGGATAAAACAACATAAATACAATTTAATAGAGCATAGGATAAAACAACATAAATACAATTTATAAAGCATAGGATAAAACAACATAAATACAATTTAATAAAGCATAGGATAAAACAACATAAATACAATTTAATAAAGCATAGGATAAAACATCATAAATACAATTTAATAAAGCATAGGATTAAACAACGTAAATACTATTTAAAAAAGCATAGGATAAAACCACATAAATACAATTTAATAAAGCACAGTATAAAACAACATAAATACAATTTAATAAAGCATAGGAAACAACAACATAAATATAATTTAGTAAAGCATAGGTCAAAATAACATAAATACAATTTAATAAAGCATAGGATAAAACAACATGAATAAAATTTAATAAAGCATAGGATAAAACAACATAAATAAAATTTAATAAAGCATAGGATAAAACAACATAAATTCAATTTAATAAAGCATATTATAAAACAACATAAATACAATTTAATAAAGCATAGGATAAAACAACATGAATACAATTTAATAAAGCATAGGATAAAACAACATGAATACAATTTAATAAAGCATAGGATAAAACAACATAAATACAATTTAATAAAGCATAGGTTAAAACAACATAAATAAAAGTTAATAAAGCATAGGATAAAACAACATGAATAAAATTTAATAAAGCATAGGATAAAACAACATAAATAAAATTTAATAAAGCATAGGATAAAACAACATAAATTCAATTTAATAAAGCATATTATAAAACAACATAAATACAATTTAATAAAGCATAGGATAAAACAACATGAATACAATTTAATAAAGCATAGGATAAAACAACATGAATACAATTTAATAAAGCATAGGATAAAACAACATAAATACAATTTAATAAAGCATAGGTTAAAACAACATAAATACAATTTAGTAAAGCATAGGTTAAAACAACATAAATAAAAGTTAATAAAGCATAGGATAAAACAACATAAATACAATTTAATAAAGCATAGGATAAAACAACATAAATACAATTTATAAAGCATAGGATAAAACAACATAAATACAATTTAATAAAGCATAGGATAAAACAGCATGAATACAATTTAATAAAGCATAGGATAAAACAACATGAATACAATTTAATAAAGCATAGGATAAAACAACATAAATACAATTTAATAAAGCATAGGTTAAAACAACATAAATACAATTTAATAAAGCATAGGTTAAAACAACATAAATAAAAGTTAATAAAGCATAGGATAAAACAACATAAATACAATTTAATAAAGCATAGGATAAAACAACATAAATACAATTTATAAAGCATAGGATAAAACAACATAAATACAATTTAATAAAGCATAGGATAAAACAACATAAATACAATTTAATAAAGCATAGGATAAAACAACATAAATACAATTTAATAAAGCATAGGCTAAAACTACATAAATACAATTTAATAAAGCATAGGATAAAACAAATTAAATACAATTTAATAAAGCATAGGATAAAACAACATAAATTCAATTTAATAAAGCATAGGACAAAACAACATAAATACAATTTAATAAAGCATAGGACAAAACAACATAAATACAATTTAATAAAGCATAGGTTAAAGCAACATAAATACAATTTAATAAAGCATAGTTTAAAACCACATAAATACAATTTAATAAAGCATAGGATAAAACAACATAAATACAATTTATAAAGCATAGGATAAAACAACATAAATACAATTTAAAAAAGCACAGGATAAAACAACATAAATACAATTTAATAAAGCATAGGATACAACAACATAAATACAATTTAGTAAAGCATAGGTCAAAATAACATAAATACAATTTAATAAAGCATAGGATAAAACAACATGAATAAAATTTAATAAAGCATAGGATAAAACAACATAAATAAAATTTAATAAAGCATAGGATAAAACAACATAAATTCAATTTAATAAAGCATATTATAAAACAACATAAATACAATTTAATAAAGCATAGGATAAAACAACATGAATACAATTTAATAAAGCATAGGATAAAACAACATGAATACAATTTAATAAAGCATAGGATAAAACAACATAAATACCATTTAATAAAGCATAGGTTAAAACAACATAAATACAATTTAATAAAGCATAGGATAAAACAACATAAATACAATTTAATAAAGCATAGGATAAAACAACATAAATACAATTTAATAAAGCATAGGCTAAAACTACATAAATACAATTTAATAAAGCATAGGATAAAACAAATTAAATACAATTTAATAAAGCATAGGATAAAACAACATAAATTCAATTTAATAAAGCATAGGATAAAACAACATAAATACAATTTAATAAAGCATAGGTTAAACAACATAAATACAATTTAATAAAGCATAGGATAAAACAACATAAATACAATTTAATAAAGCATAGGATAAAACAACATAAATAAAATTTAATAAAGCATAGGATAAAACAACATAAATACAATTTAATAAAGCATAGGATAAAACAACATAAATACAATTTAATAAAGCATAGGATAAAACAACATAAATACAATTTAATAAAGCATAGGTTAAAACAACATAAATACAATTTAATAAAGCATAGGAAAAAACAACATAAATTCAATTTAATAAAGCATAGCATAAAACAACATAAATAAAATTGAATAAAGCACAGGATAAAACAACATAAATAAAATTTAATAAAGCATAGGATAAAACAAGATAAATAAAATTTAATAAAGCATAGGATAAAATAACATAAATACAATTCAATAAAGCATAGGATAAAATAACATAAATACAATTTAATAAAGCATAGGATAAAACAACATAAATACAATTTAATAAAGCATAGGTTAAAACAACATAAATACAATTTAATAAAGCATAGGATAAAACAACATAAATACAATTTAATAAAGCATAGGATAAAACAACATAAATAAAATTTAATAAAGCATAGGATAAAACAACATAAATACAATTTAATAAAGCATAGGATAAAACAACATACATAAAATTTAATAAAGCATAGGATAAAACAACATAAATACAATTTAATAAAGCATAGGAGAAAACAACATAAATCAAATTTAATAAAGCATAGGTTAAAACAACATAAATACAATTTAATAAAGCATAGGACAAAACAACATAAATACAATTTAATAAAGCATAGTTTAAAACAACATAAATACAATTTAATAAAGCATAGGATAAAACCACAGAAATACAATTTAATAAAGCATAGGATAAAACAACATAAATACAATTTAATAAAGCATAGGACAAAACAACATAAATACAATTTAATAAAGCATAGGACAAAACAACATAAATACAATTTAATGAAACATAGGATAAACAACATAAATACAATTTAATAAAGCATAGGACAAAACAACATAAATACAATTTAATAAAGCATATGTTATAACAACATAAATACAATTTAATAAAGCATAAGATATAACAACATGAATATAATTTAGTAAAGCATAAGATAAAACAACATGAATACAATTTAATAAAGCATAGGTTAAAACAACATAAATACAATTTAAGAAAGCATAGGATAAAACTACATAAATACATTTTAATAAAGCATAGGATAAAACAACATAAATACAATTTAATAAAGCATAGGTTAAAACAACATAAATACAATTTAATAAAGCATAGGACAAAACAACATAAATAAAATTTAATAAAGCATAGGATAAAACAACATACATACAATTTATAAAGCATAGGATAAAACAACATAAATACAATTTAATAAAGCATAGGATAAAACAACATAAATACAATTTAATAAAGCATAGGATAAAACTACATAAATACAATTTAATAAAGCATAGGATAAAACAAATTAAATACAATTTAATAAAGCATAGCATAAAAAAAATTAAATTCAATTTAATAAAGCATAGCATAAAACAACATAAATGCAATTTAATAAAGCATAGGATAAAACAACATAAATACAATTTAATAAAGCATAAGATAAAACAACATGAATACAATTTAATAAAGCATAGGTTAAAACAACATAAATATAATTTAATAAAGCATAGGATAAAACAACATAAATACAATTTAATAAAGCATAGGTTAAAACAACATAAATACAATTTAATAAATCATAGGTTAAAACAACATAAATACAATTTAATAAAGCATAGGATAAAACAACATAAATTCAATTTAATAAAGCATAGGATAAAACAACATAAATACAATTTAATAAAGCACAGGATAAAACAACATAAATAAAATTTAATAAAGCATAGGATAAAACAAGATAAATAAAATTTAATAAAGCATAGGATAAAACAACATAAATACAATTTAATAAAGCATAGGATAAAACAACATAAATAAAATTTAATAAAGCATAGGTTAAAACAACATAAATAAAAGTTAATAAAGCATAGGATAAAACAACATAAATACAATTTAATAAAGCATAGGATAAAACAACATAAATACAATTTATAAAGCATAGGATAAAACAACATAAATACAATTTAATAAAGCATAGGATAAAACAACATAAATACAATTTAATAAAGCATAGGATAAAACAACATAAATACAATTTAATAAAGCATAGGCTAAAACTACATAAATACAATTTAATAAAGCATAGGATAAAACAAATTAAATACAATTTAATAAAGCATAGGATAAAACAACATAAATTCAATTTAATAAAGCATAGGACAAAACAACATAAATACAATTTAATAAAGCATAGGACAAAACAACATAAATACAATTTAATAAAGCATAGGTTAAAGCAACATAAATACAATTTAATAAAGCATAGTTTAAAACAACATAAATACAATTTAATAAAGCATAGGATAAAACAACATAAATACAATTTATAAAGCATAGGATAAAACAACATAAATACAATTTAATAAAGCATAGGATAAAACAACATAAATACAATTTAATAAAGCATAGGATAAAACAACATAAATACAATTTAATAAAGCATAGGCTAAAACTACATAAATACAATTTAATAAAGCATAGGATAAAACAAATTAAATACAATTTAATAAAGCATAGCATAAAACAACATAAATTCAATTTAATAAAGCATAGGATAAAACAACATAAATGCAATTTAATAAAGCATAGGATAAAACAACATAAATACAATTTAATAAAGCATAAGATAAAACAACATGAATACAATTTAATAAAGCATAGGTTAAAACATAAATATAATTTAATAAAGCATAGGATAAAACAACATAAATACAATTTAATAAAGCATAGGTTAAAACAACATAAATACAATTTAATAAAGCATAGGATAAAACAACATAAATACAATTTAATAAAGCATAGGACAAAACAACATAAATACAATTTAATAAAGCATAGGTTAAAGCAACATAAATACAATTTAATAAAGCATAGGTTAAAACAACATAAATACAATTTAATAAAGCATAGGATAAAACAACATAAATACAATTTAATAAAGCATAGGATAAAACAACATAAATACAATTTAATAAAGCATAGGATAAAACAACATAAATACAATTTAATAAAGCATAGGATAAAACAACATAAATACAATTTAATAAAGCATAGGATAAAACAACATAAATACAATTTAATAGAGCATAGGATAAAACAACATAAATACAATTTATAAAGCATAGGATAAAACAACATAAATACAATTTAATAAAGCATAGGATAAAACAACATAAATACAATTTAATAAAGCATAGGATAAAACATCATAAATACAATTTAATAAAGCATAGGATTAAACAACGTAAATACTATTTAAAAAAGCATAGGATAAAACCACATAAATACAATTTAATAAAGCACAGTATAAAACAACATAAATACAATTTAATAAAGCATAGGAAACAACAACATAAATATAATTTAGTAAAGCATAGGTCAAAATAACATAAATACAATTTAATAAAGCATAGGATAAAACAACATGAATAAAATTTAATAAAGCATAGGATAAAACAACATAAATAAAATTTAATAAAGCATAGGATAAAACAACATAAATTCAATTTAATAAAGCATATTATAAAACAACATAAATACAATTTAATAAAGCATAGGATAAAACAACATGAATACAATTTAATAAAGCATAGGATAAAACAACATGAATACAATTTAATAAAGCATAGGATAAAACAACATAAATACAATTTAATAAAGCATAGGTTAAAACAACATAAATAAAAGTTAATAAAGCATAGGATAAAACAACATGAATAAAATTTAATAAAGCATAGGATAAAACAACATAAATAAAATTTAATAAAGCATAGGATAAAACAACATAAATTCAATTTAATAAAGCATATTATAAAACAACATAAATACAATTTAATAAAGCATAGGATAAAACAACATGAATACAATTTAATAAAGCATAGGATAAAACAACATGAATACAATTTAATAAAGCATAGGATAAAACAACATAAATACAATTTAATAAAGCATAGGTTAAAACAACATAAATACAATTTAGTAAAGCATAGGTTAAAACAACATAAATAAAAGTTAATAAAGCATAGGATAAAACAACATAAATACAATTTAATAAAGCATAGGATAAAACAACATAAATACAATTTATAAAGCATAGGATAAAACAACATAAATACAATTTAATAAAGCATAGGATAAAACAGCATGAATACAATTTAATAAAGCATAGGATAAAACAACATGAATACAATTTAATAAAGCATAGGATAAAACAACATAAATACAATTTAATAAAGCATAGGTTAAAACAACATAAATACAATTTAATAAAGCATAGGTTAAAACAACATAAATAAAAGTTAATGAAGCATAGGATAAAACAACATAAATACAATTTAATAAAGCATAGGATAAAACAACATAAATACAATTTATAAAGCATAGGATAAAACAACATAAATACAATTTAATAAAGCATAGGATAAAACAACATAAATACAATTTAATAAAGCATAGGATAAAACAACATAAATACAATTTAATAAAGCATAGGCTAAAACTACATAAATACAATTTAATAAAGCATAGGATAAAACAAATTAAATACAATTTAATAAAGCATAGGATAAAACAACATAAATTCAATTTAATAAAGCATAGGACAAAACAACATAAATACAATTTAATAAAGCATAGGACAAAACAACATAAATACAATTTAATAAAGCATAGGTTAAAGCAACATAAATACAATTTAATAAAGCATAGTTTAAAACCACATAAATACAATTTAATAAAGCATAGGATAAAACAACATAAATACAATTTATAAAGCATAGGATAAAACAACATAAATACAATTTAAAAAAGCACAGGATAAAACAACATAAATACAATTTAATAAAGCATAGGATACAACAACATAAATACAATTTAGTAAAGCATAGGTCAAAATAACATAAATACAATTTAATAAAGCATAGGATAAAACAACATGAATAAAATTTAATAAAGCATAGGATAAAACAACATAAATAAAATTTAATAAAGCATAGGATAAAACAACATAAATTCAATTTAATAAAGCATATTATAAAACAACATAAATACAATTTAATAAAGCATAGGATAAAACAACATGAATACAATTTAATAAAGCATAGGATAAAACAACATGAATACAATTTAATAAAGCATAGGATAAAACAACATAAATACCATTTAATAAAGCATAGGTTAAAACAACATAAATACAATTTAATAAAGCATAGGATAAAACAACATAAATACAATTTAATAAAGCATAGGATAAAACAACATAAATACAATTTAATAAAGCATAGGCTAAAACTACATAAATACAATTTAATAAAGCATAGGATAAAACAAATTAAATACAATTTAATAAAGCATAGGATAAAACAACATAAATTCAATTTAATAAAGCATAGGATAAAACAACATAAATACAATTTAATAAAGCATAGGTTAAACAACATAAATACAATTTAATAAAGCATAGGATAAAACAACATAAATACAATTTAATAAAGCATAGGATAAAACAACATAAATAAAATTTAATAAAGCATAGGATAAAACAACATAAATACAATTTAATAAAGCATAGGATAAAACAACATAAATACAATTTAATAAAGCATAGGATAAAACAACATAAATACAATTTAATAAAGCATAGGTTAAAACAACATAAATACAATTTAATAAAGCATAGGAAAAAACAACATAAATTCAATTTAATAAAGCATAGCATAAAACAACATAAATACAATTGAATAAAGCACAGGATAAAACAACATAAATAAAATTTAATAAAGCATAGGATAAAACAAGATAAATAAAATTTAATAAAGCATAGGATAAAATAACATAGATACAATTCAATAAAGCATAGGATAAAATAACATAAATACAATTTAATAAAGCATAGGATAAAACAACATAAATACAATTTAATAAAGCATAGGTTAAAACAACATAAATACAATTTAATAAAGCATAGGATAAAACAACATAAATACAATTTAATAAAGCATAGGATAAAACAACATAAATAAAATTTAATAAAGCATAGGATAAAACAACATAAATACAATTTAATAAAGCATAGGATAAAACAACATACATAAAATTTAATAAAGCATAGGATAAAACAACATAAATACAATTTAATAAAGCATAGGAGAAAACAACATAAATCAAATTTAATAAAGCATAGGTTAAAACAACATAAATACAATTTAATAAAGCATAGGACAAAACAACATAAATACAATTTAATAAAGCATAGTTTAAAACAACATAAATACAATTTAATAAAGCATAGGATAAAACCACAGAAATACAATTTAATAAAGCATAGGATAAAACAACATAAATACAATTTAATAAAGCATAGGACAAAACAACATAAATACAATTTAATAAAGCATAGGACAAAACAACATAAATACAATTTAATGAAACATAGGATAAACAACATAAATACAATTTAATAAAGCATAGGACAAAACAACATAAATACAATCTAATAAAGCATAAGATATAACAACATGAATATAATTTAGTAAAGCATAAGATAAAACAACATGAATACAATTTAATAAAGCATAGGTTAAAACAACATAAATACAATTTAAGAAAGCATAGGAGAAAACTACATAAATACATTTTAATAAAGCATAGGATAAAACAACATAAATACAATTTAATAAAGCATAGGTTAAAACAACATAAATACAATTTAATAAAGCATAGGACAAAACAACATAAATACAATTTAATAAAGCATAGGATAAAACAACATCAATACAATTTATAAAGCATAGGATAAAACAACATAAATACAATTTAATAAAGCATAGGATAAAACAACATAAATACAATTTAATAAAGCATAGGATAAAACAACATAAATACAATTTAATAAAGCATAGGCTAAAACTACATAAATACAATTTAATAAAGCATAGGATAAAACAAATTAAATACAATTTAATAAAGCATAGCATAAAACAACATAAATTCAATTTAATAAAGCATAGGATAAAACAACATAAATACAATTTAATAAAGCATAGGATAAAACAACATAAATACAATTTAATAAAGCATAAGATAAAACAACATGAATACAATTTAATAAAGCATAGGTTAAAACAACATAAATATAATTTAATAAAGCATAGGATAAAACAACATAAATACAATTTAATAAAGCATAGGTTAAAACAACATAAATACAATTTAATAAAGCATAGGATAAAACAACATAAATACAATTTAATAAAGCATAGGACAAAACAACATAAATACAATTTAATAAAGCATAGGTTAAAGCAACATAAATACAATTTAATAAAGCATAGGATAAAACAACATAAATACAATTTAATAAAGCATAGGATAAAACAACATAAATACAATTTAATAAAGCATAGGATAAAACAACATAAATACAATTTAATAGAGCATAGGATAAAACAACATAAATACAATTTATAAAGCATAGGATAAAACAACATAAATACAATTTAATAAAGCATAGGATAAAACAACATAAATACAATTTAATAAAGCATAGGTTAAAACAACATAAATACAATTTAATAAAGCATAGGATAAAACAACATAAATACAATTTAATAAAGCATAGGACAAAACAACATAAATACAATTTAATAAAGCATAGGTTAAAGCAACATAAATACAATTTAATAAAGCATAGGATAAAACAACATAAATACAATTTAATAAAGCATAGGATAAAACAACATAAATACAATTTAATAAAGCATAGGATAAAACAACATAAATACAATTTAATAGAGCATAGGATAAAACAACATAAATACAATTTATAAAGCATAGGATAAAACAACATAAATACAATTTAATAAAGCATAGGATAAAACAACATAAATACAATTTAATAAAGCATAGGATAAAACATCATAAATACAATTTAATAAAGCATAGGATTAAACAACGTAAATACTATTTAAAAAAGCATAGGATAAAACCACATAAATACAATTTAATAAAGCACAGTATAAAACAACATAAATACAATTTAATAAAGCATAGGAAACAACAACATAAATACAATTTAGTAAAGCATAGGTCAAAATAACATAAATACAATTTAATAAAGCATAGGATAAAACAACATGAATAAAATTTAATAAAGCATAGGATAAAACAACATAAATAAAATTTAATAAAGCATAGGATAAAACAACATAAATTCAATTTAATAAAGCATATTATAAAACAACATAAATACAATTTAATAAAGCATAGGATAAAACAACATGAATACAATTTAATAAAGCATAGGATAAAACAACATGAATACAATTTAATAAAGCATAGGATAAAACAACATAAATACAATTTAATAAAGCATAGGTTAAAACAACATAAATAAAAGTTAATAAAGCATAGGATAAAACAACATGAATAAAATTTAATAAAGCATAGGATAAAACAACATAAATAAAATTTAATAAAGCATAGGATAAAACAACATAAATTCAATTTAATAAAGCATATTATAAAACAACATAAATACAATTTAATAAAGCATAGGATAAAACAACATGAATACAATTTAATAAAGCATAGGATAAAACAACATGAATACAATTTAATAAAGCATAGGATAAAACAACATAAATACAATTTAATAAAGCATAGGTTAAAACAACATAAATACAATTTAGTAAAGCATAGGTTAAAACAACATAAATAAAAGTTAATAAAGCATAGGATAAAACAACATAAATACAATTTAATAAAGCATAGGATAAAACAACATAAATACAATTTATAAAGCATAGGATAAAACAACATAAATACAATTTAATAAAGCATAGGATAAAACAGCATGAATACAATTTAATAAAGCATAGGATAAAACAACATGAATACAATTTAATAAAGCATAGGATAAAACAACATAAATACAATTTAATAAAGCATAGGTTAAAACAACATAAATACAATTTAATAAAGCATAGGTTAAAACAACATAAATAAAAGTTAATAAAGCATAGGATAAAACAACATAAATACAATTTAATAAAGCATAGGATAAAACAACATAAATACAATTTATAAAGCATAGGATAAAACAACATAAATACAATTTAATAAAGCATAGGATAAAACAACATAAATACAATTTAATAAAGCATAGGATAAAACAACATAAATACAATTTAATAAAGCATAGGCTAAAACTACATAAATACAATTTAATAAAGCATAGGATAAAACAAATTAAATACAATTTAATAAAGCATAGGATAAAACAACATAAGTTAAATTTAATAAAGCATAGGACAAAACAACATAAATACAATTTAATAAAGCATAGGACAAAACAACATAAATACAATTTAATAAAGCATAGGTTAAAGCAACATAAATACAATTTAATAAAGCATAGTTTAAAACCACATAAATACAATTTAATAAAGCATAGGATAAAACAACATAAATACAATTTATAAAGCATAGGATAAAACAACATAAATACAATTTAAAAAAGCACAGGATAAAACAACATAAATACAATTTAATAAAGCATAGGATAAAACAACATAAATACAATTTAATAAAGCATAGGACAAAACAACATAAATACAATTTAATAAAGCATAGGTTAAAGCAACATAAATACAATTTAATAAAGCATAGGATAAAACAACATAAATACAATTTAATAAAGCATAGGATAAAACAACATAAATACAATTTAATAAAGCATAGGATAAAACAACATAAATACAATTTAATAGAGCATAGGATAAAACAACATAAATACAATTTATAAAGCATAGGATAAAACAACATAAATACAATTTAATAAAGCATAGGATAAAACAACATAAATACAATTTAATAAAGCATAGGTTAAAACAACATAAATACAATTTAATAAAGCATAGGATAAAACAACATAAATACAATTTAATAAAGCATAGGACAAAACAACATAAATACAATTTAATAAAGCATAGGTTAAAGCAACATAAATACAATTTAATAAAGCATAGGATAAAACAACATAAATACAATTTAATAAAGCATAGGATAAAACAACATAAATACAATTTAATAAAGCATAGGATAAAACAACATAAATACAATTTAATAGAGCATAGGATAAAACAACATAAATACAATTTATAAAGCATAGGATAAAACAACATAAATACAATTTAATAAAGCATAGGATAAAACAACATAAATACAATTTAATAAAGCATAGGATAAAACATCATAAATACAATTTAATAAAGCATAGGATTAAACAACGTAAATACTATTTAAAAAAGCATAGGATAAAACCACATAAATACAATTTAATAAAGCACAGTATAAAACAACATAAATACAATTTAATAAAGCATAGGAAACAACAACATAAATACAATTTAGTAAAGCATAGGTCAAAATAACATAAATACAATTTAATAAAGCATAGGATAAAACAACATGAATAAAATTTAATAAAGCATAGGATAAAACAACATAAATAAAATTTAATAAAGCATAGGATAAAACAACATAAATTCAATTTAATAAAGCATATTATAAAACAACATAAATACAATTTAATAAAGCATAGGATAAAACAACATGAATACAATTTAATAAAGCATAGGATAAAACAACATGAATACAATTTAATAAAGCATAGGATAAAACAACATAAATACAATTTAATAAAGCATAGGTTAAAACAACATAAATAAAAGTTAATAAAGCATAGGATAAAACAACATGAATAAAATTTAATAAAGCATAGGATAAAACAACATAAATAAAATTTAATAAAGCATAGGATAAAACAACATAAATTCAATTTAATAAAGCATATTATAAAACAACATAAATACAATTTAATAAAGCATAGGATAAAACAACATGAATACAATTTAATAAAGCATAGGATAAAACAACATGAATACAATTTAATAAAGCATAGGATAAAACAACATAAATACAATTTAATAAAGCATAGGTTAAAACAACATAAATACAATTTAGTAAAGCATAGGTTAAAACAACATAAATAAAAGTTAATAAAGCATAGGATAAAACAACATAAATACAATTTAATAAAGCATAGGATAAAACAACATAAATACAATTTATAAAGCATAGGATAAAACAACATAAATACAATTTAATAAAGCATAGGATAAAACAGCATGAATACAATTTAATAAAGCATAGGATAAAACAACATGAATACAATTTAATAAAGCATAGGATAAAACAACATAAATACAATTTAATAAAGCATAGGTTAAAACAACATAAATACAATTTAATAAAGCATAGGTTAAAACAACATAAATAAAAGTTAATAAAGCATAGGATAAAACAACATAAATACAATTTAATAAAGCATAGGATAAAACAACATAAATACAATTTATAAAGCATAGGATAAAACAACATAAATACAATTTAATAAAGCATAGGATAAAACAACATAAATACAATTTAATAAAGCATAGGATAAAACAACATAAATACAATTTAATAAAGCATAGGCTAAAACTACATAAATACAATTTAATAAAGCATAGGATAAAACAAATTAAATACAATTTAATAAAGCATAGGATAAAACAACATAAGTTAAATTTAATAAAGCATAGGACAAAACAACATAAATACAATTTAATAAAGCATAGGACAAAACAACATAAATACAATTTAATAAAGCATAGGTTAAAGCAACATAAATACAATTTAATAAAGCATAGTTTAAAACCACATAAATACAATTTAATAAAGCATAGGATAAAACAACATAAATACAATTTATAAAGCATAGGATAAAACAACATAAATACAATTTAAAAAAGCACAGGATAAAACAACATAAATACAATTTAATAAAGCATAGGATAAAACAACATAAATACAATTTAATAAAGCATAGGACAAAACAACATAAATACAATTTAATAAAGCATAGGTTAAAGCAACATAAATACAATTTAATAAAGCATAGGATAAAACAACATAAATACAATTTAATAAAGCATAGGATAAAACAACATAAATACAATTTAATAAAGCATAGGATAAAACAACATAAATACAATTTAATAGAGCATAGGATAAAACAACATAAATACAATTTATAAAGCATAGGATAAAACAACATAAATACAATTTAATAAAGCATAGGATAAAACAACATAAATACAATTTAATAAAGCATAGGTTAAAACAACATAAATACAATTTAATAAAGCATAGGATAAAACAACATAAATACAATTTAATAAAGCATAGGACAAAACAACATAAATACAATTTAATAAAGCATAGGTTAAAGCAACATAAATACAATTTAATAAAGCATAGGATAAAACAACATAAATACAATTTAATAAAGCATAGGATAAAACAACATAAATACAATTTAATAAAGCATAGGATAAAACAACATAAATACAATTTAATAGAGCATAGGATAAAACAACATAAATACAATTTATAAAGCATAGGATAAAACAACATAAATACAATTTAATAAAGCATAGGATAAAACAACATAAATACAATTTAATAAAGCATAGGATAAAACATCATAAATACAATTTAATAAAGCATAGGATTAAACAACGTAAATACTATTTAAAAAAGCATAGGATAAAACCACATAAATACAATTTAATAAAGCACAGTATAAAACAACATAAATACAATTTAATAAAGCATAGGAAACAACAACATAAATACAATTTAGTAAAGCATAGGTCAAAATAACATAAATACAATTTAATAAAGCATAGGATAAAACAACATGAATAAAATTTAATAAAGCATAGGATAAAACAACATAAATAAAATTTAATAAAGCATAGGATAAAACAACATAAATTCAATTTAATAAAGCATATTATAAAACAACATAAATACAATTTAATAAAGCATAGGATAAAACAACATGAATACAATTTAATAAAGCATAGGATAAAACAACATGAATACAATTTAATAAAGCATAGGATAAAACAACATAAATACAATTTAATAAAGCATAGGTTAAAACAACATAAATAAAAGTTAATAAAGCATAGGATAAAACAACATGAATAAAATTTAATAAAGCATAGGATAAAACAACATAAATAAAATTTAATAAAGCATAGGATAAAACAACATAAATTCAATTTAATAAAGCATATTATAAAACAACATAAATACAATTTAATAAAGCATAGGATAAAACAACATGAATACAATTTAATAAAGCATAGGATAAAACAACATGAATACAATTTAATAAAGCATAGGATAAAACAACATAAATACAATTTAATAAAGCATAGGTTAAAACAACATAAATACAATTTAGTAAAGCATAGGTTAAAACAACATAAATAAAAGTTAATAAAGCATAGGATAAAACAACATAAATACAATTTAATAAAGCATAGGATAAAACAACATAAATACAATTTATAAAGCATAGGATAAAACAACATAAATACAATTTAATAAAGCATAGGATAAAACAGCATGAATACAATTTAATAAAGCATAGGATAAAACAACATGAATACAATTTAATAAAGCATAGGATAAAACAACATAAATACAATTTAATAAAGCATAGGTTAAAACAACATAAATACAATTTAATAAAGCATAGGTTAAAACAACATAAATAAAAGTTAATAAAGCATAGGATAAAACAACATAAATACAATTTAATAAAGCATAGGATAAAACAACATAAATACAATTTATAAAGCATAGGATAAAACAACATAAATACAATTTAATAAAGCATAGGATAAAACAACATAAATACAATTTAATAAAGCATAGGATAAAACAACATAAATACAATTTAATAAAGCATAGGCTAAAACTACATAAATACAATTTAATAAAGCATAGGATAAAACAAATTAAATACAATTTAATAAAGCATAGGATAAAACAACATAAGTTAAATTTAATAAAGCATAGGACAAAACAACATAAATACAATTTAATAAAGCATAGGACAAAACAACATAAATACAATTTAATAAAGCATAGGTTAAAGCAACATAAATACAATTTAATAAAGCATAGTTTAAAACCACATAAATACAATTTAATAAAGCATAGGATAAAACAACATAAATACAATTTATAAAGCATAGGATAAAACAACATAAATACAATTTAAAAAAGCACAGGATAAAACAACATAAATACAATTTAATAAAGCATAGGATAAAACAACATAAATACAATTTAATAAAGCATAGGACAAAACAACATAAATACAATTTAATAAAGCATAGGTTAAAGCAACATAAATACAATTTAATAAAGCATAGGATAAAACAACATAAATACAATTTAATAAAGCATAGGATAAAACAACATAAATACAATTTAATAAAGCATAGGATAAAACAACATAAATACAATTTAATAGAGCATAGGATAAAACAACATAAATACAATTTATAAAGCATAGGATAAAACAACATAAATACAATTTAATAAAGCATAGGATAAAACAACATAAATACAATTTAATAAAGCATAGGTTAAAACAACATAAATACAATTTAATAAAGCATAGGATAAAACAACATAAATACAATTTAATAAAGCATAGGACAAAACAACATAAATACAATTTAATAAAGCATAGGTTAAAGCAACATAAATACAATTTAATAAAGCATAGGATAAAACAACATAAATACAATTTAATAAAGCATAGGATAAAACAACATAAATACAATTTAATAAAGCATAGGATAAAACAACATAAATACAATTTAATAGAGCATAGGATAAAACAACATAAATACAATTTATAAAGCATAGGATAAAACAACATAAATACAATTTAATAAAGCATAGGATAAAACAACATAAATACAATTTAATAAAGCATAGGATAAAACATCATAAATACAATTTAATAAAGCATAGGATTAAACAACGTAAATACTATTTAAAAAAGCATAGGATAAAACCACATAAATACAATTTAATAAAGCACAGTATAAAACAACATAAATACAATTTAATAAAGCATAGGAAACAACAACATAAATACAATTTAGTAAAGCATAGGTCAAAATAACATAAATACAATTTAATAAAGCATAGGATAAAACAACATGAATAAAATTTAATAAAGCATAGGATAAAACAACATAAATAAAATTTAATAAAGCATAGGATAAAACAACATAAATTCAATTTAATAAAGCATATTATAAAACAACATAAATACAATTTAATAAAGCATAGGATAAAACAACATGAATACAATTTAATAAAGCATAGGATAAAACAACATGAATACAATTTAATAAAGCATAGGATAAAACAACATAAATACAATTTAATAAAGCATAGGTTAAAACAACATAAATAAAAGTTAATAAAGCATAGGATAAAACAACATGAATAAAATTTAATAAAGCATAGGATAAAACAACATAAATAAAATTTAATAAAGCATAGGATAAAACAACATAAATTCAATTTAATAAAGCATATTATAAAACAACATAAATACAATTTAATAAAGCATAGGATAAAACAACATGAATACAATTTAATAAAGCATAGGATAAAACAACATGAATACAATTTAATAAAGCATAGGATAAAACAACATAAATACAATTTAATAAAGCATAGGTTAAAACAACATAAATACAATTTAGTAAAGCATAGGTTAAAACAACATAAATAAAAGTTAATAAAGCATAGGATAAAACAACATAAATACAATTTAATAAAGCATAGGATAAAACAACATAAATACAATTTATAAAGCATAGGATAAAACAACATAAATACAATTTAATAAAGCATAGGATAAAACAGCATGAATACAATTTAATAAAGCATAGGATAAAACAACATGAATACAATTTAATAAAGCATAGGATAAAACAACATAAATACAATTTAATAAAGCATAGGTTAAAACAACATAAATACAATTTAATAAAGCATAGGTTAAAACAACATAAATAAAAGTTAATAAAGCATAGGATAAAACAACATAAATACAATTTAATAAAGCATAGGATAAAACAACATAAATACAATTTATAAAGCATAGGATAAAACAACATAAATACAATTTAATAAAGCATAGGATAAAACAACATAAATACAATTTAATAAAGCATAGGATAAAACAACATAAATACAATTTAATAAAGCATAGGCTAAAACTACATAAATACAATTTAATAAAGCATAGGATAAAAAAAATTAAATACAATTTAATAAAGCATAGGATAAAACAACATAAATTCAATTTAATAAAGCATAGGACAAAACAACATAAATACAATTTAATAAAGCATAGGACAAAACAACATAAATACAATTTAATAAAGCATAGGTTAAAGCAACATAAATACAATTTAATAAAGCATAGTTTAAAACCACATAAATACAATTTAATAAAGCATAGGATAAAACAACATAAATACAATTTATAAAGCATAGGATAAAACAACATAAATACAATTTAAAAAAGCACAGGATAAAACAACATAAATACAATTTAATAAAGCATAGGATACAACAACATAAATACAATTTAGTAAAGCATAGGTCAAAATAACATAAATACAATTTAATAAAGCATAGGATAAAACAACATGAATAAAATTTAATAAAGCATAGGATAAAACAACATAAATAAAATTTAATAAAGCATAGGATAAAACAACATAAATTCAATTTAATAAAGCATATTATAAAACAACATAAATACAATTTAATAAAGCATAGGATAAAACAACATGAATACAATTTAATAAAGCATAGGATAAAACAACATGAATACAATTTAATAAAGCATAGGATAAAACAACATAAATACAATTTAATAAAGCATAGGTTAAAACAACATAAATACAATTTAATAAAGCATAGGATAAAACAACATAAATACAATTTAATAAAGCATAGGATAAAACAACATAAATACAATTTAATAAAGCATAGGCTAAAACTACATAAATACAATTTAATAAAGCATAGGATAAAACAAATTAAATACAATTTAATAAAGCATAGGATAAAACAACATAAATTCAATTTAATAAAGCATAGGATAAAACAACATAAATACAATTTAATAAAGCATAGGTTAAACAACATAAATACAATTTAATAAAGCATAGGATAAAACAACATAAATACAATTTAATAAAGCATAGGATAAAACAACATAAATAAAATTTAATAAAGCATAGGATAAAACAACATAAATACAATTTAATAAAGCATAGGATAAAACAACATAAATACAATTTAATAAAGCATAGGATAAAACAACATAAATACAATTTAATAAAGCATAGGTTAAAACAACATAAATACAATTTAATAAAGCATAGGAAAAAACAACATAAATTCAATTTAATAAAGCATAGCATAAAACAACATAAATACAATTGAATAAAGCACAGGATAAAACAACATAAATAAAATTTAATAAAGCATAGGATAAAACAAGATAAATAAAATTTAATAAAGCATAGGATAAAATAACATAAATACAATTTAATAAAGCATAGGATAAAATAACATAAATACAATTTAATAAAGCATAGGATAAAACAACATAAATACAATTTAATAAAGCATAGGTTAAAACAACATGAATACAATTTAATAAAGCATAGGATAAAACAACATAAATACAATTTAATAAAGCATAGGATAAAACAACATAAATAAAATTTAATAAAGCATAGGATAAAACAACATAAATACAATTTAATAAAGCATAGGATAAAACAACATACATAAAATTTAATAAAGCATAGGATAAAACAACATAAATACAATTTAATAAAGCATAGGAGAAAACAACATAAATCAAATTTAATAAAGCATAGGTTAAAACAACATAAATACAATTTAATAAAGCATAGGACAAAACAACATAAATACAATTTAATAAAGCATAGTTTAAAACAACATAAATACAATTTAATAAAGCATAGGATAAAACCACAGAAATACAATTTAATAAAGCATAGGATAAAACAACATAAATACAATTTAATAAAGCATAGGACAAAACAACATAAATACAATTTAATAAAGCATAGGACAAAACAACATAAATACAATTTAATGAAACATAGGATAAACAACATAAATACAATTTAATAAAGCATAGGACAAAACAACATAAATACAATTTAATAAAGCATATGTTATAACAACATAAATACAATTTAATAAAGCATAAGATATAACAACATGAATATAATTTAGTAAAGCATAAGATAAAACAACATGAATACAATTTAATAAAGCATAGGTTAAAACAACATAAATACAATTTAAGAAAGCATAGGATAAAACTACATAAATACATTTTAATAAAGCATAGGATAAAACAACATAAATACAATTTAATAAAGCATAGGTTAAAACAACATAAATACAATTTAATAAAGCATAGGACAAAACAACATAAATACAATTTAATAAAGCATAGGATAAAACAACATCAATACAATTTATAAAGCATAGGATAAAACAACATAAATACAATTTAATAAAGCATAGGATAAAACATCATAAATACAATTTAATAAAGCATAGGATTAAACAACGTAAATACTATTTAAAAAAGCATAGGATAAAACCACATAAATACAATTTAATAAAGCACAGTATAAAACAACATAAATTCAATTTAATAAAGCATATTATAAAACAACATAAATACAATTTAATAAAGCATAGGATAAAACAACATGAATACAATTTAATAAAGCATAGGATAAAACAACATGAATACAATTTAATAAAGCATAGGATAAAACAACATAAATACAATTTAATAAAGCATAGGTTAAAACAACATAAATAAAAGTTAATAAAGCATAGGATAAAACAACATGAATAAAATTTAATAAAGCATAGGATAAAACAACATAAATAAAATTTAATAAAGCATAGGATAAAACAACATAAATTCAATTTAATAAAGCATATTATAAAACAACATAAATACAATTTAATAAAGCATAGGATAAAACAACATGAATACAATTTAATAAAGCATAGGATAAAACAACATGAATACAATTTAATAAAGCATAGGATAAAACAACATAAATACAATTTAATAAAGCATAGGTTAAAACAACATAAATACAATTTAGTAAAGCATAGGTTAAAACAACATAAATAAAAGTTAATAAAGCATAGGATAAAACAACATAAATACAATTTAATAAAGCATAGGATAAAACAACATAAATACAATTTATAAAGCATAGGATAAAACAACATAAATACAATTTAATAAAGCATAGGATAAAACAGCATGAATACAATTTAATAAAGCATAGGATAAAACAACATGAATACAATTTAATAAAGCATAGGATAAAACAACATAAATACAATTTAATAAAGCATAGGTTAAAACAACATAAATACAATTTAATAAAGCATAGGTTAAAACAACATAAATAAAAGTTAATAAAGCATAGGATAAAACAACATAAATACAATTTAATAAAGCATAGGATAAAACAACATAAATACAATTTATAAAGCATAGGATAAAACAACATAAATACAATTTAATAAAGCATAGGATAAAACAACATAAATACAATTTAATAAAGCATAGGATAAAACAACATAAATACAATTTAATAAAGCATAGGCTAAAACTACATAAATACAATTTAATAAAGCATAGGATAAAACAAATTAAATACAATTTAATAAAGCATAGGATAAAACAACATAAATTCAATTTAATAAAGCATAGGACAAAACAACATAAATACAATTTAATAAAGCATAGGACAAAACAACATAAATACAATTTAATAAAACATAGGTTAAAGCAACATAAATACAATTTAATAAAGCATAGTTTAAAACCACATAAATACAATTTAATAAAGCATAGGATAAAACAACATAAATACAATTTATAAAGCATAGGATAAAACAACATAAATACAATTTAAAAAAGCACAGGATAAAACAACATAAATACAATTTAATAAAGCATAGGATACAACAACATAAATACAATTTAGTAAAGCATAGGTCAAAATAACATAAATACAATTTAATAAAGCATAGGATAAAACAACATGAATAAAATTTAATAAAGCATAGGATAAAACAACATAAATAAAATTTAATAAAGCATAGGATAAAACAACATAAATTCAATTTAATAAAGCATATTATAAAACAACATAAATACAATTTAATAAAGCATAGGATAAAACAACATGAATACAATTTAATAAAGCATAGGATAAAACAACATGAATACAATTTAATAAAGCATAGGATAAAACAACATAAATACAATTTAATAAAGCATAGGTTAAAACAACATAAATACAATTTAATAAAGCATAGGATAAAACAACATAAATACAATTTAATAAAGCATAGGATAAAACAACATAAATACAATTTAATAAAGCATAGGCTAAAACTACATAAATACAATTTAATAAAGCATAGGATAAAACAAATTAAATACAATTTAATAAAGCATAGGATAAAACAACATAAATTCAATTTAATAAAGCATAGGATAAAACAACATAAATACAATTTAATAAAGCATAGGTTAAACAACATAAATACAATTTAATAAAGCATAGGATAAAACAACATAAATACAATTTAATAAAGCATAGGATAAAACAACATAAATAAAATTTAATAAAGCATAGGATAAAACAACATAAATACAATTTAATAAAGCATAGGATAAAACAACATAAATACAATTTAATAAAGCATAGGATAAAACAACATAAATACAATTTAATAAAGCATAGGTTAAAACAACATAAATACAATTTAATAAAGCATAGGAAAAAACAACATAAATTCAATTTAATAAAGCATAGCATAAAACAACATAAATACAATTGAATAAAGCACAGGATAAAACAACATAAATAAAATTTAATAAAGCATAGGATAAAACAAGATAAATAAAATTTAATAAAGCATAGGATAAAATAACATAAATACAATTTAATAAAGCATAGGATAAAATAACATAAATACAATTTAATAAAGCATAGGATAAAACAACATAAATACAATTTAATAAAGCATAGGTTAAAACAACATAAATACAATTTAATAAAGCATAGGATAAAACAACATAAATACAATTTAATAAAGCATAGGATAAAACAACATAAATAAAATTTAATAAAGCATAGGATAAAACAACATAAATACAATTTAATAAAGCATAGGATAAAACAACATACATAAAATTTAATAAAGCATAGGATAAAACAACATAAATACAATTTAATAAAGCATAGGATAAAACAACATAAATACAATTTAATAAAGCATAGGACAAAACAACATAAATACAATTTAATAAAGCATAGGACAAAACAACATAAATACAATTTAATGAAACATAGGATAAACAACATAAATACAATTTAATAAAGCATAGGACAAAACAACATAAATACAATTTAATAAAGCATATGTTATAACAACATAAATACAATTTAATAAAGCATAAGATATAACAACATGAATATAATTTAGTAAAGCATAAGATAAAACAACATGAATACAATTTAATAAAGCATAGGTTAAAACAACATAAATACAATTTAAGAAAGCATAGGATAAAACTACATAAATACATTTTAATAAAGCATAGGATAAAACAACATAAATACAATTTAATAAAGCATAGGTTAAAACAACATAAATACAATTTAATAAAGCATAGGACAAAACAACATAAATACAATTTAATAAAGCATAGGATAAAACAACATCAATACAATTTATAAAGCATAGGATAAAACAACATAAATACAATTTAATAAAGCATAGGATAAAACAACATAAATACAATTTAATAAAGCATAGGATAAAACAACATAAATACAATTTAATAAAGCATAGGATAAAACAAATTAAATACAATTTAATAAAGCATAGCATAAAACAACATAAATTCAATTTAATAAAGCATAGGATAAAACAACATAAATACAATTTAATAAAGCATAGGATAAAACAACATAAATACAATTTAATAAAGCATAAGATAAAACAACATGAATACAATTTAATAAAGCATAGGTTAAAACAACATAAATATAATTTAATAAAGCATAGGATAAAACAACATAAATACAATTTAATAAAGCATAGGTTAAAACAACATAAATACAATTTAATAAAGCATAGGATAAAACAACATAAATACAATTTAATAAAGCATAGGACAAAACAACATAAATACAATTTAATAAAGCATAGGTTAAAGCAACATAAATACAATTTAATAAAGCATAGGATAAAACAACATAAATACAATTTAATAAAGCATAGGATAAAACAACATAAATACAATTTAATAAAGCATAGGATAAAACAACATAAATACAATTTAATAGAGCATAGGATAAAACAACATAAATACAATTTATAAAGCATAGGATAAAACAACATAAATACAATTTAATAAAGCATAGGATAAAACAACATAAATACAATTTAATAAAGCATAGGTTAAAACAACATAAATACAATTTAATAAAGCATAGGATAAAACAACATAAATACAATTTAATAAAGCATAGGACAAAACAACATAAATACAATTTAATAAAGCATAGGTTAAAGCAACATAAATACAATTTAATAAAGCATAGGATAAAACAACATAAATACAATTTAATAAAGCATAGGATAAAACAACATAAATACAATTTAATAAAGCATAGGATAAAACAACATAAATACAATTTAATAGAGCATAGGATAAAACAACATAAATACAATTTATAAAGCATAGGATAAAACAACATAAATACAATTTAATAAAGCATAGGATAAAACAACATAAATACAATTTAATAAAGCATAGGATAAAACATCATAAATACAATTTAATAAAGCATAGGATTAAACAACGTAAATACTATTTAAAAAAGCATAGGATAAAACCACATAAATACAATTTAATAAAGCACAGTATAAAACAACATAAATACAATTTAATAAAGCATAGGAAACAACAACATAAATACAATTTAGTAAAGCATAGGTCAAAATAACATAAATACAATTTAATAAAGCATAGGATAAAACAACATGAATAAAATTTAATAAAGCATAGGATAAAACAACATAAATAAAATTTAATAAAGCATAGGATAAAACAACATAAATTCAATTTAATAAAGCATATTATAAAACAACATAAATACAATTTAATAAAGCATAGGATAAAACAACATGAATACAATTTAATAAAGCATAGGATAAAACAACATGAATACAATTTAATAAAGCATAGGATAAAACAACATAAATACAATTTAATAAAGCATAGGTTAAAACAACATAAATAAAAGTTAATAAAGCATAGGATAAAACAACATGAATAAAATTTAATAAAGCATAGGATAAAACAACATAAATAAAATTTAATAAAGCATAGGATAAAACAACATAAATTCAATTTAATAAAGCATATTATAAAACAACATAAATACAATTTAATAAAGCATAGGATAAAACAACATGAATACAATTTAATAAAGCATAGGATAAAACAACATGAATACAATTTAATAAAGCATAGGATAAAACAACATAAATACAATTTAATAAAGCATAGGTTAAAACAACATAAATACAATTTAGTAAAGCATAGGTTAAAACAACATAAATAAAAGTTAATAAAGCATAGGATAAAACAACATAAATACAATTTAATAAAGCATAGGATAAAACAACATAAATACAATTTAATAAAGCATAGGTTAAAACAACATAAATACAATTTAATAAAGCATAGGTTAAAACAACATAAATAAAAGTTAATAAAGCATAGGATAAAACAACATAAATACAATTTAATAAAGCATAGGATAAAACAACATAAATACAATTTATAAAGCATAGGATAAAACAACATAAATACAATTTAATAAAGCATAGGATAAAACAACATAAATACAATTTAATAAAGCATAGGATAAAACAACATAAATACAATTTAATAAAGCATAGGCTAAAACTACATAAATACAATTTAATAAAGCATAGGATAAAACAAATTAAATACAATTTAATAAAGCATAGGATAAAACAACATAAATTCAATTTAATAAAGCATAGGACAAAACAACATAAATACAATTTAATAAAGCATAGGACAAAACAACATAAATACAATTTAATAAAGCATAGGTTAAAGCAACATAAATACAATTTAATAAAGCATAGTTTAAAACAACATAAATACAATTTAATAAAGCATAGGTTAAAGCAACATAAATACAATTTAATAAAGCATAGTTTAAAACAACATAAATACAATTTAATAAAGCTTAGGATAAAACAACATAAATACAATTTAATAAAGCATAGGCTAAAACTACATAAATACAATTTAATAAAGCATAGGATAAAACAAATTAAATACAATTTAATAAAGCATAGCATAAAACAACATAAATTCAATTTAATAAAGCATAGGTTAAAACAGCATAAATACAATTTAATAAAGCATAGGACAAAACAACATAAATACAATTTAATAAAGCATAGGATAAAACAACATAAATACAATTTATAAAGCATAGGATAAAACAACATAAATACAATTTATTAAAGCATAGGCTAAAACTACATAAAAACAATTTAATAAAGCATAGGATAAAACAAATTAAATACAATTTAATAAAGCATAGCATAAAACAACATAAATTCAATTTAATAAAGCATAGGATAAAACAACATAAATACAATTTAATAAAGCATAGGATAAAACAACATAAATACAATTTAATAAAGCATAGGATAAAACAACATAAATACAATTTAATAAAGCATAGGCTAAAACTACATAAATACAATTTAATAAAGCATAGTATAAAACAAATTAAATACAATTTAATAAAGCATAGCATAAAACAACATAAATTCAATGTAATAAAGCATAGGATAAAACAGCATAAATACAATTTAATAAAGCATAGGATAAAACAACATAAATACAATTTAATAAAGCATAAGATAAAACAACATGAATACAATTTAATAAAGCATAGGTTAAAACAACATAAATATAATTTAATAAAGCATAGGATAAAACAACATAAATACAATTTAATAAAGCATAGGTTAAAACAACATAAATACAATTTAATAAAGCATAGGATAAAACAACATAAATACAATTTAATAAAGCATAGGACAAAACAACATAAATACAATTTAATAAAGCATAGGTTAAAGCAACATAAATACAATTTAATAAATCATAGGTTAAAACAACATAAATACAATTTAATAAAGCATAGGTTAAAGCAACATAAATACAATTTAATAAAGCATAGGTTAAAGCAACATAAATACAATTTAATAAAGCATAGTTTAAAACAACATAAATACAATTTAATAAAGCATAGGACAAAACAACATAAATACAATTTAATAAAGCATAGGTTAAAGCAACATAAATACAATTTAATAAAGCATAGTTTAAAACAACATAAATACAATTTAATAAAGCATAGGATAAAACAACATAAATACAATTTAATAAAGCATAGGCTAAAACTACATAAATACAATTTAATAAAGCATAGGATAAAACAAATTAAATACAATTTAATAAAGCATAGCATAAAACAACATAAATTCAATTTAATAAAGCATAGGATAAAACAAATTAAATACAATTTAATAAAGCATAGCATAAAACAACATAAATTCAATTTAATAAAGCATAGGATAAAACAACATAAATACAATTTAATAAAGCATAGGATAAAACAACATAAATACAATTTAATAAAGCATAAGATAAAACAACATGAATACAATTTAATAAAGCATAGGTTAAAACAACATAAATATAATTTAATAAAGCATAGGATAAAACAACATAAATACAATTTAATAAAGCATAGGTTAAAACAACATAAATACAATTTAATAAAGCATAGGATAAAACAACATAAATACAATTTAATAAAGCATAGGACAAAACAACATAAATACAATTTAATAAAGCATAGGTTAAAGCAACATAAATACAATTTAATAAAGCATAGGTTAAAACAACATAAATACAATTTAATAAAGCATAGGATAAAACAACATAAATACAATTTAATAAAGCATAGCATAAAACAACATAAATTCAATTTAATAAAGCATAGGATAAAACCACATAAATTCAATTTAATAAAGCATAGGATAAAACAACATAAATACAATTTAATAAAGCATAGGATAAAACAACATAAATACAATTTAATAGAGCATAGGATAAAACAACATAAATACAATTTATAAAGCATAGGATAAAACAACATAAATACAATTTAATAAAGCATAGGATAAAACAACATAAATACAATTTAATAAAGCATAGGATAAAACATCATAAATACAATTTAATAAAGCATAGGATTAAACAACGTAAATACTATTTAAAAAAGCATAGGATAAAACCACATAAATACAATTTAAAAAAGCACAGGATAAAACAACATAAATACAATTTAATAAAGCATAGGATACAACAACATAAATACAATTTAGTAAAGCATAGGTCAAAATAACATAAATACAATTTAATAAAGCATAGGATAAAACAACATGAATAAAATTTAATAAAGCATAGGATAAAACAACATAAATAAAATTTAATAAAGCATAGGATAAAACAACATAAATTCAATTTAATAAAGCATATTATAAAACAACATAAATACAATTTAATAAAGCATAGGATAAAACAACATGAATACAATTTAATAAAGCATAGGATAAAACAACATGAATACAATTTAATAAAGCATAGGATAAAACAACATAAATACAATTTAATAAAGCATAGGTTAAAACAACATAAATACAATTTAATAAAGCATAGGTTAAAACAACATAAATAAAAGTTAATAAAGCATAGGATAAAACAACATAAATACAATTTAATAAAGCATAGGATAAAACAACATAAATACAATTTATAAAGCATAGGATAAAACAACATAAATACAATTTAAAAAAGCACAGGATAAAACAACATAAATACAATTTAATAAAGCATAGGATACAACAACATAAATACAATTTATTAAAGCATAGGTCAAAATAACATAAATACAATTTAATAAAGCATAGGATAAAACAACATACATAAAATTTAATAAAGCATAGGATAAAACAACATAAATACAATTTAATAAAGCATAGGAGAAAACAACATAAATCAAATTTAATAAAGCATAGGTTAAAACAACATAAATACAATTTAATAAAGCATAGGACAAAACAACATAAATACAATTTAATAAAGCATAGTTTAAAACAACATAAATACAATTTAATAAAGCATAGGATAAAACCACAGAAATACAATTTAATAAAGCATAGGATAAAACAACATAAATACAATTTAATAAAGCATAGGACAAAACAACATAAATACAATTTAATAAAGCATAGGACAAAACAACATAAATACAATTTAATGAAACATAGGATAAACAACATAAATACAATTTAATAAAGCATAGGACAAAACAACATAAATACAATTTAATAAAGCATATGTTATAACAACATAAATACAATTTAATAAAGCATAAGATATAACAACATGAATATAATTTAGTAAAGCATAAGATAAAACAACATGAATACAATTTAATAAAGCATAGGTTAAAACAACATAAATACAATTTAAGAAAGCATAGGATAAAACTACATAAATACATTTTAATAAAGCATAGGATAAAACAACATAAATACAATTTAATAAAGCATAGGTTAAAACAACATAAATACAATTTAATAAAGCATAGGACAAAACAACATAAATACAATTTAATAAAGCATAGGATAAAACAACATCAATACAATTTATAAAGCATAGGATAAAACAACATCAATACAATTTAATAAAGCATAGGATAAAACAACATAAATACAATTTAATAAAGCATAGGATAAAACAACATAAATACAATTTAATAAAGCATAGGCTAAAACTACATAAATACAATTTAATAAAGCATAGGATAAAACAAATTAAATACAATTTAATAAAGCATAGCATAAAACAACATAAATTCAATTTAATAAAGCATAGGATAAAACAACATAAATACAATTTAATAAAGCATAGGATAAAACAACATAAATACAATTTAATAAAGCATAAGATAAAACAACATGAATACAATTTAATAAAGCATAGGTTAAAACAACATAAATATAATTTAATAAAGCATAGGATAAAACAACATAAATACAATTTAATAAAGCATAGGTTAAAACAACATAAATACAATTTAATAAAGCATAGGATAAAACAACATAAATACAATTTAATAAAGCATAGGACAAAACAACATAAATACAATTTAATAAAGCATAGGTTAAAGCAACATAAATACAATTTAATAAAGCATAGGATAAAACAACATAAATACAATTTAATAAAGCATAGGATAAAACAACATAAATACAATTTAATAAAGCATAGGATAAAACAACATAAATACAATTTAATAGAGCATAGGATAAAACAACATAAATACAATTTATAAAGCATAGGATAAAACAACATAAATACAATTTAATAAAGCATAGGATAAAACAACATAAATACAATTTAATAAAGCATAGGTTAAAACAACATAAATACAATTTAATAAAGCATAGGATAAAACAACATAAATACAATTTAATAAAGCATAGGACAAAACAACATAAATACAATTTAATAAAGCATAGGTTAAAGCAACATAAATACAATTTAATAAAGCATAGGATAAAACAACATAAATACAATTTAATAAAGCATAGGATAAAACAACATAAATACAATTTAATAAAGCATAGGATAAAACAACATAAATACAATTTAATAGAGCATAGGATAAAACAACATAAATACAATTTATAAAGCATAGGATAAAACAACATAAATACAATTTAATAAAGCATAGGATAAAACAACATAAATACAATTTAATAAAGCATAGGATAAAACATCATAAATACAATTTAATAAAGCATAGGATTAAACAACGTAAATACTATTTAAAAAAGCATAGGATAAAACCACATAAATACAATTTAATAAAGCACAGTATAAAACAACATCAATACAATTTAATAAAGCATAGGAAACAACAACATAAATACAATTTAGTAAAGCATAGGTCAAAATAACATAAATACAATTTAATAAAGCATAGGATAAAACAACATGAATAAAATTTAATAAAGCATAGGATAAAACAACATAAATAAAATTTAATAAAGCATAGGATAAAACAACATAAATTCAATTTAATAAAGCATATTATAAAACAACATAAATACAATTTAATAAAGCATAGGATAAAACAACATGAATACAATTTAATAAAGCATAGGATAAAACAACATGAATACAATTTAATAAAGCATAGGATAAAACAACATAAATACAATTTAATAAAGCATAGGTTAAAACAACATAAATAAAAGTTAATAAAGCATAGGATAAAACAACATGAATAAAATTTAATAAAGCATAGGATAAAACAACATAAATAAAATTTAATAAAGCATAGGATAAAACAACATAAATTCAATTTAATAAAGCATATTATAAAACAACATAAATACAATTTAATAAAGCATAGGATAAAACAACATGAATACAATTTAATAAAGCATAGGATAAAACAACATGAATACAATTTAATAAAGCATAGGATAAAACAACATAAATACAATTTAATAAAGCATAGGTTAAAACAACATAAATACAATTTAGTAAAGCATAGGTTAAAACAACATAAATAAAAGTTAATAAAGCATAGGATAAAACAACATAAATACAATTTAATAAAGCATAGGATAAAACAACATAAATACAATTTAATAAAGCATAGGTTAAAACAACATAAATACAATTTAATAAAGCATAGGTTAAAACAACATAAATAAAAGTTAATAAAGCATAGGATAAAACAACATAAATACAATTTAATAAAGCATAGGATAAAACAACATAAATACAATTTATAAAGCATAGGATAAAACAACATAAATACAATTTAATAAAGCATAGGATAAAACAACATAAATACAATTTAATAAAGCATAGGATAAAACAACATAAATACAATTTAATAAAGCATAGGCTAAAACTACATAAATACAATTTAATAAAGCATAGGATAAAACAAATTAAATACAATTTAATAAAGCATAGGATAAAACAACATAAATTCAATTTAATAAAGCATAGGACAAAACAACATAAATACAATTTAATAAAGCATAGGACAAAACAACATAAATACAATTTAATAAAGCATAGGTTAAAGCAACATAAATACAATTTAATAAAGCATAGTTTAAAACAACATAAATACAATTTAATAAAGCATAGGTTAAAGCAACATAAATACAATTTAATAAAGCATAGTTTAAAACAACATAAATACAATTTAATAAAGCTTAGGATAAAACAACATAAATACAATTTAATAAAGCATAGGCTAAAACTACATAAATACAATTTAATAAAGCATAGGATAAAACAAATTAAATACAATTTAATAAAGCATAGCATAAAACAACATAAATTCAATTTAATAAAGCATAGGTTAAAACAGCATAAATACAATTTAATAAAGCATAGGACAAAACAACATAAATACAATTTAATAAAGCATAGGATAAAACAACATAAATACAATTTATAAAGCATAGGATAAAACAACATAAATACAATTTATTAAAGCATAGGCTAAAACTACATAAAAACAATTTAATAAAGCATAGGATAAAACAAATTAAATACAATTTAATAAAGCATAGCATAAAACAACATAAATTCAATTTAATAAAGCATAAGATAAAACAACATAAATACAATTTAATAAAGCATAGGATAAAACAACATAAATACAATTTAATAAAGCATAGGATAAAACAACATAAATACAATTTAATAAAGCATAGGCTAAAACTACATAAATACAATTTAATAAAGCATAGTATAAAACAAATTAAATACAATTTAATAAAGCATAGCATAAAACAACATAAATTCAATGTAATAAAGCATAGGATAAAACAGCATAAATACAATTTAATAAAGCATAGGATAAAACAACATAAATACAATTTAATAAAGCATAAGATAAAACAACATGAATACAATTTAATAAAGCATAGGTTAAAACAACATAAATATAATTTAATAAAGCATAGGATAAAACAACATAAATACAATTTAATAAAGCATAGGTTAAAACAACATAAATACAATTTAATAAAGCATAGGATAAAACAACATAAATACAATTTAATAAAGCATAGGACAAAACAACATAAATACAATTTAATAAAGCATAGGTTAAAGCAACATAAATACAATTTAATAAATCATAGGTTAAAACAACATAAATACAATTTAATAAAGCATAGGTTAAAGCAACATAAATACAATTTAATAAAGCATAGGTTAAAGCAACATAAATACAATTTAATAAAGCATAGTTTAAAACAACATAAATACAATTTAATAAAGCATAGGACAAAACAACATAAATACAATTTAATAAAGCATAGGTTAAAGCAACATAAATACAATTTAATAAAGCATAGTTTAAAACAACATAAATACAATTTAATAAAGCATAGGATAAAACAACATAAATACAATTTAATAAAGCATAGGCTAAAACTACATAAATACAATTTAATAAAGCATAGGATAAAACAAATTAAATACAATTTAATAAAGCATAGCATAAAACAACATAAATTCAATTTAATAAAGCATAGGATAAAACAAATTAAATACAATTTAATAAAGCATAGCATAAAACAACATAAATTCAATTTAATAAAGCATAGGATAAAACAACATAAATACAATTTAATAAAGCATAGGATAAAACAACATAAATACAATTTAATAAAGCATAAGATAAAACAACATGAATACAATTTAATAAAGCATAGGTTAAAACAACATAAATATAATTTAATAAAGCATAGGATAAAACAACATAAATACAATTTAATAAAGCATAGGTTAAAACAACATAAATACAATTTAATAAAGCATAGGATAAAACAACATAAATACAATTTAATAAAGCATAGGACAAAACAACATAAATACAATTTAATAAAGCATAGGTTAAAGCAACATAAATACAATTTAATAAAGCATAGGTTAAAACAACATAAATACAATTTAATAAAGCATAGGATAAAACAACATAAATACAATTTAATAAAGCATAGCATAAAACAACATAAATTCAATTTAATAAAGCATAGGATAAAACCACATAAATTCAATTTAATAAAGCATAGGATAAAACATCATAAATACAATTTAATAAAGCATAGGATTAAACAACGTAAATACTATTTAAAAAAGCATAGGATAAAACCACATAAATACAATTTAAAAAAGCACAGGATAAAACAACATAAATACAATTTAATAAAGCATAGGATACAACAACATAAATACAATTTAGTAAAGCATAGGTCAAAATAACATAAATACAATTTAATAAAGCATAGGATAAAACAACATGAATAAAATTTAATAAAGCATAGGATAAAACAACATAAATAAAATTTAATAAAGCATAGGATAAAACAACATAAATTCAATTTAATAAAGCATATTATAAAACAACATAAATACAATTTAATAAAGCATAGGATAAAACAACATGAATACAATTTAATAAAGCATAGGATAAAACAACATGAATACAATTTAATAAAGCATAGGATAAAACAACATAAATACAATTTAATAAAGCATAGGTTAAAACAACATAAATACAATTTAATAAAGCATAGGTTAAAACAACATAAATAAAAGTTAATAAAGCATAGGATAAAACAACATAAATACAATTTAATAAAGCATAGGATAAAACAACATAAATACAATTTATAAAGCATAGGATAAAACAACATAAATACAATTTAAAAAAGCACAGGATAAAACAACATAAATACAATTTAATAAAGCATAGGATACAACAACATAAATACAATTTATTAAAGCATAGGTCAAAATAACATAAATACAATTTAATAAAGCATAGGATAAAACAACATACATAAAATTTAATAAAGCATAGGATAAAACAACATAAATACAATTTAATAAAGCATAGGAGAAAACAACATAAATCAAATTTAATAAAGCATAGGTTAAAACAACATAAATACAATTTAATAAAGCATAGGACAAAACAACATAAATACAATTTAATAAAGCATAGTTTAAAACAACATAAATACAATTTAATAAAGCATAGGATAAAACCACAGAAATACAATTTAATAAAGCATAGGATAAAACAACATAAATACAATTTAATAAAGCATAGGACAAAACAACATAAATACAATTTAATAAAGCATAGGACAAAACAACATAAATACAATTTAATGAAACATAGGATAAACAACATAAATACAATTTAATAAAGCATAGGACAAAACAACATAAATACAATTTAATAAAGCATATGTTATAACAACATAAATACAATTTAATAAAGCATAAGATATAACAACATGAATATAATTTAGTAAAGCATAAGATAAAACAACATGAATACAATTTAATAAAGCATAGGTTAAAACAACATAAATACAATTTAAGAAAGCATAGGATAAAACTACATAAATACATTTTAATAAAGCATAGGATAAAACAACATAAATACAATTTAATAAAGCATAGGTTAAAACAACATAAATACAATTTAATAAAGCATAGGACAAAACAACATAAATACAATTTAATAAAGCATAGGATAAAACAACATCAATACAATTTATAAAGCATAGGATAAAACAACATAAATACAATTTAATAAAGCATAGGATAAAACAACATAAATACAATTTAATAAAGCATAGGATAAAACAACATAAATACAATTTAATAAAGCATAGGCTAAAACTACATAAATACAATTTAATAAAGCATAGGATAAAACAAATTAAATACAATTTAATAAAGCATAGCATAAAACAACATAAATTCAATTTAATAAAGCATAGGATAAAACAACATAAATACAATTTAATAAAGCATAGGATAAAACAACATAAATACAATTTAATAAAGCATAAGATAAAACAACATGAATACAATTTAATAAAGCATAGGTTAAAACAACATAAATATAATTTAATAAAGCATAGGATAAAACAACATAAATACAATTTAATAAAGCATAGGTTAAAACAACATAAATACAATTTAATAAAGCATAGGATAAAACAACATAAATACAATTTAATAAAGCATAGGACAAAACAACATAAATACAATTTAATAAAGCATAGGTTAAAGCAACATAAATACAATTTAATAAAGCATAGGATAAAACAACATAAATACAATTTAATAAAGCATAGGATAAAACAACATAAATACAATTTAATAAAGCATAGGATAAAACAACATAAATACAATTTAATAGAGCATAGGATAAAACAACATAAATACAATTTATAAAGCATAGGATAAAACAACATAAATACAATTTAATAAAGCATAGGATAAAACAACATAAATACAATTTAATAAAGCATAGGTTAAAACAACATAAATACAATTTAATAAAGCATAGGATAAAACAACATAAATACAATTTAATAAAGCATAGGACAAAACAACATAAATACAATTTAATAAAGCATAGGTTAAAGCAACATAAATACAATTTAATAAAGCATAGGATAAAACAACATAAATACAATTTAATAAAGCATAGGATAAAACAACATAAATACAATTTAATAAAGCATAGGATAAAACAACATAAATACAATTTAATAGAGCATAGGATAAAACAACATAAATACAATTTATAAAGCATAGGATAAAACAACATAAATACAATTTAATAAAGCATAGGATAAAACAACATAAATACAATTTAATAAAGCATAGGATAAAACATCATAAATACAATTTAATAAAGCATAGGATTAAACAACGTAAATACTATTTAAAAAAGCATAGGATAAAACCACATAAATACAATTTAATAAAGCACAGTATAAAACAACATAAATACAATTTAATAAAGCATAGGAAACAACAACATAAATACAATTTAGTAAAGCATAGGTCAAAATAACATAAATACAATTTAATAAAGCATAGGATAAAACAACATGAATAAAATTTAATAAAGCATAGGATAAAACAACATAAATAAAATTTAATAAAGCATAGGATAAAACAACATAAATTCAATTTAATAAAGCATATTATAAAACAACATAAATACAATTTAATAAAGCATAGGATAAAACAACATGAATACAATTTAATAAAGCATAGGATAAAACAACATGAATACAATTTAATAAAGCATAGGATAAAACAACATAAATACAATTTAATAAAGCATAGGTTAAAACAACATAAATAAAAGTTAATAAAGCATAGGATAAAACAACATGAATAAAATTTAATAAAGCATAGGATAAAACAACATAAATAAAATTTAATAAAGCATAGGATAAAACAACATAAATTCAATTTAATAAAGCATATTATAAAACAACATAAATACAATTTAATAAAGCATAGGATAAAACAACATGAATACAATTTAATAAAGCATAGGATAAAACAACATGAATACAATTTAATAAAGCATAGGATAAAACAACATAAATACAATTTAATAAAGCATAGGTTAAAACAACATAAATACAATTTAGTAAAGCATAGGTTAAAACAACATAAATAAAAGTTAATAAAGCATAGGATAAAACAACATAAATACAATTTAATAAAGCATAGGATAAAACAACATAAATACAATTTAATAAAGCATAGGTTAAAACAACATAAATACAATTTAATAAAGCATAGGTTAAAACAACATAAATAAAAGTTAATAAAGCATAGGATAAAACAACATAAATACAATTTAATAAAGCATAGGATAAAACAACATAAATACAATTTATAAAGCATAGGATAAAACAACATAAATACAATTTAATAAAGCATAGGATAAAACAACATAAATACAATTTAATAAAGCATAGGATAAAACAACATAAATACAATTTAATAAAGCATAGGCTAAAACTACATAAATACAATTTAATAAAGCATAGGATAAAACAAATTAAATACAATTTAATAAAGCATAGGATAAAACAACATAAATTCAATTTAATAAAGCATAGGACAAAACAACATAAATACAATTTAATAAAGCATAGTACAAAACAACATAAATACAATTTAATAAAGCATAGGTTAAAGCAACATAAATACAATTTAATAAAGCATAGTTTAAAACAACATAAATACAATTTAATAAAGCATAGGTTAAAGCAACATAAATACAATTTAATAAAGCATAGTTTAAAACAACATAAATACAATTTAATAAAGCTTAGGATAAAACAACATAAATACAATTTAATAAAGCATAGGCTAAAACTACATAAATACAATTTAATAAAGCATAGGATAAAACAAATTAAATACAATTTAATAAAGCATAGCATAAAACAACATAAATTCAATTTAATAAAGCATAGGTTAAAACAGCATAAATACAATTTAATAAAGCATAGGACAAAACAACATAAATACAATTTAATAAAGCATAGGATAAAACAACATAAATACAATTTATAAAGCATAGGATAAAACAACATAAATACAATTTATTAAAGCATAGGCTAAAACTACATAAAAACAATTTAATAAAGCATAGGATAAAACAAATTAAATACAATTTAATAAAGCATAGCATAAAACAACATAAATTCAATTTAATAAAGCATAGGATAAAACAACATAAATACAATTTAATAAAGCATAGGATAAAACAACATAAATACAATTTAATAAAGCATAGGATAAAACAACATAAATACAATTTAATAAAGCATAGGCTAAAACTACATAAATACAATTTAATAAAGCATAGTATAAAACAAATTAAATACAATTTAATAAAGCATAGCATAAAACAACATAAATTCAATGTAATAAAGCATAGGATAAAACAGCATAAATACAATTTAATAAAGCATAGGATAAAACAACATAAATACAATTTAATAAAGCATAAGATAAAACAACATGAATACAATTTAATAAAGCATAGGTTAAAACAACATAAATATAATTTAATAAAGCATAGGATAAAACAACATAAATACAATTTAATAAAGCATAGGTTAAAACAACATAAATACAATTTAATAAAGCATAGGATAAAACAACATAAATACAATTTAATAAAGCATAGGACAAAACAACATAAATACAATTTAATAAAGCATAGGTTAAAGCAACATAAATACAATTTAATAAATCATAGGTTAAAACAACATAAATACAATTTAATAAAGCATAGGTTAAAGCAACATAAATACAATTTAATAAAGCATAGGTTAAAGCAACATAAATACAATTTAATAAAGCATAGTTTAAAACAACATAAATACAATTTAATAAAGCATAGGACAAAACAACATAAATACAATTTAATAAAGCATAGGTTAAAGCAACATAAATACAATTTAATAAAGCATAGTTTAAAACAACAGAAATACAATTTAATAAAGCATAGGATAAAACAACATAAATACAATTTAATAAAGCATAGGCTAAAACTACATAAATACAATTTAATAAAGCATAGGATAAAACAAATTAAATACAATTTAATAAAGCATAGCATAAAACAACATAAATTCAATTTAATAAAGCATAGGATAAAACAAATTAAATACAATTTAATAAAGCATAGCATAAAACAACATAAATTCAATTTAATAAAGCATAGGATAAAACAACATAAATACAATTTAATAAAGCATAGGATAAAACAACATAAATACAATTTAATAAAGCATAAGATAAAACAACATGAATACAATTTAATAAAGCATAGGTTAAAACAACATAAATATAATTTAATAAAGCATAGGATAAAACAACATAAATACAATTTAATAAAGCATAGGTTAAAACAACATAAATACAATTTAATAAAGCATAGGATAAAACAACATAAATACAATTTAATAAAGCATAGGACAAAACAACATAAATACAATTTAATAAAGCATAGGTTAAAGCAACATAAATACAATTTAATAAAGCATAGGTTAAAACAACATAAATACAATTTAATAAAGCATAGGATAAAACAACATAAATACAATTTAATAAAGCATAGCATAAAACAACATAAATTCAATTTAATAAAGCATAGGATAAAACCACATAAATTCAATTTAATAAAGCATAGGATAAAACAACATAAATACAATTTAATAAAGCATAGGATAAAACAACATAAATACAATTTAATAAAGCATAGGATAAAACAACATAAATACAATTTAATAGAGCATAGGATAAAACAACATAAATACAATTTATAAAGCATAGGATAAAACAACATAAATACAATTTAATAAAGCATAGGATAAAACAACATAAATACAATTTAATAAAGCATAGGATAAAACATCATAAATACAATTTAATAAAGCATAGGATTAAACAACGTAAATACTATTTAAAAAAGCATAGGATAAAACCACATAAATACAATTTAAAAAAGCACAGGATAAAACAACATAAATACAATTTAATAAAGCATAGGATACAACAACATAAATACAATTTAGTAAAGCATAGGTCAAAATAACATAAATACAATTTAATAAAGCATAGGATAAAACAACATGAATAAAATTTAATAAAGCATAGGATAAAACAACATAAATAAAATTTAATAAAGCATAGGATAAAACAACATAAATTCAATTTAATAAAGCATATTATAAAACAACATAAATACAATTTAATAAAGCATAGGATAAAACAACATGAATACAATTTAATAAAGCATAGGATAAAACAACATGAATACAATTTAATAAAGCATAGGATAAAACAACATAAATACAATTTAATAAAGCATAGGTTAAAACAACATAAATACAATTTAATAAAGCATAGGTTAAAACAACATAAATAAAAGTTAATAAAGCATAGGATAAAACAACATAAATACAATTTAATAAAGCATAGGATAAAACAACATAAATACAATTTATAAAGCATAGGATAAAACAACATAAATACAATTTAAAAAAGCACAGGATAAAACAACATAAATACAATTTAATAAAGCATAGGATACAACAACATAAATACAATTTATTAAAGCATAGGTCAAAATAACATAAATACAATTTAATAAAGCATAGGATAAAACAACATGAATAAAATTTAATAAAGCATAGGATAAAACAACATAAATAAAATTTAATAAAGCATAGGATAAAACAACATAAATTCAATTTAATAAAGCATATTATAAAACAACATAAATACAATTTAATAAAGCATAGGATAAAACAACATGAATACAATTTAATAAAGCATAGGATAAAACAACATGAATACAATTTAATAAAGCATAGGATAAAACAACATAAATACAATTTAATAAAGCATAGGTTAAAACAACATAAATACAATTTAATAAAGCATAGGATAAAACAACATAAATACAATTTAATAAAGCATAGGATAAAACAACATAAATAAAATTTAATAAAGCATAGGATAAAACAACATAAATACAATTTAATAAAGCATAGGATAAAACAACATAAATAAAATTTAATAAAGCATAGGATAAAACAACATAAATACAATTTATAAAGCATATTTTAAAACAACATAAATACAAGTTAATAAAGCATAGGATAAAACAACATAAATACAATTTAATAAAGCATAGGATAAAACAACATAAATACAATTAAATAAAGCATAGGATAAAACAACATAAATACAATTTAATAAAGCATAGGTTAAAACAACATAAATACAATTTAATAAAGCATAGGATAAAACAACATAAATTCAATTTAATAAAGCATAGGATAAAACAACATAAATACAATTTAATAAAGCACAGGATAAAACAACATAAATAAAATTTAATAAAGCATAGGATAAAACAAGATAAATAAAATTTAATAAAGCATAGGATAAAACAACATAAATACAATTTAATAAAGCATAGGATAAAACAACATAAATACAATTTAATAAAGCATAGGTTAAAACAACATAAATACAATTTAATAAAGCATAGGAAAAAAACAACATAAATTCAATTTAATAAAGCATAGGATAAAACAACATAAATACAATTGAATAAAGCACAGGATAAAACAACATAAATAAAATTTAATAAAGCATAGGATAAAACAACATAAATAAAATTTAATAAAGCATAGAATAAAACAACATAAATAAAATTTAATAAAGCATAGGATAAAACAACATAAATACAATTTAATAAAGCATAGGATAAAACAACATACATAAAATTTAATAAAGCATAGGATAAAACAACATAAATACAATTTAATAAAGCATAGGAGAAAACAACATAAATCAAATTTAATAAAGCATAGGTTAAAACAACATAAATACAATTTAATAAAGCATAGGACAAAACAACATAAATACAATTTAATAAAGCATAGTTTAAAACAACATAAATACAATTTAATAAAGCATAGGATAAAACCACAGAAATACAATTTAATAAAGCATAGGATAAAACAACATAAATACAATTTAATAAAGCATAGGACAAAACAACATAAATACAATTTAATAAAGCATAGGACAAAGCAACATAAATACAATTTAATGAAACATAGGATAAACAACATAAATACAATTTAATAAAGCATAGGACAAAACAACATAAATACAATTTAATAAAGCATATGTTATAACAACATAAATACAATTTAATAAAGCATAAGATATAACAACATGAATATAATTTAGTAAAGCATAAGATAAAACAACATGAATACAATTTAATAAAGCATAGGTTAAAACAACATAAATACAATTTAAGAAAGCATAGGATAAAACTACATAAATACATTTTAATAAAGCATAGGATAAAACAACATAAATACAATTTAATAAAGCATAGGTTAAAACAACATAAATACAATTTAATAAAGCATAGGACAAAACAACATAAATACAATTTAATAAAGCATAGGATAAAACAACATCAATACAATTTATAAAGCATAGGATAAAACAACATAAATACAATTTAATAAAGCATAGGATAAAACAACATAAATACAATTTAATAAAGCATAGGATAAAACAACATAAATACAATTTAATAAAGCATAGGCTAAAACTACATAAATACAATTTAATAAAGCATAGGATAAAACAAATTAAATACAATTTAATAAAGCATAGCATAAAACAACATAAATTCAATTTAATAAAGCATAGGATAAAACAACATAAATACAATTTAATAAAGCATAGGATAAAACAACATAAATACAATTTAATAAAGCATAAGATAAAACAACATGAATACAATTTAATAAAGCATAGGTTAAAACAACATAAATATAATTTAATAAAGCATAGGATAAAACAACATAAATACAATTTAATAAAGCATAGGTTAAAACAACATAAATACAATTTAATAAAGCATAGGATAAAACAACATAAATACAATTTAATAAAGCATAGGACAAAACAACATAAATACAATTTAATAAAGCATAGGTTAAAGCAACATAAATACAATTTAATAAAGCATAGGTTAAAACAACATAAATACAATTTAATAAAGCATAGGATAAAACAACATAAATACAATTTAATAAAGCATAGGATAAAACAACATAAATACAATTTAATAAAGCATAGGATAAAACAACATAAATACAATTTAATAGAGCATAGGATAAAACAACATAAATACAATTTATAAAGCATAGGATAAAACAACATAAATACAATTTAATAAAGCATAGGATAAAACAACATAAATACAATTTAATAAAGCATAGGATAAAACATCATAAATACAATTTAATAAAGCATAGGATTAAACAACGTAAATACTATTTAAAAAAGCATAGGATAAAACCACATAAATACAATTTAATAAAGCACAGTATAAAACAACATAAATACAATTTAATAAAGCATAGGAAACAACAACATAAATACAATTTAGTAAAGCATAGGTCAAAATAACATAAATACAATTTAATAAAGCATAGGATAAAACAACATGAATAAAATTTAATAAAGCATAGGATAAAACAACATAAATAAAATTTAATAAAGCATAGGATAAAACAACATAAATTCAATTTAATAAAGCATATTATAAAACAACATAAATACAATTTAATAAAGCATAGGATAAAACAACATGAATACAATTTAATAAAGCATAGGATAAAACAACATGAATACAATTTAATAAAGCATAGGATAAAACAACATAAATACAATTTAATAAAGCATAGGTTAAAACAACATAAATAAAAGTTAATAAAGCATAGGATAAAACAACATGAATAAAATTTAATAAAGCATAGGATAAAACAACATAAATAAAATTTAATAAAGCATAGGATAAAACAACATAAATTCAATTTAATAAAGCATATTATAAAACAACATAAATACAATTTAATAAAGCATAGGATAAAACAACATGAATACAATTTAATAAAGCATAGGATAAAACAACATGAATACAATTTAATAAAGCATAGGATAAAACAACATAAATACAATTTAATAAAGCATAGGTTAAAACAACATAAATACAATTTAGTAAAGCATAGGTTAAAACAACATAAATAAAAGTTAATAAAGCATAGGATAAAACAACATAAATACAATTTAATAAAGCATAGGATAAAACAACATACATACAATTTATAAAGCATAGGATAAAACAACATAAATACAATTTAATAAAGCATAGGATAAAACAGCATGAATACAATTTAATAAAGCATAGGATAAAACAACATGAATACAATTTAATAAAGCATAGGATAAAACAACATAAATACAATTTAATAAAGCATAGGTTAAAACAACATAAATACAATTTAATAAAGCATAGGTTAAAACAACATAAATAAAAGTTAATAAAGCATAGGATAAAACAACATAAATACAATTTAATAAAGCATAGGATAAAACAACATAAATACAATTTATAAAGCATAGGATAAAACAACATAAATACAATTTAATAAAGCATAGGATAAAACAACATAAATACAATTTAATAAAGCATAGGATAAAACAACATAAATACAATTTAATAAAGCATAGGCTAAAACTACATAAATACAATTTAATAAAGCATAGGATAAAACAAATTAAATACAATTTAATAAAGCATAGGATAAAACAACATAAATTCAATTTAATAAAGCATAGGACAAAACAACATAAATACAATTTAATAAAGCATAGGACAAAACAACATAAATACAATTTAATAAAGCATAGGTTAAAGCAACATAAATACAATTTAATAAAGCATAGTTTAAAACAACATAAATACAATTTAATAAAGCATAGGTTAAAGCAACATAAATACAATTTAATAAAGCATAGTTTAAAGCAACATAAATACAATTTAATAAAGCATAGTTTAAAACAACATAAATACAATTTAATAAAGCATAGGATAAAACAACATAAATACAATTTAATAAAGCATAGGCTAAAACTACATAAATACAATTTAATAAAGCATAGGATAAAAAAAAATTAAATACAATTTAATAAAGCATAGCATAAAACAACATAAATTCAATTTAATAAAGCATAGGTTAAAACAACATAAATACAATTTAATAAAGCATAGGACAAAACAACATAAATACAATTTAATAAAGCATAGGATAAAACAACATAAATACAATTTATAAAGCATAGGATAAAACAACATAAATACAATTTAATAAAGCATAGGCTAAAACTACATAAAAACAATTTAATAAAGCATAGGCTAAAACTACATAAATACAATTTAATAAAGCATAGTATAAAACAAATTAAATACAATTTAATAAAGCATAGCATAAAACAACATAAATTCAATTTCATAAAGCATAGGATAAAACAGCATAAATACAATTTAATAAAGCATAGGATAAAACAACATAAATACAATTTAATAAAGCATAAGATAAAACAACATAAATACAATTTAGTAAAGCATAGGTTAAAACAACATAAATAAAAGTTAATAAAGCATAGGATAAAACAACATAAATACAATTTAATAAAGCATAGGATAAAACAACATAAATACAATTTATAAAGCATAGGATAAAACAACATAAATACAATTTAATAAAGCATAGGATAAAACAACATAAATACAATTTAATAAAGCATAGGCTAAAACTACATAAATACAATTTAATAAAGCATAGGATAAAAAAAAATTAAATACAATTTAATAAAGCATAGCATAAAACAACATAAATTCAATTTAATAAAGCATAGGTTAAAACAACATAAATACAATTTAATAAAGCATAGGACAAAACAACATAAATACAATTTAATAAAGCATAGGATAAAACAACATAAATACAATTTATAAAGCATAGGATAAAACAACATAAATACAATTTAATAAAGCATAGGCTAAAACTACATAAAAACAATTTAATAAAGCATAGGCTAAAACTACATAAATACAATTTAATAAAGCATAGTATAAAACAAATTAAATACAATTTAATAAAGCATAGCATAAAACAACATAAATTCAATTTCATAAAGCATAGGATAAAACAGCATAAATACAATTTAATAAAGCATAGGATAAAACAACATAAATACAATTTAATAAAGCATAAGATAAAACAACATAAATACAATTTAATAAAGCATAGGTTAAAACAACATAAATAAAAGTTAATAAAGCATAGGATAAAACAACATAAATACAATTTAATAAAGCATAGGATAAAACAACATAAATACAATTTATAAAGCATAGGATAAAACAACATAAATACAATTTAATAAAGCATAGGATAAAACAACATAAATACAATTTAATAAAGCATAGGATAAAACAACATAAATACAATTTAATAAAGCATAGGCTAAAACTACATAAATACAATTTAATAAAGCATAGGATAAAACAAATTAAATACAATTTAATAAAGCATAGGATAAAACAACATAAATTCAATTTAATAAAGCATAGGACAAAACAACATAAATACAATTTAATAAAGCATAGGACAAAACAACATAAATACAATTTAATAAAGCATAGGTTAAAGCAACATAAATACAATTTAATAAAGCATAGTTTAAAACAACATAAATACAATTTAATAAAGCATAGGTTAAAGCAACATAAATACAATTTAATAAAGCATAGTTTAAAACAACATAAATACAATTTAATAAAGCATAGGATAAAACAACATAAATACAATTTAATAAAGCATAGGCTAAAACTACATAAATACAATTTAATAAAGCATAGGATAAAACAAATTAAATACAATTTAATAAAGCATAGCATAAAACAACATAAATTCAATTTAATAAAGCATAGTTTAAAACAACATAAATACAATTTAATAAAGCATAGGACAAAACAACATAAATACAATTTAATAAAGCATAGGATAAAACAACATAAATACAATTTATAAAGCATAGGATAAAACAACATAAATACAATTTATTAAAGCATAGGCTAAAACTACATAAAAACAATTTAATAAAGCATAGGATAAAACAAATTAAATACAATTTAATAAAGCATAGCATAAAACAACATAAATTCAATTTAATAAAGCATAGGATAAAACAACATAAATACAATTTAATAAAGCATAGGATAAAACAACATAAATACAATTTAATAAAGCATAAGATAAAACAACATGAATACAATTTAATAAAGCATAGGTTAAAACAACATAAGTATAATTTAATAAAGCATAGGATAAAACAACATAAATACAATTTAATAAAGCATAGGTTAAAACAACATAAATACAATTTAATAAAGCATAGGATAAAACAACATAAATACAATTTAATAAAGCATAGGACAAAACAACATAAATACAATTTAATAAAGCATAGGTTAAAGCAACATAAATACAATTTAATAAAGCATAGGTTAAAACAACATAAATACAATTTAATAAAGCATAGGTTAAAGCAACATAAATACAATTTAATAAAGCATAGGTTAAAGCAACATAAATACAATTTAATAAAGCATAGTTTAAAACAACATAAATACAATTTAATAAAGCATAGGACAAAACAACATAAATACAATTTAATAAAGCATAGGATAAAACAACATAAATACAATTTATAAAGCATAGGATAAAACAACATAAATACAATTTAATAAAGCATAGGATAAAACAACATAAATACAATTTAATAAAGCATAGGATAAAACAACATAAATACAATTTAATAAAGCATAGGCTAAAACTACATAAATACAATTTAATAAAGCATAGGATAAAACAAATTAAATACAATTTAATAAAGCATAGGATAAAACAACATAAATTCAATTTAATAAAGCATAGGACAAAACAACATAAATACAATTTAATAAAGCATAGGACAAAACAACATAAATACAATTTAATAAAGCATAGGTTAAAGCAACATAAATACAATTTAATAAAGCATAGTTTAAAACAACATAAATACAATTTAATAAAGCATAGGTTAAAGCAACATAAATACAATTTAATAAAGCATAGTTTAAAACAACATAAATACAATTTAATAAAGCATAGGATAAAACAACATAAATACAATTTAATAAAGCATAGGCTAAAACTACATAAATACAATTTAATAAAGCATAGGATAAAACAAATTAAATACAATTTAATAAAGCATAGCATAAAACAACATAAATTCAATTTAATAAAGCATAGGTTAAAACAACATAAATACAATTTAATAAAGCATAGGACAAAACAACATAAATACAATTTAATAAAGCATAGGATAAAACAACATAAATACAATTTATAAAGCATAGGATAAAACAACATAAATACAATTTATTAAAGCATAGGCTAAAACTACATAAAAACAATTTAATAAAGCATAGGATAAAACAAATTAAATACAATTTAATAAAGCATAGCATAAAACAACATAAATTCAATTTAATAAAGCATAGGATAAAACAACATAAATACAATTTAATAAAGCATAGGATAAAACAACATAAATACAATTTAATAAAGCATAAGATAAAACAACATGAATACAATTTAATAAAGCATAGGTTAAAACAACATAAGTATAATTTAATAAAGCATAGGATAAAACAACATAAATACAATTTAATAAAGCATAGGTTAAAACAACATAAATACAATTTAATAAAGCATAGGATAAAACAACATAAATACAATTTAATAAAGCATAGGACAAAACAACATAAATACAATTTAATAAAGCATAGGTTAAAGCAACATAAATACAATTTAATAAAGCATAGGTTAAAACAACATAAATACAATTTAATAAAGCATAGGTTAAAGCAACATAAATACAATTTAATAAAGCATAGGTTAAAGCAACATAAATACAATTTAATAAAGCATAGTTTAAAACAACATAAATACAATTTAATAAAGCATAGGACAAAACAACATAAATACAATTTAATAAAGCATAGGTTAAAGCAACATAAATACAATTTAATAAAGCATAGGATAAAACAACATACATACAATTTATAAAGCATAGGATAAAACAACATAAATACAATTTAATAAAGCATAGGATAAAACAGCATGAATACAATTTAATAAAGCATAGGATAAAACAACATGAATACAATTTAATAAAGCATAGGATAAAACAACATAAATACAATTTAATAAAGCATAGGTTAAAACAACATAAATACAATTTAATAAAGCATAGGTTAAAACAACATAAATAAAAGTTAATAAAGCATAGGATAAAACAACATAAATACAATTTAATAAAGCATAGGATAAAACAACATAAATACAATTTAATAAAGCATAGGATAAAACAACATAAATACAATTTAATAAAGCATAGGATAAAACAACATAAATACAATTTAATAAAGCATAGGCTAAAACTACATAAATACAATTTAATAAAGCATAGGATAAAACAAATTAAATACAATTTAATAAAGCATAGGATAAAACAACATAAATTCAATTTAATAAAGCATAGGACAAAACAACATAAATACAATTTAATAAAGCATAGGACAAAACAACATAAATACAATTTAATAAAGCATAGGTTAAAGCAACATAAATACAATTTAATAAAGCATAGTTTAAAACAACATAAATACAATTTAATAAAGCATAGGTTAAAGCAACATAAATACAATTTAATAAAGCATAGTTTAAAGCAACATAAATACAATTTAATAAAGCATAGTTTAAAACAACATAAATACAATTTAATAAAGCATAGGATAAAACAACATAAATACAATTTAATAAAGCATAGGCTAAAACTACATAAATACAATTTAATAAAGCATAGGATAAAAAAAAATTAAATACAATTTAATAAAGCATAGCATAAAACAACATAAATTCAATTTAATAAAGCATAGGTTAAAACAACATAAATACAATTTAATAAAGCATAGGACAAAACAACATAAATACAATTTAATAAAGCATAGGATAAAACAACATAAATACAATTTATAAAGCATAGGATAAAACAACATAAATACAATTTAATAAAGCATAGGCTAAAACTACATAAAAACAATTTAATAAAGCATAGGCTAAAACTACATAAATACAATTTAATAAAGCATAGTATAAAACAAATTAAATACAATTTAATAAAGCATAGCATAAAACAACATAAATTCAATTTCATAAAGCATAGGATAAAACAGCATAAATACAATTTAATAAAGCATAGGATAAAACAACATAAATACAATTTAATAAAGCATAAGATAAAACAACATAAATACAATTTAGTAAAGCATAGGTTAAAACAACATAAATAAAAGTTAATAAAGCATAGGATAAAACAACATAAATACAATTTAATAAAGCATAGGATAAAACAACATAAATACAATTTATAAAGCATAGGATAAAACAACATAAATACAATTTAATAAAGCATAGGATAAAACAGCATGAATACAATTTAATAAAGCATAGGATAAAACAACATGAATACAATTTAATAAAGCATAGGATAAAACAACATAAATACAATTTAATAAAGCATAGGTTAAAACAACATAAATACAATTTAATAAAGCATAGGTTAAAACAACATAAATAAAAGTTAATAAAGCATAGGATAAAACAACATAAATACAATTTAATAAAGCATAGGATAAAACAACATAAATACAATTTATAAAGCATAGGATAAAACAACATAAATACAATTTAATAAAGCATAGGATAAAACAACATAAATACAATTTAATAAAGCATAGGATAAAACAACATAAATACAATTTAATAAAGCATAGGCTAAAACTACATAAATACAATTTAATAAAGCATAGGATAAAACAAATTAAATACAATTTAATAAAGCATAGGATAAAACAACATAAATTCAATTTAATAAAGCATAGGACAAAACAACATAAATACAATTTAATAAAGCATAGGACAAAACAACATAAATACAATTTAATAAAGCATAGGTTAAAGCAACATAAATACAATTTAATAAAGCATAGTTTAAAACAACATAAATACAATTTAATAAAGCATAGGTTAAAGCAACATAAATACAATTTAATAAAGCATAGTTTAAAACAACATAAATACAATTTAATAAAGCATAGGATAAAACAACATAAATACAATTTAATAAAGCATAGGCTAAAACTACATAAATACAATTTAATAAAGCATAGGATAAAACAAATTAAATACAATTTAATAAAGCATAGCATAAAACAACATAAATTCAATTTAATAAAGCATAGGTTAAAACAACATAAATACAATTTAATAAAGCATAGGACAAAACAACATAAATACAATTTAATAAAGCATAGGATAAAACAACATAAATACAATTTATAAAGCATAGGATAAAACAACATAAATACAATTTATTAAAGCATAGGCTAAAACTACATAAAAACAATTTAATAAAGCATAGGATAAAACAAATTAAATACAATTTAATAAAGCATAGCATAAAACAACATAAATTCAATTTAATAAAGCATAGGATAAAACAACATAAATACAATTTAATAAAGCATAGGATAAAACAACATAAATACAATTTAATAAAGCATAAGATTAAACAACATGAATACAATTTAATAAAGCATAGGTTAAAACAACATAAGTATAATTTAATAAAGCATAGGATAAAACAACATAAATACAATTTAATAAAGCATAGGTTAAAACAACATAAATACAATTTAATAAAGCATAGGATAAAACAACATAAATACAATTTAATAAAGCATAGGACAAAACAACATAAATACAATTTAATAAAGCATAGGTTAAAGCAACATAAATACAATTTAATAAAGCATAGGTTAAAACAACATAAATACAATTTAATAAAGCATAGGTTAAAGCAACATAAATACAATTTAATAAAGCATAGGTTAAAGCAACATAAATACAATTTAATAAAGCATAGTTTAAAACAACATAAATACAATTTAATAAAGCATAGGACAAAACAACATAAATACAATTTAATAAAGCATAGGTTAAAGCAACATAAATACAATTTAATAAAGCATAGTTTAAAACAACATAAATACAATTTAATAAAGCATAGGATAAAACAACATAAATACAATTTAATAAAGCATAGGCTAAAACTACATAAATACAATTTAATAAAGCATAGGATAAAACTAATTAAATACAATTTAATAAAGCATAGCATAAAACAACATAAATTCAATTTAATAAAGCATAGGATAAAACAAATTAAATACAATTTAATAAAGCATAGCATAAAACAACATAAATTCAATTTAATAAAGCATAGGATAAAACAACATAAATACAATTTAATAAAGCATAGGATAAAACAACATAAATACAATTTAATAAAGCATAAGATAAAACAACATGAATACAATTTAATAAAGCATAGGTTAAAACAACATAAATATAATTTAATAAAGCATAGGATAAAACAACATAAATACAATTTAATAAAGCATAGGTTAAAACAACATAAATACAATTTAATAAAGCATAGGATAAAACAACATAAATACAATTTAATAAAGCATAGGACAAAACAACATAAATACAATTTAATAAAGCATAGGTTAAAGCAACATAAATACAATTTAATAAAGCATAGGTTAAAACAACATAAATACAATTTAATAAAGCATAGGATAAAACAACATAAATACAATTTAATAAAGCATAGCATAAAACAACATAAATTCAATTTAATAAAGCATAGGATAAAACCACATAAATTCAATTTAATAAAGCATAGGATAAAACAACATAAATACAATTTAATAAAGCATAGGATAAAACAACATAAATACAATTTAATAAAGCATAGGATAAAACAACATAAATACAATTTAATAGAGCATAGGATAAAACAACATAAATACAATTTATAAAGCATAGGATAAAACAACATAAATACAATTTAATAAAGCATAGGATAAAACAACATAAATACAATTTAATAAAGCATAGGATAAAACATCATAAATACAATTTAATAAAGCATAGGATTAAACAACGTAAATACTATTTAAAAAAGCATAGGATAAAACCACATAAATACAATTTAAAAAAGCACAGGATAAAACAACATAAATACAATTTAATAAAGCATAGGATACAACAACATAAATACAATTTAGTAAAGCATAGGTCAAAATAACATAAATACAATTTAATAAAGCATAGGATAAAACAACATGAATAAAATTTAATAAAGCATAGGATAAAACAACATAAATAAAATTTAATAAAGCATAGGATAAAACAACATAAATTCAATTTAATAAAGCATATTATAAAACAACATAAATACAATTTAATAAAGCATAGGATAAAACAACATGAATACAATTTAATAAAGCATAGGATAAAACAACATGAATACAATTTAATAAAGCATAGGATAAAACAACATAAATACAATTTAATAAAGCATAGGTTAAAACAACATAAATACAATTTAATAAAGCATAGGTTAAAACAACATAAATAAAAGTTAATAAAGCATAGGATAAAACAACATAAATACAATTTAATAAAGCATAGGATAAAACAACATAAATACAATTTATAAAGCATAGGATAAAACAACATAAATACAATTTAAAAAAGCACAGGATAAAACAACATAAATACAATTTAATAAAGCATAGGATACAACAACATAAATACAATTTAGTAAAGCATAGGTCAAAATAACATAAATACAATTTAATAAAGCATAGGATAAAACAACATGAATAAAATTTAATAAAGCATAGGATAAAACAACATAAATAAAATTTAATAAAGCATAGGATAAAACAACATAAATTCAATTTAATAAAGCATATTATAAAACAACATAAATACAATTTAATAAAGCATAGGATAAAACAACATGAATACAATTTAATAAAGCATAGGATAAAACAACATGAATACAATTTAATAAAGCATAGGATAAAACAACATAAATACAATTTAATAAAGCATAGGTTAAAACAACATAAATACAATTTAATAAAGCATAGGATAAAACAACATAAATACAATTTAATAAAGCATAGGATAAAACAACATAAATACAATTTAATAAAGCATAGGCTAAAACTACATAAATACAATTTAATAAAGCATAGGATAAAACAAATTAAATACAATTTAATAAAGCATAGGATAAAACAACATAAATTCAATTTAATAAAGCATAGGATAAAACAACATAAATACAATTTAATAAAGCATAGGTTAAAACAACATAAATACAATTTAATAAAGCATAGGATAAAACAACATAAATACAATTTAATAAAGCATAGGATAAAACAACATAAATAAAATTTAATAAAGCATAGGATAAAACAACATAAATACAATTTAATAAAGCATAGGATAAAACAACATAAATAAAATTTAATAAAGCATAGGATAAAACAACATAAATACAATTTATAAAGCATATTTTAAAACAACATAAATACAAGTTAATAAAGCATAGGATAAAACAACATAAATACAATTTAATAAAGCATAGGATAAAACAACATAAATACAATTAAATAAAGCATAGGATAAAACAACATAAATACAATTTAATAAAGCATAGGATAAAACAACATAAATACAATTTAATAAAGCATAGGATAAAACAACATAAATTCAATTTAATAAAGCATAGGATAAAACAACATAAATACAATTTAATAAAGCACAGGATAAAACAACATAAATAAAATTTAATAAAGCATAGGATAAAACAAGATAAATAAAATTTAATAAAGCATAGGATAAAACAACATAAATACAATTTAATAAAGCATAGGATAAAACAACATAAATACAATTTAATAAAGCATAGGTTAAAACAACATAAATACAATTTAATAAAGCATAGGAAAAAACAACATAAATTCAATTTAATAAAGCATAGGATAAAACAACATAAATACAATTGAATAAAGCACAGGATAAAACAACATAAATAAAATTTAATAAAGCATAGGATAAAACAACATAAATAAAATTTAATAAAGCATAGGATAAAATAACATAAATACAATTTAATAAAGCATAGGATAAAACAACATAAATACAATTTAATAAAGCATAGGATAAAACAACATAAATACAATTTAATAAAGCATAGGATAAAACCACAGAAATACAATTTAATAAAGCATAGGATAAAACAACATAAATACAATTTAATAAAGCATAGGACAAAACAACATAAATACAATTTAATAAAGCATAGGACAAAACAACATAAATACAATTTAATGAAACATAGGATAAACAACATAAATACAATTTAATAAAGCATAGGACAAAACAACATAAATACAATTTAATAAAGCATATGTTATAACAACATAAATACAATTTAATAAAGCATAAGATATAACAACATGAATATAATTTAGTAAAGCATAAGATAAAACAACATGAATACAATTTAATAAAGCATAGGTTAAAACAACATAAATACAATTTAAGAAAGCATAGGATAAAACTACATAAATACATTTTAATAAAGCATAGGATAAAACAACATAAATACAATTTAATAAAGCATAGGTTAAAACAACATAAATACAATTTAATAAAGCATAGGACAAAACAACATAAATACAATTTAATAAAGCATAGGATAAAACAACATCAATACAATTTATAAAGCATAGGATAAAACAACATAAATACAATTTAATAAAGCATAGGATAAAACAACATAAATACAATTTAATAAAGCATAGGATAAAACAACATAAATACAATTTAATAAAGCATAGGATAAAACAACATAAATACAATTTAATAAAGCATAGGCTAAAACTACATAAATACAATTTAATAAAGCATAGGATAAAACAAATTAAATACAATTTAATAAAGCATAGCATAAAACAACATAAATTCAATTTAATAAAGCATAGGATAAAACAACATAAATACAATTTAATAAAGCATAGGATAAAACAACATAAATACAATTTAATAAAGCATAAGATAAAACAACATGAATACAATTTAATAAAGCATAGGTTAAAACAACATAAATATAATTTAATAAAGCATAGGATAAAACAACATAAATACAATTTAATAAAGCATAGGTTAAAACAACATAAATACAATTTAATAAAGCATAGGATAAAACAACATAAATACAATTTAATAAAGCATAGGACAAAACAACATAAATACAATTTAATAAAGCATAGGTTAAAGCAACATAAATACAATTTAATAAAGCATAGGTTAAAACAACATAAATACAATTTAATAAAGCATAGGATAAAACAACATAAATACAATTTAATAAAGCATAGGATAAAACAACATAAATACAATTTAATAAAGCATAGGATAAAACAACATAAATACAATTTAATAGAGCATAGGATAAAACAACATAAATACAATTTATAAAGCATAGGATAAAACAACATAAATACAATTTAATAAAGCATAGGATAAAACAACATAAATACAATTTAATAAAGCATAGGATAAAACATCATAAATACAATTTAATAAAGCATAGGATTAAACAACGTAAATACTATTTAAAAAAGCATAGGATAAAACCACATAAATACAATTTAATAAAGCACAGTATAAAACAACATAAATACAATTTAATAAAGCATAGGAAACAACAACATAAATACAATTTAGTAAAGCATAGGTCAAAATAACATAAATACAATTTAATAAAGCATAGGATAAAACAACATGAATAAAATTTAATAAAGCATAGGATAAAACAACATAAATAAAATTTAATAAAGCATAGGATAAAACAACATAAATTCAATTTAATAAAGCATATTATAAAACAACATAAATATAATTTAATAAAGCATAGGATAAAAAAACATGAATACAATTTAATAAAGCATAGGATAAAACAACATGAATACAATTTAATAAAGCATAGGATAAAACAACATAAATACAATTTAATAAAGCATAGGTTAAAACAACATAAATAAAAGTTAATAAAGCATAGGATAAAACAACATGAATAAAATTTAATAAAGCATAGGATAAAACAACATAAATAAAATTTAATAAAGCATAGGATAAAACAACATAAATTCAATTTAATAAAGCATATTATAAAACAACATAAATACAATTTAATAAAGCATAGGATAAAACAACATAAATAAAAATTTAATAAAGCATAGGATAAAACAACATAAATACAATTTAATAAAGCATAGGATAAAACAACATAAATACAATTTAATAAAGCATAGGATAAAACAACATAAATACAATTTAATAAAGCATAGGATAAAACAACATAAATAAAATTTAATAAAGCATAGGTTAAAACAAAATAAATACAATTTAATAAAGCATAGGATAAAACCACAGAAATACAATATAATAAAGCATAGGATAAAACAACATAAATACAATTTAATAAAGCATAGGACAAAACAACATAAATACAATTTAATAAAGCAGAGGATAAAACAACATAAATACAATTTAATAAAGCATAGGCTAAAACAAATTAAATACAATTTAATAAAGCATAGGATAAAACAAATTAAATACAATATAATAAAGCATAGGATAAAACAACATAAATTCAATTTAATAAAGCATAGGATAAAACAACATAATTACAATTTAATAAAGCATAAGATAAAACAACATGAATACAATTTAATAAAGCATAGGATAAAACAACATAAATACAATTTAATAAAGCATAGGTTAAAACAACATAAATACAATTTAATAAAGCATAGGATAAAACAACATAAATTTAATTTAATAAAGCATAGGATAAAACAACATAAATACAATTTAATAAAGCACAGGATAAAACAAAATAAATAAAATTTAATAAAGCATAGGATAAAACAACATAAATAAAATGTAATAAAGCATAGGATAAAACAACATAAATACAATTTAATAAAGCATAGGATAAAACAACATAAATAAAATTTAATAAAGCATAGGATAAAACAACATAAATACATTTTAATAAAGCATATGATAAAACAACATAAATACAATTTAATAAAGTATAGGTTAAAACAACATAAATACAATTTAATAAAGCATAGGATAAAACAACATAAATACAATTTAATAAAGCATAGGATAAAACAACATAAATAAAATTTAATAAAGCATAGGATAAAACAACATAAATACAATTTAATAAAGCATAGGATAAAACAACATAAATACAATTTAATAAAGCATAGGATAAAACAACATAAATACAATTTAATAAAGCATAGGATAAAACAACATAAATACAATTTAATAAAGCATAGGATAAAACAACATAAATAAAATTTAATAAAGCATAGGTTAAAATAACATAAATACAATTTAATAAAGCATAGGACAAAACAACATAAAAACAATTTAATAAAGCATAGTTTAAAACAACATAAATACAATTTAATAAAGCATAGGATAAAACCACAGAATTACAATTTAATAAAGCATAGGATAAAACATCATAAATACAATTTAATAAAGCATAGGACAAAACAACATAAATACAATTTAATAAAGCATAGGATAAAACAACATAAATACAATTTAATGAAACATAGGATAAACAACATAAATGCAATTTAATAAAGCATAGGATAAACAACATAAATACAATTTAATAAAGCATAGGCTAAAACTACATAAATACAATTTAATAAAGCTTACGATAAAACAAATTAAATACAATATAATAAAGCATAGGATAAAACAACATAAATTCAATTTAATAAAGCATAGGATAAAACAACATAAATACAATTTAATAAAGCATAGGTTAAAACAACATAAATACAATTTAATAAAGCATAGGATAAAACAACATAAATACAATTTAATAAAGCATAGGATAAAACAACATAAATAAAATTTAATAAAGCATAGGATAAAACAACATAAATAAAATTTAATAAAGCATAGGTTAAAATAACATAAAAACAATTTAATAAAGCATAGGACAAAACAACATAAAAACAATTTAATAAAGCATAGTTTAAAACAACATAAGTACAATTTATTAAAGCATAGGATAAAACCACAGAATTAGAATTTAATAAAGCATAGGATAAAACAACATAAATACAATTTAATGAAACATAGGATAAACAACATAAATACAATTTAATAAAGCATAGGATAAACAACATAAATACAATTTAATAAAGCATAGGCTAAAACTACATAAATACAATTTAATAAAGCATATGATAAAACAAATTAAATACAATATAATAAAGCATAGGATAAAACAACATAAATTCAATTTAATAAAGCATAGGCTAAAACTACATAAATACAATTTAATAAAGCTTAGGATAAAACAAATTAAATACAATATAATAAAGCATAGGATAAAACAACATAAATTCAATTTAATAAAGCATAGGATAAAACAACATAAATACAATTTAATATAGCATAAGATAAAACAACATGAATACAATTTAATAAAGCATAGGTTAAAACAACATAAATACAATTTAATAAAGCATAGGATAAAACAACATAAATACAATTTAATAAAGCATAGGTTAAAACAACATAAATACAATTTAGTAAAGCACAGGATAAAACAACATAAATACAATTTAATAAAGCATAAGACAAAAAAACATAAATACAATTTAATAAAGCATATGTTAAAGCAACATAAATACAATTTAATAAAGCATAGGTTAAAACAACATAAATACAATTTAATAAAGCATAGGATAAAACAACATAAATACAATTTAATAAAGCTTAGGATAAAACAACATAAATACAATTTAATAAAGCATAGGATAAAACAACATAAATACAATTTAATAAAGCATAGGATAAAACAACATAAATACAATTTAATAAAGCATAGGTTAAAACAACATAAATACAATTTAATAAAGCACAGAATAAAACAACATAAATACAATTTAGTAAAGCATAGGTCAAAATAACATAAATACAATTTAATAAAGCATAGGATAAAACAACATAAATACAATTTAATAAAGCATAGGTTAAAACAACATAAATACAATTTAATAAAGCATAGGATAAAACAACATAAATACAATTTAATAAAGCATAGGATAAAACAACATAAATAAAATTTAATAAAGCATAGGATAAAACAACATAAATAAAAATTTAATAAAGCATAGGATAAAACAACATAAATACAATTTAATAAAGCATAGGATAAAACAACATAAATACAATTTAATAAAGCATAGGATAAAACAACATAAATACAATTTAATAAAGCATAGGATAAAACAACATAAATAAAATTTAATAAAGCATAGGTTAAAACAAAATAAATACAATTTAATAAAGCATAGGATAAAACCACAGAAATACAATATAATAAAGCATAGGATAAAACAACATAAATACAATTTAATAAAGCATAGGACAAAACAACATAAATACAATTTAATAAAGCAGAGGATAAAACAACATAAATACAATTTAATAAAGCATAGGCTAAAACTACATAAATACAATTTAATAAAGCATAGGATAAAACAAATTAAATACAATATAATAAAGCATAGGATAAAACAACATAATTACAATTTAATAAAGCATAAGATAAAACAACATGAATACAATTTAATAAAGCATAGGATAAAACAACATAAATACAATTTAATAAAGCATAGGTTAAAACAACATAAATACAATTTAATAAAGCATAGGATAAAACAACATAAATTTAATTTAATAAAGCATAGGATAAAACAACATAAATACAATTTAATAAAGCACAGGATAAAACAAAATAAATAAAATTTAATAAAGCATAGGATAAAACAACATAAATAAAATGTAATAAAGCATAGGATAAAACAACATAAATACAATTTAATAAAGCATAGGATAAAACAACATAAATAAAATTTAATAAAGCATAGGATAAAACAACATAAATACATTTTAATAAAGCATATGATAAAACAACATAAATACAATTTAATAAAGTATAGGTTAAAACAACATAAATACAATTTAATAAAGCATAGGATAAAACAACATAAATACAATTTAATAAAGCATAGGATAAAACAACATAAATAAAATTTAATAAAGCATAGGATAAAACAACATAAATACAATTTAATAAAGCATAGGATAAAACAACATAAATACAATTTAATAAAGCATAGGATAAAACAACATAAATACAATTTAATAAAGCATAGGATAAAACAACATAAATACAATTTAATAAAGCATAGGATAAAACAACATAAATAAAATTTAATAAAGCATAGGTTAAAATAACATAAATACAATTTAATAAAGCATAGGACAAAACAGCATAAAAACAATTTAATAAAGCATAGTTTAAAACAACATAAATACAATTTAATAAAGCATAGGATAAAACCACAGAATTACAATTTAATAAAGCATAGGATAAAACATCATAAATACAATTTAATAAAGCATAGGACAAAACAACATAAATACAATTTAATAAAGCATAGGATAAAACAACATAAATACAATTTAATGAAACATAGGATAAACAACATAAATGCAATTTAATAAAGCATAGGATAAACAACATAAATACAATTTAATAAAGCATAGGCTAAAACTACATAAATACAATTTAATAAAGCTTACGATAAAACAAATTAAATACAATATAATAAAGCATAGGATAAAACAACATAAATTCAATTTAATAAAGCATAGGATAAAACAACATAAATACAATTTAATAAAGCATAAGATAAAACAACATGAATACAATTTAATAAAGCATAGGTTAAAACAACATAAATACAATTTAATAAAGCATAGGATAAAACAACATAAATACAATTTAATAAAGCATAGGTTAAAACAACATAAATACAATTTAATAAAGCACAGGATAAAACAACATAAATACAATTTAATAAAGCATAAGACAAAAAAACATAAATACAATTTAATAAAGCATATGTTAAAGCAACATAAATACAATTTAATAAAGCATAGGTTAAAACAACATAAATACAATTTAATAAAGCATAGGATAAAACAACCTAAATACAATTTAATAAAGCTTAGGATAAAACAACATAAATACAATTTAATAAAGCATAGGATAAAACAACATAAATACAATTTAATAAAGCATAGGATAAAACAACATAAATACAATTTAATAGATCATAGGCTAAAACAACATAAATACAATTTATAAAGCATAGGATAAAACAACATAAATACAATTTAATAAAGCATAGGATAAAACAACATAAATACAATTTAATAAAGCATAGGATTAAACAACATAAATACTATTTAATAAAGCATAGGATAAAACCACATAAATACAATTTAATAAAGCACAGGATAAAACAACATAAATACAATTTAATAAAGCATAGGATAAAACAACATAAATACAATTTAATAAAGCATAGGATAAAACAACATAAATACAATTTAATAAAGCATAGGATAAAACAACATAAATAAAATTTAATAAAGCATAGGTTAAAACAAAATAAATACAATTTAATAAAGCATAGGATAAAACCACAGAAATACAATATAATAAAGCATAGGATAAAACAACATAAATACAATTTAATAAAGCATAGGATAAAACAACATAAATAAAATTTAATAAAGCATAGGATAAAACAACATAAATACATTTTAATAAAGCATATGATAAAACAACATAAATACAATTTAATAAAGTATATTTTAAAACAACATAAATACAATTTAATAAAGCATAGGATAAAACAACATAAATACAATTTACTAAAGCATAGGATAAAACAACATAAATAAAATTTAATAAAGCATAGGATAAAACAACATAAATACAATTTAATAAAGCATAGGATAAAACAACATAAATACAATTTAATAAAGCATAGGATAAAACAACATAAATACAATTTAATAAAGCATAGGATAAAACAACATAAATACAATTTAATAAAGCATAGGATAAAACAACATAAATAAAATTTAATAAAGCATAGGTTAAAATAACATAAATACAATTTAATAAAGCATAGGACAAAACAACATAAAAACAATTTAATAAAGCATAGTTTAAAACAACATAAATACAATTTAATAAAGCATAGGATAAAACCACAGAATTACAATTTAATAAAGCATAGGATAAAACATCATAAATACAATTTAATAAAGCATAGGACAAAACAACATAAATACAATTTAATAAAGCATAGGCTAAAACTACATAAATACAATTTAATAAAGCTTACGATAAAACAAATTAAATACAATATAATAAAGCATAGGATAAAACAACATAAATTCAATTTAATAAAGCATAGGATAAAACAACATAAATACAATTTAATAAAGCAGAAGATAAAACAACATGAATACAATTTAATAAAGCATAGGTTAAAACAACATAAATACAATTTAATAAAGCACAGGATAAAACAACATAAATACAATTTAATAAAGCATAAGACAAAAAAACATAAATACAATTTAATAAAGCATATGTTAAAGCAACATAAATACAATTTAATAAAGCATAGGTTAAAACAACATAAATACAATTTAATAAAGCATAGGATAAAACAACCTAAATACAATTTAATAAAGCTTAGGATAAAACAACATAAATACAATTTAATAAAGCATAGGATAAAACAACATAAATACAATTTAATAAAGCATAGGATAAAACAACATAAATACAATTTAATAGATCATAGGCTAAAACAACATAAATACAATTTATAAAGCATAGGATAAAACAACATAAATACAATTTAATAAAGCATAGGATAAAACAACATAAATACAATTTAATAAAGCATAGGATTAAACAGCATAAATACTATTTAATAAAGCATAGGATAAAACCACATAAATACAATTTAATAAAGCACAGGATAAAACAACATAAATACAATTTAATAAAGCATAGGATAAAACAACATAAATACAATTTAATAAAGCATAGGATAAAACAACATAAATACAATTTAATAAAGCATAGGATAAAACAACATAAATAAAATTTAATAAAGCATAGGTTAAAACAAAATAAATACAATTTAATAAAGCATAGGATAAAACCACAGAAATACAATATAATAAAGCATAGGATAAAACAACATAAATACAATTTAATAAAGCATAGGACAAAACAACATAAATACAATTTAATAAAGCAGAGGATAAAACAACATAAATACATTTTAATAAAGCATAGGCTAAAACTACATAAATACAATTTAATAAAGCATAGGATAAAACAAATTAAATACAATATAATAAAGCATAGGATAAAACAACATAAATTCAATTTAATAAAGCATAGGATAAAACAACATAAATAAAATTTAATAAAGCATAGGTTAAAATAACATAAATACAATTTAATAAAGCATAGGACAAAACAACATAAAAACAATTTAATAAAGCATAGTTTTAAACAACATAAATACAATTTAATAAAGCATAGGATAAAACCACAGAATTACAATTTAATAAAGCATAGGATAAAACATCATAAATACAATTTAATAAAGCATAGGACAAAACAACATAAATACAATTTAATAAAGCATAGGATAAAACAACATAAATACAATTTAATGAAACATAGGTTAAACAACATAAATACAATTTAACAAAGCATAGGATAAACAACATAAATACAATTTAATAAAGCATAGGCTAAAACTACATAAATACAATTTAATAAAGCTTACGATAAAACAAATTAAATACAATATAATAAAGCATAGGATAAAACAACATAAATTAAATTTAATAAAGCATAGGATAAAACAATATAAATACAATTTAATAAAGCATAAGATAAAACAACATGAATACCATTTAATAAAGCATAGGTTAAAACAACATAAATACAATTTAATAAAGCATAAGACAAAAAAACATAAATACAATTTAATAAAGCATATGTTAAAGCAACATAAATACAATTTAATAAAGCATAGGTTAAAACAACATAAATACAATTTAATAAAGCATAGGATAAAACAACCTAAATACAATTTAATAAAGCATAAGACAAAAAAACATAAATACAATTTAATAAAGCATATGTTAAAGCAACATAAATACAATTTAATAAAGCATAGGTTAAAACAACATAAATACAATTTAATAAAGCATAGGATAAAACAACCTAAATACAATTTAATAAAGCTTAGGATAAAACAACATAAATACAATTTAATAAAGCATAGGATAAAACAACATAAATACAATTTAATAAAGCATAGGATAAAACAACATAAATACAATTTAATAGATCATAGGCTAAAACAACATAAATACAATTTATAAAGCATAGGATAAAACAACATAAATACAATTTAATAAAGCATAGGATAAAACAACATAAATACAATTTAATAAAGCATAGGATTAAACAGCATAAATACTATTTAATAAAGCATAGGATAAAACCACATAAATACAATTTAATAAAGCACAGGATAAAACAACATAAATACAATTTAATAAAGCATAGGACAAAACAACATAAAAACAATTTAATAAAGCATAGTTTAAAACAACATAAATACAATTTAATAAAGCATAGGATAAAACCACAGAATTACAATTTAATAAAGCATAGGATAAAACATCATAAATACAATTTAATAAAGCATAGGACAAAACAACATAAATACAATTTAATAAAGCATAGGATAAAACAACATAAATACAATTTAATGAAACATAGGATAAACAACATAAATGCAATTTAATAAAGCATAGGATAAACAACATAAATACAATTTAATAAAGCATAGGCTAAAACTACATAAATACAATTTAATAAAGCTTACGATAAAACAAATTAAATACAATATAATAAAGCATAGGATAAAACAACATAAATTCAATTTAATAAAGCATAGGATAAAACAACATAAATACAATTTAATAAAGCATAAGATAAAACAACATGAATACAATTTAATAAAGCATAGGATAAAACAACATAAATACAATTTAATAAAGCATAGGTTAAAACAACATAAATACAATTTAATAAAGCACAGGATAAAACAACATAAATACAATTTAATAAAGCATAAGACAAAAAAACATAAATACAATTTAATAAAGCATATGTTAAAGCAACATAAATACAGTTTAATAAAGCATAGGTTAAAACAACATAAATACAATTTAATAAAGCATAGGATAAAACAACCTAAATACAATTTAATAAAGCTTAGGATAAAACAACATAAATACAATTTAATAAAGCATAGGATAAAACAACATAAATACAATTTAATAAAGCATAGGTTAAAACAACATAAATACAATTTAGTAAAGCACAGGATAAAACAACATAAATACAATTTAATAAAGCATAAGACAAAAAAACATAAATACAATTTAATAAAGCATATGTTAAAGCAACATAAATACAATTTAATAAAGCATAGGTTAAAACAACATAAATACAATTTAATAAAGCATAGGATAAAACAACATAAATACAATTTAATAAAGCTTAGGATAAAACAACATAAATACAATTTAATAAAGCATAGGATAAAACAACATAAATACAATTTAATAAAGCATAGGATAAAACAACATAAATACAATTTAATAAAGCATAGGTTAAAACAACATAAATACAATTTAATAAAGCACAGAATAAAACAACATAAATACAATTTAGTAAAGCATAGGTCAAAATAACATAAATACAATTTAATAAAGCATAGGATAAAACAACATAAATACAATTTAATAAAGCATAGGTTAAAACAACATAAATACAATTTAATAAAGCATAGGATAAAACAACATAAATACAATTTAATAAAGCATAGGATAAAACAACATAAATAAAATTTAATAAAGCATAGGATAAAACAACATAAATAAAAATTTAATAAAGCATAGGATAAAACAACATAAATACAATTTAATAAAGCATAGGATAAAACAACATAAATACAATTTAATAAAGCATAGGATAAAACAACATAAATACAATTTAATAAAGCATAGGATAAAACAACATAAATAAAATTTAATAAAGCATAGGTTAAAACAAAATAAATACAATTTAATAAAGCATAGGATAAAACCACAGAAATACAATATAATAAAGCATAGGATAAAACAACATAAATACAATTTAATAAAGCATAGGACAAAACAACATAAATACAATTTAATAAAGCAGAGGATAAAACAACATAAATACAATTTAATAAAGCATAGGCTAAAACTACATAAATACAATTTAATAAAGCATAGGATAAAACAAATTAAATACAATATAATAAAGCATAGGATAAAACAACATAAATTCAATTTAATAAAGCATAGGATAAAACAACATAATTACAATTTAATAAAGCATAAGATAAAACAACATGAATACAATTTAATAAAGCATAGGATAAAACAACATAAATACAATTTAATAAAGCATAGGTTAAAACAACATAAATACAATTTAATAAAGCATAGGATAAAACAACATAAATTTAATTTAATAAAGCATAGGATAAAACAACATAAATACAATTTAATAAAGCACAGGATAAAACAAAATAAATAAAATTTAATAAAGCATAGGATAAAACAACATAAATAAAATGTAATAAAGCATAGGATAAAACAACATAAATACAATTTAATAAAGCATAGGATAAAACAACATAAATAAAATTTAATAAAGCATAGGATAAAACAACATAAATACATTTTAATAAAGCATATGATAAAACAACATAAATACAATTTAATAAAGTATAGGTTAAAACAACATAAATACAATTTAATAAAGCATAGGATAAAACAACATAAATACAATTTAATAAAGCATAGGATAAAACAACATAAATAAAATTTAATAAAGCATAGGATAAAACAACATAAATACAATTTAATAAAGCATAGGATAAAACAACATAAATACAATTTAATAAAGCATAGGATAAAACAACATAAATACAATTTAATAAAGCATAGGATAAAACAACATAAATACAATTTAATAAAGCATAGGATAAAACAACATAAATAAAATTTAATAAAGCATAGGTTAAAATAACATAAATACAATTTAATAAAGCATAGGACAAAACAGCATAAAAACAATTTAATAAAGCATAGTTTAAAACAACATAAATACAATTTAATAAAGCATAGGATAAAACCACAGAATTACAATTTAATAAAGCATAGGATAAAACATCATAAATACAATTTAATAAAGCATAGGACAAAACAACATAAATACAATTTAATAAAGCATAGGATAAAACAACATAAATACAATTTAATGAAACATAGGATAAACAACATAAATGCAATTTAATAAAGCATAGGATAAACAACATAAATACAATTTAATAAAGCATAGGCTAAAACTACATAAATACAATTTAATAAAGCTTACGATAAAACAAATTAAATACAATATAATAAAGCATAGGATAAAACAACATAAATTCAATTTAATAAAGCATAGGATAAAACAACATAAATACAATTTAATAAAGCATAAGATAAAACAACATGAATACAATTTAATAAAGCATAGGTTAAAACAACATAAATACAATTTAATAAAGCATAGGATAAAACAACATAAATACAATTTAATAAAGCATAGGTTAAAACAACATAAATACAATTTAATAAAGCACAGGATAAAACAACATAAATACAATTTAATAAAGCATAAGACAAAAAAACATAAATACAATTTAATAAAGCATATGTTAAAGCAACATAAATACAATTTAATAAAGCATAGGTTAAAACAACATAAATACAATTTAATAAAGCATAGGATAAAACAACCTAAATACAATTTAATAAAGCACAGGATAAAACAACATAAATACAATTTAATAAAGCATAGGATAAAACAACATAAATACAATTTAATAAAGCATAGGATAAAACAACATAAATACAATTTAATAAAGCATAGGATAAAACAACATAAATAAAATTTAATAAAGCATAGTTTAAAACAACATAAATACAATTTAATAAAGCATAGGATAAAACCACAGAATTACAATTTAATAAAGCATAGGATAAAACATCATAAATACAATTTAATAAAGCATAGGACAAAACAACATAAATACAATTTAATAAAGCATAGGCTAAAACTACATAAATACAATTTAATAAAGCTTACGATAAAACAAATTAAATACAATATAATAAAGCATAGGATAAAACAACATAAATTCAATTTAATAAAGCATAGGATAAAACAACATAAATACAATTTAATAAAGCAGAAGATAAAACAACATGAATACAATTTAATAAAGCATAGGTTAAAACAACATAAATACAATTTAATAAAGCACAGGATAAAACAACATAAATACAATTTAATAAAGCATAAGACAAAAAAACATAAATACAATTTAATAAAGCATATGTTAAAGCAACATAAATACAATTTAATAAAGCATAGGTTAAAACAACATAAATACAATTTAATAAAGCATAGGATAAAACAAACTAAATACAATTTAATAAAGCTTAGGATAAAACAACATAAATACAATTTAATAAAGCATAGGATAAAACAACATAAATACAATTTAATAAAGCATAGGATAAAACAACATAAATACAATTTAATAGATCATAGGCTAAAACAACATAAATACAATTTATAAAGCATAGGATAAAACAACATAAATACAATTTAATAAAGCATAGGATAAAACAACATAAATACAATTTAATAAAGCATAGGATTAAACAGCATAAATACTATTTAATAAAGCATAGGATAAAACCACATAAATACAATTTAATAAAGCACAGGATAAAACAACATAAATACAATTTAATAAAGCATAGGATAAAACAACATAAATACAATTTAATAAAGCATAGGATAAAACAACATAAATACAATTTAATAAAGCATAGGATAAAACAACATAAATAAAATTTAATAAAGCATAGGTTAAAACAAAATAAATACAATTTAATAAAGCATAGGATAAAACCACAGAAATACAATATAATAAAGCATAGGATAAAACAACATAAATACAATTTAATAAAGCATAGGACAAAACAACATAAATACAATTTAATAAAGCAGAGGATAAAACAACATAAATACATTTTAATAAAGCATAGGCTAAAACTACATAAATACAATTTAATAAAGCATAGGATAAAACAAATTAAATACAATATAATAAAGCATAGGATAAAACAACATAAATTCAATTTAATAAAGCATAGGATAAAACAACATAAATAAAATTTAATAAAGCATAGGTTAAAATAACATAAATACAATTTAATAAAGCATAGGACAAAACAACATAAAAACAATTTAATAAAGCATAGTTTTAAACAACATAAATACAATTTAATAAAGCATAGGATAAAACCACAGAATTACAATTTAATAAAGCATAGGATAAAACATCATAAATACAATTTAATAAAGCATAGGACAAAACAACATAAATACAATTTAATAAAGCATAGGATAAAACAACATAAATACAATTTAATGAAACATAGGTTAAACAACATAAATACAATTTAACAAAGCATAGGATAAACAACATAAATACAATTTAATAAAGCATAGGCTAAAACTACATAAATACAATTTAATAAAGCTTACGATAAAACAAATTAAATACAATATAATAAAGCATAGGATAAAACAACATAAATTCAATTTAATAAAGCATAGGATAAAACAATATAAATACAATTTAATAAAGCATAAGATAAAACAACATGAATACAATTTAATAAAGCATAGGTTAAAACAACATAAATACAATTTAATAAAGCATAAGACAAAAAAACATAAATACAATTTAATAAAGCATATGTTAAAGCAACATAAATACAATTTAATAAAGCATAGGTTAAAACAACATAAATACAATTTAATAAAGCATAGGATAAAACAACCTAAATACAATTTAATAAAGCATAAGACAAAAAAACATAAATACAATTTAATAAAGCATATGTTAAAGCAACATAAATACAATTTAATAAAGCATAGGTTAAAACAACATAAATACAATTTAATAAAGCATAGGATAAAACAACCTAAATACAATTTAATAAAGCTTAGGATAAAACAACATAAATACAATTTAATAAAGCATAGGATAAAACAACATAAATACAATTTAATAAAGCATAGGATAAAACAACATAAATACAATTTAATAGATCATAGGCTAAAACAACATAAATACAATTTATAAAGCATAGGATAAAACAACATAAATACAATTTAATAAAGCATAGGATAAAACAACATAAATACAATTTAATAAAGCATAGGATTAAACAGCATAAATACTATTTAATAAAGCATAGGATAAAACCACATAAATACAATTTAATAAAGCACAGGATAAAACAACATAAATACAATTTAATAAAGCATAGGACAAAACAACATAAAAACAATTTAATAAAGCATAGTTTAAAACAACATAAATACAATTTAATAAAGCATAGGATAAAACCACAGAATTACAATTTAATAAAGCATAGGATAAAACATCATAAATACAATTTAATAAAGCATAGGACAAAACAACATAAATACAATTTAATAAAGCATAGGATAAAACAACATAAATACAATTTAATGAAACATAGGATAAACAACATAAATGCAATTTAATAAAGCATAGGATAAACAACATAAATACAATTTAATAAAGCATAGGCTAAAACTACATAAATACAATTTAATAAAGCTTACGATAAAACAAATTAAATACAATATAATAAAGCATAGGATAAAACAACATAAATTCAATTTAATAAAGCATAGGATAAAACAACATAAATACAATTTAATAAAGCATAAGATAAAACAACATGAATACAATTTAATAAAGCATAGGATAAAACAACATAAATACAATTTAATAAAGCATAGGTTAAAACAACATAAATACAATTTAATAAAGCACAGGATAAAACAACATAAATACAATTTAATAAAGCATAAGACAAAAAAACATAAATACAATTTAATAAAGCATATGTTAAAGCAACATAAATACAGTTTAATAAAGCATAGGTTAAAACAACATAAATACAATTTAATAAAGCATAGGATAAAACAACCTAAATACAATTTAATAAAGCTTAGGATAAAACAACATAAATACAATTTAATAAAGCATAGGATAAAACAACATAAATACAATTTAATAAAGCATAGGATAAAACAACATAAATACAATTTAATAGATCATAGGCTAAAACAACATAAATACAATTTATAAAGCATAGGATAAAACAACATAAATACAATTTAATAAAGCATAGGATAAAACAACATAAATACAATTTAATAAAGCATAGGATTAAACAGCATAAATACTATTTAATAAAGCATAGGATAAAACCACATAAATACAATTTAATAAAGCACAGGATAAAACAACATAAACACAATTTAATAAAGCATAGGACAAAACAACATAAAAACAATTTAATAAAGCATAGTTTAAAACAACATAAATACAATTTAATAAAGCATAGGATAAAACCACAGAATTACAATTTAATAAAGCATAGGATAAAACATCATAAATACAATTTAATAAAGCATAGGACAAAACAACATAAATACAATTTAATAAAGCATAGGATAAAACAACATAAATACAATTTAATGAAACATAGGATAAACAACATAAATGCAATTTAATAAAGCATAGGATAAACAACATAAATACAATTTAATAAAGCATAGGCTAAAACTACATAAATACAATTTAATAAAGCTTACGATAAAACAAATTAAATACAATATAATAAAGCATAGGATAAAACAACATAAATTCAATTTAATAAAGCATAGGATAAAACAACATAAATACAATTTAATAAAGCATAAGATAAAACAACATGAATACAATTTAATAAAGCATAGGTTAAAACAACATAAATACAATTTAATAAAGCATAGGATAAAACAACATAAATACAATTTAATAAAGCATAGGTTAAAACAACATAAATACAATTTAATAAAGCACAGGATAAAACAACATAAATACAATTTAATAAAGCATAAGACAAAAAAACATAAATACAATTTAATAAAGCATATGTTAAAGCAACATAAATACAATTTAATAAAGCATAGGTTAAAACAACATAAATACAATTTAATAAAGCATAGGATAAAACAACCTAAATACAATTTAATAAAGCTTAGGATAAAACAACATAAATACAATTTAATAAAGCATAGGATAAAACAACATAAATACAATTTAATAAAGCATAGGATAAAACAACATAAATACAATTTAATAAAGCATAGGATAAAACAACATAAATAAAATTTAATAAAGCATAGGATAAAACAACATAAATAAAAATTTAATAAAGCATAGGATAAAACAACATAAATACAATTTAATAAAGCATAGGATAAAACAACATAAATACAATTTAATAAAGCATAGGATAAAACAACATAAATAAAATTTAATAAAGCATAGGATAAAACAACATAAATAAAATTTAATAAAGCATAGGTTAAAACAAAATAAATACAATTTAATAAAGCATAGGATAAAACCACAGAAATACAATATAATAAAGCATAGGATAAAACAACATAAATACAATTTAATAAAGCATAGGACAAAACAACATAAATACAATTTAATAAAGCAGAGGATAAAACAACATAAATACAATTTAATAAAGCATAGGCTAAAACTACATAAATACAATTTAATAAAGCATAGGATAAAACAAATTAAATACAATATAATAAAGCATAGGATAAAACAACATAAATTCAATTTAATAAAGCATAGGATAAAACAACATAATTACAATTTAATAAAGCATAAGATAAAACAACATGAATACAATTTAATAAAGCATAGGATAAAACAACATAAATACAATTTAATAAAGCATAGGATAAAACAACATAAATTTAATTTAATAAAGCACAGGATAAAACAAAATAAATAAAATTTAATAAAGCATAGGATAAAACAACATAAATAAAATGTAATAAAGCATAGGATAAAACAACATAAATACAATTTAATAAAGCATAGGATAAAACAACATAAATAAAATTTAATAAAGCATAGGATAAAACAACATAAATACATTTTAATAAAGCATATGATAAAACAACATAAATACAATTTAATAAAGTATAGGTTAAAACAACATAAATACAATTTAATAAAGCATAGGATAAAACAACATAAATACAATTTAATAAAGCATAGGATAAAACAACATAAATAAAATTTAATAAAGCATAGGATAAAACAACATAAATACAATTTAATAAAGCATAGGATAAAACAACATAAATACAATTTAATAAAGCATAGGATAAAACAACATAAATACAATTTAATAAAGCATAGGATAAAACAACATAAATACAATTTAATAAAGCATAGGATAAAACAACATAAATAAAATTTAATAAAGCATAGGTTAAAATAACATAAATACAATTTAATAAAGCATAGGACAAAACAGCATAAAAACAATTTAATAAAGCATAGTTTAAAACAACATAAATACAATTTAATAAAGCATAGGATAAAACCACAGAATTACAATTTAATAAAGCATAGGATAAAACATCATAAATACAATTTAATAAAGCATAGGACAAAACAACATAAATACAATTTAATAAAGCATAGGATAAAACAACATAAATACAATTTAATGAAACATAGGATAAACAACATAAATGCAATTTAATAAAGCATAGGATAAACAACATAAATACAATTTAATAAAGCATAGGCTAAAACTACATAAATACAATTTAATAAAGCTTACGATAAAACAAATTAAATACAATATAATAAAGCATAGGATAAAACAACATAAATTCAATTTAATAAAGCATAGGATAAAACAACATAAATACAATTTAATAAAGCATAAGATAAAACAACATGAATACAATTTAATAAAGCATAGGTTAAAACAACATAAATACAATTTAATAAAGCATAGGATAAAACAACATAAATACAATTTAATAAAGCATAGGTTAAAACAACATAAATACAATTTAATAAAGCACAGGATAAAACAACATAAATACAATTTAATAAAGCATAAGACAAAAAAACATAAATACAATTTAATAAAGCATATGTTAAAGCAACATAAATACAATTTAATAAAGCATAGGTTAAAACAACATAAATACAATTTAATAAAGCATAGGATAAAACAACCTAAATACAATTTAATAAAGCTTAGGATAAAACAACATAAATACAATTTAATAAAGCATAGGATAAAACAACATAAATACAATTTAATAAAGCATAGGATAAAACAACATAAATACAATTTAATAGATCATAGGCTAAAACAACATAAATACAATTTATAAAGCATAGGATAAAACAACATAAATACAATTTAATAAAGCATAGGATAAAACAACATAAATACAATTTAATAAAGCATAGGATTAAACAACATAAATACTATTTAATAAAGCATAGGATAAAACCACATAAATACAATTTAATAAAGCACAGGATAAAACAACATAAATACAATTTAATAAAGCATAGGATAAAACAACATAAATACAATTTAATAAAGCATAGGATAAAACAACATAAATACAATTTAATAAAGCATAGGATAAAACAACATAAATAAAATTTAATAAAGCATAGGTTAAAACAAAATAAATACAATTTAATAAAGCATAGGATAAAACCACAGAAATACAATATAATAAAGCATAGGATAAAACAACATAAATACAATTTAATAAAGCATAGGATAAAACAACATAAATAAAATTTAATAAAGCATAGGATAAAACAACATAAATACATTTTAATAAAGCATATGATAAAACAACATAAATACAATTTAATAAAGTATATTTTAAAACAACATAAATACAATTTAATAAAGCATAGGATAAAACAACATAAATACAATTTAATAAAGCATAGGATAAAACAACATAAATAAAATTTAATAAAGCATAGGATAAAACAACATAAATACAATTTAATAAAGCATAGGATAAAACAACATAAATACAATTTAATAAAGCATAGGATAAAACAACATAAATACAATTTAATAAAGCATAGGATAAAACAACATAAATACAATTTAATAAAGCATAGGATAAAACAACATAAATAAAATTTAATAAAGCATAGGTTAAAATAACATAAATACAATTTAATAAAGCATAGGACAAAACAACATAAAAACAATTTAATAAAGCATAGTTTAAAACAACATAAATACAATTTAATAAAGCATAGGATAAAACCACAGAATTACAATTTAATAAAGCATAGGATAAAACATCATAAATACAATTTAATAAAGCATAGGACAAAACAACATAAATACAATTTAATAAAGCATAGGCTAAAACTACATAAATACAATTTAATAAAGCTTACGATAAAACAAATTAAATACAATATAATAAAGCATAGGATAAAACAACATAAATTCAATTTAATAAAGCATAGGATAAAACAACATAAATACAATTTAATAAAGCAGAAGATAAAACAACATGAATACAATTTAATAAAGCATAGGTTAAAACAACATAAATACAATTTAATAAAGCACAGGATAAAACAACATAAATACAATTTAATAAAGCATAAGACAAAAAAACATAAATACAATTTAATAAAGCATATGTTAAAGCAACATAAATACAATTTAATAAAGCATAGGTTAAAACAACATAAATACAATTTAATAAAGCATAGGATAAAACAACCTAAATACAATTTAATAAAGCTTAGGATAAAACAACATAAATACAATTTAATAAAGCATAGGATAAAACAACATAAATACAATTTAATAAAGCATAGGATAAAACAACATAAATACAATTTAATAGATCATAGGCTAAAACAACATAAATACAATTTATAAAGCATAGGATAAAACAACATAAATACAATTTAATAAAGCATAGGATAAAACAACATAAATACAATTTAATAAAGCATAGGATTAAACAGCATAAATACTATTTAATAAAGCATAGGATAAAACCACATAAATACAATTTAATAAAGCACAGGATAAAACAACATAAATACAATTTAATAAAGCATAGGATAAAACAACATAAATACAATTTAATAAAGCATAGGATAAAACAACATAAATACAATTTAATAAAGCATAGGATAAAACAACATAAATACAATTTAATAAAGCATAGGATAAAACAACATAAATAAAATTTAATAAAGCATAGGTTAAAACAAAATAAATACAATTTAATAAAGCATAGGATAAAACCACAGAAATACAATATAATAAAGCATAGGATAAAACAACATAAATACAATTTAATAAAGCATAGGACAAAACAACATAAATAAAATTTAATAAAGCATAGGATAAAACAACATAAATACAATTTAATAAAGCATAGGATAAAACAACATAAATACAATTTAATAAAGCATAGGATAAAACAACATAAATACAATTTAATAAAGCATAGGATAAAACAACATAAATACAATTTAATAAAGCATAGGATAAAACAACATAAATAAAATTTAATAAAGCATAGGTTAAAATAACATAAATACAATTTAATAAAGCATAGGACAAAACAACATAAAAACAATTTAATAAAGCATAGTTTAAAACAACATAAATACAATTTAATAAAGCATAGGATAAAACCACAGAATTACAATTTAATAAAGCATAGGATAAAACATCATAAATACAATTTAATAAAGCATAGGACAAAACAACATAAATACAATTTAATAAAGCATAGGCTAAAACTACATAAATACAATTTAATAAAGCTTACGATAAAACAAATTAAATACAATATAATAAAGCATAGGATAAAACAACATAAATTCAATTTAATAAAGCATAGGATAAAACAACATAAATACAATTTAATAAAGCAGAAGATAAAACAACATGAATACAATTTAATAAAGCATAGGTTAAAACAACATAAATACAATTTAATAAAGCACAGGATAAAACAACATAAATACAATTTAATAAAGCATAAGACAAAAAAACATAAATACAATTTAATAAAGCATATGTTAAAGCAACATAAATACAATTTAATAAAGCATAGGTTAAAACAACATAAATACAATTTAATAAAGCATAGGATAAAACAACCTAAATACAATTTAATAAAGCTTAGGATAAAACAACATAAATACAATTTAATAAAGCATAGGATAAAACAACATAAATACAATTTAATAAAGCATAGGATAAAACAACATAAATACAATTTAATAGATCATAGGCTAAAACAACATAAATACAATTTATAAAGCATAGGATAAAACAACATAAATACAATTTAATAAAGCATAGGATAAAACAACATAAATACAATTTAATAAAGCATAGGATTAAACAGCATAAATACTATTTAATAAAGCATAGGATAAAACCACATAAATACAATTTAATAAAGCACAGGATAAAACAACATAAATACAATTTAATAAAGCATAGGATAAAACAACATAAATACAATTTAATAAAGCATAGGATAAAACAACATAAATACAATTTAATAAAGCATAGGATAAAACAACATAAATAAAATTTAATAAAGCATAGGTTAAAACAAAATAAATACAATTTAATAAAGCATAGGATAAAACCACAGAAATACAATATAATAAAGCATAGGATAAAACAACATAAATACAATTTAATAAAGCATAGGACAAAACAACATAAATACAATTTAATAAAGCAGAGGATAAAACAACATAAATACATTTTAATAAAGCATAGGCTAAAACTACATAAATACAATTTAATAAAGCATAGGATAAAACAAATTAAATACAATATAATAAAGCATAGGATAAAACAACATAAATTCAATTTAATAAAGCATAGGATAAAACAACATAAATAAAATTTAATAAAGCATAGGTTAAAATAACATAAATACAATTTAATAAAGCATAGGACAAAACAACATAAAAACAATTTAATAAAGCATAGTTTTAAACAACATAAATACAATTTAATAAAGCATAAGACAAAAAAACATAAATACAATTTAATAAAGCATATGTTAAAGCAACATAAATACAATTTAATAAAGCATAGGTTAAAACAACATAAATACAATTTAATAAAGCATAGGATAAAACAACCTAAATACAATTTAATAAAGCATAAGACAAAAAAACATAAATACAATTTAATAAAGCATATGTTAAAGCAACATAAATACAATTTAATAAAGCATAGGTTAAAACAACATAAATACAATTTAATAAAGCATAGGATAAAACAACCTAAATACAATTTAATAAAGCTTAGGATAATACAACATAAATACAATTTAATAAAGCATAGGATAAAACAACATAAATACAATTTAATAAAGCATAGGATAAAACAACATAAATACAATTTAATAGATCATAGGCTAAAACAACATAAATACAATTTATAAAGCATAGGATAAAACAACATAAATACAATTTAATAAAGCATAAGATAAAACAACATAAATACAATTTAATAAAGCATAGGATTAAACAGCATAAATACTATTTAATAAAGCATAGGATAAAACCACATAAATACAATTTAATAAAGCACAGGATAAAACAACATAAATACAATTTAATAAAGCATAGGACAAAACAACATAAAAACAATTTAATAAAGCATAGTTTAAAACAACATAAATACAATTTAATAAAGCATAGGATAAAACCACAGAATTACAATTTAATAAAGCATAGGATAAAACATCATAAATACAATTTAATAAAGCATAGGACAAAACAACATAAATACAATTTAATAAAGCATAGGATAAAACAACATAAATACAATTTAATGAAACATAGGATAAACAACATAAATGCAATTTAATAAAGCATAGGATAAACAACATAAATACAATTTAATAAAGCATAGGCTAAAACTACATAAATACAATTTAATAAAGCTTACGATAAAACAAATTAAATACAATATAATAAAGCATAGGATAAAACAAGATAAATTCAATTTAATAAAGCATAGGATAAAACAACATAAATACAATTTAATAAAGCATAAGATAAAACAACATGAATACAATTTAATAAAGCATAGGATAAAACAACATAAATACAATTTAATAAAGCATAGGTTAAAACAACATAAATACAATTTAATAAAGCACAGGATAAAACAACATAAATACAATTTAATAAAGCATAAGACAAAAAAACATAAATACAATTTAATAAAGCATATGTTAAAGCAACATAAATACAATTTAATAAAGCATAGGTTAAAACAACATAAATACAATTTAATAAAGCATAGGATAAAACAACCTAAATACAATTTAATAAAGCTTAGGATAAAACAACATAAATACAATTTAATAAAGCATAGGATAAAACAACATAAATACAATTTAATAAAGCATAGGACAAAACAACATAAAAACAATTTAATAAAGCATAGTTTAAAACAACATAAATACAATTTAATAAAGCATAGGATAAAACCACAGAATTACAATTTAATAAAGCATAGGATAAAACATCATAAATACAATTTAATAAAGCATAGGACAAAACAACATAAATACAATTTAATAAAGCATAGGATAAAACAACATAAATACAATTTAATGAAACATAGGATAAACAACATAAATGCAATTTAATAAAGCATAGGATAAACAACATAAATACAATTTAATAAAGCATAGGCTAAAACTACATAAATACAATTTAATAAAGCTTACGATAAAACAAATTAAATACAATATAATAAAGCATAGGATAAAACAACATAAATTCAATTTAATAAAGCATAGGATAAAACAACATAAATACAATTTAATAAAGCATAAGATAAAACAACATGAATACAATTTAATAAAGCATAGGTTAAAACAACATAAATACAATTTAATAAAGCATAGGATAAAACAACATAAATACAATTTAATAAAGCATAGGTTAAAACAACATAAATACAATTTAATAAAGCACAGGATAAAACAACATAAATACAATTTAATAAAGCATAAGACAAAAAAACATAAATACAATTTAATAAAGCATATGTTAAAGCAACATAAATACAATTTAATAAAGCATAGGTTAAAACAACATAAATACAATTTAATAAAGCATAGGATAAAACAACCTAAATACAATTTAATAAAGCTTAGGATAAAACAACATAAATACAATTTAATAAAGCATAGGATAAAACAACATAAATACAATTTAATAAAGCATAGGATAAAACAACATAAATACAATTTAATAGATCATCGGCTAAAACAACATAAATACAATTTATAAAGCATAGGATAAAACAACATAAATACAATTTAATAAAGCATAGGATAAAACAACATAAATACAATTTAATAAAGCATAGGATTAAACAACATAAATACTATTTAATAAAGCATAGGATAAAACCACATAAATACAATTTAATAAAGCACAGGATAAAACAACATAAATACAATTTAATAAAGCATAGGATAAAACAACATAAATACAATTTAATAAAGCATAGGATAAAACAACATAAATACAATTTAATAAAGCATAGGATAAAACAACATAAATAAAATTTAATAAAGCATAGGTTAAAACAAAATAAATACAATTTAATAAAGCATAGGATAAAACCACAGAAATACAATATAATAAAGCATAGGATAAAACAACATAAATACAATTTAATAAAGCATAGGATAAAACAACATAAATAAAATTTAATAAAGCATAGGATAAAACAACATAAATACATTTTAATAAAGCATATGATAAAACAACATAAATACAATTTAATAAAGTATAGGTTAAAACAACATAAATACAATTTAATAAAGCATAGGATAAAACAACATAAATACAATTTAATAAAGCATAGGATAAAACAACATAAATAAAATTTAATAAAGCATAGGATAAAACAACATAAATACAATTTAATAAAGCATAGGATAAAACAACATAAATACAATTTAATAAAGCATAGGATAAAACAACATAAATACAATTTAATAAAGCATAGGATAAAACAACATAAATACAATTTAATAAAGCATAGGATAAAACAACATAAATACAATTTAATAAAGCATAGGATAAAACAACATAAATTCAATTTAATAAAGCATAGGATAAAACAACATAAATACAATTTAATAAAGCATAAGATAAAACAACATGAATACAATTTAATAAAGCATAGGTTAAAACAACATAAATACAATTTAATAAAGCCCAGGATAAAACAACATAAATACAATTTAATAAAGCATAAGACAAAAAAACATAAATACAATTTAATAAAGCATAGGATAAAACAACATAAATACAATTTAATAAAGCATAGGATAAAACAACATAAATACAATTTAATAAAGCATAGGATAAAACAACATAAATACAATTTAATAGATCATAGGCTAAAACAACATAAATACAATTTATAAAGCATAGGATAAAACAACATAAATACAATTTAATAAAGCATAGGATAAAACAACATAAATACAATTTAATAAAGCATAGGATTAAACAGCATAAATACTATTTAATAAAGCATAGGATAAAACCACATAAATACAATTTAATAAAGCACAGGATAAAACAACATAAATACAATTTAATAAAGCATAGGATAAAACAACATAAATACAATTTAATAAAGCATAGGATAAAACAACATAAATACAATTTAATAAAGCATAGGATAAAACAACATAAATACAATTTAATAAAGCATAGGATAAAACAACATAAATAAAATTTAATAAAGCATAGGTTAAAACAAAATAAATACAATTTAATAAAGCATAGGATAAAACCACAGAAATACAATATAATAAAGCATAGGATAAAACAACATAAATACAATTTAATAAAGCATAGGACAAAACAACATAAATAAAATTTAATAAAGCATAGGATAAAACAACATAAATACAATTTAATAAAGCATAGGATAAAACAACATAAATACAATTTAATAAAGCATAGGATAAAACAACATAAATACAATTTAATAAAGCATAGGATAAAACAACATAAATACAATTTAATAAAGCATAGGATAAAACAACATAAATAAAATTTAATAAAGCATAGGTTAAAATAACATAAATACAATTTAATAAAGCATAGGACAAAACAACATAAAAACAATTTAATAAAGCATAGTTTAAAACAACATAAATACAATTTAATAAAGCATAGGATAAAACCACAGAATTACAATTTAATAAAGCATAGGATAAAACATCATAAATACAATTTAATAAAGCATAGGACAAAACAACATAAATACAATTTAATAAAGCATAGGCTAAAACTACATAAATACAATTTAATAAAGCTTACGATAAAACAAATTAAATACAATATAATAAAGCATAGGATAAAACAACATAAATTCAATTTAATAAAGCATAGGATAAAACAACATAAATACAATTTAATAAAGCAGAAGATAAAACAACATGAATACAATTTAATAAAGCATAGGTTAAAACAACATAAATACAATTTAATAAAGCACAGGATAAAACAACATAAATACAATTTAATAAAGCATAAGACAAAAAAACATAAATACAATTTAATAAAGCATATGTTAAAGCAACATAAATACAATTTAATAAAGCATAGGTTAAAACAACATAAATACAATTTAATAAAGCATAGGATAAAACAACCTAAATACAATTTAATAAAGCTTAGGATAAAACAACATAAATACAATTTAATAAAGCATAGGATAAAACAACATAAATACAATTTAATAAAGCATAGGATAAAACAACATAAATACAATTTAATAGATCATAGGCTAAAACAACATAAATACAATTTATAAAGCATAGGATAAAACAACATAAATACAATTTAATAAAGCATAGGATAAAACAACATAAATACAATTTAATAAAGCATAGGATTAAACAGCATAAATACTATTTAATAAAGCATAGGATAAAACCACATAAATACAATTTAATAAAGCACAGGATAAAACAACATAAATACAATTTAATAAAGCATAGGATAAAACAACATAAATACAATTTAATAAAGCATAGGATAAAACAACATAAATACAATTTAATAAAGCATAGGATAAAACAACATAAATAAAATTTAATAAAGCATAGGTTAAAACAAAATAAATACAATTTAATAAAGCATAGGATAAAACCACAGAAATACAATATAATAAAGCATAGGATAAAACAACATAAATACAATTTAATAAAGCATAGGACAAAACAACATAAATACAATTTAATAAAGCAGAGGATAAAACAACATAAATACATTTTAATAAAGCATAGGCTAAAACTACATAAATACAATTTAATAAAGCATAGGATAAAACAAATTAAATACAATATAATAAAGCATAGGATAAAACAACATAAATTCAATTTAATAAAGCATAGGATAAAACAACATAAATAAAATTTAATAAAGCATAGGTTAAAATAACATAAATACAATTTAATAAAGCATAGGACAAAACAACATAAAAACAATTTAATAAAGCATAGTTTTAAACAACATAAATACAATTTAATAAAGCATAAGACAAAAAAACATAAATACAATTTAATAAAGCATATGTTAAAGCAACATAAATACAATTTAATAAAGCATAGGTTAAAACAACATAAATACAATTTAATAAAGCATAGGATAAAACAACCTAAATACAATTTAATAAAGCATAAGACAAAAAAACATAAATACAATTTAATAAAGCATATGTTAAAGCAACATAAATACAATTTAATAAAGCATAGGTTAAAACAACATAAATACAATTTAATAAAGCATAGGATAAAACAACCTAAATACAATTTAATAAAGCTTAGGATAAAACAACATAAATACAATTTAATAAAGCATAGGATAAAACAACATAAATACAATTTAATAAAGCATAGGATAAAACAACATAAATACAATTTAATAGATCATAGGCTAAAACAACATAAATACAATTTATAAAGCATAGGATAAAACAACATAAATACAATTTAATAAAGCATAAGATAAAACAACATAAATACAATTTAATAAAGCATAGGATTAAACAGCATAAATACTATTTAATAAAGCATAGGATAAAACCACATAAATACAATTTAATAAAGCACAGGATAAAACAACATAAATACAATTTAATAAAGCATAGGACAAAACAACATAAAAACAATTTAATAAAGCATAGTTTAAAACAACATAAATACAATTTAATAAAGCATAGGATAAAACCACAGAATTACAATTTAATAAAGCATAGGATAAAACATCATAAATACAATTTAATAAAGCATAGGACAAAACAACATAAATACAATTTAATAAAGCATAGGATAAAACAACATAAATACAATTTAATGAAACATAGGATAAACAACATAAATGCAATTTAATAAAGCATAGGATAAACAACATAAATACAATTTAATAAAGCATAGGCTAAAACTACATAAATACAATTTAATAAAGCTTACGATAAAACAAATTAAATACAATATAATAAAGCATAGGATAAAACAAGATAAATTCAATTTAATAAAGCATAGGATAAAACAACATAAATACAATTTAATAAAGCATAAGATAAAACAACATGAATACAATTTAATAAAGCATAGGATAAAACAACATAAATACAATTTAATAAAGCATAGGTTAAAACAACATAAATACAATTTAATAAAGCACAGGATAAAACAACATAAATACAATTTAATAAAGCATAAGACAAAAAAACATAAATACAATTTAATAAAGCATATGTTAAAGCAACATAAATACAATTTAATAAAGCATAGGTTAAAACAACATAAATACAATTTAATAAAGCATAGGATAAAACAACCTAAATACAATTTAATAAAGCTTAGGATAAAACAACATAAATACAATTTAATAAAGCATAGGATAAAACAACATAAATACAATTTAATAAAGCATAGGACAAAACAACATAAAAACAATTTAATAAAGCATAGTTTAAAACAACATAAATACAATTTAATAAAGCATAGGATAAAACCACAGAATTACAATTTAATAAAGCATAGGATAAAACATCATAAATACAATTTAATAAAGCATAGGACAAAACAACATAAATACAATTTAATAAAGCATAGGATAAAACAACATAAATACAATTTAATGAAACATAGGATAAACAACATAAATGCAATTTAATAAAGCATAGGATAAACAACATAAATACAATTTAATAAAGCATAGGCTAAAACTACATAAATACAATTTAATAAAGCTTACGATAAAACAAATTAAATACAATATAATAAAGCATAGGATAAAACAACATAAATTCAATTTAATAAAGCATAGGATAAAACAACATAAATACAATTTAATAAAGCATAAGATAAAACAACATGAATACAATTTAATAAAGCATAGGTTAAAACAACATAAATACAATTTAATAAAGCATAGGATAAAACAACATAAATACAATTTAATAAAGCATAGGTTAAAACAACATAAATACAATTTAATAAAGCACAGGATAAAACAACATAAATACAATTTAATAAAGCATAAGACAAAAAAACATAAATACAATTTAATAAAGCATATGTTAAAGCAACATAAATACAATTTAATAAAGCATAGGTTAAAACAACATAAATACAATTTAATAAAGCATAGGATAAAACAACCTAAATACAATTTAATAAAGCTTAGGATAAAACAACATAAATACAATTTAATAAAGCATAGGATAAAACAACATAAATACAATTTAATAAAGCATAGGATAAAACAACATAAATACAATTTAATAGATCATCGGCTAAAACAACATAAATACAATTTATAAAGCATAGGATAAAACAACATAAATACAATTTAATAAAGCATAGGATAAAACAACATAAATACAATTTAATAAAGCATAGGATTAAACAACATAAATACTATTTAATAAAGCATAGGATAAAACCACATAAATACAATTTAATAAAGCACAGGATAAAACAACATAAATACAATTTAATAAAGCATAGGATAAAACAACATAAATACAATTTAATAAAGCATAGGATAAAACAACATAAATACAATTTAATAAAGCATAGGATAAAACAACATAAATAAAATTTAATAAAGCATAGGTTAAAACAAAATAAATACAATTTAATAAAGCATAGGATAAAACCACAGAAATACAATATAATAAAGCATAGGATAAAACAACATAAATACAATTTAATAAAGCATAGGATAAAACAACATAAATAAAATTTAATAAAGCATAGGATAAAACAACATAAATACATTTTAATAAAGCATATGATAAAACAACATAAATACAATTTAATAAAGTATAGGTTAAAACAACATAAATACAATTTAATAAAGCATAGGATAAAACAACATAAATACAATTTAATAAAGCATAGGATAAAACAACATAAATAAAATTTAATAAAGCATAGGATAAAACAACATAAATACAATTTAATAAAGCATAGGATAAAACAACATAAATACAATTTAATAAAGCATAGGATAAAACAACATAAATACAATTTAATAAAGCATAGGATAAAACAACATAAATACAATTTAATAAAGCATAGGATAAAACAACATAAATACAATTTAATAAAGCATAGGATAAAACAACATAAATTCAATTTAATAAAGCATAGGATAAAACAACATAAATACAATTTAATAAAGCATAAGATAAAACAACATGAATACAATTTAATAAAGCATAGGTTAAAACAACATAAATACAATTTAATAAAGCCCAGGATAAAACAACATAAATACAATTTAATAAAGCATAAGACAAAAAAACATAAATACAATTTAATAAAGCATAGGATAAAACAACATAAATACAATTTAATAAAGCATAGGATAAAACAACATAAATACAATTTAATAAAGCATAGGATAAAACAACATAAATAAAATTTAATAAAGCATAGGTTAAAATAACATAAATACAATTTAATAAAGCATAGGACAAAACAACATAAAAACAATTTAATAAAGCATAGTTTAAAACAACATAAATACAATTTAATAAAGCATAGGATAAAACAACATAAATACAATTTAATAAAGCATAGGATAAAACAACATAAATAAAATTTAATAAAGCATAGGTTAAAACAAAATAAATACAATTTAATAAAGCATAGGATAAAACCACAGAAATACAATATAATAAAGCATAGGATAAAACAACATAAATACAATTTAATAAAGCATAGGACAAAACAACATAAATACAATTTAATAAAGCAGAGGATAAAACAACATAAATACATTTTAATAAAGCATAGGCTAAAACTACATAAATACAATTTAATAAAGCATAGGATAAAACAAATTAAATACAATATAATAAAGCATAGGATAAAACAACATAAATTCAATTTAATAAAGCATAGGATAAAACAACATAAATAAAATTTAATAAAGCATAGGTTAAAATAACATAAATACAATTTAATAAAGCATAGGACAAAACAACATAAAAACAATTTAATAAAGCATAGTTTTAAACAACATAAATACAATTTAATAAAGCATAAGACAAAAAAACATAAATACAATTTAATAAAGCATATGTTAAAGCAACATAAATACAATTTAATAAAGCATAGGTTAAAACAACATAAATACAATTTAATAAAGCATAGGATAAAACAACCTAAATACAATTTAATAAAGCATAAGACAAAAAAACATAAATACAATTTAATAAAGCATATGTTAAAGCAACATAAATACAATTTAATAAAGCATAGGTTAAAACAACATAAATACAATTTAATAAAGCATAGGATAAAACAACCTAAATACAATTTAATAAAGCTTAGGATAAAACAACATAAATACAATTTAATAAAGCATAGGATAAAACAACATAAATACAATTTAATAAAGCATAGGATAAAACAACATAAATACAATTTAATAGATCATAGGCTAAAACAACATAAATACAATTTATAAAGCATAGGATAAAACAACATAAATACAATTTAATAAAGCATAAGATAAAACAACATAAATACAATTTAATAAAGCATAGGATTAAACAGCATAAATACTATTTAATAAAGCATAGGATAAAACCACATAAATACAATTTAATAAAGCACAGGATAAAACAACATAAATACAATTTAATAAAGCATAGGACAAAACAACATAAAAACAATTTAATAAAGCATAGTTTAAAACAACATAAATACAATTTAATAAAGCATAGGATAAAACCACAGAATTACAATTTAATAAAGCATAGGATAAAACATCATAAATACAATTTAATAAAGCATAGGACAAAACAACATAAATACAATTTAATAAAGCATAGGATAAAACAACATAAATACAATTTAATGAAACATAGGATAAACAACATAAATGCAATTTAATAAAGCATAGGATAAACAACATAAATACAATTTAATAAAGCATAGGCTAAAACTACATAAATACAATTTAATAAAGCTTACGATAAAACAAATTAAATACAATATAATAAAGCATAGGATAAAACAAGATAAATTCAATTTAATAAAGCATAGGATAAAACAACATAAATACAATTTAATAAAGCATAAGATAAAACAACATGAATACAATTTAATAAAGCATAGGATAAAACAACATAAATACAATTTAATAAAGCATAGGTTAAAACAACATAAATACAATTTAATAAAGCACAGGATAAAACAACATAAATACAATTTAATAAAGCATAAGACAAAAAAACATAAATACAATTTAATAAAGCATATGTTAAAGCAACATAAATACAATTTAATAAAGCATAGGTTAAAACAACATAAATACAATTTAATAAAGCATAGGATAAAACAACCTAAATACAATTTAATAAAGCTTAGGATAAAACAACATAAATACAATTTAATAAAGCATAGGATAAAACAACATAAATACAATTTAATAAAGCATAGGACAAAACAACATAAAAACAATTTAATAAAGCATAGTTTAAAACAACATAAATACAATTTAATAAAGCATAGGATAAAACCACAGAATTACAATTTAATAAAGCATAGGATAAAACATCATAAATACAATTTAATAAAGCATAGGACAAAACAACATAAATACAATTTAATAAAGCATAGGATAAAACAACATAAATACAATTTAATGAAACATAGGATAAACAACATGAATGCAATTTAATAAAGCATAGGATAAACAACATAAATACAATTTAATAAAGCATAGGCTAAAACTACATAAATACAATTTAATAAAGCTTACGATAAAACAAATTAAATACAATATAATAAAGCATAGGATAAAACAACATAAATTCAATTTAATAAAGCATAGGATAAAACAACATAAATACAATTTAATAAAGCATAAGATAAAACAACATGAATACAATTTAATAAAGCATAGGTTAAAACAACATAAATACAATTTAATAAAGCATAGGATAAAACAACATAAATACAATTTAATAAAGCATAGGTTAAAACAACATAAATACAATTTAATAAAGCACAGGATAAAACAACATAAATACAATTTAATAAAGCATAAGACAAAAAAACATAAATACAATTTAATAAAGCATATGTTAAAGCAACATAAATACAATTTAATAAAGCATAGGTTAAAACAACATAAATACAATTTAATAAAGCATAGGATAAAACAACCTAAATACAATTTAATAAAGCTTAGGATAAAACAACATAAATACAATTTAATAAAGCATAGGATAAAACAACATAAATACAATTTAATAAAGCATAGGATAAAACAACATAAATACAATTTAATAGATCATCGGCTAAAACAACATAAATACAATTTATAAAGCATAGGATAAAACAACATAAATACAATTTAATAAAGCATAGGATAAAACAACATAAATACAATTTAATAAAGCATAGGATTAAACAACATAAATACTATTTAATAAAGCATAGGATAAAACCACATAAATACAATTTAATAAAGCACAGGATAAAACAACATAAATACAATTTAATAAAGCATAGGATAAAACAACATAAATACAATTTAATAAAGCATAGGATAAAACAACATAAATACAATTTAATAAAGCATAGGATAAAACAACATAAATAAAATTTAATAAAGCATAGGTTAAAACAAAATAAATACAATTTAATAAAGCATAGGATAAAACCACAGAAATACAATATAATAAAGCATAGGATAAAACAACATAAATACAATTTAATAAAGCATAGGATAAAACAACATAAATAAAATTTAATAAAGCATAGGATAAAACAACATAAATACATTTTAATAAAGCATATGATAAAACAACATAAATACAATTTAATAAAGTATAGGTTAAAACAACATAAATACAATTTAATAAAGCATAGGATAAAACAACATAAATACAATTTAATAAAGCATAGGATAAAACAACATAAATAAAATTTAATAAAGCATAGGATAAAACAACATAAATACAATTTAATAAAGCATAGGATAAAACAACATAAATACAATTTAATAAAGCATAGGATAAAACAACATAAATACAATTTAATAAAGCATAGGATAAAACAACATAAATACAATTTAATAAAGCATAGGATAAAACAACATAAATACAATTTAATAAAGCATAGGATAAAACAACATAAATTCAATTTAATAAAGCATAGGATAAAACAACATAAATACAATTTAATAAAGCATAAGATAAAACAACATGAATACAATTTAATAAAGCATAGGTTAAAACAACATAAATACAATTTAATAAAGCCCAGGATAAAACAACATAAATACAATTTAATAAAGCATAAGACAAAAAAACATAAATACAATTTAATAAAGCATAGGATAAAACAACATAAATACAATTTAATAAAGCATAGGATAAAACAACATAAATACAATTTAATAAAGCATAGGATAAAACAACATAAATAAAATTTAATAAAGCATAGGTTAAAATAACATAAATACAATTTAATAAAGCATAGGACAAAACAACATAAAAACAATTTAATAAAGCATAGTTTAAAACAACATAAATACAATTTAATAAAGCATAGGATAAAACAACATAAATACAATTTAATGAAACATAGGTTAAACAACATAAATACAATTTAACAAAGCATAGGATAAACAACATAAATACAATTTAATAAAGCATAGGCTAAAACTACATAAATACAATTTAATAAAGCTTACGATAAAACAAATTAAATACAATATAATAAAGCATAGGATAAAACAACATAAATACAATTTAATAAAGCATAGGATAAAACAACATAAATTCAATTTAATAAAGCACAGGATAAAACAAAATAAATAAAATTTAATAAAGCATAGGATAAAACAACATAAATAAAATGTAATAAAGCATAGGATAAAACAACATAAATACAATTTAATAAAGCATAGGATAAAACAACATAAATAAAATTTAATAAAGCATAGGATAAAACAACATAAATACAATTTAATAAAGCATATGATAAAACAACATAAATACAATTTAATAAAGTATAGGTTAAAACAACATAAATACAATTTAATAAAGCATAGGATAAAACAACATAAATACAATTTAATAAAGCATAGGATAAAACAACATAAATAAAATTTAATAAAGCATAGGATAAAACAACATAAATACAATTTAATAAAGCATAGGATAAAACAACATAAATACAATTTAATAAAGCATAGGATAAAACAACATAAATACAATTTAATAAAGCATAGGATAAAACAACATAAATACAATTTAATAAAGCATAGGATAAAACAACATAAATAAAATTTAATAAAGCATAGGTTAAAATAACATAAATACAATTTAATAAAGCATAGGACAAAACAACATAAAAACAATTTAATAAAGCATAGTTTAAAACAACATAAATACAATTTAATAAAGCATAGGATAAAACCACAGAATTACAATTTAATAAAGCATAGGATAAAACATCATAAATACAATTTAATAAAGCATAGGACAAAACAACATAAATACAATTTAATAAAGCATAGGATAAAACAACATAAATACAATTTAATGAAACATAGGTTAAACAACATAAATACAATTTAACAAAGCATAGGATAAACAACATAAATACAATTTAATAAAGCATAGGCTAAAACTACATAAATACAATTTAATAAAGCTTACGATAAAACAAATTAAATACAATATAATAAAGCATAGGATAAAACAACATAAATTCAATTTAATAAAGCATAGGATAAAACAACATAAATACAATTTAATAAAGCATAAGATAAAACAACATGAATACAATTTAATAAAGCATAGGTTAAAACAACATAAATACAATTTAATAAAGCATAAGACAAAAAAACATAAATACAATTTAATAAAGCATATGTTAAAGCAACATAAATACAATTTAATAAAGCATAGGATAAAACAACATAAATAAAATTTAATAAAGCATAGGTTAAAATAACATAAATACAATTTAATAAAGCATAGGACAAAACAACATAAAAACAATTTAATAAAGCATAGTTTAAAACAACATAAATACAATTTATTAAAGCATAGGATAAAACCACAGAATTACAATTTAATAAAGCATAGGATAAAACATCATAAATACAATTTAATAAAGCATAGGACAAAACAACATAAATACAATTTAATAAAGCATAGGATAAAACAACATAAATACAATTTAATGAAACATAGGTTAAACAACATAAATACAATTTAACAAAGCATAGGATAAACAACATAAATACAATTTAATAAAGCATAGGCTAAAACTACATAAATACAATTTAATAAAGCTTACGATAAAACAAATTAAATACAATATAATAAAGCATAGGATAAAACAACATAAATTCAATTTAATAAAGCATAGGATAAAACAACATAAATACAATTTAATAAAGCATAAGATAAAACAACATGAATACAATTTAATAAAGCATAGGTTAAAACAACATAAATACAATTTAATAAAGCATAAGACAAAAAAACATAAATACAATTTAATAAAGCATATGTTAAAGCAACATAAATACAATTTAATAAAGCATAGGTTAAAACAACATAAATACAATTTAATAAAGCATAGGATAAAACAACCTAAATACAATTTAATAAAGCATAAGACAAAAAAACATAAATACAATTTAATAAAGCATATGTTAAAGCAACATAAATACAATTTAATAAAGCATAGGTTAAAACAACATAAATACAATTTAATAAAGCATAGGATAAAACAACCTAAATACAATTTAATAAAGCTTAGGATAAAACAACATAAATACAATTTAATAAAGCATAGGATAAAACAACATAAATACAATTTAATAAAGCATAGGATAAAACAACATAAATACAATTTAATAGATCATAGGCTAAAACAACATAAATACAATTTATAAAGCATAGGATAAAACAACATAAATACAATTTAATAAAGCATAGGATAAAACAACATAAATACAATTTAATAAAGCATAGGATTAAACAGCATAAATACTATTTGATAAAGCATAGGATAAAACCACATAAATACAATTTAATAAAGCATAGGTTAAAATAACATAAATACAATTTAATAAAGCATAGGACAAAACAACATAAAAACAATTTAATAAAGCATAGTTTAAAACAACATAAATACAATTTAATAAAGCATAGGATAAAACCACAGAATTACAATTTAATAAAGCATAGGATAAAACATCATAAATACAATTTAATAAAGCATAGGATAAAACAACATAAATACAATTTAATAGATCATAGGCTAAAACAACATAAATACAATTTATAAAGCATAGGATAAAACAACATAAATACAATTTAATAAAGCATAGGATAAAACAACATAAATACAATTTAATAAAGCATAGGATTAAACAGCATAAATACTATTTAATAAAGCATAGGATAAAACCACATAAATACAATTTAATAAAGCACAGGATAAAACAACATAAATACAATTTAATAAAGCATAGGACAAAACAACATAAAAACAATTTAATAAAGCATAGTTTAAAACAACATAAATACAATTTAATAAAGCATAGGATAAAACCACAGAATTACAATTTAATAAAGCATAGGATAAAACATCATAAATACAATTTAATAAAGCATAGGACAAAACAACATAAATACAATTTAATAAAGCATAGGATAAAACAACATAAATACAATTTAATGAAACATAGGATAAACAACATAAATGCAATTTAATAAAGCATAGGATAAACAACATAAATACAATTTAATAAAGCATAGGCTAAAACTACATAAATACAATTTAATAAAGCTTACGATAAAACAAATTAAATACAATATAATAAAGCATAGGATAAAACAACATAAATTCAATTTAATAAAGCATAGGATAAAACAACATAAATACAATTTAATAAAGCATAAGATAAAACAACATGAATACAATTTAATAAAGCATAGGTTAAAACAACATAAATACAATTTAATAAAGCATAGGATAAAACAACATAAATACAATTTAATAAAGCATAGGTTAAAACAACATAAATACAATTTAATAAAGCACAGGATAAAACAACATAAATACAATTTAATAAAGCATAAGACAAAAAAACATAAATACAATTTAATAAAGCATATGTTAAAGCAACATAAATACAATTTAATAAAGCATAGGTTAAAACAACATAAATACAATTTAATAAAGCATAGGATAAAACAACCTAAATACAATTTAATAAAGCTTAGGATAAAACAACATAAATACAATTTAATAAAGCATAGGATAAAACAACATAAATACAATTTAATAAAGCATAGGATAAAACAACATAAATACAATTTAATAGATCATCGGCTAAAACAACATAAATACAATTTATAAAGCATAGGATAAAACAACATAAATACAATTTAATAAAGCATAGGATAAAACAACATAAATACAATTTAATAAAGCATAGGATTAAACAACATAAATACTATTTAATAAAGCATAGGATAAAACCACATAAATACAATTTAATAAAGCACAGGATAAAACAACATAAATACAATTTAATAAAGCATAGGATAAAACAACATAAATACAATTTAATAAAGCATAGGATAAAACAACATAAATACAATTTAATAAAGCATAGGATAAAACAACATAAATAAAATTTAATAAAGCATAGGTTAAAACAAAATAAATACAATTTAATAAAGCATAGGATAAAACCACAGAAATACAATATAATAAAGCATAGGATAAAACAACATAAATACAATTTAATAAAGCATAGGATAAAACAACATAAATAAAATTTAATAAAGCATAGGATAAAACAACATAAATACATTTTAATAAAGCATATGATAAAACAACATAAATACAATTTAATAAAGTATAGGTTAAAACAACATAAATACAATTTAATAAAGCATAGGATAAAACAACATAAATACAATTTAATAAAGCATAGGATAAAACAACATAAATAAAATTTAATAAAGCATAGGATAAAACAACATAAATACAATTTAATAAAGCATAGGATAAAACAACATAAATACAATTTAATAAAGCATAGGATAAAACAACATAAATACAATTTAATAAAGCATAGGATAAAACAACATAAATACAATTTAATAAAGCATAGGATAAAACAACATAAATACAATTTAATAAAGCATAGGATAAAACAACATAAATTCAATTTAATAAAGCATAGGATAAAACAACATAAATACAATTTAATAAAGCATAAGATAAAACAACATGAATACAATTTAATAAAGCATAGGTTAAAACAACATAAATACAATTTAATAAAGCCCAGGATAAAACAACATAAATACAATTTAATAAAGCATAAGACAAAAAAACATAAATACAATTTAATAAAGCATAGGATAAAACAACATAAATACAATTTAATAAAGCATAGGATAAAACAACATAAATACAATTTAATAAAGCATAGGATAAAACAACATAAATAAAATTTAATAAAGCATAGGTTAAAATAACATAAATACAATTTAATAAAGCATAGGACAAAACAACATAAAAACAATTTAATAAAGCATAGTTTAAAACAACATAAATACAATTTAATAAAGCATAGGATAAAACAACATAAATACAATTTAATGAAACATAGGTTAAACAACATAAATACAATTTAACAAAGCATAGGATAAACAACATAAATACAATTTAATAAAGCATAGGCTAAAACTACATAAATACAATTTAATAAAGCTTACGATAAAACAAATTAAATACAATATAATAAAGCATAGGATAAAACAACATAAATACAATTTAATAAAGCATAGGATAAAACAACATAAATTCAATTTAATAAAGCACAGGATAAAACAAAATAAATAAAATTTAATAAAGCATAGGATAAAACAACATAAATAAAATGTAATAAAGCATAGGATAAAACAACATAAATACAATTTAATAAAGCATAGGATAAAACAACATAAATAAAATTTAATAAAGCATAGGATAAAACAACATAAATACAATTTAATAAAGCATATGATAAAACAACATAAATACAATTTAATAAAGTATAGGTTAAAACAACATAAATACAATTTAATAAAGCATAGGATAAAACAACATAAATACAATTTAATAAAGCATAGGATAAAACAACATAAATAAAATTTAATAAAGCATAGGATAAAACAACATAAATACAATTTAATAAAGCATAGGATAAAACAACATAAATACAATTTAATAAAGCATAGGATAAAACAACATAAATACAATTTAATAAAGCATAGGATAAAACAACATAAATACAATTTAATAAAGCATAGGATAAAACAACATAAATAAAATTTAATAAAGCATAGGTTAAAATAACATAAATACAATTTAATAAAGCATAGGACAAAACAACATAAAAACAATTTAATAAAGCATAGTTTAAAACAACATAAATACAATTTAATAAAGCATAGGATAAAACCACAGAATTACAATTTAATAAAGCATAGGATAAAACATCATAAATACAATTTAATAAAGCATAGGACAAAACAACATAAATACAATTTAATAAAGCATAGGATAAAACAACATAAATACAATTTAATGAAACATAGGTTAAACAACATAAATACAATTTAACAAAGCATAGGATAAACAACATAAATACAATTTAATAAAGCATAGGCTAAAACTACATAAATACAATTTAATAAAGCTTACGATAAAACAAATTAAATACAATATAAAAAAGCATAGGATAAAACAACATAAATTCAATTTAATAAAGCATAGGATAAAACAACATAAATACAATTTAATAAAGCATAAGATAAAACAACATGAATACAATTTAATAAAGCATAGGTTAAAACAACATAAATACAATTTAATAAAGCATAGGATAAAACAACATAAATACAATTTAATAAAGCATAGGTTAAAACAACATAAATACAATTTAATAAAGCACAGGATAAAACAACATAAATACAATTTAATAAAGCATAAGACAAAAAAACATAAATACAATTTAATAAAGCATAGGTTAAAACAACATAAATACAATTTAATAAAGCATAGTTTTAAACAACATAAATACAATTTAATAAAGCATAGGATAAAACCACAGAATTACAATTTAATAAAGCATAGGATAAAACATCATAAATACAATTTTATAAAGCATAGGACAAAACAACATAAATACAATTTAATAAAGCATAGGATAAAACAACATAAATACAATTTAATGAAACATAGGTTAAACAACATAAATACAATTTAACAAAGCATAGGATAAACAACATAAATACAATTTAATAAAGCATAGGCTAAAACTACATAAATACAATTTAATAAAGCTTACGATAAAACAAATTAAATACAATATAATAAAGCATAGGATAAAACAACATAAATTCAATTTAATAAAGCATAGGATAAAACAACATAAATACAATTTAATAAAGCATAAGATAAAACAACATGAATACAATTTAATAAAGCATAGGTTAAAACAACATAAATACAATTTAATAAAGCATAAGACAAAAAAACATAAATACAATTTAATAAAGCATATGTTAAAGCAACATAAATACAATTTAATAAAGCATAGGTTAAAACAACATAAATACAATTTAATAAAGCATAGGATAAAACAACCTAAATACAATTTAATAAAGCATAAGACAAAAAAACATAAATACAATTTAATAAAGCATATGTTAAAGCAACATAAATACAATTTAATAAAGCATAGGTTAAAACAACATAAATACAATTTAATAAAGCATAGGATAAAACAACCTAAATACAATTTAATAAAGCTTAGGATAAAACAACCTAAATACAATTTAATAAAGCATAGGATAAAACAACATAAATACAATTTAATAAAGCATAGGATAAAACAACATAAATACAATTTAATAGATCATAGGCTAAAACAACATAAATACAATTTATAAAGCATAGGATAAAACAACATAAATACAATTTAATAAAGCATAAGACAAAAAAACATAAATAAAATTTAATAAAGCATAGGTTAAAACAACATAAATACAATTTAATAAAGCATAGTTTTAAACAACATAAATACAATTTAATAAAGCATAGGATAAAACCACATAAATACAATTTAATAAAGCACAGGATAAAACAACATAAATACAATTTAATAAAGCATAGGATAAAACAACATAAATACAATTTAATAAAGCATAGGATAAAACAACATAAATACAATTTAATAAAGCATAGGATAAAACAACATAAATACAATTTAATAGATCATCGGCTAAAACAACATAAATACAATTTATAAAGCATAGGATAAAACAACATAAATACAATTTAATAAAGCATAGGATAAAACAACATAAATACAATTTAATAAAGCATAGGATTAAACAACATAAATACTATTTAATAAAGCATAGGATAAAACCACATAAATACAATTTAATAAAGCACAGGATAAAACAACATAAATACAATTTAATAAAGCATAGGATAAAACAACATAAATACAATTTAATAAAGCATAGGATAAAACAACATAAATACAATTTAATAAAGCATAGGATAAAACAACATAAATAAAATTTAATAAAGCATAGGTTAAAACAAAATAAATACAATTTAATAAAGCATAGGATAAAACCACAGAAATACAATATAATAAAGCATAGGATAAAACAACATAAATACAATTTAATAAAGCATAGGATAAAACAACATAAATAAAATTTAATAAAGCATAGGATAAAACAACATAAATACATTTTAATAAAGCATATGATAAAACAACATAAATACAATTTAATAAAGTATAGGTTAAAACAACATAAATACAATTTAATAAAGCATAGGATAAAACAACATAAATACAATTTAATAAAGCATAGGATAAAACAACATAAATAAAATTTAATAAAGCATAGGATAAAACAACATAAATACAATTTAATAAAGCATAGGATAAAACAACATAAATACAATTTAATAAAGCATAGGATAAAACAACATAAATACAATTTAATAAAGCATAGGATAAAACAACATAAATACAATTTAATAAAGCATAGGATAAAACAACATAAATACAATTTAATAAAGCATAGGATAAAACAACATAAATTCAATTTAATAAAGCATAGGATAAAACAACATAAATACAATTTAATAAAGCATAAGATAAAACAACATGAATACAATTTAATAAAGCATAGGTTAAAACAACATAAATACAATTTAATAAAGCCCAGGATAAAACAACATAAATACAATTTAATAAAGCATAAGACAAAAAAACATAAATACAATTTAATAAAGCATAGGATAAAACAACATAAATACAATTTAATAAAGCATAGGATAAAACAACATAAATACAATTTAATAAAGCATAGGATAAAACAACATAAATAAAATTTAATAAAGCATAGGTTAAAATAACATAAATACAATTTAATAAAGCATAGGACAAAACAACATAAAAACAATTTAATAAAGCATAGTTTAAAACAACATAAATACAATTTAATAAAGCATAGGATAAAACAACATAAATACAATTTAATGAAACATAGGTTAAACAACATAAATACAATTTAACAAAGCATAGGATAAACAACATAAATACAATTTAATAAAGCATAGGCTAAAACTACATAAATACAATTTAATAAAGCTTACGATAAAACAAATTAAATACAATATAATAAAGCATAGGATAAAACAACATAAATACAATTTAATAAAGCATAGGATAAAACAACATAAATTCAATTTAATAAAGCACAGGATAAAACAAAATAAATAAAATTTAATAAAGCATAGGATAAAACAACATAAATAAAATGTAATAAAGCATAGGATAAAACAACATAAATACAATTTAATAAAGCATAGGATAAAACAACATAAATAAAATTTAATAAAGCATAGGATAAAACAACATAAATACAATTTAATAAAGCATATGATAAAACAACATAAATACAATTTAATAAAGTATAGGTTAAAACAACATAAATACAATTTAATAAAGCATAGGATAAAACAACATAAATACAATTTAATAAAGCATAGGATAAAACAACATAAATAAAATTTAATAAAGCATAGGATAAAACAACATAAATACAATTTAATAAAGCATAGGATAAAACAACATAAATACAATTTAATAAAGCATAGGATAAAACAACATAAATACAATTTAATAAAGCATAGGATAAAACAACATAAATACAATTTAATAAAGCATAGGATAAAACAACATAAATAAAATTTAATAAAGCATAGGTTAAAATAACATAAATACAATTTAATAAAGCATAGGACAAAACAACATAAAAACAATTTAATAAAGCATAGTTTAAAACAACATAAATACAATTTAATAAAGCATAGGATAAAACCACAGAATTACAATTTAATAAAGCATAGGATAAAACATCATAAATACAATTTAATAAAGCATAGGACAAAACAACATAAATACAATTTAATAAAGCATAGGATAAAACAACATAAATACAATTTAATGAAACATAGGTTAAACAACATAAATACAATTTAACAAAGCATAGGATAAACAACATAAATACAATTTAATAAAGCATAGGCTAAAACTACATAAATACAATTTAATAAAGCTTACGATAAAACAAATTAAATACAATATAATAAAGCATAGGATAAAACAACATAAATTCAATTTAATAAAGCATAGGATAAAACAACATAAATACAATTTAATAAAGCATAAGATAAAACAACATGAATACAATTTAATAAAGCATAGGGTAAAACAACATAAATACAATTTAATAAAGCATAAGACAAAAAAACATAAATACAATTTAATAAAGCATATGTTAAAGCAACATAAATACAATTTAATAAAGCATAGGTTAAAACAACATAAATACAATTTAATAAAGCATAGGATAAAACAACCTAAATACAATTTAATAAAGCATAAGACAAAAAAACATAAATACAATTTAATAAAGCATATGTTAAAGCAACATAAATACAATTTAATAAAGCATAGGTTAAAACAACATAAATACAATTTAATAAAGCATAGGATAAAACAACCTAAATACAATTTAATAAAGCTTAGGATAAAACAACATAAATACAATTTAATAAAGCATAGGATAAAACAACATAAATACAATTTAATAAAGCATAGGATAAAACAACATAAATACAATTTAATAGATCATAGGCTAAAACAACATAAATACAATTTATAAAGCATAGGATAAAACAACATAAATACAATTTAATAAAGCATAGGATAAAACAACATAAATACAATTTAATAAAGCATAGGATTAAACAGCATAAATACTATTTGATAAAGCATAGGATAAAACCACATAAATACAATTTAATAAAGCATAGGTTAAAATAACATAAATACAATTTAATAAAGCATAGGACAAAACAACATAAAAACAATTTAATAAAGCATAGTTTAAAACAACATAAATACAATTTAATAAAGCATAGGATAAAACCACAGAATTACAATTTAATAAAGCATAGGATAAAACATCATAAATACAATTTAATAAAGCATAGGATAAAACAACATAAATACAATTTAATAGATCATAGGCTAAAACAACATAAATACAATTTATAAAGCATAGGATAAAACAACATAAATACAATTTAATAAAGCATAGGATAAAACAACATAAATACAATTTAATAAAGCATAGGATTAAACAGCATAAATACTATTTAATAAAGCATAGGATAAAACCACATAAATACAATTTAATAAAGCACAGGATAAAACAACATAAATACAATTTAATAAAGCATAGGACAAAACAACATAAAAACAATTTAATAAAGCATAGTTTAAAACAACATAAATACAATTTAATAAAGCATAGGATAAAACCACAGAATTACAATTTAATAAAGCATAGGATAAAACATCATAAATACAATTTAATAAAGCATAGGACAAAACAACATAAATACAATTTAATAAAGCATAGGATAAAACAACATAAATACAATTTAATGAAACATAGGATAAACAACATAAATGCAATTTAATAAAGCATAGGATAAACAACATAAATACAATTTAATAAAGCATAGGCTAAAACTACATAAATACAATTTAATAAAGCTTACGATAAAACAAATTAAATACAATATAATAAAGCATAGGATAAAACAACATAAATTCAATTTAATAAAGCATAGGATAAAACAACATAAATACAATTTAATAAAGCATAAGATAAAACAACATGAATACAATTTAATAAAGCATAGGTTAAAACAACATAAATACAATTTAATAAAGCATAGGATAAAACAACATAAATACAATTTAATAAAGCATAGGTTAAAACAACATAAATACAATTTAATAAAGCACAGGATAAAACAACATAAATACAATTTAATAAAGCATAAGACAAAAAAACATAAATACAATTTAATAAAGCATATGTTAAAGCAACATAAATACAATTTAATAAAGCATAGGTTAAAACAACATAAATACAATTTAATAAAGCATAGGATAAAACAACCTAAATACAATTTAATAAAGCTTAGGATAAAACAACATAAATACAATTTAATAAAGCATAGGATAAAACAACATAAATACAATTTAATAAAGCATAGGATAAAACAACATAAATACAATTTAATAGATCATCGGCTAAAACAACATAAATACAATTTATAAAGCATAGGATAAAACAACATAAATACAATTTAATAAAGCATAGGATAAAACAACATAAATACAATTTAATAAAGCATAGGATTAAACAACATAAATACTATTTAATAAAGCATAGGATAAAACCACATAAATACAATTTAATAAAGCACAGGATAAAACAACATAAATACAATTTAATAAAGCATAGGATAAAACAACATAAATACAATTTAATAAAGCATAGGATAAAACAACATAAATACAATTTAATAAAGCATAGGATAAAACAACATAAATAAAATTTAATAAAGCATAGGTTAAAACAAAATAAATACAATTTAATAAAGCATAGGATAAAACCACAGAAATACAATATAATAAAGCATAGGATAAAACAACATAAATACAATTTAATAAAGCATAGGATAAAACAACATAAATAAAATTTAATAAAGCATAGGATAAAACAACATAAATACATTTTAATAAAGCATATGATAAAACAACATAAATACAATTTAATAAAGTATAGGTTAAAACAACATAAATACAATTTAATAAAGCATAGGATAAAACAACATAAATACAATTTAATAAAGCATAGGATAAAACAACATAAATAAAATTTAATAAAGCATAGGATAAAACAACATAAATACAATTTAATAAAGCATAGGATAAAACAACATAAATACAATTTAATAAAGCATAGGATAAAACAACATAAATACAATTTAATAAAGCATAGGATAAAACAACATAAATACAATTTAATAAAGCATAGGATAAAACAACATAAATACAATTTAATAAAGCATAGGATAAAACAACATAAATTCAATTTAATAAAGCATAGGATAAAACAACATAAATACAATTTAATAAAGCATAAGATAAAACAACATGAATACAATTTAATAAAGCATAGGTTAAAACAACATAAATACAATTTAATAAAGCCCAGGATAAAACAACATAAATACAATTTAATAAAGCATAAGACAAAAAAACATAAATACAATTTAATAAAGCATAGGATAAAACAACATAAATACAATTTAATAAAGCATAGGATAAAACAACATAAATACAATTTAATAAAGCATAGGATAAAACAACATAAATAAAATTTAATAAAGCATAGGTTAAAATAACATAAATACAATTTAATAAAGCATAGGACAAAACAACATAAAAACAATTTAATAAAGCATAGTTTAAAACAACATAAATACAATTTAATAAAGCATAGGATAAAACAACATAAATACAATTTAATGAAACATAGGTTAAACAACATAAATACAATTTAACAAAGCATAGGATAAACAACATAAATACAATTTAATAAAGCATAGGCTAAAACTACATAAATACAATTTAATAAAGCTTACGATAAAACAAATTAAATACAATATAATAAAGCATAGGATAAAACAACATAAATACAATTTAATAAAGCATAGGATAAAACAACATAAATTCAATTTAATAAAGCACAGGATAAAACAAAATAAATAAAATTTAATAAAGCATAGGATAAAACAACATAAATAAAATGTAATAAAGCATAGGATAAAACAACATAAATACAATTTAATAAAGCATAGGATAAAACAACATAAATAAAATTTAATAAAGCATAGGATAAAACAACATAAATACAATTTAATAAAGCATATGATAAAACAACATAAATACAATTTAATAAAGTATAGGTTAAAACAACATAAATACAATTTAATAAAGCATAGGATAAAACAACATAAATACAATTTAATAAAGCATAGGATAAAACAACATAAATAAAATTTAATAAAGCATAGGATAAAACAACATAAATACAATTTAATAAAGCATAGGATAAAACAACATAAATACAATTTAATAAAGCATAGGATAAAACAACATAAATACAATTTAATAAAGCATAGGATAAAACAACATAAATACAATTTAATAAAGCATAGGATAAAACAACATAAATAAAATTTAATAAAGCATAGGTTAAAATAACATAAATACAATTTAATAAAGCATAGGACAAAACAACATAAAAACAATTTAATAAAGCATAGTTTAAAACAACATAAATACAATTTAATAAAGCATAGGATAAAACCACAGAATTACAATTTAATAAAGCATAGGATAAAACATCATAAATACAATTTAATAAAGCATAGGACAAAACAACATAAATACAATTTAATAAAGCATAGGATAAAACAACATAAATACAATTTAATGAAACATAGGTTAAACAACATAAATACAATTTAACAAAGCATAGGATAAACAACATAAATACAATTTAATAAAGCATAGGCTAAAACTACATAAATACAATTTAATAAAGCTTACGATAAAACAAATTAAATACAATATAATAAAGCATAGGATAAAACAACATAAATTCAATTTAATAAAGCATAGGATAAAACAACATAAATACAATTTAATAAAGCATAAGATAAAACAACATGAATACAATTTAATAAAGCATAGGTTAAAACAACATAAATACAATTTAATAAAGCATAAGACAAAAAAACATAAATACAATTTAATAAAGCATATGTTAAAGCAACATAAATACAATTTAATAAAGCATAGGTTAAAACAACATAAATACAATTTAATAAAGCATAGGATAAAACAACCTAAATACAATTTAATAAAGCATAAGACAAAAAAACATAAATACAATTTAATAAAGCATATGTTAAAGCAACATAAATACAATTTAATAAAGCATAGGTTAAAACAACATAAATACAATTTAATAAAGCATAGGATAAAACAACCTAAATACAATTTAATAAAGCTTAGGATAAAACAACATAAATACAATTTAATAAAGCATAGGATAAAACAACATAAATACAATTTAATAAAGCATAGGATAAAACAACATAAATACAATTTAATAGATCATAGGCTAAAACAACATAAATACAATTTATAAAGCATAGGATAAAACAACATAAATACAATTTAATAAAGCATAGGATAAAACAACATAAATACAATTTAATAAAGCATAGGATTAAACAGCATAAATACTATTTGATAAAGCATAGGATAAAACCACATAAATACAATTTAATAAAGCATAGGTTAAAACAAAATAAATACAATTTAATAAAGCATAAGATAAAACCACAGAAATACAATATAATAAAGCATAGGATAAAACAACATAAATACAATTTAATAAAGCATAGGACAAAACAACATAAATACAATTTAATAAAGCAGAGGATAAAACAACATAAATACAATTTAATAAAGCATAGGATAAAACAACATAAATAAAATTTAATAAAGCATAGGTTAAAATAACATAAATACAATTTAATAAAGCATAGGACAAAACAACATAAAAACAATTTAATAAAGCATAGTTTAAAACAACATAAATACAATTTAATAAAGCATAGGATAAAACCACAGAATTACAATTTAATAAAGCATAGGATAAAACATCATAAATACAATTTAATAAAGCATAGGACAAAACAACATAAATACAATTTAATAAAGCGTAGGATAAAACAACATAAATACAATTTAATGAAACATAGGATAAACAACATAAATGCAATTTAATAAAGCATAGGATAAACAACATAAATACAATTTAATAAAGCATAGGCTAAAACTACATAAATACAATTTAATAAAGCTTACGATAAAACAAATTAAATACAATATAATAAAGCATAGGATAAAACAACATAAATTCAATTTAATAAAGCATAGGATAAAACAACATAAATACAATTTAATAAAGCATAAGATAAAACAACATGAATACAATTTAATAAAGCATAGGTTAAAACAACATAAATACAATTTAATAAAGCATAGGATAAAACAACATAAATACAATTTAATAAAGCATAGGTTAAAACAACATAAATACAATTTAATAAAGCACAGGATAAAACAACATAAATACAATTTAATAAAGCATAAGACAAAAAAACATAAATACAATTTAATAAAGCATATGTTAAAGCAACATAAATACAATTTAATAAAGCATAGGTTAAAACAACATAAATACAATTTAATAAAGCATAGGATAAAACAACCTAAATACAATTTAATAAAGCTTAGGATAAAACAACATAAATACAATTTAATAAAGCATAGGATAAAACAACATAAATACAATTTAATAAAGCATATGATAAAACAACATAAATACAATTTAATAGATCATAGGCTAAAACAACATAAATACAATTTATAAAGCATAGGATAAAACAACATAAATACAATTTAATAAAGCATAGGATAAAACAACATAAATACAATTTAATAAAGCATAGGATTAAACAACATAAATACTATTTAATAAAGCATAGGATAAAACCACATAAATACAATTTAATAAAGCACAGGATAAAACAACATAAATACAATTTAATAAAGCATAGGATAAAACAACATAAATACAATTTAATAAAGCATAGGATAAAACAACATAAATACAATTTAATAAAGCATAGGATAAAACAACATAAATACAATTTAATAAAGCATAGGATAAAACAACATAAATACAATTTAATAAAGCATAGGATAAAACAACATAAATAAAATTTAATAAAGCATAGGTTAAAACAAAATAAATACAATTTAATAAAGCATAAGATAAAACCACAGAAATACAATATAATAAAGCATAGGATAAAACAACATAAATACAATTTAATAAAGCATAGGACAAAACAACATAAATACAATTTAATAAAGCAGAGGATAAAACAACATAAATACAATTTAATAAAGCATAGGATAAAACAACATAAATAAAATTTAATAAAGCATAGGTTAAAATAACATAAATACAATTTAATAAAGCATAGGACAAAACAACATAAAAACAATTTAATAAAGCATAGTTTAAAACAACATAAATACAATTTAATAAAGCATAGGATAAAACCACAGAATTACAATTTAATAAAGCATAGGATAAAACATCATAAATACAATTTAATAAAGCATAGGACAAAACAACATAAATACAATTTAATAAAGCATAGGATAAAACAACATAAATACAATTTAATGAAACATAGGATAAACAACATAAATGCAATTTAATAAAGCATAGGATAAACAACATAAATACAATTTAATAAAGCATAGGCTAAAACTACATAAATACAATTTAATAAAGCTTACGATAAAACAAATTAAATACAATATAATAAAGCATAGGATAAAACAACATAAATTCAATTTAATAAAGCATAGGATAAAACAACATAAATACAATTTAATAAAGCATAAGATAAAACAACATGAATACAATTTAATAAAGCATAGGTTAAAACAACATAAATACAATTTAATAAAGCATAGGATAAAACAACATAAATACAATTTAATAAAGCATAGGTTAAAACAACATAAATACAATTTAATAAAGCACAGGATAAAACAACATAAATACAATTTAATAAAGCATAAGACAAAAAAACACAAATACAATTTAATAAAGCATATGTTAAAGCAACATAAATACAATTTAATAAAGCATAGGTTAAAACAACATAAATACAATTTAATAAAGCATAGGATAAAACAACCTAAATACAATTTAATAAAGCTTAGGATAAAACAACATAAATACAATTTAATAAAGCATAGGATAAAACAACATAAATACAATTTAATAAAGCATAGGATAAAACAACATAAATACAATTTAATAGATCATAGGCTAAAACAACATAAATACAATTTATAAAGCATAGGATAAAACAACATAAATACAATTTAATAAAGCATAGGATAAAACAACATAAATACAATTTAATAAAGCATAGGATTAAACAACATAAATACTATTTAATAAAGCATAGGATAAAACCACATAAATACAATTTAATAAAGCACAGGATAAAACAACATAAATACAATTTAATAAAGCATAGGATAAAACAACATAAATACAATTTAATAAAGCATAGGATAAAACAACATAAATACAATTTAATAAAGCATATGATAAAACAACATAAATAAAATTTAATAAAGCATAGGTTAAAACAAAATAAATACAATTTAATAAAGCATAGGATAAAACCACAGAAATACAATATAATAAAGCATAGGATAAAACAACATAAATACAATTTAATAAAGCATAGGATAAAACAACATAAATAAAATTTAATAAAGCATAGGATAAAACAACATAAATACATTTTAATAAAGCATATGATAAAACAACATAAATACAATTTAATAAAGTATAGGTTAAAACAACATAAATACAATTTAATAAAGCATAGGATAAAACAACATAAATACAATTTAATAAAGCATAGGATAAAACAACATAAATAAAATTTAATAAAGCATAGGATAAAACAACATAAATACAATTTAATAAAGCATAGGATAAAACAACATAAATACAATTTAATAAAGCATAGGATAAAACAACATAAATACAATTTAATAAAGCATAGGATAAAACAACATAAATACAATTTAATAAAGCATAGGATAAAACAACATAAATAAAATTTAATAAAGCATAGGTTAAAATAACATAAATACAATTTAATAAAGCATAGGACAAAACAACATAAAAACAATTTAATAAAGCATAGTTTAAAACAACATAAATACAATTTAATAAAGCATAGGATAAAACCACAGAATTACAATTTAATAAAGCATAGGATAAAACATCATAAATACAATTTAATAAAGCATAGGACAAAACAACATAAATACAATTTAATAAAGCATAGGCTAAAACTACATAAATACAATTTAATAAAGCTTACGATAAAACAAATTAAATACAATATAATAAAGCATAGGATAAAACAACATAAATTCAATTTAATAAAGCATAGGATAAAACAACATAAATACAATTTAATAAAGCATAAGATAAAACAACATGAATACAATTTAATAAAGCATAGGTTAAAACAACATAAATACAATTTAATAAAGCACAGGATAAAACAACATAAATACAATTTAATAAAGCATAAGACAAAAAAACATAAATACAATTTAATAAAGCATATGTTAAAGCAACATAAATACAATTTAATAAAGCATAGGTTAAAACAACATAAATACAATTTAATAAAGCATAGGATAAAACAACCTAAATACAATTTAATAAAGCTTAGGATAAAACAACATAAATACAATTTAATAAAGCATAGGATAAAACAACATAAATACAATTTAATAAAGCATAGGATAAAACAACATAAATACAATTTAATAGATCATAGGCTAAAACAACATAAATACAATTTATAAAGCATAGGATAAAACAACATAAATACAATTTAATAAAGCATAGGATAAAACAACATAAATACAATTTAATAAAGCATAGGATTAAACAGCATAAATACTATTTAATAAAGCATAGGATAAAACCACATAAATACAATTTAATAAAGCACAGGATAAAACAACATAAATACAATTTAATAAAGCATAGGATAAAACAACATAAATACAATTTAATAAAGCATAGGATAAAACAACATAAATACAATTTAATAAAGCATAGGATAAAACAACATAAATAAAATTTAATAAAGCATAGGTTAAAACAAAATAAATACAATTTAATAAAGCATAGGATAAAACCACAGAAATACAATATAATAAAGCATAGGATAAAACAACATAAATACAATTTAATAAAGCATAGGACAAAACAACATAAATACAATTTAAAAAAGCAGAGGATAAAACAACATAAATACATTTTAATAAAGCATAGGCTAAAACTACATAAATACAATTTAATAAAGCATAGGATAAAACAACATAAATTCAATTTAATAAAGCATAGGATAAAACAACATAAATACAATTTAATAAAGCACAGGATAAAACAAAATAAATAAAATTTAATAAAGCATAGGATAAAACAACATAAATTCAATTTAATAAAGCATAGGATAAAACAACATAAATACAATTTAATAAAGCACAGGATAAAACAAAATAAATAAAATTTAATAAAGCATAGGATAAAACAACATAAATAAAATGTAATAAAGCATAGGATAAAAAAACATAAATACAATTTAATAAAGCATAGGATAAAACAACATAAATAAAATTTAATAAAGCATAGGATAAAACAACATAAATACAATTTAATAAAGCATATGATAAAACAACATAAATACAATTTAATAAAGTATAGGTTAAAACAACATAAATACAATTTAATAAAGCATAGGATAAAACAACATAAATACAATTTAATAAAGCATAGGATAAAACAACATAAATAAAATTTAATAAAGCATAGGATAAAACAACATAAATACAATTTAATAAAGCATAGGATAAAACAACATAAATACAATTTAATAAAGCATAGGATAAAACAACATAAATAAAATTTAATAAAGCATAGGTTAAAATAACATAAATACAATTTAATAAAGCATAGGACAAAACAACATAAAAACAATTTAATAAAGCATAGTTTAAAACAACATAAATACAATTTAATAAAGCATAGGATAAAACAACATAAATACAATTTAATGAAACATAGGTTAAACAACATAAATACAATTTAACAAAGCATAGGATAAACAACATAAATACAATTTAATAAAGCATAGGCTAAAACTACATAAATACAATTTAATAAAGCTTACGATAAAACAAATTAAATACAATATAATAAAGCATAGGATAAAACAACATAAATTCAATTTAATAAAGCATAGGATAAAACAACATAAATACAATTTAATAAAGCATAAGATAAAACAACATGAATACAATTTAATAAAGCATAGGATAAAACAACATAAATACAATTTAATAAAGCATAGGTTAAAACAACATAAATACAATTTAATAAAGCAGAGGATAAAACAACATAAATTCAATTTAATAAAGCATAGGATAAAACAACATAAATACAATTTAATAAAGCACAGGATAAAACAAAATAAATAAAATTTAATAAAGCATAGGATAAAACAACATAAATAAAATGTAATAAAGCATAGGATAAAACAACATAAATACAATTTAATAAAGCATAGGATAAAACAACATAAATAAAATTTAATAAAGCATAGGATAAAACAACATAAATACAATTTAATAAAGCATATGATAAAACAACATAAATACAATTTAATAAAGTATAGGTTAAAACAACATAAATACAATTTCATAAAGCATAGGATAAAACAACATAAATACAATTTAATAAAGCATAGGATAAAACAACATAAATAAAATTTAATAAAGCATAGGATAAAACAACATAAATACAATTTAATAAAGCATAGGATAAAACAATATAAATACAATTTAATAAAGCATAGGATAAAACAACATAAATACAATTTAATAAAGCATAGGATAAAACAACATAAATACAATTTAATAAAGCATAGGATAAAACAACATAAATAAAATTTAATAAAGCATAGGTTAAAATAACATAAATACAATTTAATAAAGTATAGGACAAAACAACATAAAAACAATTTAATAAAGCATAGTTTAAAACAACATAAATACAATTTAATAAAGCATAGGATAAAACCACAGAATTACAATTTAATAAAGCATAAGATAAAACAACATGAATACAATTTAATAAAGCATAGGATAAAACAACATAAATACAATTTAATAAAGCATAGGACAAAACAACATAAATACAATTTAATAAAGCATAGGATAAAACAACATAAATACAATTTAATGAAACATAGGTTAAACAACATAAATACAATTTAACAAAGCATAGGATAAACAACATAAATACAATTTAATAAAGCATAGGCTAAAACTACATAAATACAATTTAATAAAGCTTACGATAAAACAAATTAAATACAATATAATAAAGCATAGGATAAAACAACATAAATTCAATTTAATAAAGCATAGGATAAAACAACATAAATACAATTTAATAAAGCATAAGATAAAACAACATGAATACAATTTAATAAAGCATAGGTTAAAACAACATAAATACAATTTAATAAAGCATAGGATAAAACAACATAAATACAATTTAATAAAGCATAGGTTAAAACAACATAAATACAATTTAATAAAGCACAGGATAAAACAACATAAATACAATTTAATAAAGCATAAGACAAAAAAACATAAATACAATTTAATAAAGCATATGTTAAAGCAACATAAATACAATTTAATAAAGCATAGGTTAAAACAACATAAATACAATTTAATAAAGCATAGGATAAAACAACCTAAATACAATTTAATAAAGCTTAGGATAAAACAACATAAATACAATTTAATAAAGCATAGGATAAAACAACATAAATACAATTTAATAAAGCATAGGATAAAACAACATAAATACAATTTAATAGATCATAGGCTAAAACAACATAAATACAATTTATAAAGCATAGGATAAAACAACATAAATACAATTTAATAAAGCATAGGATAAAACAACATAAATACAATTTAATAAAGCATAGGATTAAACAACATAAATACTATTTAATAAAGCATAGGATAAAACCACATAAATACAATTTAATAAAGCACAGGATAAAACAACATAAATAAAATTTAATAAAGCATAGGATACAACAACATAAATACAATTTAATAAAGCTTAGGATAAAACAACATAAATACAATTTAATAAAGCATAGGATAAAACAACATAAATACAATTTAATAAAGCATAGGATAAAACAACATAAATACAATTTAATAGATCATAGGCTAAAACAACATAAATACAATTTATAAAGCATAGGATAAAACAACATAAATACAATTTAATAAAGCATAGGATTAAACAACATAAATACTATTTAATAAAGCATAGGATAAAACCACATAAATACAATTTAATAAAGCACAGGATAAAACAACATAAATAAAATTTAATAAAGCATAGGATACAACAACATAAATACAATTTAATAAAGCATAGGATAAACAACATAAATACAATTTAATAAAGCATAGGCTAAAACTACATAAATACAATTTAATAATGCTTAGGATAAAACAAATTAAATACAATATAATAAAGCATAGGATAAAACAACATAAATTCAATTTAATAAAGCATAGGATAAAACAACATAAATACAATTTAATAAAGCATAAGATAAAACAACATGAATACAATTTAATAAAGCATAGGTTAAAACAACATAAATACAATTTAATAAAGCATAGGATAAAACAACATAAATACAATTTAATAAAGCATAGGTTAAAACAACATAAATACAATTTAATAAAGCACAGGATAAAACAACATAAATACAATTTAATAAAGCATAAGACAAAAAAACATAAATACAATTTAATAAAGCATATGTTAAAGCAACATAAATACAATTTAATAAAGCATAGGTTAAAACAACATAAATACAATTTAATAAAGCATAGGATAAAACAACCTAAATACAATTTAATAAAGCTTAGGATAAAACAACATAAATACAATTTAATAAAGCATAGGATAAAACAACATAAATACAATTTAATAAAGCATAGGATAAAACAACATAAATACAATTTAATAGAGCATAGGCTAAAACAACATAAATACAATTTATAAAGCATAGGATAAAACAACATAAATACAATTTAATAAAGCATAGGATAAAACAACATAAATACAATTTAATAAAGCATAGGATTAAACAACATAAATACTATTTAATAAAGCATAGGATAAAACCACATAAATACAATTTAATAAAGCACAGGATAAAACAACATAAATAAAATTTAATAAAGCATAGGATACAACAACATAAATACAATTTAGTAAAGCATAGGTCAAAATAACATAAATACAATTTAATAAAGCATAGGATAAAACAACATAAATACAATTTAATAAAGCATAGGATAAAACAACATAAATAAAATTTAATAAAGCATAGGATAAAACAACATAAATTCAATTTAATAAAACATAGGATAAAACAACATAAATACAATTTAATAAAGCATAGGATAAAACAACATGAATACAATTTAATAAAGCATAGGATAAAACAACATAAATACAATTTAATAAAGCATAGGTTAAAACAACATAAATACTATTTAATAAAGCATAGGATAAAACCACATAAATACAATTTAATAAAGCACAGGATAAAACAACATAAATAAAATTTAATAAAGCATAGGATACAACAACATAAATACAATTTAATAAAGCATAGGATAAACAACATAAATACAATTTAATAAAGCATAGGCTAAAACTACATAAATACAATTTAATAAAGCTTAGGATAAAACAAATTAAATACAATATAATAAAGCATAGGATAAAACAACATAAATTCAATTTAATAAAGCATAGGATAAAACAACATAAATACAATTTAATAAAGCATAAGATAAAACAACATGAATACAATTTAATAAAGCATAGGTTAAAACAACATAAATACAATTTAATAAAGCATAGGATAAAACAACATAAATACAATTTAATAAAGCATAGGTTAAAACAACATAAATACAATTTAATAAAGCACAGGATAAAACAACATAAATACAATTTAATAAAGCATAAGACAAAAAAACATAAATACAATTTAATAAAGCATATGTTAAAGCAACATAAATACAATTTAATAAAGCATAGGTTAAAACAACATAAATACAATTTAATAAAGCATAGGATAAAACAACCTAAATACAATTTAATAAAGCATAGGTTAAAACAACATAAATACAATTTAATAAAGCACAGGATAAAACAACATAAATACAATTTAATAAAGCATAAGACAAAAAAACATAAATACAATTTAATAAAGCATATGTTAAAGCAACATAAATACAATTTAATAAAGCATAGGTTAAAACAACATAAATACAATTTAATAAAGCATAGGATAAAACAACCTAAATACAATTTAATAAAGCTTAGGATAAAACAACATAAATACAATTTAATAAAGCATAGGATAAAACAACATAAATACAATTTAATAAAGCATAAGACAAAAAAACATAAATACAATTTAATAAAGCATATGTTAAAGCAACATAAATACAATTTAATAAAGCATAGGTTAAAACAGCATAAATACAATTTAATAAAGCATAGGATAAAACAACCTAAATACAATTTAATAAAGCTTAGGATAAAACAACATAAATACAATTTAATAAAGCATAGGATAAAACAACATAAATACAATTTAATAAAGCATAGGATAAAACAACATAAATACAATTTAATAGATCATAGGCTAAAACAACATAAATACAATTTATAAAGCATAGGATAAAACAACATAAATACAATTTAATAAAGCATAGGATAAAACAACATAAATACAATTTAATAAAGCATAGGATTAAACAACATAAATACTATTTAATAAAGCATAGGATAAAATCACATAAATACAATTTAATAAAGCACAGGATAAAACAACATAAATAAAATTTAATAAAGCATAGGATACAACAACATAAATACAATTTAATAAAGCATAGGATAAACAACATAAATACAATTTAATAAAGCATAGGCTAAAACTACATAAATACAATTTAATAAAGCTTAGGATAAAACAAATTAAATACAATATAATAAAGCATAGGATAAAACAACATAAATTCAATTTAATAAAGCATAGGATAAAACAACATAAATACAATTTAATAAAGCATAAGATAAAACAACATGAATACAATTTAATAAAGCATAGGTTAAAACAACATAAATACAATTTAATAAAGCATAGGATAAAACAACATAAATACAATTTAATAAAGCATAGGTTAAAACAACATAAATACAATTTAATAAAGCATAAGACAAAAAAACATAAATACAATTTAATAAAGCATATGTTAAAGCAACATAAATACAATTTAATAAAGCATAGGTTAAAACAACATAAATACAATTTAATAAAGCATAGGATAAAACAACCTAAATACAATTTAATAAAGCTTAGGATAAAACAACATAAATAAAATTTAATAAAGCATAGGATAAAACAACATAAATACAATTTAATAAAGCATAGGATAAAACAACATAAATACAATTTAATAGAGCATAGGCTAAAACAACATAAATACAATTTATAAAGCATAGGATAAAACAACATAAATACAATTTAATAAAGCATAGGATAAAACAACATAAATACAATTTAATAAAGCATAGGATTAAACAACATAAATACTATTTAATAAAGCATAGGATAAAACCACATAAATACAATTTAATAAAGCACAGGATAAAACAACATAAATAAAATTTAATAAAGCATAGGATACAACAACATAAATACAATTTAGTAAAGCATAGGTCAAAATAACATAAATACAATTTAATAAAGCATAGGATAAAACAACATAAATACAATTTAATAAAGCATAGGATAAAACAACATAAATAAAAATTAATAAAGCATAGGATAAAACAACATAAATTCAATTTAATAAAACATAGGTTAAAACAACATAAATACTATTTAATAAAGCATAGGATAAAACCACATAAATACAATTTAATAAAGCACAGGATAAAACAACATAAATAAAATTTAATAAAGCATAGGATACAACAACATAAATACAATTTAATAAAGCATAGGATAAACAACATAAATACAATTTAATAAAGCATAGGCTAAAACTACATAAATACAATTTAATAAAGCTTAGGATAAAACAAATTAAATACAATATAATAAAGCATAGGATAAAACAACATAAATTCAATTTAATAAAGCATAGGATAAAACAACATAAATACAATTTAATAAAGCATAAGATAAAACAACATGAATACAATTTAATAAAGCATAGTTTAAAACAACATAAATACAATTTAATAAAGCATAGGATAAAACCACAGAATTACAATTTAATAAAGCATAGGATAAAACATCATAAATACAATTTAATAAAGCATAGGACAAAACAACATAAATACAATTTAATAAAGCATAGGATAAAACAACATAAATACAATTTAATGAAACATAGGATAAACAACATAAATGCAATTTAATAAAGCATAGGATAAACAACATAAATACAATTTAATAAAGCATAGGCTAAAACTACATAAATACAATTTAATAAAGCTTACGATAAAACAAATTAAATACAATATAATAAAGCATAGGATAAAACAACATAAATTCAATTTAATAAAGCATAGGATAAAACAACATAAATACAATTTAATAAAGCATAAGATAAAACAACATGAATACAATTTAATAAAGCATAGGTTAAAACAACATAAATACAATTTAATAAAGCATAGGATAAAACAACATAAATACAATTTAATAAAGCATAGGTTAAAACAACATAAATACAATTTAATAAAGCACAGGATAAAACAACATAAATACAATTTAATAAAGCATAAGACAAAAAAACATAAATACAATTTAATAAAGCATATGTTAAAGCAACATAAATACAATTTAATAAAGCATAGGTTAAAACAACATAAATACAATTTAATAAAGCATAGGATAAAACAACCTAAATACAATTTAATAAAGCTTAGGATAAAACAACATAAATACAATTTAATAAAGCATAGGATAAAACAACATAAATACAATTTAATAAAGCATAAGACAAAAAAACATAAATACAATTTAATAAAGCATATGTTAAAGCAACATAAATACAATTTAATAAAGCATAGGTTAAAACAGCATAAATACAATTTAATAAAGCATAGGATAAAACAACCTAAATACAATTTAATAAAGCTTAGGATAAAACAACATAAATACAATTTAATAAAGCATAGGATAAAACAACATAAATACAATTTAATAAAGCATAGGATAAAACAACATAAATACAATTTAATAGATCATAGGCTAAAACAACATAAATACAATTTATAAAGCATAGGATAAAACAACATAAATACAATTTAATAAAGCATAGGATAAAACAACATAAATACAATTTAATAAAGCATAGGATTAAACAACATAAATACTATTTAATAAAGCATAGGATAAAATCACATAAATACAATTTAATAAAGCACAGGATAAAACAACATAAATAAAATTTAATAAAGCATAGGATACAACAACATAAATACAATTTAATAAAGCATAGGATAAACAACATAAATACAATTTAATAAAGCATAGGCTAAAACTACATAAATACAATTTAATAAAGCTTAGGATAAAACAAATTAAATACAATATAATAAAGCATAGGATAAAACAACATAAATTCAATTTAATAAAGCATAGGATAAAACAACATAAATACAATTTAATAAAGCATAAGATAAAACAACATGAATACAATTTAATAAAGCATAGGTTAAAACAACATAAATACAATTTAATAAAGCATAGGATAAAACAACATAAATACAATTTAATAAAGCATAGGTTAAAACAACATAAATACAATTTAATAAAGCATAAGACAAAAAAACATAAATACAATTTAATAAAGCATATGTTAAAGCAACATAAATACAATTTAATAAAGCATAGGTTAAAACAACATAAATACAATTTAATAAAGCATAGGATAAAACAACCTAAATACAATTTAATAAAGCTTAGGATAAAACAACATAAATAAAATTTAATAAAGCATAGGATAAAACAACATAAATACAATTTAATAAAGCATAGGATAAAACAACATAAATACAATTTAATAGAGCATAGGCTAAAACAACATAAATACAATTTATAAAGCATAGGATAAAACAACATAAATACAATTTAATAAAGCATAGGATAAAACAACATAAATACAATTTAATAAAGCATAGGATTAAACAACATAAATACTATTTAATAAAGCATAGGATAAAACCACATAAATACAATTTAATAAAGCACAGGATAAAACAACATAAATAAAATTTAATAAAGCATAGGATACAACAACATAAATACAATTTAGTAAAGCATAGGTCAAAATAACATAAATACAATTTAATAAAGCATAGGATAAAACAACATAAATACAATTTAATAAAGCATAGGATAAAACAACATAAATAAAAATTAATAAAGCATAGGATAAAACAACATAAATTCAATTTAATAAAACATAGGTTAAAACAACATAAATACTATTTAATAAAGCATAGGATAAAACCACATAAATACAATTTAATAAAGCACAGGATAAAACAACATAAATAAAATTTAATAAAGCATAGGATACAACAACATAAATACAATTTAATAAAGCATAGGATAAACAACATAAATACAATTTAATAAAGCATAGGCTAAAACTACATAAATACAATTTAATAAAGCTTAGGATAAAACAAATTAAATACAATATAATAAAGCATAGGATAAAACAACATAAATTCAATTTAATAAAGCATAGGATAAAACAACATAAATACAATTTAATAAAGCATAAGATAAAACAACATGAATACAATTTAATAAAGCATAGTTTAAAACAACATAAATACAATTTAATAAAGCATAGGATAAAACCACAGAATTACAATTTAATAAAGCATAGGATAAAACATCATAAATACAATTTAATAAAGCATAGGACAAAACAACATAAATACAATTTAATAAAGCATAGGATAAAACAACATAAATACAATTTAATGAAACATAGGATAAACAACATAAATGCAATTTAATAAAGCATAGGATAAACAACATAAATACAATTTAATAAAGCATAGGCTAAAACTACATAAATACAATTTAATAAAGCTTACGATAAAACAAATTAAATACAATATAATAAAGCATAGGATAAAACAACATAAATTCAATTTAATAAAGCATAGGATAAAACAACATAAATACAATTTAATAAAGCATAAGATAAAACAACATGAATACAATTTAATAAAGCATAGGTTAAAACAACATAAATACAATTTAATAAAGCATAGGATAAAACAACATAAATACAATTTAATAAAGCATAGGTTAAAACAACATAAATACAATTTAATAAAGCACAGGATAAAACAACATAAATACAATTTAATAAAGCATAAGACAAAAAAACACAAATACAATTTAATAAAGCATATGTTAAAGCAACATAAATACAATTTAATAAAGCATAGGTTAAAACAACATAAATACAATTTAATAAAGCATAGGATAAAACAACCTAAATACAATTTAATAAAGCTTAGGATAAAACAACATAAATACAATTTAATAAAGCATAGGATAAAACAACATAAATACAATTTAATAAAGCATAGGATAAAACAACATAAATACAATTTAATAGATCATAGGCTAAAACAACATAAATACAATTTATAAAGCATAGGATAAAACAACATAAATACAATTTAATAAAGCATAGGATAAAACAACATAAATACAATTTAATAAAGCATAGGATTAAACAACATAAATACTATTTAATAAAGCATAGGATAAAACCACATAAATACAATTTAATAAAGCACAGGATAAAACAACATAAATACAATTTAATAAAGCATAGGATAAAACAACATAAATACAATTTAATAAAGCATAGGATAAAACAACATAAATACAATTTAATAAAGCATATGATAAAACAACATAAATAAAATTTAATAAAGCATAGGTTAAAACAAAATAAATACAATTTAATAAAGCATAGGATAAAACCACAGAAATACAATATAATAAAGCATAGGATAAAACAACATAAATACAATTTAATAAAGCATAGGATAAAACAACATAAATAAAATTTAATAAAGCATAGGATAAAACAACATAAATACATTTTAATAAAGCATATGATAAAACAACATAAATACAATTTAATAAAGTATAGGTTAAAACAACATAAATACAATTTAATAAAGCATAGGATAAAACAACATAAATACAATTTAATAAAGCATAGGATAAAACAACATAAATAAAATTTAATAAAGCATAGGATAAAACAACATAAATACAATTTAATAAAGCATAGGATAAAACAACATAAATACAATTTAATAAAGCATAGGATAAAACAACATAAATACAATTTAATAAAGCATAGGATAAAACAACATAAATACAATTTAATAAAGCATAGGATAAAACAACATAAATAAAATTTAATAAAGCATAGGTTAAAATAACATAAATACAATTTAATAAAGCATAGGACAAAACAACATAAAAACAATTTAATAAAGCATAGTTTAAAACAACATAAATACAATTTAATAAAGCATAGGATAAAACCACAGAATTACAATTTAATAAAGCATAGGATAAAACATCATAAATACAATTTAATAAAGCATAGGACAAAACAACATAAATACAATTTAATAAAGCATAGGCTAAAACTACATAAATACAATTTAATAAAGCTTACGATAAAACAAATTAAATACAATATAATAAAGCATAGGATAAAACAACATAAATTCAATTTAATAAAGCATAGGATAAAACAACATAAATACAATTTAATAAAGCATAAGATAAAACAACATGAATACAATTTAATAAAGCATAGGTTAAAACAACATAAATACAATTTAATAAAGCACAGGATAAAACAACATAAATACAATTTAATAAAGCATAAGACAAAAAAACATAAATACAATTTAATAAAGCATATGTTAAAGCAACATAAATACAATTTAATAGAGCATAGGCTAAAACAACATAAATACAATTTATAAAGCATAGGATAAAACAACATAAATACAATTTAATAAAGCATAGGATAAAACAACATAAATACAATTTAATAAAGCATAGGATTAAACAACATAAATACTATTTAATAAAGCATAGGATAAAACCACATAAATACAATTTAATAAAGCACAGGATAAAACAACATAAATAAAATTTAATAAAGCATAGGATACAACAACATAAATACAATTTAGTAAAGCATAGGTCAAAATAACATAAATACAATTTAATAAAGCATAGGATAAAACAACATAAATACAATTTAATAAAGCATAGGATAAAACAACATAAATAAAAATTAATAAAGCATAGGATAAAACAACATAAATTCAATTTAATAAAACATAGGTTAAAACAACATAAATACTATTTAATAAAGCATAGGATAAAACCACATAAATACAATTTAATAAAGCACAGGATAAAACAACATAAATAAAATTTAATAAAGCATAGGATACAACAACATAAATACAATTTAATAAAGCATAGGATAAACAACATAAATACAATTTAATAAAGCATAGGCTAAAACTACATAAATACAATTTAATAAAGCTTAGGATAAAACAAATTAAATACAATATAATAAAGCATAGGATAAAACAACATAAATTCAATTTAATAAAGCATAGGATAAAACAACATAAATACAATTTAATAAAGCATAAGATAAAACAACATGAATACAATTTAATAAAGCATAGTTTAAAACAACATAAATACAATTTAATAAAGCATAGGATAAAACCACAGAATTACAATTTAATAAAGCATAGGATAAAACATCATAAATACAATTTAATAAAGCATAGGACAAAACAACATAAATACAATTTAATAAAGCATAGGATAAAACAACATAAATACAATTTAATGAAACATAGGATAAACAACATAAATGCAATTTAATAAAGCATAGGATAAACAACATAAATACAATTTAATAAAGCATAGGCTAAAACTACATAAATACAATTTAATAAAGCTTACGATAAAACAAATTAAATACAATATAATAAAGCATAGGATAAAACAACATAAATTCAATTTAATAAAGCATAGGATAAAACAACATAAATACAATTTAATAAAGCATAAGATAAAACAACATGAATACAATTTAATAAAGCATAGGTTAAAACAACATAAATACAATTTAATAAAGCATAGGATAAAACAACATAAATACAATTTAATAAAGCATAGGTTAAAACAACATAAATACAATTTAATAAAGCACAGGATAAAACAACATAAATACAATTTAATAAAGCATAAGACAAAAAAACACAAATACAATTTAATAAAGCATATGTTAAAGCAACATAAATACAATTTAATAAAGCATAGGTTAAAACAACATAAATACAATTTAATAAAGCATAGGATAAAACAACCTAAATACAATTTAATAAAGCTTAGGATAAAACAACATAAATACAATTTAATAAAGCATAGGATAAAACAACATAAATACAATTTAATAAAGCATAGGATAAAACAACATAAATACAATTTAATAGATCATAGGCTAAAACAACATAAATACAATTTATAAAGCATAGGATAAAACAACATAAATACAATTTAATAAAGCATAGGATAAAACAACATAAATACAATTTAATAAAGCATAGGATTAAACAACATAAATACTATTTAATAAAGCATAGGATAAAACCACATAAATACAATTTAATAAAGCACAGGATAAAACAACATAAATACAATTTAATAAAGCATAGGATAAAACAACATAAATACAATTTAATAAAGCATAGGATAAAACAACATAAATACAATTTAATAAAGCATATGATAAAACAACATAAATAAAATTTAATAAAGCATAGGTTAAAACAAAATAAATACAATTTAATAAAGCATAGGATAAAACCACAGAAATACAATATAATAAAGCATAGGATAAAACAACATAAATACAATTTAATAAAGCATAGGATAAAACAACATAAATAAAATTTAATAAAGCATAGGATAAAACAACATAAATACATTTTAATAAAGCATATGATAAAACAACATAAATACAATTTAATAAAGTATAGGTTAAAACAACATAAATACAATTTAATAAAGCATAGGATAAAACAACATAAATACAATTTAATAAAGCATAGGATAAAACAACATAAATAAAATTTAATAAAGCATAGGATAAAACAACATAAATACAATTTAATAAAGCATAGGATAAAACAACATAAATACAATTTAATAAAGCATAGGATAAAACAACATAAATACAATTTAATAAAGCATAGGATAAAACAACATAAATACAATTTAATAAAGCATAGGATAAAACAACATAAATAAAATTTAATAAAGCATAGGTTAAAATAACATAAATACAATTTAATAAAGCATAGGACAAAACAACATAAAAACAATTTAATAAAGCATAGTTTAAAACAACATAAATACAATTTAATAAAGCATAGGATAAAACCACAGAATTACAATTTAATAAAGCATAGGATAAAACATCATAAATACAATTTAATAAAGCATAGGACAAAACAACATAAATACAATTTAATAAAGCATAGGCTAAAACTACATAAATACAATTTAATAAAGCTTACGATAAAACAAATTAAATACAATATAATAAAGCATAGGATAAAACAACATAAATTCAATTTAATAAAGCATAGGATAAAACAACATAAATACAATTTAATAAAGCATAAGATAAAACAACATGAATACAATTTAATAAAGCATAGGTTAAAACAACATAAATACAATTTAATAAAGCACAGGATAAAACAACATAAATACAATTTAATAAAGCATAAGACAAAAAAACATAAATACAATTTAATAAAGCATATGTTAAAGCAACATAAATACAATTTAATAAAGCATAGGTTAAAACAACATAAATACAATTTAATAAAGCATAGGATAAAACAACCTAAATACAATTTAATAAAGCTTAGGATAAAACAACATAAATACAATTTAATAAAGCATAGGATAAAACAACATAAATACAATTTAATAAAGCATAGGATAAAACAACATAAATACAATTTAATAGATCATAGGCTAAAACAACATAAATACAATTTATAAAGCATAGGATAAAACAACATAAATACAATTTAATAAAGCATAGGATAAAACAACATAAATACAATTTAATAAAGCATAGGATTAAACAGCATAAATACTATTTAATAAAGCATAGGATAAAACCACATAAATACAATTTAATAAAGCACAGGATAAAACAACATAAATACAATTTAATAAAGCATAGGATAAAACAACATAAATACAATTTAATAAAGCATAGGATAAAACAACATAAATACAATTTAATAAAGCATAGGATAAAACAACATAAATAAAATTTAATAAAGCATAGGTTAAAACAAAATAAATACAATTTAATAAAGCATAGGATAAAACCACAGAAATACAATATAATAAAGCATAGGATAAAACAACATAAATACAATTTAATAAAGCATAGGACAAAACAACATAAATACAATTTAAAAAAGCAGAGGATAAAACAACATAAATACATTTTAATAAAGCATAGGCTAAAACTACATAAATACAATTTAATAAAGCATAGGATAAAACAACATAAATTCAATTTAATAAAGCATAGGATAAAACAACATAAATACAATTTATTAAAGCACAGGATAAAACAAAATAAATAAAATTTAATAAAGCATAGGATAAAACAACATAAATTCAACTTAATAAAGCATAGGATAAAACAACATAAATACAATTTAATAAAGCACAGGATAAAACAAAATAAATAAAATTTAATAAAGCATAGGATAAAACAACATAAATAAAATGTAATAAAGCATAGGATAAAAAAACATAAATACAATTTAATAAAGCATAGGATAAAACAACATAAATAAAATTTAATAAAGCATAGGATAAAACAACATAAATACAATTTAATAAAGCATATGATAAAACAACATAAATACAATTTAATAAAGTATAGGTTAAAACAACATAAATACAATTTAATAAAGCATAGGATAAAACAACATAAATACAATTTAATAAAGCATAGGATAAAACAACATAAATAAAATTTAATAAAGCATAGGATAAAACAACATAAATACAATTTAATAAAGCATAGGATAAAACAACATAAATACAATTTAATAAAGCATAGGATAAAACAACATAAATAAAATTTAATAAAGCATAGGTTAAAATAACATAAATACAATTTAATAAAGCATAGGACAAAACAACATAAAAACAATTTAATAAAGCATAGTTTAAAACAACATAAATACAATTTAATAAAGCATAGGATAAAACAACATAAATACAATTTAATGAAACATAGGTTAAACAACATAAATACAATTTAACAAAGCATAGGATAAACAACATAAATACAATTTAATAAAGCATAGGCTAAAACTACATAAATACAATTTAATAAAGCTTACGATAAAACAAATTAAATACAATATAATAAAGCATAGGATAAAACAACATAAATTCAATTTAATAAAGCATAGGATAAAACAACATAAATACAATTTAATAAAGCATAAGATAAAACAACATGAATACAATTTAATAAAGCATAGGATAAAACAACATAAATACAATTTAATAAAGCATAGGTTAAAACAACATAAATACAATTTAATAAAGCATAGGATAAAACAACATAAATTCAATTTAATAAAGCATAGGATAAAACAACATAAATACAATTTAATAAAGCACAGGATAAAACAAAATAAATAAAATTTAATAAAGCATAGGATAAAACAACATAAATAAAATGTAATAAAGCATAGGATAAAACAACATAAATACAATTTAATAAAGCATAGGATAAAACAACATAAATAAAATTTAATAAAGCATAGGATAAAACAACATAAATACAATTTAATAAAGCATATGATAAAACAACATAAATACAATTTAATAAAGTATAGGTTAAAACAACATAAATACAATTTCATAAAGCATAGGCTAAAACTACATAAATACAATTTAATAAAGCTTACGATAAAACAAATTAAATACAATATAATAAAGCATAGGATAAAACAACATAAATTCAATTTAATAAAGCATAGGATAAAACAACATAAATACAATTTAATAAAGCATAAGATAAAACAACATGAATACAATTTAATAAAGCATAGGTTAAAACAACATAAATACAATTTAATAAAGCATAGGATAAAACAACATAAATACAATTTAATAAAGCATAGGTTAAAACAACATAAATACAATTTAATAAAGCACAGGATAAAACAACATAAATACAATTTAATAAAGCATAAGACAAAAAAACATAAATACAATTTAATAAAGCATATGTTAAAGCAACATAAATACAATTTAATAAAGCATAGGTTAAAACAACATAAATACAATTTAATAAAGCATAGGATAAAACAACATAAATACAATTTAATAGATCATAGGCTAAAACAACATAAATACAATTTATAAAGCATAGGATAAAACAACATAAATACAATTTAATAAAGCATAGGATAAAACAACATAAATACAATTTAATAAAGCATAGGATTAAACAACATAAATACTATTTAATAAAGCATAGGATAAAACCACATAAATACAATTTAATAAAGCACAGGATAAAACAACATAAATAAAATTTAATAAAGCATAGGATACAACAACATAAATACAATTTAATAAAGCTTAGGATAAAACAACATAAATACAATTTAATAAAGCATAGGATAAAACAACATAAATACAATTTAATAAAGCATAGGATAAAACAACATAAATACAATTTAATAGATCATAGGCTAAAACAACATAAATACAATTTATAAAGCATAGGATAAAACAACATAAATACAATTTAATAAAGCATAGGATTAAACAACATAAATACTATTTAATAAAGCATAGGATAAAACCACATAAATACAATTTAATAAAGCACAGGATAAAACAACATAAATAAAATTTAATAAAGCATAGGATACAACAACATAAATACAATTTAATAAAGCATAGGATAAACAACATAAATACAATTTAATAAAGCATAGGCTAAAACTACATAAATACAATTTAATAATGCTTACGATAAAACAAATTAAATACAATATAATAAAGCATAGGATAAAACAACATAAATTCAATTTAATAAAGCATAGGATAAAACAACATAAATACAATTTAATAAAGCATAAGATAAAACAACATGAATACAATTTAATAAAGCATAGGATAAAACAACATAAATACAATTTAATAAAGCATAGGTTAAAACAACATAAATACAATTTAATAAAGCATAGGATAAAACAACATAAATTCAATTTAATAAAGCATAGGATAAAACAACATAAATACAATTTAATAAAGCACAGGATAAAACAAAATAAATAAAATTTAATAAAGCATAGGATAAAACAACATAAATAAAATGTAATAAAGCATAGGATAAAACAACATAAATACAATTTAATAAAGCATAGGATAAAACAACATAAATAAAATTTAATAAAGCATAGGATAAAACAACATAAATACAATTTAATAAAGCATATGATAAAACAACATAAATACAATTTAATAAAGTATAGGTTAAAACAACATAAATACAATTTCATAAAGCATAGGCTAAAACTACATAAATACAATTTAATAAAGCTTACGATAAAACAAATTAAATACAATATAATAAAGCATAGGATAAAACAACATAAATTCAATTTAATAAAGCATAGGATAAAACAACATAAATACAATTTAATAAAGCATAAGATAAAACAACATGAATACAATTTAATAAAGCATAGGTTAAAACAACATAAATACAATTTAATAAAGCATAGGATAAAACAACATAAATACAATTTAATAAAGCATAGGTTAAAACAACATAAATACAATTTAATAAAGCACAGGATAAAACAACATAAATACAATTTAATAAAGCATAAGACAAAAAAACATAAATACAATTTAATAAAGCATATGTTAAAGCAACATAAATACAATTTAATAAAGCATAGGTTAAAACAACATAAATACAATTTAATAAAGCATAGGATAAAACAACATAAATACAATTTAATAGATCATAGGCTAAAACAACATAAATACAATTTATAAAGCATAGGATAAAACAACATAAATACAATTTAATAAAGCATAGGATAAAACAACATAAATACAATTTAATAAAGCATAGGATTAAACAACATAAATACTATTTAATAAAGCATAGGATAAAACCACATAAATACAATTTAATAAAGCACAGGATAAAACAACATAAATAAAATTTAATAAAGCATAGGATACAACAACATAAATACAATTTAATAAAGCTTAGGATAAAACAACATAAATACAATTTAATAAAGCATAGGATAAAACAACATAAATACAATTTAATAAAGCATAGGATAAAACAACATAAATACAATTTAATAGATCATAGGCTAAAACAACATAAATACAATTTATAAAGCATAGGATAAAACAACATAAATACAATTTAATAAAGCATAGGATTAAACAACATAAATACTATTTAATAAAGCATAGGATAAAACCACATAAATACAATTTAATAAAGCACAGGATAAAACAACATAAATAAAATTTAATAAAGCATAGGATACAACAACATAAATACAATTTAATAAAGCATAGGATAAACAACATAAATACAATTTAATAAAGCATAGGCTAAAACTACATAAATACAATTTAATAATGCTTAGGATAAAACAAATTAAATACAATATAATAAAGCATAGGATAAAACAACATAAATTCAATTTAATAAAGCATAGGATAAAACAACATAAATACAATTTAATAAAGCATAAGATAAAACAACATGAATACAATTTAATAAAGCATAGGTTAAAACAACATAAATACAATTTAATAAAGCATAGGATAAAACAACATAAATACAATTTAATAAAGCATAGGTTAAAACAACATAAATACAATTTAATAAAGCACAGGATAAAACAACATAAATACAATTTAATAAAGCATAAGACAAAAAAACATAAATACAATTTAATAAAGCATATGTTAAAGCAACATAAATACAATTTAATAAAGCATAGGTTAAAACAACATAAATACAATTTAATAAAGCATAGGATAAAACAACCTAAATACAATTTAATAAAGCTTAGGATAAAACAACATAAATACAATTTAATAAAGCATAGGATAAAACAACATAAATACAATTTAATAAAGCATAGGATAAAACAACATAAATACAATTTAATAGAGCATAGGCTAAAACAACATAAATACAATTTATAAAGCATAGGATAAAACAACATAAATACAATTTAATAAAGCATAGGATAAAACAACATAAATACAATTTAATAAAGCATAGGATTAAACAACATAAATACTATTTAATAAAGCATAGGATAAAACCACATAAATACAATTTAATAAAGCACAGGATAAAACAACATAAATAAAATTTAATAAAGCATAGGATACAACAACATAAATACAATTTAGTAAAGCATAGGTCAAAATAACATAAATACAATTTAATAAAGCATAGGATAAAACAACATAAATACAATTTAATAAAGCATAGGATAAAACAACATAAATAAAATTTAATAAAGCATAGGATAAAACAACATAAATTCAATTTAATAAAACATAGGATAAAACAACATAAATACAATTTAATAAAGCATAGGATAAAACAACATGAATACAATTTAATAAAGCATAGGATAAAACAACATAAATACAATTTAATAAAGCATAGGTTAAAACAACATAAATACTATTTAATAAAGCATAGGATAAAACCACATAAATACAATTTAATAAAGCACAGGATAAAACAACATAAATAAAATTTAATAAAGCATAGGATACAACAACATAAATACAATTTAATAAAGCATAGGATAAACAACATAAATACAATTTAATAAAGCATAGGCTAAAACTACATAAATACAATTTAATAAAGCTTAGGATAAAACAAATTAAATACAATATAATAAAGCATAGGATAAAACAACATAAATTCAATTTAATAAAGCATAGGATAAAACAACATAAATACAATTTAATAAAGCATAAGATAAAACAACATGAATACAATTTAATAAAGCATAGGTTAAAACAACATAAATACAATTTAATAAAGCATAGGATAAAACAACATAAATACAATTTAATAAAGCATAGGTTAAAACAACATAAATACAATTTAATAAAGCACAGGATAAAACAACATAAATACAATTTAATAAAGCATAAGACAAAAAAACATAAATACAATTTAATAAAGCATATGTTAAAGCAACATAAATACAATTTAATAAAGCATAGGTTAAAACAACATAAATACAATTTAATAAAGCATAGGATAAAACAACCTAAATACAATTTAATAAAGCATAGGTTAAAACAACATAAATACAATTTAATAAAGCACAGGATAAAACAACATAAATACAATTTAATAAAGCATAAGACAAAAAAACATAAATACAATTTAATAAAGCATATGTTAAAGCAACATAAATACAATTTAATAAAGCATAGGTTAAAACAACATAAATACAATTTAATAAAGCATAGGATAAAACAACCTAAATACAATTTAATAAAGCTTAGGATAAAACAACATAAATACAATTTAATAAAGCATAGGATAAAACAACATAAATACAATTTAATAAAGCATAAGACAAAAAAACATAAATACAATTTAATAAAGCATATGTTAAAGCAACATAAATACAATTTAATAAAGCATAGGTTAAAACAGCATAAATACAATTTAATAAAGCATAGGATAAAACAACCTAAATACAATTTAATAAAGCTTAGGATAAAACAACATAAATACAATTTAATAAAGCATAGGATAAAACAACATAAATACAATTTAATAAAGCATAGGATAAAACAACATAAATACAATTTAATAGATCATAGGCTAAAACAACATAAATACAATTTATAAAGCATAGGATAAAACAACATAAATACAATTTAATAAAGCATAGGATAAAACAACATAAATACAATTTAATAAAGCATAGGATTAAACAACATAAATACTATTTAATAAAGCATAGGATAAAATCACATAAATACAATTTAATAAAGCACAGGATAAAACAACATAAATAAAATTTAATAAAGCATAGGATACAACAACATAAATACAATTTAATAAAGCATAGGATAAACAACATAAATACAATTTAATAAAGCATAGGCTAAAACTACATAAATACAATTTAATAAAGCTTAGGATAAAACAAATTAAATACAATATAATAAAGCATAGGATAAAACAACATAAATTCAATTTAATAAAGCATAGGATAAAACAACATAAATACAATTTAATAAAGCATAAGATAAAACAACATGAATACAATTTAATAAAGCATAGGTTAAAACAACATAAATACAATTTAATAAAGCATAGGATAAAACAACATAAATACAATTTAATAAAGCATAGGTTAAAACAACATAAATACAATTTAATAAAGCATAAGACAAAAAAACATAAATACAATTTAATAAAGCATATGTTAAAGCAACATAAATACAATTTAATAAAGCATAGGTTAAAACAACATAAATACAATTTAATAAAGCATAGGATAAAACAACCTAAATACAATTTAATAAAGCTTAGGATAAAACAACATAAATAAAATTTAATAAAGCATAGGATAAAACAACATAAATACAATTTAATAAAGCATAGGATAAAACAACATAAATACAATTTAATAGAGCATAGGCTAAAACAACATAAATACAATTTATAAAGCATAGGATAAAACAACATAAATACAATTTAATAAAGCATAGGATAAAACAACATAAATACAATTTAATAAAGCATAGGATTAAACAACATAAATACTATTTAATAAAGCATAGGATAAAACCACATAAATACAATTTAATAAAGCACAGGATAAAACAACATAAATAAAATTTAATAAAGCATAGGATACAACAACATAAATACAATTTAGTAAAGCATAGGTCAAAATAACATAAATACAATTTAATAAAGCATAGGATAAAACAACATAAATACAATTTAATAAAGCATAGGATAAAACAACATAAATAAAATTTAATAAAGCATAGGATAAAACAACATAAATTCAATTTAATAAAACATAGGTTAAAACAACATAAATACTATTTAATAAAGCATAGGATAAAACCACATAAATACAATTTAATAAAGCACAGGATAAAACAACATAAATAAAATTTAATAAAGCATAGGATACAACAACATAAATACAATTTAATAAAGCATAGGATAAACAACATAAATACAATTTAATAAAGCATAGGCTAAAACTACATAAATACAATTTAATAAAGCTTAGGATAAAACAAATTAAATACAATATAATAAAGCATAGGATAAAACAACATAAATTCAATTTAATAAAGCATAGGATAAAACAACATAAATACAATTTAATAAAGCATAAGATAAAACAACATGAATACAATTTAATAAAGCATAGGTTAAAACAACATAAATACAATTTAATAAAGCATAGGATAAAACAACATAAATACAATTTAATAAAGCATAGGTTAAAACAACATAAATACAATTTAATAAAGCACAGGATAAAACAACATAAATACAATTTAATAAAGCATAAGAAAAAAAAATATAAATACAATTTAATAAAGCATATGTTAAAGCAACATAAATACAATTTAATAAAGCATAGGTTAAAACAACATAAATACAATTTAATAAAGCATAGGATAAAACAACCTAAATACAATTTAATAAAGCATAGGTTAAAACAACATAAATACAATTTAATAAAGCACAGGATAAAACAACATAAATACAATTTAATAAAGCATAAGACAAAAAAACATAAATACAATTTAATAAAGCATATGTTAAAGCAACATAAATACAATTTAATAAAGCATAGGTTAAAACAACATAAATACAATTTCATAAAGCATAGGATAAAACAACCTAAATACAATTTAATAAAGCTTAGGATAAAACAACATAAATACAATTTAATAAAGCATAGGATAAAACAACATAAATACAATTTAATAAAGCATAGGATAAAACAACATAAATACAATTTAATAGATCATAGGCTAAAACAACATAAATACAATTTATAAAGCATAGGATAAAACAACATAAATACTATTTAATAAAGCATAGGATAAAACAACATAAATACAATTTAATAAAGCATAGGATTAAACAGCATAAATACTATTTAATAAAGCATAGGATAAAACCACATAAATACAATTTAATAAAGCACAGGATAAAACAACATAAATACAATTTAATAAAGCATAGGATAAAACAACATAAATACAATTTAATAAAGCATAGGATAAAACAACATAAATACAATTTAATAAAGCATATGATAAAACAACATAAATACAATTTAATAAAGTATAGGTTAAAACAACATAAATACAATTTAATAAAGCATAGGATAAAACAACATAAATACAATTTAATAAAGCATAGGATAAAACAACATAAATAAAATTTAATAAAGCATAGGATAAAACAACATAAATACAATTTAATAAAGCATAGGATAAAACAACATAAATACAATTTAATAAAGCATAGGATAAAACAACATAAATACAATTTAATAAAGCATAGGATAAAACAACATAAATACAATTTAATAAAGCATAGGATAAAACAACATAAATAAAATTTAATAAAGCATAGGTTAAAATAACATAAATACAATTTAATAAAGCATAGGACAAAACAACATAAAAACAATTTAATAAAGCATAGTTTAAAACAACATAAATACAATTTAATAAAGCATAGGATAAAACCACAGAATTACAATTTAATAAAGCATAGGATAAAACATCATAAATACAATTTAATAAAGCATAGGACAAAACAACATAAATACAATTTAATAAAGCATAGGATAAAACAACATAAATACAATTTAATGAAACATAGGTTAAACAACATAAATACAATTTAACAAAGCATAGGATAAACAACATAAATACAATTTAATAAAGCATAGGCTAAAACTACATAAATACAATTTAATAAAGCTTACGATAAAACAAATTAAATACAATATAAAAAAGCATAGGATAAAACAACATAAATTCAATTTAATAAAGCATAGGATAAAACAACATAAATACAATTTAATAAAGCATAAGATAAAACAACATGAATACAATTTAATAAAGCATAGGTTAAAACAACATAAATACAATTTAATAAAGCATAGGATAAAACAACATAAATACAATTTAATAAAGCATAGGTTAAAACAACATAAATACAATTTAATAAAGCACAGGATAAAACAACATAAATACAATTTAATAAAGCATAAGACAAAAAAACATAAATACAATTTAATAAAGCATAGGATAAAACAACATAAATACAATTTAATAAAGCATAGGATAAAACAACATAAATACAATTTAATAAAGCATAGGATAAAACAACATAAATAAAATTTAATAAAGCATAGGTTAAAATAACATAAATACAATTTAATAAAGCATAGTTTTAAACAACATAAAAACAATTTAATAAAGCATAGTTTTAAACAACATAAATACAATTTAATAAAGCATAGGATAAAACCACAGAATTACAATTTAATAAAGCATAGGATAAAACATCATAAATACAATTTAATAAAGCATAGGACAAAACAACATAAATACAATTTAATAAAGCATAGGATAAAACAACATAAATACAATTTAATGAAACATAGGTTAAACAACATAAATACAATTTAACAAAGCATAGGATAAACAACATAAATACAATTTAATAAAGCATAGGCTAAAACTACATAAATACAATTTAATAAAGCTTACGATAAAACAAATTAAATACAATATAATAAAGCATAGGATAAAACAACATAAATTCAATTTAATAAAGCATAGGATAAAACAACATAAATACAATTTAATAAAGCATAAGATAAAACAACATGAATACAATTTAATAAAGCATAGGTTAAAACAACATAAATACAATTTAATAAAGCATAAGACAAAAAAACATAAATACAATTTAATAAAGCATATGTTAAAGCAACATAAATACAATTTAATAAAGCATAGGTTAAAACAACATAAATACAATTTAATAAAGCATAGGATAAAACAACCTAAATACAATTTAATAAAGCATAAGACAAAAAAACATAAATACAATTTAATAAAGCATATGTTAAAGCAACATAAATACAATTTAATAAAGCATAGGTTAAAACAACATAAATACAATTTAATAAAGCATAGGATAAAACAACCTAAATACAATTTAATAAAGCTTAGGATAAAACAGCATAAATACAATTTAATAAAGCATAGGATAAAACAACATAAATACAATTTAATAAAGCATAGGATAAAACAACATAAATACAATTTAATAGATCATAGGCTAAAACAACATAAATACAATTTATAAAGCATAGGATAAAACAACATAAATACAATTTAATAAAGCATAGGATAAAACAACATAAATACAATTTAATAAAGCATAGGATAAAACAACATAAATAAAATTTAATAAAGCATAGGTTAAAACAAAATAAATACAATTTAATAAAGCATAAGATAAAACCACAGAAATACAATATAATAAAGCATAGGATAAAACAACATAAATACAATTTAATAAAGCATAGGACAAAACAACATAAATACAATTTAATAAAGCAGAGGATAAAACAACATAAATACAATTTAATAAAGCATAGGATAAAACAACATAAATAAAATTTAATAAAGCATAGGTTAAAATAACATAAATACAATTTAATAAAGCATAGGACAAAACAACATAAAAACAATTTAATAAAGCATAGTTTAAAACAACATAAATACAATTTAATAAAGCATAGGATAAAACCACAGAATTACAATTTAATAAAGCATAGGATAAAACATCATAAATACAATTTAATAAAGCATAGGACAAAACAACATAAATACAATTTAATAAAGCATAGGATAAAACAACATAAATACAATTTAATGAAACATAGGATAAACAACATAAATGCAATTTAATAAAGCATAGGATAAACAACATAAATACAATTTAATAAAGCATAGGCTAAAACTACATAAATACAATTTAATAAAGCTTACGATAAAACAAATTAAATACAATATAATAAAGCATAGGATAAAACAACATAAATTCAATTTAATAAAGCATAGGATAAAACAACATAAATACAATTTAATAAAGCATAAGATAAAACAACATGAATACAATTTAATAAAGCATAGGTTAAAACAACATAAATACAATTTAATAAAGCATAGGATAAAACAACATAAATACAATTTAATAAAGCATAGGTTAAAACAACATAAATACAATTTAATAAAGCACAGGATAAAACAACATAAATACAATTTAATAAAGCATAAGACAAAAAAACATAAATACAATTTAATAAAGCATATGTTAAAGCAACATAAATACAATTTAATAAAGCATAGGTTAAAACAACATAAATACAATTTAATAAAGCATAGGATAAAACAACCTAAATACAATTTAATAAAGCTTAGGATAAAACAACATAAATACAATTTAATAAAGCATAGGATAAAACAACATAAATACAATTTAATAAAGCATAGGATAAAACAACATAAATACAATTTAATAGATCATAGGCTAAAACAACATAAATACAATTTATAAAGCATAGGATAAAACAACATAAATACAATTTAATAAAGCATAGGATAAAACAACATAAATACAATTTAATAAAGCATAGGATTAAACAACATAAATACTATTTAATAAAGCATAGGATAAAACCACATAAATACAATTTAATAAAGCACAGGATAAAACAACATAAATACAATTTAATAAAGCATAGGATAAAACAACATAAATACAATTTAATAAAGCATAGGATAAAACAACATAAATACAATTTAATAAAGCATAGGATAAAACAACATAAATAAAATTTAATAAAGCATAGGTTAAAACAAAATAAATACAATTTAATAAAGCATAGGATAAAACCACAGAAATACAATATAATAAAGCATAGGATAAAACAACATAAATACAATTTAATAAAGCATAGGATAAAACAACATAAATAAAATTTAATAAAGCATAGGATAAAACAACATAAATACATTTCAATAAAGCATATGATAAAACAACATAAATACAATTTAATAAAGTATAGGTTAAAACAACATAAATACAATTTAATAAAGCATAGGATAAAACAACATAAATACAATTTAATAAAGCATAGGATAAAACAACATAAATAAAATTTAATAAAGCATAGGATAAAACAACATAAATACAATTTAATAAAGCATAGGATAAAACAACATAAATACAATTTAATAAAGCATAGGATAAAACAACATAAATAAAATTTAATAAAGCATAGGTTAAAATAACATAAATACAATTTAATAAAGCATAGGACAAAACAACATAAAAACAATTTAATAAAGCATAGTTTAAAACAACATAAATACAATTTAATAAAGCACAGGATAAAACAACATAAATACAATTTAATAAAGCATAAGACAAAAAAACATAAATACAATTTAATAAAGCATATGTTAAAACACCATAAATACAATTTAATAAAGCATAGGTTAAAACAACATAAATACAATTTAATAAAGCATAGGATAAAACAACCTAAATACAATTTAATAAAGCTTAGGATAAAACAACATAAATACAATTTAATAAAGCATAGGATAAAACAACATAAATACAATTTAATAAAGCATAGGATAAAACAACATAAATACAATTTAATAGATCATAGGCTAAAACAACATAAATACAATTTATAAAGCATAGGATAAAACAACATAAATACAATTTAATAAAGCATAGGATAAAACAACATAAATACAATTTAATAAAGCATAGGATTAAACAACATAAATACTATTTAATAAAGCATAGGATAAAACCACATAAATACAATTTAATAAAGCACAGGATAAAACAACATAAATAAAATTTAATAAAGCATAGGATACAACAACATAAATACAATTTAATAAAGCATAGGATAAACAACATAAATACAATTTAATAAAGCATAGGCTAAAACTACATAAATACAATTTAATAAAGCTTAGGATAAAACAAATTAAATACAATATAATAAAGCATAGGATAAAACAACATAAATTCAATTTAATAAAGCATAGGATAAAACAACATAAATACAATTTAATAAAGCATAAGATAAAACAACATGAATACAATTTAATAAAGCATAGGTTAAAACAACATAAATACAATTTAATAAAGCATAGGATAAAACAACATAAATACAATTTAATAAAGCATAGGTTAAAACAACATAAATACAATTTAATAAAGCACAGGATAAAACAACATAAATACAATTTAATAAAGCATAAGACAAAAAAACATAAATACAATTTAATAAAGCATATGTTAAAGCAACATAAATACAATTTAATAAAGCATAGGTTAAAACAACATAAATACAATTTAATAAAGCATAGGATAAAACAACCTAAATACAATTTAATAAAGCTTAGGATAAAACAACATAAATACAATTTAATAAAGCATAGGATAAAACAACATAAATACAATTTAATAAAGCATAGGATAAAACAACATGAATACAATTTAATAGAGCATAGGCTAAAACAACATAAATACAATTTATAAAGCATAGGATAAAACAACATAAATACAATTTAATAAAGCATAGGATAAAACAACATAAATACAATTTAATAAAGCATAGGATTAAACAACATAAATACTATTTAATAAAGCATAGGATAAAACCACATAAATACAATTTAATAAAGCACAGGATAAAACAACATAAATAAAATTTAATAAAGCATAGGATACAACAACATAAATACAATTTAGTAAAGCATAGGTCAAAATAACATAAATACAATTTAATAAAGCATAGGATAAAACAACATAAATACAATTTAATAAAGCATAGGATAAAACAACATAAATAAAATTTAATAAAGCATAGGATAAAACAACATAAATTCAACTTAATAAAACATAGGATAAAACAACATAAATACAATTTAATAAAGCATAGGATAAAACAACATGAATACAATTTAATAAAGCATAGGATAAAACAACATAAATACAATTTAATAAAGCATAGGTTAAAACAACATAAATACTATTTAATAAAGCATAGGATAAAACCACATAAATACAATTTAATAAAGCACAGGATAAAACAACATAAATAAAATTTAATAAAGCATAGGATACAACAACATAAATACAATTTAATAAAGCATAGGATAAACAACATAAATACAATTTAATAAAGCATAGGCTAAAACTACATAAATACAATTTAATAAAGCTTAGGATAAAACAAATTAAATACAATATAATAAAGCATAGGATAAAACAACATAAATTCAATTTAATAAAGCATAGGATAAAACAACATAAATACAATTTAATAAAGCATAAGATAAAACAACATGAATACAATTTAATAAAGCATAGGTTAAAACAACATAAATACAATTTAATAAAGCATAGGATAAAACAACATAAATACAATTTAATAAAGCATAGGTTAAAACAACATAAATACAATTTAATAAAGCACAGGATAAAACAACATAAATACAATTTAATAAAGCATAAGACAAAAAAACATAAATACAATTTAATAAAGCATATGTTAAAGCACCATAAATACAATTTAATAAAGCATAGGTTAAAACAACATAAATACAATTTAATAAAGCATAGGATAAAACAACCTAAATACAATTTAATAAAGCTTAGGATAAAACAACATAAATACAATTTAATAAAGCATAGGATAAAACAACATAAATACAATTTAATAAAGCATAGGATAAAACAACATAAATACAATTTAATAGATCATAGGCTAAAACAACATAAATACAATTTATAAAGCATAGGATAAAACAACATAAATACAATTTAATAAAGCATAGGATAAAACAACATAAATACAATTTAATAAAGCATAGGATTAAGCAACATAAATACTATTTAATAAAGCATAGGATAAAACCACATAAATACAATTTAATAAAGCACAGGATAAAACAACATAAATAAAATTTAATAAAGCATAGGATACAACAACATAAATACAATTTAATAAAGCATAGGATAAACAACATAAATACAATTTAATAAAGCATAGGCTAAAACTACATAAATACAATTTAATAAAGCTTAGGATAAAACAAATTAAATACAATATAATAAAGCATAGGATAAAACAACATAAATTCAATTTAATAAAGCATAGGATAAAACAACATAAATACAATTTAATAAAGCATAAGATAAAACAACATGAATACAATTTAATAAAGCATAGGTTAAAACAACATAAATACAATTTAATAAAGCATAGGATAAAACAACATAAATACAATTTAATAAAGCATAGGTTAAAACAACATAAATACAATTTAATAAAGCACAGGATAAAACAACATAAATACAATTTAATAAAGCATAAGACAAAAAAACATAAATACAATTTAATAAAGCATATGTTAAAGCAACATAAATACAATTTAATAAAGCATAGGTTAAAACAACATAAATACAATTTAATAAAGCATAGGATAAAACAACCTAAATACAATTTAATAAAGCTTAGGATAAAACAACATAAATACAATTTAATAAAGCATAGGATAAAACAACATAAATACAATTTAATAAAGCATAGGATAAAACAACATAAATACAATTTAATAGAGCATAGGCTAAAACAACATAAATACAATTTATAAAGCATAGGATAAAACAACATAAATACAATTTAATAAAGCATAGGATAAAACAACATAAATACAATTTAATAAAGCATAGGATTAAACAACATAAATACTATTTAATAAAGCATAGGATAAAACCACATAAATACAATTTAATAAAGCACAGGATAAAACAACATAAATAAAATTTAATAAAGCATAGGATACAACAACATAAATACAATTTAGTAAAGCATAGGTCAAAATAACATAAATACAATTTAATAAAGCATAGGATAAAACAACATAAATACAATTTAATAAAGCATAGGATAAAACAACATAAATAAAATTTAATAAAGCATTGGATAAAACAACATAAATTCAATTTAATAAAACATAGGATAAAACAACATAAATACAATTTAATAAAGCATAGGATAAAACAACATGAATACAATTTAATAAAGCATAGGATAAAACAACATAAATACAATTTAATAAAGCATAGGTTAAAACAACATAAATACTATTTAATAAAGCATAGGATAAAACCACATAAATACAATTTAATAAAGCACAGGATAAAACAACATAAATAAAATTTAATAAAGCATAGGATACAACAACATAAATACAATTTAATAAAGCATAGGATAAACAACATAAATACAATTTAATAAAGCATAGGCTAAAACTACATAAATACAATTTAATAAAGCTTAGGATAAAACAAATTAAATACAATATAATAAAGCATAGGATAAAACAACATAAATTCAATTTAATAAAGCATAAGACAAAAAAACATAAATACAATTTAATAAAGCATATGTTAAAGCAACATAAATACAATTTAATAAAGCATAGGTTAAAACAACATAAATACAATTTAATAAAGCATAGGATAAAACAACCTAAATACAATTTAATAAAGCATAGGTTAAAACAACATAAATACAATTTAATAAAGCACAGGATAAAACAACATAAATACAATTTAATAAAGCATAAGACAAAAAAACATAAATACAATTTAATAAAGCATAGGTTAAAACAACATAAATACAATTTAATAAAGCATAGGATAAAACAACCTAAATACAATTTAATAAAGCTTAGGATAAAACAACATAAATACAATTTAATAAAGCATAGGATAAAACAACATAAATACAATTTAATAAAGCATAAGACAAAAAAACATAAATACAATTTAATAAAGCATATGTTAAAGCAACATAAATACAATTTAATAAAGCATAGGTTAAAACAGCATAAATACAATTTAATAAAGCATAGGATAAAACAACCTAAATACAATTTAATAAAGCTTAGGATAAAACAACATAAATACAATTTAATAAAGCATAGGATAAAACAACATAAATACAATTTAATAAAGCATAGGATTAAACAACATAAATACTATTTAATAAAGCATAGGATAAAATCACATAAATACAATTTAATAAAGCACAGGATAAAACAACATAAATAAAATTTACTAAAGCATAGGATACAACAACATAAATACAATTTAATAAAGCATAGGATAAACAACATAAATACAATTTAATAAAGCATAGGCTAAAACTACATAAATACAATTTAATAAAGCTTAGGATAAAACAAATTAAATACAATATAATAAAGCATAGGATAAAACAACATAAATTCAATTTAATAAAGCATAGGATAAAACAACATAAATACAATTTAATAAAGCATAAGATAAAACAACATGAATACAATTTAATAAAGCATAGGTTAAAACAACATAAATACAATTTAATAAAGCATAGGATAAAACAACATAAATACAATTTAATAAAGCATAGGTTAAAACAACATAAATACAATTTAATAAAGCATAAGACAAAAAAACATAAATACAATTTAATAAAGCATATGTTAAAGCAACATAAATACAATTTAATAAAGCATAGGTTAAAACAACATAAATACAATTTAATAAAGCATAGGATAAAACAACCTAAATACAATTTAATAAAGCTTAGGATAAAACAACATAAATAAAATTTAATAAAGCATAGGATAAAACAACATAAATACAATTTAATAAAGCATAGGATAAAACAACATAAATACAATTTAATAGAGCATAGGCTAAAACAACATAAATACAATTTATAAAGCATAGGATAAAACAACATAAATACAATTTAATAAAGCATAGGATAAAACAACATAAATACAATTTAATAAAGCATAGGATTAAACAACATAAATACTATTTAATAAAGCATAGGATAAAACCACATAAATACAATTTAATAAAGCACAGGATAAAACAACATAAATAAAATTTAATAAAGCATAGGATACAACAACATAAATACAATTTAGTAAAGCATAGGTCAAAATAACATAAATACAATTTAATAAAGCATAGGATAAAACAACATAAATACAATTTAATAAAGCATAGGATAAAACAACATAAATAAAATTTAATAAAGCATAGGATAAAACAACATAAATTCAATTTAATAAAACATAGGATAAAACAACATAAATACAATTTAATAAAGCATAGGATAAAACAACATGAATACAATTTAATAAAGCATAGGATAAAACAACATAAATACAATTTAATAAAGCATAGGTTAAAACAACATAAATACTATTTAATAAAGCATAGGATAAAACCACATAAATACAATTTAATAAAGCACAGGATAAAACAACATAAATAAAATTTAATAAAGCATAGGATACAACAACATAAATACAATTTAATAAAGCATAGGATAAACAACATAAATACAATTTAATAAAGCATAGGCTAAAACTACATAAATACAATTTAATAAAGCTTAGGATAAAACAAATTAAATACAATATAATAAAGCATAGGATAAAACAACATAAATTCAATTTAATAAAGCATAGGATAAAACAACATAAATACAATTTAATAAAGCATAAGATAAAACAACATGAATACAATTTAATAAAGCATAGGTTAAAACAACATAAATACAATTTAATAAAGCATAGGATAAAACAACATAAATACAATTTAATAAAGCATAGGTTAAAACAACATAAATACAATTTAATAAAGCACAGGATAAAACAACATAAATACAATTTAATAAAGCATAAGACAAAAAAACATAAATACAATTTAATAAAGCATATGTTAAAGCAACATAAATACAATTTAATAAAGCCTAGGTTAAAACAACATGAATACAATTTAATAAAGCATAGGATAAAACAACCTAAATACAATTTAATAAAGCATAGGTTAAAACAACATAAATACAATTTAATAAAGCACAGGATAAAACAACATAAATACAATTTAATAAAGCATAAGACAAAAAAACATAAATACAATTTAATAAAGCATATGTTAAAGCAACATAAATACAATTTAATAAAGCATAGGTTAAAACAACATAAATACAATTTAATAAAGCATAGGATAAAACAACCTAAATACAATTTAATAAAGCTTAGGATAAAACAACATAAATACAATTTAATAAAGCATAGGATAAAACAACATAAATACAATTTAATAAAGCATAGGATAAAACAACATAAATACAATTTAATAGATCATAGGCTAAAACAACATAAATACAATTTATAAAGCATAGGATAAAACAACATAAATACAATTTAATAAAGCATAGGATAAAACAACATAAATACAATTTAATAAAGCATAGGATTAAACAGCATAAATACTATTTAATAAAGCATAGGATAAAACCACATAAATACAATTTAATAAAGCACAGGATAAAACAACATAAATACAATTTAATAAAGCCTAGGATAAAACAACATAAATACAATTTAATAAAGCATAGGATAAAACAACATAAATACAATTTAATAAAGCATATGATAAAACAACATAAATACAATTTAATAAAGTATAGGTTAAAACAACATAAATACAATTTAATAAAGCATAGGATAAAACAACATAAATACAATTTAATAAAGCATAGGATAAAACAACATAAATAAAATTTAATAAAGCATAGGATAAAACAAAATAAATACAATTTATTAAAGCATAGGATAAAACAACATAAATACAATTTAATAAAGCATAGGATAAAACAACATAAATACAATTTAATAAAGCATAGGATAAAACAACATAAATACAATTTAATAAAGCATAGGATAAAACAACATAAATAAAATTTAATAAAGCATAGGTTAAAATAACATAAATACAATTTAATAAAGCATAGGACAAAACAACATAAAAACAATTTAATAAAGCATAGTTTAAAACAACATAAATACAATTTAATAAAGCATAGGATAAAACCACAGAATTACAATTTAATAAAGCATAGGATAAAACATCATAAATACAATTTAATAAAGCATAGGACAAAACAACATAAATACAATTTAATAAAGCATAGGATAAAACAACATAAATACAATTTAATGAAACATAGGTTAAACAACATAAATACAATTTAACAAAGCATAGGATAAACAACATAAATACAATTTAATAAAGCATAGGCTAAAACTACATAAATACAATTTAATAAAGCTTACGATAAAACAAATTAAATACAATATAAAAAAGCATAGGATAAAACAACATAAATTCAATTTAATAAAGCATAGGATAAAACAACATAAATACAATTTAATAAAGCATAAGATAAAACAACATGAATACAATTTAATAAAGCATAGGTTAAAACAACATAAATACAATTTAATAAAGCATAGGATAAAACAACATAAATACAATTTAATAAAGCATAGGTTAAAACAACATAAATACAATTTAATAAAGCACAGGATAAAACAACATAAATACAATTTAATAAAGCATAAGACAAAAAAACATAAATACAATTTAATAAAGCATAGGATAAAACAACATAAATACAATTTAATAAAGCATAGGATAAAACAACATAAATACAATTTAATAAAGCATAGGATAAAACAACATAAATAAAATTTAATAAAGCATAGGTTAAAATAACATAAATACAATTTAATAAAGCATAGGACAAAACAACATAAAAACAATTTAATAAAGCATAGTTTTAAACAACATAAATACAATATAATAAAGCATAGGATAAAACAACATAAATACAATTTAATAAAGCATAGGACAAAACAACATAAATTCAATTTAATAAAGCATAGGATAAAACAACATAAATACAATTTAATAAAGCATAAGATAAAACAACATGAATACAATTTAATAAAGCATAGGATAAAACAACATAAATACAATTTAATAAAGCATAGGTTAAAACAACATAAATACAATTTAATAAAGCATAGTATAAAACAACATAAATTCAATTTAATAAAGCATAGGATAAAACAACATAAATACAATTTAATAAAGCACAGGATAAAACAAAATAAATAAAATTTAATAAAGCATAGGATAAAACAACATAAATAAAATGTAATAAAGCATAGGATAAAACAACATAAATACAATTTAATAAAGCATAGGATAAAACAACATAAATAAAATTTAATAAAGCATAGGATAAAACAACATAAATACAATTTAATAAAGCATATGATAAAACAACATAAATACAATTTAATAAAGTATAGGTTAAAACAACATAAATACAATTTAATAAAGCATAGGATAAAACAACATAAATACAATTTAATAAAGTATAGGTTAAAACAACATAAATACAATTTAATAAAGCATAGGATAAAACAACATAAATACAATTTAATAAAGCATAGGATAAAACAACATAAATAAAATTTAATAAAGCATAGGATAAAACAACATAAATACAATTTAATAAAGCATAGAATAAAACAACATAAATACAATTTAATAAAGCATAGGACAAAACAACATAAAAACAATTTAATAAAGCATAGTTTAAAACAACATAAATACAATTTAATAAAGCATAGGATAAAACCACAGAATTACAATTTAATAAAGCATAGGATAAAACATCATAAATACAATTTAATAAAGCATAGGACAAAACAACATAAATACAATTTAATAAAGCATAGGATAAAACAACATAAATACAATTTAATGAAACATAGGATAAACAACATAAATACAATTTAACAAAGCATAGGATAAACAACATAAATACAATTTAATAAAGCATAGGCTAAAACTACATAAATACAATTTAATAAAGCTTACGATAAAACAAATTAAATACAATATAATAAAGCATAGGATAAAACAACATAAATTCAATTTAATAAAGCATAGGATAAAACAACATAAATACAATTTAATAAAGCATAAGATAAAACAACATGAATACAATTTCATAAAGCATAGGTTAAAACAACATAAATACAATTTAATAAAGCATAGGATAAAACAACATAAATACAATTTAATAAAGCATAGGTTAAAACAACATAAATACAATTTAATAAAGCACAGGATAAAACAACATAAATACAATTTAATAAAGCATAAGACAAAAAACATAAATACAATTTAATAAAGCATATGTTAAAGCAACATAAATACAATTTAATAAAGCATAGGTTAAAACAACATAAATACAATTTAATAAAGCATAGGATAAAACAACCTAAATACAATTTAATAAAGCTTAGGATAAAACAACATAAATACAATTTAATAAAGCATAGGATAAAACAACATAAATACAATTTAATAAAGCATAGGATAAAACAACATAAATACAATTTAATAGAGCATAGGCTAAAACAACATAAATACAATTTATAAAGCATAGGATAAAACAACATAAATACAATTTAATAAAGCATAGGATAAAACAACATAAATACAATTTAATAAAGCATAGGATTAAACAACATAAATACTATTTAATAAAGCATAGGATAAAACCACATAAATACAATTTAATAAAGCACAGGATAAAACAACATAAATAAAATTTAATAAAGCATAGGATACAACAACATAAATACAATTTAATAAAGCATAGGATAAACAACATAAATACAATTTAATAAAGCATAGGCTAAAACTACATAAATACAATTTAATAAAGCTTAGGATAAAACAAATTAAATACAATATAATAAAGCATAGGATAAAACAACATAAATTCAATTTAATAAAGCATAGGATAAAACAACATAAATACAATTTAATAAAGCATAAGATAAAACAACATGAATACAATTTAATAAAGCATAGGTTAAAACAACATAAATACAATTTAATAAAGCATAGGATAAAACAACATAAATACAATTTAATAAAGCATAGGTTAAAACAACATAAATACAATTTAATAAAGCACAGGATAAAACAACATAAATACAATTTAATAAAGCATAAGACAAAAAACATAAATACAATTTAATAAAGCATATGTTAAAGCAACATAAATACAATTTAATAAAGCATAGGTTAAAACAACATAAATACAATTTAATAAAGCATAGGATAAAACAACCTAAATACAATTTAATAAAGCTTAGGATAAAACAACATAAATACAATTTAATAAAGCATAGGATAAAACAACATAAATACAATTTAATAAAGCATAGGATAAAACAACATAAATACAATTTAATAGAGCATAGGCTAAAACAACATAAATACAATTTATAAAGCATAGGATAAAACAACATAAATACAATTTAATAAAGCATAGGATAAAACAACATAAATACAATTTAATAAAGCATAGGATTAAACAACATAAATACTATTTAATAAAGCATAGGATAAAACCACATAAATACAATTTAATAAAGCACAGGATAAAACAACATAAATAAAATTTAATAAAGCATAGGATACAACAACATAAATACAATTTAGTAAAGCATAGGTCAAAATAACATAAATACAATTTAATAAAGCATAGGATAAAACAACATAAATACAATTTAATAAAGCATAGGATAAAACAACATAAATAAAATTTAATAAAGCATAGGATAAAACAACATAAATTCAATTTAATAAAACATAGGATAAAACAACATAAATACAATTTAATAAAGCATAGGATAAAACAACATGAATACAATTTAATAAAGCATAGGATAAAACAACATAAATACAATTTAATAAAGCATAGGTTAAAACAACATAAATACTATTTAATAAAGCATAGGATAAAACCACATAAATACAATTTAATAAAGCACAGGATAAAACAACATAAATAAAATTTAATAAAGCATAGGATACAACAACATAAATACAATTTAATAAAGCATAGGATAAACAACATAAATACAATTTAAAAAAGCATAGGCTAAAACTACATAAATGCAATTTAATAAAGCTTAGGATAAAACAAATTAAATACAATATAATAAAGCATAGGATAAAACAACATAAATTCAATTTAATAAAGCATAGGATAAAACAACATAAATACAATTTAATAAAGCATAAGATAAAACAACATGAATACAATTTAATAAAGCATAGGTTAAAACAACATAAATACAATTTAATAAAGCATAGGATAAAACAACATAAATACAATTTAATAAAGCATAGGTTAAAACAACATAAATACAATTTAATAAAGCACAGGATAAAACAACATAAATACAATTTAATAAAGCATAAGACAAAAAAACATAAATACAATTTAATAAAGCATATGTTAAAGCAACATAAATACAATTTAATAAAGCATAGGTTAAAACAACATAAATACAATTTAATAAAGCATAGGATAAAACAACCTAAATACAATTTAATAAAGCTTAGGATAAAACAACATAAATACAATTTAATAAAGCATAGGATAAAACAACATAAATACAATTTAATAAAGCATAGGATAAAACAACATAAATACAATTTAATAGAGCATAGGCTAAAACAACATAAATACAATTTATAAAGCATAGGATAAAACAACATAAATACAATTTAATAAAGCATAGGATAAAACAACATAAATACAATTTAATAAAGCATAGGATAAAACAACATAAATACAATTTAATAAAGCATAGGATAAAACAACATAAATACAATTTAATAAAGCATAGGATAAAACAACATAAATACAATTTAATAAAGCATAGGATAAAACAACATAAATAAAATTTAATAAAGCATAGGTTAAAATAACATAAATACAATTTAATAAAGCATAGGACAAAACAACATAAAAACAATTTAATAAAGCATAGTTTAAAACAACATAAATACAATTTAATAAAGCATAGGATAAAACCACAGAATTACAATTTAATAAAGCATAGGATAAAACATCATAAATACAATTTAATAAAGCATAGGACAAAACAACATAAATACAATTTAATAAAGCATAGGATAAAACAACATAAATACAATTTAATGAAACATAGGTTAAACAACATAAATACAATTTAATAAAGCATAGGCTAAAACTACATAAATACAATTTAATAAAGCTTACGATAAAACAAATTAAATACAATATAAAAAAGCATAGGATAAAACAACATAAATTCAATTTAATAAAGCATAGGATAAAACAACATAAATACAATTTAATAAAGCATAAGATAAAACAACATGAATACAATTTAATAAAGCATAGGTTAAAACAACATAAATACAATTTAATAAAGAATAGGATAAAACAACATAAATACAATTTAATAAAGCATAGGTTAAAACAACATAAATACAATTTAATAAAGCACAGGATAAAACAACATAAATACAATTTAATAAAGCATAAGACAAAAAAACATAAATACAATTTAATAAAGCATAGGATAAAACAACATAAATACAATTTAATAAAGCATAGGATAAAACAACATAAATACAATTTAATAAAGCATAGGATAAAACAACATAAATAAAATTTAATAAAGCATAGGTTAAAATAACATAAATACAATTTAATAAAGCATAGGACAAAACAACATAAAAACAATTTAATAAAGCATAGTTTTAAACAACATAAATACAATATAATAAAGCATAGGATAAAACAACATAAATACAATTTAATAAAGCATAGGACAAAACAACATAAAAACAATTTAATAAAGCATAGTTTTAAACAACATAAATACAATATAATAAAGCATAGGATAAAACAACATAAATACAATTTAATAAAGCATAGGACAAAACAACATAAATACAATTTAATAAAGCAGAGGATAAAACAACATAAATACATTTTAATAAAGCATAGGCTAAAACTACATAAATACAATTTAATAAAGCATAGGATAAAACAAATTAAATACAATATAATAAAGCATAGGATAAAACAACATAAATTCAATTTAATAAAGCATAGGATAAAACAACATAAATACAATTTAATAAAGCATAAGATAAAACAACATGAATACAATTTAATAAAGCATAGGATAAAACAACATAAATACAATTTAATAAAGCATAGGTTAAAACAACATAAATACAATTTAATAAAGCATAGGATAAAACAACATAAATTCAATTTAATAAAGCATAGGATAAAACAACATAAATACAATTTAATAAAGCACAGGATAAAACAAAATAAATAAAATTTAATAAAGCATAGGATAAAACAACATAAATAAAATGTAATAAAGCATAGGATAAAACAACATAAATACAATTTAATAAAGCATAGGATAAAACAACATAAATAAAATTTAATAAAGCATAGGATAAAACAACATAAATACAATTTAATAAAGCATAAGATGAAACAACAGAAATACAATTTAATAAAGTATAGGTTAAAACAACATAAATACAATTTAATAAAGCATAGGATAAAACAACATAAATACAATTTAATAAAGCATAGGATAAAACAACATAAATAAAATTTAATAAAGCATAGGATAAAACAACATAAATACAATTTAATAAAGCATAGAATAAAACAACATAAATACAATTTAATAAAGCATAGGACAAAACAACATAAAAACAATTTAATAAAGCATAGTTTAAAACAACATAAATACAATTTAATAAAGCATAGGATAAAACCACAGAATTACAATTTAATAAAGCATAGGATAAAACATCATAAATACAATTTAATAAAGCATAGGACAAAACAACATAAATACAATTTAATAAAGCATAGGATAAAACAACATAAATACAATTTAATGAAACATAGGATAAACAACATAAATACAATTTAACAAAGCATAGGATAAACAACATAAATACAATTTAATAAAGCATAGGCTAAAACTACATAAATACAATTTAATAAAGCTTACGATAAAACAAATTAAATACAATATAATAAAGCATAGGATAAAACAACATAAATTCAATTTAATAAAGCATAGGATAAAACAACATAAATACAATTTAATAAAGCATAAGATAAAACAACATGAATACAATTTAATAAAGCATAGGTTAAAACAACATAAATACAATTTAATAAAGCATAGGATAAAACAACATAAATACAATTTAATAAAGCATAGGTTAAAACAACATAAATACAATTTAATAAAGCACAGGATAAAACAACATAAATACAATTTAATAAAGCATAAGACAAAAAAACATAAATACAATTTAATAAAGCATATGTTAAAGCAACATAAATACAATTTAATAAAGCATAGGTTAAAACAACATAAATACAATTTAATAAAGCATAGGATAAAACAACCTAAATACAATTTAATAAAGCTTAGGATAAAACAGCATAAATACAATTTAATAAAGCATAGGATAAAACAACATAAATACAATTTAATAAAGCATAGGATAAAACAACATAAATACAATTTAATAGATCATAGGCTAAAACAACATAAATACAATTTATAAAGCATAGGATAAAACAACATAAATACAATTTAATAAAGCATAGGATAAAACAACATAAATACAATTTAATAAAGCATAGGATTAAACAACATAAATACTATTTAATAAAGCATAGGATAAAACCACATAAATACAATTTAATAAAGCACAGGATAAAAAACATAAATAAAATTTAATAAAGCATAGGATACAACAACATAAATACAATTTAATAAAGCATAGGATAAACAACATAAATACAATTTAATAAAGCATAGGCTAAAACTACATAAATACAATTTAATAAAGCTTAGGATAAAACAAATTAAATACAATATAATAAAGCATAGGATAAAACAACATAAATTCAATTTAATAAAGCATAGGATAAAACAACATAAATACAATTTAATAAAGCATAAGATAAAACAACATGAATACAATTTAATAAAGCACAGGATAAAACAACATAAATACAATTTAATAAAGCATAGGTTAAAACAACATAAATACAATTTAATAAAGCATAGGATAAAACAACATAAATACAATTTAATAAAGCATAGGTTAAAACAACATAAATACAATTTAATAAAGCACAGGATAAAACAACATAAATACAATTTAATAAAGCATAAGACAAAAAACATAAATACAATTTAATAAAGCATATGTTAAAGCAACATAAATACAATTTAATAAAGCATAGGTTAAAACAACATAAATACAATTTAATAAAGCATAGGATAAAACAACCTAAATACAATTTAATAAAGCTTAGGATAAAACAACATAAATACAATTTAATAAAGCATAGGATAAAACAACATAAATACAATTTAATAAAGCATAGGATAAAACAACATAAATACAATTTAATAGAGCATAGGCTAAAACAACATAAATACAATTTATAAAGCATAGGATAAAACAACTTAAATACAATTTAATAAAGCATAGGATAAAACAACATAAATACAATTTAATAAAGCATAGGATTAAACAACATAAATACTATTTAATAAAGCATAGGATAAAACCACATAAATACAATTTAATAAAGCACAGGATAAAACAACATAAATAAAATTTAATAAAGCATAGGATACAACAACATAAATACAATTTAGTAAAGCATAGGTCAAAATAACATAAATACAATTTAATAAAGCATAGGATAAAACAATATAAATACAATTTAATAAAGCATAGGATAAAACAACATAAATAAAATTTAATAAAGCATAGGATAAAACAACATAAATTCAATTTAATAAAACATAGGATAAAACAACATAAATACAATTTAATAAAGCATAGGATAAAACAACATGAATACAATTTAATAAAGCATAGGATAAAACAACATAAATACAATTTAATAAAGCATAGGTTAAAACAACATAAATACTATTTAATAAAGCATAGGATAAAACCACATAAATACAATTTAATAAAGCACAGGATAAAACAACATAAATAAAATTTAATAAAGCATAGGATACAACAACATAAATACAATTTAATAAAGCATAGGATAAACAACATAAATACAATTTAATAAAGCATAGGCTAAAACTACATAAATACAATTTAATAAAGCTTAGGATAAAACAAATTAAATACAATATAATAAAGCATAGGATAAAACAACATAAATTCAATTTAATAAAGCATAGGATAAAACAACATAAATACAATTTAATAAAGCATAAGATAAAACAACATGAATACAATTTAATAAAGCATAGGTTAAAACAACATAAATACAATTTAATAAAGCATAGGATAAAACAACATAAATACAATTTAATAAAGCATAGGTTAAAACAACATAAATACAATTTAATAAAGCACAGGATAAAACAACATAAATACAATTTAATAAAGCATAAGACAAAAAAACATAAATACAATTTAATAAAGCATATGTTAAAGCAACATAAATACAATTTAATAAAGCATAGGTTAAAACAACATAAATACAATTTAATAAAGCATAGGATAAAACAACCTAAATACAATTTAATAAAGCTTAGGATAAAACAACATAAATACAATTTAATAAAGCATAGGATAAAACAACATAAATACAATTTAATAAAGCATAGGATAAAACAACATAAATACAATTTAATAGAGCATAGGCTAAAACAACATAAATACAATTTATAAAGCATAGGATAAAACAACATAAATACAATTTAATAAAGCATAGGATAAAACAACATAAATACAATTTAATAAAGCATAGGATAAAACAACATAAATACAATTTAATAAAGCATAGGATAAAACAACATAAATACAATTTAATAAAGCATAGGATAAAACAACATAAATACAATTTAATAAAGCATAGGATAAAACAACATAAATAAAATTTAATAAAGCATAGGTTAAAATAACATAAATACAATTTAATAAAGCATAGGACAAAACAACATAAAAACAATTTAATAAAGCATAGTTTAAAACAACATAAATACAATTTAATAAAGCATAGGATAAAACCACAGAATTACAATTTAATAAAGCATAGGATAAAACATCATAAATACAATTTAATAAAGCATAGGACAAAACAACATAAATACAATTTAATAAAGCATAGGATAAAACAACATAAATACAATTTAATGAAACATAGGTTAAACAACATAAATACAATTTAATAAAGCATAGGCTAAAACTACATAAATACAATTTAATAAAGCTTACGATAAAACAAATTAAATACAATATAAAAAAGCATAGGATAAAACAACATAAATTCAATTTAATAAAGCATAGGATAAAACAACATAAATACAATTTAATAAAGCATAAGATAAAACAACATGAATACAATTTAATAAAGCATAGGTTAAAACAACATAAATACAATTTAATAAAGCATAGGATAAAACAACATAAATACAATTTAATAAAGCATAGGTTAAAACAACATAAATACAATTTAATAAAGCACAGGATAAAACAACATAAATACAATTTAATAAAGCATAAGACAAAAAAACATAAATACAATTTAATAAAGCATAGGATAAAACAACATAAATACAATTTAATAAAGCATAGGATAAAACAACATAAATACAATTTAATAAAGCATAGGATAAAACAACATAAATAAAATTTAATAAAGCATAGGTTAAAATAACATAAATACAATTTAATAAAGCATAGGACAAAACAACATAAAAACAATTTAATAAAGCATAGTTTTAAACAACATAAATACAATATAATAAAGCATAGGATAAAACAACATAAATACAATTTAATAAAGCATAGGACAAAACAACATAAATACAATTTAATAAAGCAGAGGATAAAACAACATAAATACATTTTAATAAAGCATAGGCTAAAACTACATAAATACAATTTAATAAAGCATAGGATAAAACAAATTAAATACAATATAATAAAGCATAGGATAAAACAACATAAATTCAATTTAATAAAGCATAGGATAAAACAACATAAATACAATTTAATAAAGCATAAGATAAAACAACATGAATACAATTTAATAAAGCATAGGATAAAACAACATAAATACAATTTAATAAAGCATAGGTTAAAACAACATAAATACAATTTAATAAAGCATAGGATAAAACAACATAAATTCAATTTAATAAAGCATAGGATAAAACAACATAAATACAATTTAATAAAGCACAGGATAAAACAAAATAAATAAAATTTAATAAAGCATAGGATAAAACAACATAAATAAAATGTAATAAAGCATAGGATAAAACAACATAAATACAATTTAATAAAGCATAGGATAAAACAACATAAATAAAATTTAATAAAGCATAGGATAAAACAACATAAATACAATTTAATAAAGCATATGATAAAACAACATAAATACAATTTAATAAAGTATAGGTTAAAACAACATAAATACAATTTAATAAAGCATAGGATAAAACAACATAAATACAATTTAATAAAGCATAGGATAAAACAACATAAATAAAATTTAATAAAGCATAGGATAAAACAACATAAATACAATTTAATAAAGCATAGAATAAAACAACATAAATACAATTTAATAAAGCATAGGACAAAACAACATAAAAACAATTTAATAAAGCATAGTTTAAAACAACATAAATACAATTTAATAAAGCATAGGATAAAACCACAGAATTACAATTTAATAAAGCATAGGATAAAACATCATAAATACAATTTAATAAAGCATAGGACAAAACAACATAAATACAATTTAATAAAGCATAGGATAAAACAACATAAATACAATTTAATGAAACATAGGATAAACAACATAAATACAATTTAACAAAGCATAGGATAAACAACATAAATACAATTTAATAAAGCATAGGCTAAAACTACATAAATACAATTTAATAAAGCTTATGATAAAACAAATTAAATACAATATAATAAAGCATAGGATAAAACAACATAAATTCAATTTAATAAAGCATAGGATAAAACAACATAAATACAATTTAATAAAGCATAAGATAAAACAACATGAATACAATTTAATAAAGCATAGGTTAAAACAACATAAATACAATTTAATAAAGCATAGGATAAAACAACATAAATACAATTTAATAAAGCATAGGTTAAAACAACATAAATACAATTTAATAAAGCACAGGATAAAACAACATAAATACAATTTAATAAAGCATAAGACAAAAAAACATAAATACAATTTAATAAAGCATATGTTAAAGCAACATAAATACAATTTAATAAAGCATAGGTTAAAACAACATAAATACAATTTAATAAAGCATAGGATAAAACAACCTAAATACAATTTAATAAAGCTTAGGATAAAACAACATAAATACTATTTAATAAAGCATAGGATAAAACAACATAAATACAATTTAATAAAGCATAGGATAAAACAACATAAATACAATTTAATAGATCATAGGCTAAAACAACATAAATACAATTTATAAAGCATAGGATAAAACAACATAAATACAATTTAATAAAGCATAGGATAAAACAACATAAATACAATTTAATAAAGCATAGGATTAAACAACATAAATACTATTTAATAAAGCATAGGATAAAACCACATAAATACAATTTAATAAAGCACAGGATAAAACAACATAAATAAAATTTAATAAAGCATAGGATACAACAACATAAATACAATTTAATAAAGCATAGGATAAACAACATAAATACAATTTAATAAAGCATAGGCTAAAACTACATAAATACAATTTAATAAAGCTTAGGATAAAACAAATTAAATACAATATAATAAAGCATAGGATAAAACAACATAAATTCAATTTAATAAAGCATAGGATAAAACAACATAAATACAATTTAATAAAGCATAAGATAAAACAACATGAATACAATTTAATAAAGCATAGGTTAAAACAACATAAATACAATTTAATAAAGCATAGGATAAAACAACATAAATACAATTTAATAAAGCATAGGTTAAAACAACATAAATACAATTTAATAAAGCACAGGATAAAACAACATAAATACAATTTAATAAAGCATAAGACAAAAAACATAAATACAATTTAATAAAGCATATGTTAAAGCAACATAAATACAATTTAATAAAGCATAGGTTAAAACAACATAAATACAATTTAATAAAGCATAGGATAAAACAACCTAAATACAATTTAATAAAGCTTAGGATAAAACAACATAAATACAATTTAATAAAGCATAGGATAAAACAACATAAATACAATTTAATAAAGCATAGGATAAAACAACATAAATACAATTTAATAGAGCATAGGCTAAAACAACATAAATACAATTTATAAAGCATAGGATAAAACAACATAAATACAATTTAATAAAGCATAGGATAAAACAACATAAATACAATTTAATAAAGCATAGGATTAAACAACATAAATACTATTTAATAAAGCATAGGATAAAACCACATAAATACAATTTAATAAAGCACAGGATAAAACAACATAAATAAAATTTAATAAAGCATAGGATACAACAACATAAATACAATTTAGTAAAGCATAGGTCAAAATAACATAAATACAATTTAATAAAGCATAGGATAAAACAACATAAATACAATTTAATAAAGCATAGGATAAAACAACATAAATAAAATTTAATAAAGCATAGGATAAAACAACATAAATTCAATTTAATAAAACATAGGATAAAACAACATAAATACAATTTAATAAAGCATAGGATAAAACAACATGAATACAATTTAATAAAGCATAGGATAAAACAGCATAAATACAATTTAATAAAGCATAGGTTAAAACAACATAAATACTATTTAATAAAGCATAGGATAAAACCACATAAATACAATTTAATAAAGCACAGGATAAAACAACATAAATAAAATTTAATAAAGCATAGGATACAACAACATAAATACAATTTAATAAAGCATAGGATAAACAACATAAATACAATTTAATAAAGCATAGGCTAAAACTACATAAATACAATTTAATAAAGCTTAGGATAAAACAAATTAAATACAATATAATAAAGCATAGGATAAAACAACATAAATTCAATTTAATAAAGCATAGGATAAAACAACATAAATACAATTTAATAAAGCATAAGATAAAACAACATGAATACAATTTAATAAAGCATAGGTTAAAACAACATAAATACAATTTAATAAAGCATAGGATAAAACAACATAAATACAATTTAATAAAGCATAGGTTAAAACAACATAAATACAATTTAATAAAGCACAGGATAAAACAACATAAATACAATTTAATAAAGCATAAGACAAAAAAACATAAATACAATTTAATAAAGCATATGTTAAAGCAACATAAATACAATTTAATAAAGCATAGGTTAAAACAACATAAATACAATTTAATAAAGCATAGGATAAAACAACCTAAATACAATTTAATAAAGCTTAGGATAAAACAACATAAATACAATTTAATAAAGCATAGGATAAAACAACATAAATACAATTTAATAAAGCATAGGATAAAACAACATAAATACAATTTAATAGAGCATAGGCTAAAACAACATAAATACAATTTATAAAGCATAGGATAAAACAACATAAATACAATTTAATAAAGCATAGGATAAAACAACATAAATACAATTTAATAAAGCATCTTATTAAACAACATAAATACTATTTAATAAAGCATAGGATAAACCACATAAATACAATTTAATAAAGCACAGGATAAAACAACATAAATAAAATTTAATAAAGCATAGGATACAACAACATAAATACAATTTAGTAAAGCATAGGACAAAATAACATAAATACAATTTAATAAAGCATAGGATAAAACAACATAAATACAATTTAATAAAGCATAGGATAAAACAACATAAATTCAATTTAATAAAACATAGGATAAAACAACATAAATACAATTTAATAAAGCATAGGATAAAACAACATAAATACAATTTAATGAAACATAGGATAAACAACATAAATACAATTTAATAAAGCATAGGATAAACAACATAAATACAATTTAATAAAGCATAGGCTAAAACTACATAAATACAATTTAATAAAGCTTACGATAAAACAAATTAAATACAATATAATAAAGCATAGGATAAAACAACATAAATTCAATTTAATAAAGCATAGGATAAAACAACATAAATACAGTTTAATAAAGCATAAGATAAAACAACATGAATACAGTTTAATAAAGCATAGGTTAAAACAACATAAATACAATTTAATAAAGCATAGGATAAAACAACATAAATACAATTTAATAAAGCATAGGTTAAAACAACATAAATACAATTTAATAAAGCATAGGATAAAACAACCTAAATACAATTTAATAAAGCTTAGGATAAAACAACATAAATACAATTTAATAAAGCATAGGATAAAACAACATAAATACAATTTAATAAAGCATAGGATAAAACAACATAAATACAATTTAATAGAGCATAGGCTAAAACAACATAAATACAATTTATAAAGCAAAGGATAAAACAACATAAATACAATTTAATAAAGCATAGGATAAAACAACATAAATACAATTTAATAAAGCATAGGATTAAACAACATAAATACTATTTAATAAAGCATAGGATAAAACCACATAAATACAATTTAATAAAGCACAGGATAAAACAACATAAATAAAATTTAATAAAGCATAGGATACAACAACATAAATACAATTTAGTAAAGCATAGGTCAAAATAACATAAATACAATTTAATAAAGCATAGGATAAAACAACATAAATACAATTTAATAAAGCATAGGATAAAACAACATAAATACAATTTAATAAAGCATAAGATAAAACAACATGAATACAGTTTAATAAAGCATAGGTTAAAACAACATAAATACAATTTAATAAAGCATAGGATAAAACAACATAAATACAATTTAATAAAGCATAGGTTAAAACAACATAAATACAATTTAATAAAGCACAGGATAAAACAACATAAATACAATTTAATAAAGCATAGGACAAAACAACATAAATACAATTTAATAAAGCAGAGGATAAAACAACATAAATACAATTTAATAAAGCATAGGCTAAAACTACATAAATACAATTTAATAAAGCATAGGATAAAACAAATTAAATACAATATAATAAAGCATAGGATAAAACAACATAAATTCAATTTAATAAAGCATAGGACAAAACAACATAAATACAATTTAATAAAGCATAAGATAAAACAACATGAATACAATTTAATAAAGCATAGGATAAAACCACATAAATACAATTTAATAAAGCATAGGATTAAACAACATAAATACTATTTAATAAAGCATAGGATAAAACCACATAAATACAATTTAATAAAGCACAGGATAAAACAACATAAATAAAATTTAATAAAGCATAGGATACAACAACATAAATACAATTTAGTAAAGCATAGGTCAAAATAACATAAATACAATTTAATAAAGCATAGGATAAAACAACATAAATACAATTTAATAAAGCATAGGATAAAACAACATAAATACAATTTAATAAAGCATAGGATAAAACAACATAAATACAATTTAATAAAGCATAGGATAAAACAACATAAATACAATTTAATAAAGCATAGGATAAAACAACATAAATAAAATTTAATAAAGCATAGGTTAAAATAACATAAATACAATTTAATAAAGCATAGGACAAAACAACATAAAAACAATTTAATAAAGCATAGTTTAAAACAACATAAATACAATTTAATAAAGCATAGGATAAAACCACAGAATTACAATTTAATAAAGCATAGGATAAAACATCATAAATACAATTTAATAAAGCATAGGACAAAACAACATAAATACAATTTAATAAAGCATAGGATAAAACAACATAAATACAATTTAATGAAACATAGGTTAAACAACATAAATACAATTTAATAAAGCATAGGCTAAAACTACATAAATACAATTTAATAAAGCTTACGATAAAACAAATTAAATACAATATAAAAAAGCATAGGATAAAACAACATAAATTCAATTTAATAAAGCATAGGATAAAACAACATAAATACAATTTAATAAAGCATAAGATAAAACAACATGAATACAATTTAATAAAGCATAGGTTAAAACAACATAAATACAATTTAATAAAGCATAGGATAAAACAACATAAATACAATTTAATAAAGCATAGGTTAAAACAACATAAATACAATTTAATAAAGCACAGGATAAAACAACATAAATACAATTTAATAAAGCATAAGACAAAAAAACATAAATACAATTTAATAAAGCATAGGATAAAACAACATAAATACAATTTAATAAAGCATAGGATAAAACAACATAAATACAATTTAATAAAGCATAGGATAAAACAACATAAATAAAATTTAATAAAGCATAGGTTAAAATAACATAAATACAATTTAATAAAGCATAGGACAAAACAACATAAAAACAATTTAATAAAGCATAGTTTTAAACAACATAAATACAATATAATAAAGCATAGGATAAAACAACATAAATACAATTTAATAAAGCATAGGACAAAACAACATAAATACAATTTAATAAAGCAGAGGATAAAACAACATAAATACATTTTAATAAAGCATAGGCTAAAACTACATAAATACAATTTAATAAAGCATAGGATAAAACAAATTAAATACAATATAATAAAGCATAGGATAAAACAACATAAATTCAATTTAATAAAGCATAGGATAAAACAACATAAATACAATTTAATAAAGCATAAGATAAAACAACATGAATACAATTTAATAAAGCATAGGATAAAACAACATAAATACAATTTAATAAAGCATAGGTTAAAACAACATAAATACAATTTAATAAAGCATAGGATAAAACAACATAAATTCAATTTAATAAAGCATAGGATAAAACAACATAAATACAATTTAATAAAGCACAGGATAAAACAAAATAAATAAAATTTAATAAAGCATAGGATAAAACAACATAAATAAAATGTAATAAAGCATAGGATAAAACAACATAAATACAATTTAATAAAGCATAGGATAAAACAACATAAATAAAATTTAATAAAGCATAGGATAAAACAACATAAATACAATTTAATAAAGCATATGATAAAACAACATAAATACAATTTAATAAAGTATAGGTTAAAACAACATAAATACAATTTAATAAAGCATAGGATAAAACAACATAAATACAATTTAATAAAGCATAGGATAAAACAACATAAATAAAATTTAATAAAGCATAGGATAAAACAACATAAATACAATTTAATAAAGCATAGAATAAAACAACATAAATACAATTTAATAAAGCATAGGACAAAACAACATAAAAACAATTTAATAAAGCATAGTTTAAAACAACATAAATACAATTTAATAAAGCATAGGATAAAACCACAGAATTACAATTTAATAAAGCATAGGATAAAACATCATAAATACAATTTAATAAAGCATAGGACAAAACAACATAAATACAATTTAATAAAGCATAGGATAAAACAACATAAATACAATTTAATGAAACATAGGATAAACAACATAAATACAATTTAACAAAGCATAGGATAAACAACATAAATACAATTTAATAAAGCATAGGCTAAAACTACATAAATACAATTTAATAAAGCTTATGATAAAACAAATTAAATACAATATAATAAAGCATAGGATAAAACAACATAAATTCAATTTAATAAAGCATAGGATAAAACAACATAAATACAATTTAATAAAGCATAAGATAAAACAACATGAATACAATTTAATAAAGCATAGGTTAAAACAACATAAATACAATTTAATAAAGCATAGGATAAAACAACATAAATACAATTTAATAAAGCATAGGTTAAAACAACATAAATACAATTTAATAAAGCACAGGATAAAACAACATAAATACAATTTAATAAAGCATAAGACAAAAAAACATAAATACAATTTAATAAAGCATATGTTAAAGCAACATAAATACAATTTAATAAAGCATAGGTTAAAACAACATAAATACAATTTAATAAAGCATAGGATAAAACAACCTAAATACAATTTAATAAAGCTTAGGATAAAACAACATAAATACTATTTAATAAAGCATAGGATAAAACAACATAAATACAATTTAATAAAGCATAGGATAAAACAACATAAATACAATTTAATAGATCATAGGCTAAAACAACATAAATACAATTTATAAAGCATAGGATAAAACAACATAAATACAATTTAATAAAGCATAGGATAAAACAACATAAATACAATTTAATAAAGCATAGGATTAAACAACATAAATACTATTTAATAAAGCATAGGATAAAACCACATAAATACAATTTAATAAAGCACAGGATAAAACAACATAAATAAAATTTAATAAAGCATAGGATACAACAACATAAATACAATTTAATAAAGCATAGGATAAACAACATAAATACAATTTAATAAAGCATAGGCTAAAACTACATAAATACAATTTAATAAAGCTTAGGATAAAACAAATTAAATACAATATAATAAAGCATAGGATAAAACAACATAAATTCAATTTAATAAAGCATAGGATAAAACAACATAAATACAATTTAATAAAGCATAAGATAAAACAACATGAATACAATTTAATAAAGCATAGGTTAAAACAACATAAATACAATTTAATAAAGCATAGGATAAAACAACATAAATACAATTTAATAAAGCATAGGTTAAAACAACATAAATACAATTTAATAAAGCACAGGATAAAACAACATAAATACAATTTAATAAAGCATAAGACAAAAAACATAAATACAATTTAATAAAGCATATGTTAAAGCAACATAAATACAATTTAATAAAGCATAGGTTAAAACAACATAAATACAATTTAATAAAGCATAGGATAAAACAACCTAAATACAATTTAATAAAGCTTAGGATAAAACAACATAAATACAATTTAATAAAGCATAGGATAAAACAACATAAATACAATTTAATAAAGCATAGGATAAAACAACATAAATACAATTTAATAGAGCATAGGCTAAAACAACATAAATACAATTTATAAAGCATAGGATAAAACAACATAAATACAATTTAATAAAGCATAGGATAAAACAACATAAATACAATTTAATAAAGCATAGGATTAAACAACATAAATACTATTTAATAAAGCATAGGATAAAACCACATAAATACAATTTAATAAAGCACAGGATAAAACAACATAAATAAAATTTAATAAAGCATAGGATACAACAACATAAATACAATTTAGTAAAGCATAGGTCAAAATAACATAAATACAATTTAATAAAGCATAGGATAAAACAACATAAATACAATTTAATAAAGCATAGGATAAAACAACATAAATAAAATTTAATAAAGCATAGGATAAAACAACATAAATTCAATTTAATAAAACATAGGATAAAACAACATAAATACAATTTAATAAAGCATAGGATAAAACAACATGAATACAATTTAATAAAGCATAGGATAAAACAGCATAAATACAATTTAATAAAGCATAGGTTAAAACAACATAAATACTATTTAATAAAGCATAGGATAAAACCACATAAATACAATTTAATAAAGCACAGGATAAAACAACATAAATAAAATTTAATAAAGCATAGGATACAACAACATAAATACAATTTAATAAAGCATAGGATAAACAACATAAATACAATTTAATAAAGCATAGGCTAAAACTACATAAATACAATTTAATAAAGCTTAGGATAAAACAAATTAAATACAATATAATAAAGCATAGGATAAAACAACATAAATTCAATTTAATAAAGCATAGGATAAAACAACATAAATACAATTTAATAAAGCATAAGATAAAACAACATGAATACAATTTAATAAAGCATAGGTTAAAACAACATAAATACAATTTAATAAAGCATAGGATAAAACAACATAAATACAATTTAATAAAGCATAGGTTAAAACAACATAAATACAATTTAATAAAGCACAGGATAAAACAACATAAATACAATTTAATAAAGCATAAGACAAAAAAACATAAATACAATTTAATAAAGCATATGTTAAAGCAACATAAATACAATTTAATAAAGCATAGGTTAAAACAACATAAATACAATTTAATAAAGCATAGGATAAAACAACCTAAATACAATTTAATAAAGCTTAGGATAAAACAACATAAATACAATTTAATAAAGCATAGGATAAAACAACATAAATACAATTTAATAAAGCATAGGATAAAACAACATAAATACAATTTAATAGAGCATAGGCTAAAACAACATAAATACAATTTATAAAGCATAGGATAAAACAACATAAATACAATTTAATAAAGCATAGGATAAAACAACATAAATACAATTTAATAAAGCATAGGATAAAACAACATAAATAAAATTTAATAAAGCATAGGATACAACAAAATAAATACAATTTAGTAAAGCATAGGTCAAAATAACATAAATACAATTTAATAAAGCATAGGATAAAACAACATAAATACAATTTAATAAAGCATAGGATAAAACAACATAAATAAAATTTAATAAAGCATAGGATAAAACAACATAAATTCAATTTAATAAAACATAGGATAAAACAACATAAATACAATTTAATAAAGCATAGGATAAAACAACATGAATACAATTTAATAAAGCATAGGATAAAACAACATAAATACAATTTAATAAAGCATAGGTTAAAACAACATAAATACAATTTAATAAAGCACAGGACAAAACAACATCAATACAATTCAATAAAGCATAGGTTAAAACAACATAAATACAAGTTAATAAAGCATAGGATAAAACAACATAAATACAATTTAATAAAGCATAGGATAAAACAACATGAATACAATTTAATAAATCATAGGATAAAACAACATAAATACAATTTAATAAAGCATAGGTTAAAACAACATAAATACAATTTAATAAAGCATAGGTTAAAACAACATAAATACAATTTAATAAAGCATAGGACAAAACAACATAAATACAATTTAATAAATCATAGGTTAAAACAACATAAATACAAGTTAATAAAGCATAGGATAAAACAACATAAATACAATTTAATAAAGCATATGATAAAACAACATAAATACAATTTAATAAAGCATGGGATAAAACAACATAAATACAATTTAATAAAGCATAGGTTAAAATAACATAAATACAATTTAATAAAGCATAGGATAAAACAACATAAATACAATTTAATAAAGCATAGGTTAAAACAACATAAATACAATTTAGTAAAGCATAGGATAAAACAACATAAATTCAATTTAATAAAACATAGGATAAAACAACATAAATACAATTTAATAAAGCATAGGATAAAACAACATAAATACAATTTAATGAAACATAGGATAAACAACATAAATACAATTTAATAAAGCATAGGATAAACAACATAAATACAATTTAATAAAGCATAGGCTAAAACTACATAAATACAATTTAATAAAGCTTACGATAAAACAAATTAAATACAATATAATAAAGCATAGGATAAAACAACATAAATTCAATTTAATAAAGCATAGGATAAAACAACATAAATACAGTTTAATAAAGCATAAGATAAAACAACATGAATACAGTTTAATAAAGCATAGGTTAAAACAACATAAATACAATTTAATAAAGCATAGGATAAAACAACATAAATACAATTTAATAAAGCATAGGTTAAAACAACATAAATACAATTTAATAAAGCATAGGATAAAACAACCTAAATACAATTTAATAAAGCTTAGGATAAAACAACATAAATACAATTTAATAAAGCATAGGATAAAACAACATAAATACAATTTAATAAAGCATAGGATAAAACAACATAAATACAATTTAATAGAGCATAGGCTAAAACAACATAAATACAATTTATAAAGCAAAGGATAAAACAACATAAATACAATTTAATAAAGCATAGGATAAAACAACATAAATACAATTTAATAAAGCATAGGATTAAACAACATAAATACTATTTAATAAAGCATAGGATAAAACCACATAAATACAATTTAATAAAGCACAGGATAAAACAACATAAATAAAATTTAATAAAGCATAGGATACAACAACATAAATACAATTTAGTAAAGCATAGGTCAAAATAACATAAATACAATTTAATAAAGCATAGGATAAAACAACATAAATACAATTTAATAAAGCATAGGATAAAACAACATAAATACAATTTAATAAAGCATAAGATAAAACAACATGAATACAGTTTAATAAAGCATAGGTTAAAACAACATAAATACAATTTAATAAAGCATAGGATAAAACAACATAAATACAATTTAATAAAGCATAGGTTAAAACAACATAAATACAATTTAATAAAGCACAGGATAAAACAACATAAATACAATTTAATAAAGCATAGGACAAAACAACATAAATACAATTTAATAAAGCAGAGGATAAAACAACATAAATACAATTTAATAAAGCATAGGCTAAAACTACATAAATACAATTTAATAAAGCATAGGATAAAACAAATTAAATACAATATAATAAAGCATAGGATAAAACAACATAAATTCAATTTAATAAAGCATAGGACAAAACAACATAAATACAATTTAATAAAGCATAAGATAAAACAACATGAATACAATTTAATAAAGCATAGGATAAAACCACATAAATACAATTTAATAAAGCATAGGTTAAAACAACATAAATACAATTTAGTAAAGCATAGGATAAAACAACATAAATTCAATTTAATAAAGCATAGGATAAAACAACATAAATACAATTTAATAAAGCACAGGATAAAACAAAATAAATAAAATGTAATAAAGCATAGGATAAAACAACATAAATACAATTTAATAAAGCATAGGATAAAACAACATAAATAAAATTTAATAAAGCATAGGATAAAACAACATAAATACAATTTAATAAAGCATATGATAAAACAACATAAATACAATTTAATAAAGCATATGATAAAACAACATAAATACAATTTAATAAAGTATAGGATAAAACAACATAAATACAATTTAATAAAGCATAGGATAAAACAACATAAATACAATTTAATAAAGCATAGGATAAAACAACATAAATAAAATTTAATAAAGCATAGGTTAAAATAACATAAATACAATTTAATAAAGCATAGGACAAAACAACATAAAAACAATTTAATAAAGCATAGTTTAAAACAACATAAATACAATTTAATAAAGCATAGGATAAAACCACAGAATTACAATTTAATAAAGCATAGGATAAAACATCATAAATACAATTTAATAAAGCATAGGACAAAACAACATAAATACAATTTAATAAAGCATAGGATAAAACAACATAAATACAATTTAATGAAACATAGGATAAACAACATAAATACAATTTAACAAAGCATAGGATAAACAACATAAATACAATTTAATAAAGCATAGGCTAAAACTACATAAATACAATTTAATAAAGCTTACGATAAAACAAATTAAATACAATATAATAAAGCATAGGATAAAACAACATAAATTCAATTTAATAAAGCATAGGATAAAACAACATAAATACAATTTAATAAAGCATAAGATAAAACAACATGAATACAATTTAATAAAGCATAGGTTAAAACAACATAAATACAATTTAATAAAGCATAGGATAAAACAACATAAATACAATTTAATAAAGCATAGGTTAAAACAACATAAATACAATTTAATAAAGCACAGGATAAAACAACATAAATACAATTTAATAAAGCATAAGACAAAAAAACATAAATACAATTTAATTAAGCATATGTTAAAGCAACATAAATACAATTTAATAAAGCATAGGTTAAAACAACATAAATACAATTTAATAAAGCATAGGATAAAACAACCTAAATACAATTTAATAAAGCTTAGGATAAAACAACATAAAAACAATTTAATAAAGCATAGGATAAAACAACATAAATACAATTTAATAAAGCATAGGATAAAACAACATAAATACTATTTAATAGATCATAGGCTAAAACAACATAAATACAATTTATAAAGCATAGGATAAAACAACATAAATACAATTTAATAAAGCATAGGATAAAACAACATAAATACAATTTAATAAAGCATAGTATTAAACAACATAAATACTATTTAATAAATCATAGGATAAAACCACATAAATACAATTTAATAAAGCACAGGATAAAACAACATAAATAAAATTTAATAAAGCATACGATACAACAACATAAATACAATTTAATAAAGCATAGGATAAACAACATAAATACAATTTAATAAAGCATAGGCTAAAACTACATAAATACAATTTAATAAAGCTTAGGATAAAACAAATTAAATACAATATAATAAAGCATAGGATAAAACAACATAAATTCAATTTAATAAAGCATAGGATAAAACAACATAAATACAATTTAATAAAGCATAAGATAAAACAACATAAATACAATTTAATAAAGCATAGGTTAAAACAACATAAATACAATTTAATAAAGCATAGGATAAAACAACATAAATACAATTTAATAAAGCATAGGTTAAAACAACATAAATACAATTTAATAAAGCACAGGATAAAACAACATAAATACAATTTAATAAAGCATAAGACAAAAAAACATAAATACAATTTAATAAAGCATATGTTAAAGCAACATAAATACAATTTAATAACGCATAGGTTAAAACAACATAAATACAATTTAATAAAGCATAGGATAAAACAACCTAAATACAATTTAATAAAGCTTAGGATAAAACAACATAAATTCAATTTAATAAAACATAGGATAAAACAACATAAATAAAATTTAATAAAGCACAGGACAAAACAACATCAATACAATTCAATAAAGCATAGGTTAAAACAACATAAATACAAGTTAATAAAGCATAGGATAAAACAACATAAATACAATTTAATAAAGCATAGGTTAAAACAACATAAATACAATTTAATAAAGCATAGGACAAAACAACATAAATACAATTTAATAAAGCATAGGTTAAAACAACATAAATACAAGTTAATAAAGCATAGGATAAAACAACATAAATACAATTTAATAAAGCATATGATAAAACAACATAAATACAATTTAATAAAGCATGGGATAAAACAACATAAATACAATTTAATAAAGCATAGGTTAAAACAACATAAATATAATTTAATAAAGCATAGGTTAAAACAACATAAATACAATTTAATAAAGCATAGGATAAAACAACATAAATTCAATTTAATAAAGCATAGGATAAAACAACATAAATACAATTTAATAAAGCACAGGATAAAACAACATAAATAAAATTTAATAAAGCATAGGATAAAACAAGATAAATAAAATTTAATAAAGCATAGGATAAAACAACATAAATACAATTTAATAAAGCATAGGATAAAACAACATAAATAAAATGTAATAAAGCATAGGATAAAAAACATAAATACAATTTAATAAAGCATAGGATAAAACAACATAAATACAATTTAATAAAGCATAGTTTAAAACAACATAAATACAATTTAATAAAGCATAGGATAAAACAACATAAATTCAATTTAATAAAGCATAGGATAAAACAACATAAATACAATTTAATAAAGCACAGGATATAACAACATAAATAAAATTTAATAAAGCATAGGATAAAACAAGATAAATACAAGTTAATAAAGCATAGGATAAAACAACATAAATTAAATTTAATAAAGCATAGGTTAAAACAAGATAAATACAATTTAATAAAGCATAGGATAAAACAACATAAATTAAATTTAATAAAGCATAGGTTAAAACAAGATAAATACAATTTAATAAAGCATAGGATAAAACAACATAAATACAATTTAATAAAGCATAGGCTAAAACTACATAAATACAATTTAATAAAGCATAGGATAAAACAAATTAAATACAATATAATAAAGCATAGGATAAAACAACATAAATACAATTTAATAAAGCATAAGATAAAACAACATGAATACAATTTAATAAAGCATAGGATAAAACAACATAAATACAATTTAATAAAGCATAGGTTAAAACAACATAAATACAATTTAATAAAGCATAGGATAAAACAACATAAATTCAATTTAATAAAGCATAGGATAAAACAACATAAATACAATTTAATAAAGCACAGGATAAAACAAAATAAATAAAATTTAATAAAGCATAGGATAAAACAACATAAATAAAATTTAATAAAGCATAGGATAAAACAACATAAATACAATTTAATAAAGCATAGGATAAAACAACATAAATAAAATTTAATAAAGCATAGGATAAAACAACATAAATGCAATTTAATAAAGCATATGATAAAACTACATAAATACAATTTAATAAAGCATAGGTTAAAACAACATAAATACAATTTAATAAAGCATAGGATAAAACAACATAAATACAATTTAATAAACATAGGATAAAACAACATAAATTCAATTTAATAAAGCATAGGATAAAACAACATAAATACAATTTAATAAAGCATAAGATAAAACAACATAAATACAATTTAATAAAGCATAGGTTAAAACAACATAAATACAATTTAATAAAGCATAGGATAAAACAACATAAATACAATTTAATAAAGCATAGGTTAAAACAACATAAATACAATTTAATAAAGCACAGGATAAAACAACATAAATACAATTTAATAAAGCATAAGACAAAAAAACATAAATACAATTTAATAAAGCATATGTTAAAGCAACATAAATACAATTTAATAACGCATAGGTTAAAACAACATAAATACAATTTAATAAAGCATAGGATAAAACAACCTAAATACAATTTAATAAAGCTTAGGATAAAACAACATAAATTCAATTTAATAAAACATAGGATAAAACAACATAAATAAAATTTAATAAAGCACAGGACAAAACAACATCAATACAATTCAATAAAGCATAGGTTAAAACAACATAAATACAAGTTAATAAAGCATAGGATAAAACAACATAAATACAATTTAATAAAGCATAGGTTAAAACAACATAAATACAATTTAATAAAGCATAGGACAAAACAACATACATACAATTTAATAAAGCATAGGTTAAAACAACATAAATACAAGTTAATAAAGCATAGGATAAAACAACATAAATACAATTTAATAAAGCATATGATAAAACAACATAAATACAATTTAATAAAGCATGGGATAAAACAACATAAATACAATTTAATAAAGCATAGGTTAAAACAACATAAATATAATTTAATAAAGCATAGGTTAAAACAACATAAATACAATTTAATAAAGCATAGGATAAAACAACATAAATTCAATTTAATAAAGCATAGGATAAAACAACATAAATACAATTTAATAAAGCACAGGATAAAACAACATAAATAAAATTTAATAAAGCATAGGATAAAACAAGATAAATAAAATTTAATAAAGCATAGGATAAAACAACATAAATACAATTTAATAAAGCATAGGATAAAACAACATAAATAAAATGTAATAAAGCATAGGATAAAAAACATAAATACAATTTAATAAAGCATAGGATAAAACAACATAAATACAATTTAATAAAGCATAGTTTAAAACAACATAAATACAATTTAATAAAGCATAGGATAAAACAACATAAATTCAATTTAATAAAGCATAGGATAAAACAACATAAATACAATTTAATAAAGCACAGGATATAACAACATAAATAAAATTTAATAAAGCATAGGATAAAACAAGATAAATACAAGTTAATAAAGCATAGGATAAAACAACATAAATTAAATTTAATAAAGCATAGGTTAAAACAAGATAAATACAATTTAATAAAGCATAGGATAAAACAACATAAATTAAATTTAATAAAGCATAGGTTAAAACAAGATAAATACAATTTAATAAAGCATAGGATAAAACAACATAAATACAATTTAATAAAGCATAGGCTAAAACTACATAAATACAATTTAATAAAGCATAGGATAAAACAAATTAAATACAATATAATAAAGCATAGGATAAAACAACATAAATACAATTTAATAAAGCATAAGATAAAACAACATGAATACAATTTAATAAAGCATAGGATAAAACAACATAAATACAATTTAATAAAGCATAGGTTAAAACAACATAAATACAATTTAATAAAGCATAGGATAAAACAACATAAATTCAATTTAATAAAGCATAGGATAAAACAACATAAATACAATTTAATAAAGCACAGGATAAAACAAAATAAATAAAATTTAATAAAGCATAGGATAAAACAACATAAATAAAATTTAATAAAGCATAGGATAAAACAACATAAATACAATTTAATAAAGCATAGGATAAAACAACATAAATAAAATTTAATAAAGCATAGGATAAAACAACATAAATGCAATTTAATAAAGCATATGATAAAACTACATAAATACAATTTAATAAAGCATAGGTTAAAACAACATAAATACAATTTAATAAAGCATAGGATAAAACAACATAAATACAATTTAATAAACATAGGATAAAACGACATAAATAAAATTTAATAAAGCATAGGATAAAACAACATAAATACAATTTAATAAAGCATAGGATAAAACAACATAAATACAATTTAATAAAGCATAGGATAAAACAACATAAATACAATTTAATAAAACATAGGATAAAACAACATAAATACAATTTAATAAAGCATAGGATAAAACAACATAAATACAAATTAATAAAGCATAGGACAAAACAACATAAATACAATTTAATAAAGCATAGGATAAAACAACATAAATACAATTTAATGAAACATAGGATAAACAACATAAATACAATTTAATAAAGCATAGGATAAACAACATAAATACAATTTAATAAAGCATAGGCTAAAACTACATAAATACAATTTAATAAAGCTTAGGATAAAACAAATTAAATACAAAATAATAAAGCATAGGATAAAACAACATAAATTCAATTTAATAAAGCATAGGATAAAACAACATAAATACAATTTAATAAAGCATAAGATAAAACAACATGAATACAATTTAATAAAGCATAGGTTAAAACAACATAAATACAATTTAATAAAGCATAGGATAAAACAACATAAATACAATTTAATAAAGCACAGGATAAAACAACATAAATACAATTTAATAAAGCATAGGACAAAACAACATAAATACAATTTAATAAAGCATAGGTTAAAACAACATAAATACAATTTAATAAAGCACAGGATAAAACAACATAAATACAATTTAATAAAGCATAGGACAAAACAACATAAATACAATTTAATAAAGCAGAGGATAAAACAACATAAATACAATTTAATAAAGCATAGGCTAAAACTACATAAATACAATTTAATAAAGCATAGGATAAAACAAATTAAATACAATATAATAAAGCATAGGATAAAACAACATAAATTCAATTTAATAAAGCATAGGATAAAACAACATAAATACAATTTAATAAAGCATAAGATAAAACAACATGAATACAATTTAATAAAGCATAGGATAAAACAACATAAATACAATTTAATAAAGCATAGGTTAAAACAACATAAATACAATTTAATAAAGCATAGGATAAAACAACATAAATTCAATTTAATAAAGCATAGGATAAAACAACATAAATACAATTTAATAAAGCACAGGATAAAACAAATTAAATAAAATTTAATAAAGCATAGGATAAAACAACATAAATAAAATGTAATAAAGCATAGGATAAAACAACATAAATACAATTTAATAAAGCATAGGATAAAACAACATAAATAAAATTTAATAAAGCATAGGATAAAACAACATAAATACAATTTAATAAAGCATATGATAAAACAACATAAATACAATTTAATAAAGTATAGGTTAAAACAACATAAATACAATTTAATAAAGCATAGGATAAAACAACATAAATACAATTTAATAAAGCATAGGATAAAACAACATAAATAAAATTTAATAAAGCATAGGATAAAACAACATAAATACAATTTAATAAAGCATAGGATAAAACAACATAAATACAATTTAATAAAGCATAGCATAAAACAACATAAATACAATTTAAAAAAGCATAGGATAAAACAACATAAATACAATTTAATAAAGCATAGGATAAAACAACATAAATAAAATTTAATAAAGCATAGGTTAAAATAACATAAATACAATTTAATAAAGCATAGGACAAAACAACATAAAAACAATTTAATAAAGCATAGTTTAAAACAACATAAATACAATTTAATAAAGCATAGGATAAAACCACAGAATTACAATTTAATAAAGCATAGGATAAAACATCATAAATACAATTTAATAAAGCATAGGACAAAACAACATAAATACAATTTAATAAAGCATAGGATAAAACAACATAAATACAATTTAATGAAACATAGGATAAACAACATAAATACAATTTAACAAAGCATAGGATAAACAACATAAATACAATTTAATAAAGCATAGGCTAAAACTACATAAATACAATTTAATAAAGCTTACGATAAAACAAATTAAATACAATATAATAAACCATAGGATAAAACAACATAAATTCAATTTAATAAAGCATAGGATAAAACAACATAAATACAATTTAATAAAGCATAAGATAAAACAACATGAATACAATTTAATAAAGCATAGGTTAAAACAACATAAATACAATTTAATAAAGCATAGGATAAAACAACATAAATACAATTTAATAAAGCATAGGTTAAAACAACATAAATACAATTTAATAAAGCACAGGATAAAACAACATAAATACAATTTAATAAAGCATAAGACAAAAAAACATAAATACAATTTAATAAAGCATATGTTAAAGCAACATAAATACAATTTAATAAAGCATAGGTTAAAACAACATAAATACAATTTAATAAAGCATAGGATAAAACAACCTAAATACAATTTAATAAAGCTTAGGATAAAACAACATAAAAACAATTTAATAAAGCATAGGATAAAACAACATAAATACAATTTAATAAAGCATAGGATAAAACAACATAAATACTATTTAATAGATCATAGGCTAAAACAACATAAATACAATTTATAAAGCATAGGATAAAACAACATAAATACAATTTAATAAAGCATAGGATAAAACAACATAAATACAATTTAATAAAGCATAGTATTAAACAACATAAATACTATTTAATAAAGCATAGGATAAAACCACATAAATACAATTTAATAAAGCACAGGATAAAACAACATAAATAAAATTTAATAAAGCATAGGATACAACAACATAAATACAATTTAATAAAGCATAGGATAAACAACATAAATACAATTTAATAAAGCATAGGCTAAAACTACATAAATACAATTTAATAAAGCTTAGGATAAAACAAATTAAATACAATATAATAAAGCATAGGATAAAACAACATAAATTCAATTTAATAAAGCATAGGATAAAACAACATAAATACAATTTAATAAAGCATAAGATAAAACAACATAAATACAATTTAATAAAGCATAGGTTAAAACAACATAAATACAATTTAATAAAGCATAGGATAAAACAGCATAAATACAATTTAATAAAGCATAGGTTAAAACAACATAAATACAATTTAATAAAGCATAGTTTAAAACAACATAAATACAATTTAATAAAGCATAGGATAAAACCACAGAAATACAATTTAATAAAGCATAGGATAAAACATCATAAATACAATTTAATAAAGCATAGGACAAAACAACATAAATACAATTTAATAAAGCATAGGTTAAAACAACATAAATACAAGTTAATAAAGCATAGGATAAAACAACATAAATACAATTTAATAAAGCATAGGTTAAAACAACATAAATACAATTTAATAAAGCATAGGACAAAACAACATAAATACAATTTAATAAAGCATAGGTTAAAACAACATAAATACAAGTTAATAAAGCATAGGATAAAACAACATAAATACAATTTAATAAAGCATTTGATAAAACAACATAAATACAATTTAATAAAGCATGGGATAAAACAACATAAATACAATTTAATAAAGCATAGGTTAAAACAACATAAATATAATTTAATAAAGCATAGGTTAAAACAACATAAATACAATTTAATAAAGCATAGGATAAAACAACATAAATTCAATTTAATAAAGCATAGGATAAAACAACATAAATACAATTTAATAAAGCACAGGATAAAACAACATAAATAAAATTTAATAAAGCATAGGATAAAACAAGATAAATAAAATTTAATAAAGCATAGGATAAAACAACATAAATACAATTTAATAAAGCATAGGATAAAACAACATAAATAAAATGTAATAAAGCATAGGATAAAAAACATAAATACAATTTAATAAAGCATAGGATAAAACAACATAAATACAATTTAATAAAGCATAGTTTAAAACAACATAAATACAATTTAATAAAGCATAGGATAAAACAACATAAATACAATTTAATAAAGCATAGTTTAAAACAACATAAATACAATTTAATAAAGCATAGGATAAAACAACATAAATTAAATTTAATAAAGCATAGGATAAAACAACATAAATACAATTTAATAAAGCACAGGATATAACAACATAAATAAAATTTAATAAAGCATAGGATAAAACAAGATAAATACAAGTTAATAAAGCATAGGATAAAACAACATAAATTAAATTTAATAAAGCATAGGTTAAAACAAGATAAATACAATTTAATAAAGCATAGGATAAAACAACATAAATTAAATTTAATAAAGCATAGGTTAAAACAAGATAAATACAATTTAATAAAGCATAGGATAAAACAACATAAATACAATTTAATAAAGCATAGGCTAAAACTACATAAATACAATTTAATAAAGCATAGGATAAAACAAATTAAATACAATATAATAAAGCATAGGATAAAACAACATAAATACAATTTAATAAAGCATAAGATAAAACAACATGAATACAATTTAATAAAGCATAGGATAAAACAACATAAATACAATTTAATAAAGCATAGGTTAAAACAACATAAATACAATTTAATAAAGCATAGGATAAAACAACATAAATTCAATTTAATAAAGCATAGGATAAAACAACATAAATACAATTTAATAAAGCACAGGATAAAACAAAATAAATAAAATTTAATAAAGCATAGGATAAAACAACATAAATAAAATTTAATAAAGCATAGGATAAAACAACATAAATACAATTTAATAAAGCATAGGATAAAACAACATAAATAAAATTTAATAAAGCATAGGATAAAACAACATAAATACAATTTAATAAAGCATATGATAAAACAACATAAATACAATTTAATAAAGCATAGGTTAAAACAACATAAATACAATTTAATAAAGCATAGGATAAAACAACATAAATACAATTTAATAAACATAGGATAAAACGACATAAATAAAATTTAATAAAGCATAGGATAAAACAACATAAATACAATTTAATAAAGCATAGGATAAAACAACATAAATACAATTTAATAAAGCATAGGATAAAACAACATAAATACAATTTAATAAAACATAGGATAAAACAACATAAATACAATTTAATAAAGCATAGGATAAAACAACATAAATACAAATTAATAAAGCATAGGACAAAACAACATAAATACAATTTAATAAAGCATAGGATAAAACAACATAAATACAATTTAATGAAACATAGGATAAACAACATAAATACAATTTAATAAAGCATAGGATAAACAACATAAATACAATTTAATAAAGCATAGGCTAAAACTACATAAATACAATTTAATAAAGCTTAGGATAAAACAAATTAAATACAAAATAATAAAGCATAGGATAAAACAACATAAATTCAATTTAATAAAGCATAGGATAAAACAACATAAATACAATTTAATAAAGCATAAGATAAAACAACATGAATACAATTTAATAAAGCATAGGTTAAAACAACATAAATACAATTTAATAAAGCATAGGATAAAACAACATAAATACAATTTAATAAAGCATAGGTTAAAACAACATAAATACAATTTAATAAAGCACAGGATAAAACAACATAAATACAATTTAATAAAGCATAAGACAAAAAAACATAAATACAATTTAATAAAGCATATGTTAAAGCAACATAAATACAATTTAATAAAGCATAGGTTAAAACAACATAAATACAATTTAATAAAGCATAGGATAAAACAACCTAAATACAATTTAATAAAGCTTAGGATAAAACAACATAAATACAATTTAATAAAGCATAGGATAAAACAACATAAATACAATTTAATAAAGCATAGGATAAAACAACATAAATACAATTTAGTAGAGCATAGGCTAAAACAAGATAAATACAATTTATAAAGCATAGGATAAAACAACATAAATACAATTTAATAAAGCATAGGATAAAACAACATAAATACAATTTAATAAAGCATAGGATTAAACAACATAAATACTATTTAATAAAGCATAGGATAAAACCACATAAATACAATTTAATAAAGCACAGGATAAAACAACATAAATAAAATTTAATAAAGCATAGGATACAACAACATAAATACAATTTAGTAAAGCATAGGTCAAAATAACATAAATACAATTTAATAAAGCATAGGATAAAACAACATAAATACAATTTAATAAAGCATAGGATAAAACAACATAAATACAATTTAATAAAGCATAGGATAAAACAACATAAATAAAATTTAATAAAGCATAGGATAAAACAACATAAATACAATTTAATAAAGCATAGGATAAAACAACATAAATACAATTTAATAAAGCATAGGATAAAACAACATGAATACAATTTAATAAACCATAGGATAAAACAACATAAATACAATTTAATAAAGCATAGGTTAAAACAACATAAATACAATTTAATAAAGCACAGGACAAAACAACATCAATACAATTCAATAAAGCATAGGTTAAAACAACATAAATACAAGTTAATAAAGCATAGGATAAAACAACATAAATACAATTTAATAAAGCATAGGATAAACAACATGAATACAATTTAATAAATCATAGGATAAAACAACATAAATACAATTTAATAAAGCATAGGATAAAACAACATAAATACAATTTAATAAAGTATAGGTTAAAACAACATAAATACAATTTAATAAAGCATAGGATAAAACAACATAAATACAATTTAATAAAGCATAGGATAAAACAACATAAATACAATTTAATAAAGCACAGGATAAAACAACATAAATAAAATTTAATAAAGCATAGGATACAACAACATAAATACAATTTAGTAAAGCATAGGTCAAAATAACATAAATACAATTTAATAAAGCATAGGATAAAACAACATAAATACAATTTAATAAAGCATAGAATAAAACAACATAAATAAAATTTAATAAAGCATAGGATAAAACAACATAAATACAATTTAATAAAGCATAGGATAAAACAACATAAATACAATTTAATAAAGCATAGGATTAAACAACATAAATACTATTTAATAAAGCATAGGATAAAACCACATAAATACAATTTAATAAAGCACAGGATAAAACAAAATAAATAAAATTTAATAAAGCATAGGATACAACAACATAAATACAATTTAGTAAAGCATAGGTCAAAATAACATAAATACAATTTAATAAAGCATAGGATAAAACAACATAAATACAATTTAATAAAGCATAGGATAAAACAACATAAATAAAATTTAATAAAGCATAGGATAAAACAACATAAATTCAATTTAATAAAACATAGGATAAAACAACATAAATACAATTTAATAAAGCATAGGATAAAACAACATGAATACAATTTAATAAAGCATAGGATAAAACAACATAAATACAATTTAATAAAGCATAGGTTAAAACAACATAAATACAATTTAATAAAGCACAGGACAAAACAACATCAATACAATTCAATAAAGCATAGGTTAAAACAACATAAATACAAGTTAATAAAGCATAGGATAAAACAACATAAATACAATTTAATAAAGCATAGGTTAAAACAACATAAATACAATTTAATAAAGCATAGGACAAAACAACATAAATACAATTTAATAAAGCATAGGTTAAAACAACATAAATACAAGTTAATAAAGCATAGGATAAAACAACATAAATACAATTTAATAAAGCATATGATAAAACAACATAAATACAATTTAATAAAGCATGGGATAAAACAACATAAATACAATTTAATAAAGCATAGGTTAAAACAACATAAATATAATTTAATAAAGCATAGGTTAAAACAACATAAATACAATTTAATAAAGCATAGGATAAAACAACATAAATTCAATTTAATAAAGCATAGGATAAAACAACATAAATACAATTTAATAAAGCACAGGATAAAACAACATAAATAAAATTTAATAAAGCATAGGATAAAACAAGATAAATAAAATTTAATAAAGCATAGGATAAAACAACATAAATACAATTTAATAAAGCATAGGATAAAACAACATAAATAAAATGTAATAAAGCATAGGATAAAAAACATAAATACAATTTAATAAAGCATAGGATAAAACAACATAAATACAATTTAATAAAGCATAGTTTAAAACAACATAAATACAATTTAATAAAGCATAGGATAAAACAACATAAATACAATTTAATAAAGCATAGTTTAAAACAACATAAATACAATTTAATAAAGCATAGGATAAAACAACATAAATTAAATTTAATAAAGCATAGGATAAAACAACATAAATACAATTTAATAAAGCACAGGATATAACAACATAAATAAAATTTAATAAAGCATAGGATAAAACAAGATAAATACAAGTTAATAAAGCATAGGATAAAACAACATAAATTAAATTTAATAAAGCATAGGTTAAAACAAGATAAATACAATTTAATAAAGCATAGGATAAAACAACATAAATTAAATTTAATAAAGCATAGGTTAAAACAAGATAAATACAATTTAATAAAGCATAGGATAAAACAACATAAATACAATTTAATAAAGCATAGGCTAAAACTACATAAATACAATTTAATAAAGCATAGGATAAAACAAATTAAATACAATATAATAAAGCATAGAATAAAACAACATAAATACAATTTAATAAAGCATAAGATAAAACAACATGAATACAATTTAATAAAGCATAGGATAAAACAACATAAATACAATTTAATAAAGCATAGGTTAAAACAACATAAATACAATTTAATAAAGCATAGGATAAAACAACATAAATTCAATTTAATAAAGCATAGGATAAAACAACATAAATACAATGTAATAAAGCACAGGATAAAACAAAATAAATAAAATTTAATAAAGCATAGGATAAAACAACATAAATAAAATTTAATAAAGCATAGGATAAAACAACATAAATACAATTTAATAAAGCATAGGATAAAACAACATAAATAAAATTTAATAAAGCATAGGATAAAACAACATAAATACAATTTAATAAAGCATATGATAAAACAACATAAATACAATTTAATAAAGCATAGGTTAAAACAACATAAATACAATTTAATAAAGCATAGGATAAAACAACATAAATACAATTTAATAAACATAGGATAAAACGACATAAATAAAATTTAATAAAGCATAGGATAAAACAACATAAATACAATTTAATAAAGCATAGGATAAAACAACATAAATACAATTTAATAAAGCATAGGATAAAACAACATAAATACAATTTAATAAAACATAGGATAAAACAACATAAATACAATTTAATAAAGCATAGGATAAAACAACATAAATACAAATTAATAAAGCATAGGACAAAACAACATAAATACAATTTAATAAAGCATAGGATAAAACAACATAAATACAATTTAATGAAACATAGGATAAACAACATAAATACAATTTAATAAAGCATAGGATAAACAACATAAATACAATTTAATAAAGCATAGGCTAAAACTACATAAATACAATTTAATAAAGCTTAGGATAAAACAAATTAAATACAAAATAATAAAGCATAGGATAAAACAACATAAATTCAATTTAATAAAGCATAGGATAAAACAACATACATACAATTTAATAAAGCATAAGATAAAACAACATGAATACAATTTAATAAAGCATAGGTTAAAAAAACATAAATACAATTTAATAAAGCATAGGATAAAACAACATAAATACAATTTAATAAAGCATAGGTTAAAACAACATAAATACAATTTAATAAAGCACAGGATAAAACAACATAAATACAATTTAATAAAGCATAAGACAAAAAAACATAAATACAATTTAATAAAGCATATGTTAAAGCAACATAAATACAATTTAATAAAGCATAGGTTAAAACAACATAAATACAATTTAATAAAGCATAGGATAAAACAACCTAAATACAATTTAATAAAGCTTAGGATAAAACAACATAAATACAATTTAATAAAGCATAGGATAAAACAACATAAATACAATTTAATAAAGCATAGGATAAAACAACATAAATACAATTTAGTAGAGCATAGGCTAAAACAAGATAAATACAATTTATAAAGCATAGGATAAAACAACATGAATACAATTTAATAAAGCATAGGATAAAACAAAATAAATACAATTTAATAAAGCAGAGGATAAAACGACCTAAATAAAATTTAATAAAGCATAGGATAAAACAACATAAATTCAATTTAATAAAGCATAGGATAAAACAACATAAATACAATTTAATAAAGCACAGGATAAAACAACATAAATAAAATTTAATAAAGCATAGGATAAAACAAGATAAATAAAATTTAATAAAGCATAGGATAAAACAACATAAATACAATTTAATAAAGCATAGGATAAAACAACATAAATAAAATGTAATAAAGCATAGGATAAAAAACATAAATACAATTTAATAAAGCATAGGATAAAACAACATAAATACAATTTAATAAAGCATAGTTTAAAACAACATAAATACAATTTAATAAAGCATAGGATAAAACAACATAAATACAATTTAATAAAGCATAGTTTAAAACAACATAAATACAATTTAATAAAGCATAGGATAAAACAACATAAATTAAATTTAATAAAGCATAGGATAAAACAACATAAATACAATTTAATAAAGCACAGGATATAACAACATAAATAAAATTTAATAAAGCATAGGATAAAACAAGATAAATACAAGTTAATAAAGCATAGGATAAAACAACATAAATTAAATTTAATAAAGCATAGGTTAAAACAAGATAAATACAATTTAATAAAGCATAGGATAAAACAACATAAATTAAATTTAATAAAGCATAGGTTAAAACAAGATAAATACAATTTAATAAAGCATAGGATAAAACAACATAAATACAATTTAATAAAGCATAGGCTAAAACTACATAAATACAATTTAATAAAGCATAGGATAAAACAAATTAAATACAATATAATAAAGCATAGGATAAAACAACATAAATACAATTTAATAAAGCATAAGATAAAACAACATGAATACAATTTAATAAAGCATAGGATAAAACAACATAAATACAATTTAATAAAGCATAAGATAAAACAACATGAATACAATTTAATAAAGCATAGGATAAAACAACATAAATACAATTTAATAAAGCATAGGTTAAAACAACATAAATACAATTTAATAAAGCATAGGATAAAACAACATAAATACAATTTAATAAAGCACAGGATAAAACAAAATAAATAAAATTTAATAAAGCATAGGATAAAACAACATAAATAAAATTTAATAAAGCATAGGATAAAACAACATAAATACAATTTAATAAAGCATAGGATAAAACAACATAAATAAAATTTAATAAAGCATAGGATAAAACAACATAAATACAATTTAATAAAGCATATGATAAAACAACATAAATACAATTTAATAAAGCATAGGTTAAAACAACATAAATACAATTTAATAAAGCATAGGATAAAACAACATAAATACAATTTAATAAACATAGGATAAAACGACATAAATAAAATTTAATAAAGCATAGGATAAAACAACATAAATACAATTTAATAAAGCATAGGATAAAACAACATAAATACAATTTAATAAAGCATAGGATAAAACAACATAAATACAATTTAATAAAACATAGGATAAAACAACATAAATACAATTTAATAAAGCATAGGATAAAACAACATAAATACAAATTAATAAAGCATAGGACAAAACAACATAAATACAATTTAATAAAGCATAGGATAAAACAACATAACTACAATTTAATGAAACATAGGATAAACAACATAAATACAATTTAATAAAGCATAGGATAAACAACATAAATACAATTTAATAAAGCATAGGCTAAAACTACATAAATACAATTTAATAAAGCTTAGGATAAAACAAATTAAATACAAAATAATAAAGCATAGGATAAAACAACATAAATTCAATTTAATAAAGCATAGGATAAAACAACATAAATACAATTTAATAAAGCATAAGATAAAACAACATGAATACAATTTAATAAAGCATAGGTTAAAACAACATAAATACAATTTAATAAAGCATAGGATAAAACAACATAAATACAATTTAATAAAGCATAGGTTAAAACAACATAAATACAATTTAATAAAGCACAGGATAAAACAACATAAATACAATTTAATAAAGCATAAGACAAAAAAACATAAATACAATTTAATAAAGCATATGTTAAAGCAACATAAATACAATTCAATAAAGCATAGGTTAAAACAACATAAATACAATTTAATAAAGCATAGGATAAAACAACCTAAATACAATTTAATAAAGCTTAGGATAAAACAACATAAATACAATTTAATAAAGCATAGGATAAAACAACATAAATACAATTTAATAAAGCATAGGATAAAACAACATAAATACAATTTAGTAGAGCATAGGCTAAAACAAGATAAATACAATTTATAAAGCATAGGATAAAACAACATGAATACAATTTAATAAAGCATAGGATAAAACAACATAAATACAATTTAATAAAGCATAGGATTAAACAACATAAATACTATTTAATAAAGCATAGGATAAAACCACATAAATACAATTTAATAAAGCACAGGATAAAACAACATAAATAAAATTTAATAAAGCATAGGATACAACAACATAAATACAATTTAGTAAAGCATAGGTCAAAATAACATAAATACAATTTAATAAAGCATAGGATAAAACAACATAAATACAATTTAATAAAGCATAGGATAAAACAACATAAATACAATTTAATAAAGCATAGGATAAAACAACATAAATAAAATTTAATAAAGCATAGGATAAAACAACATAAATACAATTTAATAAAGCATAGGATAAAACAACATAAATACAATTTAATAAAGCATAGGATAAAACAACATGAATATAATTTAATAAACCATAGGATAAAACAACATAAATACAATTTAATAAAGCATAGGTTAAAACAACATAAATACAATTTAATAAAGCACAGGACAAAACAACATCAATACAATTCAATAAAGCATAGGTTAAAACAACATAAATACAAGTTAATAAAGCATAGGATAAAACAACATAAATACAATTTAATAAAGCATAGGATAAACAACATGAATACAATTTAATAAATCATAGGATAAAACAACATAAATACAATTTAATAAAGCATAGGATAAAACAACATAAATACAATTTAATAAAGTATAGGTTAAAACAACATAAATACAATTTAATAAAGCATAGGATAAAACAACATAAATACAATTTAATAAAGCATAGGATAAAACAACATAAATACAATTTAATAAAGCACAGGATAAAACAACATAAATAAAATTTAATAAAGCATAGGATACAACAACATAAATACAATTTAGTAAAGCATAGGTCAAAATAACATAAATACAATTTAATAAAGCATAGGATAAAACAACATAAATACAATTTAATAAAGCATAGAATAAAACAACATAAATAAAATTTAATAAAGCATAGGATAAAACAACATAAATACAATTTAATAAAGCATAGGATAAAACAACATAAATACAATTTAATAAAGCATAGGATAAAACAACATGAATACAATTTAATAAACCATAGGATAAAACAACATAAATACAATTTAATAAAGCATAGGTTAAAACAACATAAATACAATTTAATAAAGCACAGGACAAAACAACATCAATACAATTCAATAAAGCATAGGTTAAAACAACATAAATACAAGTTAATAAAGCATAGGATAAAACAACATAAATACAATTTAATAAAGCATAGGATAAACAACATGAATACAATTTAATAAATCATAGGATAAAACAACATAAATACAATTTAATAAAGCATAGGATAAAACAACATAAATACAATTTAATAGAGCATAGGCTAAAACAACATAAATACATTTTATAAGGCATAGGATAAAACAACATAAATACAATTTAATAAAGCATAGGATAAAACAACATAAATACAATTTAATAAAGCATAGGATAAAACAACATAAATACAATTTAATAGAGCATAGGCTAAAACAACATAAATACAATTTATAAAGCATAGGATAAAACAACATAAATACAATTTAATAAAGCATAGGATTAAACAACATAAATACTATTTAATAAAGCATAGGATAAAACCACATAAATACAATTTAATAAAGCACAGGATAAAACAACATAAATAAAATTTAATAAAGCATAGGATACAACAACATAAATACAATTTAGTAAAGCATAGGTCAAAATAACATAAATACAATTTAATAAAGCATAGGATAAAACAAAATAAATACAATTTAATAAAGCATAGGATAAAACGACATAAATAAAATTTAATAAAGCATAGGATAAAACAACATAAATTCAATTTAATAAAGCATAGGATAAAACAACATAAATATAATTTAATAAAGCATAGGATAAAACAACATAAATACAATTTAATAAAGCATAGGATAAAACAACATAAATACAATTTAATAAAGCATAGGTTAAAACAACATAAATACAATTTAATAAAGCACAGGACAAAACAACATCAATACAATTCAATAAAGCATAGGTTAAAACAACATAAATACAAGTTAATAAAGCATAGGATAAAACAACATAAATACAATTTAATAAAGCATAGGATAAAACAACATGAATACAATTTAATAAATCATAGGATAAAACAACATAAATACAATTTAATAAAGCATAGGTTAAAACAACATAAATACAATTTAATAAAGCATAGGTTAAAACAACATAAATACAATTTAATAAAGCATAGGACAAAACAACATAAATACAATTTAATAAAGCATAGGTTAAAACAACATAAATACAAGTTAATAAAGCATAGGATAAAACAACATAAATACAATTTAATAAAGCATATGATAAAACAACATAAATACAATTTAATAAAGCATGGGATAAAACAACATAAATACAATTTAATAAAGCATAGGTTAAAACAACATAAATACAATTTAATAAAGCATAGGTTAAAACAACATAAATACAATTTAATAAAGCATAGGATAAAACAACATAAATTCAATTTAATAAAGCATAGGATAAAACAACATAAATACAATTTAATAAAGCACAGGATAAAACAACATAAATAAAATTTAATAAAGCATAGGATACAACAACATAAATACAATTTAGTAAAGCATAGGTCAAAATAACATAAATACAATTTAATAAAGCATAGGATAACACAACATAAATACAATTTAATAAAGCATAGGATAAAACAACATAAATAAAATTTAATAAAGCATAGGATAAAACAACATAAATACAATTTAATAAAGCATAGGATAAAACAACATAAATACAATTTAATAAAGCATAGAATAAAACAACATGAATACAATTTAATAAACCATAGGATAAAACAACATAAATACAATTTAATAAAGCATAGGTTAAAACAACATAAATACAATTTAATAAAGCATAGGATAAAACAACATAAATTCAATTTAATAAAGCATAGGATAAAACAACATAAATACAATTTAATAAAGCACAGGATAAAACAACATAAATAAAATTTAATAAAGCATAGGATAAAACAAGATAAATAAAATTTAATAAAGCATAGGATAAAACAACATAAATACAATTTAATAAAGCATAGGATAAAACAACATAAATAAAATGTAATAAAGCATAGGATAAAAAACATAAATACAATTTAATAAAGCATAGGATAAAACAACATAAATACAATTTAATAAAGCATAGTTTAAAACAACATAAATACAATTTAATAAAGCATAGGATAAAACAACATAAATACAATTTAATAAAGCATAGTTTAAAACAACATAAATACAATTTAATAAAGCATAGGATAAAACAACATAAATTAAATTTAATAAAGCATAGGATAAAACAACATAAATACAATTTAATAAAGCACAGGATATAACAACATAAATAAAATTTAATAAAGCATAGGATAAAACAAGATAAATACAAGTTAATAAAGCATAGGATAAAACAACATAAATTAAATTTAATAAAGCATAGGTTAAAACAAGATAAATACAATTTAATAAAGCATAGGATAAAACAACATAAATTAAATTTAATAAAGCATAGGTTAAAACAAGATAAATACAATTTAATAAAGCATAGGATAAAACAACATAAATACAATTTAATAAAGCATAGGCTAAAACTACATAAATACAATTTAATAAAGCATAGGATAAAACAAATTAAATACAATATAATAAAGCATAGGATAAAACAACATAAATACAATTTAATAAAGCATAAGATAAAACAACATGAATACAATTTAATAAAGCATAGGATAAAACAACATAAATACAATTTAATAAAGCATAGGTTAAAACAACATAAATACAATTTAATAAAGCATAGGATAAAACAACATAAATTCAATTTAATAAAGCATAGGATAAAACAACATAAATACAATTTAATAAAGCACATTATAAAACAAAATAAATAAAATTTAATAAAGCATAGGATAAAACAACATAAATAAAATTTAATAAAGCATAGGATAAAACAACATAAATACAATTTAATAAAGCATAGGATAAAACAACATAAATAAAATTTAATAAAGCATAGGATAAAACAACATAAATACAATTTAATAAAGCATATGATAAAACAACATAAATACAATTTAATAAAGCATAGGTTAAAACAACATAAATACAATTTAATAAAGCATAGGATAAAACAACATAAATACAATTTAATAAACATAGGATAAAACGACATAAATAAAATTTAATAAAGCATAGGATAAAACAACATAAATACAATTTAATAAAGCATAGGATAAAACAACATAAATACAATTTAATAAAGCATAGGATAAAACAACATAAATACAATTTAATAAAACATAGGATAAAACAACATAAATACAATTTAATAAAGCATAGGATAAAACAACATAAATACAAATTAATAAAGCATAGGACAAAACAACATAAATACAATTTAATAAAGCATAGGATAAAACAACATAAATACAATTTAATGAAACATAGGATAAACAACATAAATACAATTTAATAAAGCATAGGATAAAACAAATTAAATACAAAATAATAAAGCATAGGATAAAACAACATAAATTCAATTTAATAAAGCATAGGATAAAACAACATAAATACAATTTAATAAAGCATAAGATAAAACAACATGAATACAATTTAATAAAGCATAGGTTAAAACAACATAAATACAATTTAATAAAGCATAGGATAAAACAACATAAATACAATTTAATAAAGCATAGGTTAAAACAACATTAATACAATTTAATAAAGCACAGGATAAAACAACATAAATACAATTTAATAAAGCATAAGACAAAAAAACATAAATACAATTTAATAAAGCATATGTTAAAGCAACATAAATACAATTTAATAAAGCATAGGTTAAAACAACATAAATACAATTTAATAAAGCATAGGATAAAACAACCTAAATACAATTTAATAAAGCTTAGGATAAAACAACATAAATACAATTTAATAAAGCATAGGATAAAACAACATAAATACAATTTAATAAAGCATAGGATAAAACAACATAAATACAATTTAGTAGAGCATAGGCTAAAACAAGATAAATACAATTTATAAAGCATAGGATAAAACAACATGAATACAATTTAATAAAGCATAGGATAAAACAACATAAATACAATTTAATAAAGCATAGGATTAAACAACATAAATACTATTTAATAAAGCATAGGATAAAACCACATAAATACAATTTAATAAAGCACAGGATAAAACAACATAAATAAAATTTAATAAAGCATAGGATACAACAACATAAATACAATTTAGTAAAGCATAGGTCAAAATAACATAAATACAATTTAATAAAGCATAGGATAAAACAACATAAATACAATTTAATAAAGCATAGGATAAAACAACATAAATACAATTTAATAAAGCATAGGATAAAACAACATAAATAAAATTTAATAAAGCATAGGATAAAACAACATAAATACAATTTAATAAAGCATAGGATAAAACAACATAAATACAATTTAATAAAGCATAGGATAAAACAACATGAATACAATTTAATAAACCATAGGATAAAACAACATAAATACAATTTAATAAAGCATAGGTTAAAACAACATAAATACAATTTAATAAAGCACAGGACAAAACAACATCAATACAATTCAATAAAGCATAGGTTAAAACAACATAAATACAAGTTAATAAAGCATAGGATAAAACAACATAAATACAATTTAATAAAGCATAGGATAAACAACATGAATACAATTTAATAAATCATAGGATAAAACAACATAAATACAATTTAATAAAGCATAGGATAAAACAACATAAATACAATTTAATAAAGTATAGGTTAAAACAACATAAATACAATTTAATAAAGCATAGGATAAAACAACATAAATACAATTTAATAAAGCATAGGATAAAACAACATAAATACAATTTAATAAAGCACAGGATAAAACAACATAAATAAAATTTAATAAAGCATAGGATACAACAACATAAATACAATTTAGTAAAGCATAGGTCAAAATAACATAAATACAATTTAATAAAGCATAGGATAAAACAACATAAATACAATTTAATAAAGCATAGAATAAAACAACATAAATAAAATTTAATAAAGCATAGGATAAAACAACATAAATACAATTTAATAAAGCATAGGATAAAACAACATAAATACAATTTAATAAAGCATAGGATAAAACAACATGAATACAATTTAATAAACCATAGGATAAAACAACATAAATACAATTTAATAAAGCATAGGTTAAAACAACATAAATACAATTTAATAAAGCACAGGACAAAACAACATCAATACAATTCAATAAAGCATAGGTTAAAACAACATAAATACAAGTTAATAAAGCATAGGATAAAACAACATAAATACAATTTAATAAAGCATAGGATAAACAACATGAATACAATTTAATAAATCATAGGATAAAACAACATAAATACAATTTAATAAAGCATAGGATAAAACAACATAAATACAATTTAATAGAGCATAGGCTAAAACAACATAAATACATTTTATAAGGCATAGGATAAAACAACATAAATACAATTTAATAAAGCATAGGATAAAACAACATAAATACAATTTAATAAAGCATAGGATAAAACAACATAAATACAATTTAATAGAGCATAGGCTAAAACAACATAAATACAATTTATAAAGCATAGGATAAAACAACATAAATACAATTTAATAAAGCATAGGATTAAACAACATAAATACTATTTAATAAAGCATAGGATAAAACCACATAAATACAATTAAATAAAGCACAGGATAAAACAACATAAATAAAATTTAATAAAGCATAGGATACAACAACATAAATACAATTTAGTAAAGCATAGGTCAAAATAACATAAATACAATTTAATAAAGCATAGGATAAAACAAAATAAATACAATTTAATAAAGCATAGGATAAAACGACATAAATAAAATTTAATAAAGCATAGGATAAAACAACATAAATTCAATTTAATAAAGCATAGGATAAAACAACATAAATATAATTTAATAAAGCATAGGATAAAACAACATAAATACAATTTAATAAAGCATAGGATAAAACAACATAAATACAATTTAATAAAGCATAGGTTAAAACAACATAAATACAATTTAATAAAGCACAGGACAAAACAACATCAATACAATTCAATAAAGCATAGGTTAAAACAACATAAATACAAGTTAATAAAGCATAGGATAAAACAACATAAATACAATTTAATAAAGCATAGGATAAAACAACATGAATACAATTTAATAAATCATAGGATAAAACAACATAAATACAATTTAATAAAGCATAGGTTAAAACAACATAAATACAATTTAATAAAGCATAGGTTAAAACAACATAAATACAATTTAATAAAGCATAGGACAAAACAACATAAATACAATTTAATAAAGCATAGGTTAAAACAACATAAATACAAGTTAATAAAGCATAGGATAAAACAACATAAATACAATTTAATAAAGCATATGATAAAACAACATAAATACAATTTAATAAAGCATGGGATAAAACAACATAAATACAATTTAATAAAGCATAGGTTAAAACAACATAAATACAATTTAATAAAGCATAGGTTAAAACAACATAAATACAATTTAATAAAGCATAGGATAAAACAACATAAATTCAATTTAATAAAGCATAGGATAAAACAACATAAATACAATTAAATAAAGCACAGGATAAAACAACATAAATAAAATTTAATAAAGCATAGGATACAACAACATAAATACAATTTAGTAAAGCATAGGTCAAAATAACATAAATACAATTTAATAAAGCATAGGATAACACAACATAAATACAATTTAATAAAGCATAGGATAAAACAACATAAATAAAATTTAATAAAGCATAGGATAAAACAACATAAATACAATTTAATAAAGCATAGGATAAAACAACATAAATACAATTTAATAAAGCATAGAATAAAACAACATGAATACAATTTAATAAACCATAGGATAAAACAACATAAATACAATTTAATAAAGCATAGGTTAAAACAACATAAATACAATTTAATAAAGCACAGGACAAAACAACATCAAAACAATTCAATAAAGCATAGGTTAAAACAACATAAATACAAGTTAATAAAGCATAGGATAAAACAACATAAATACAATTTAATAAAGCATAGGATAAACAGCATGAATACAATTTAATAAATCATAGGATAAAACAACATAAATACAATTTAATAAAGCATAGGATAAAACAACATAAATACAATTTAATAGAGCATAGGCTAAAACAACATAAATACAATTTATAAAGCATAGGATAAAACAACATAAATACAATTTAATAAAGCATAGGATTAAACAACATAAATACTATTTAATAAAGCATAGGATAAAACCACATAAATACAATTTAATAAAGCACAGGATAAAAAAACATAAATAAAATTTAATAAAGCATAGTATACAACAACATAAATACAATTTAGTAAAGCATAGGTCAAAATAACATAAATACAATTTAATAAAGCATAGTATAAAACAAAATAAATACAATTTAATAAAGCATAGGATAAAACGACATAAATAAAATTTAATAAAGCATAGGATAAAACAACATAAATTCAATTTAATAAAGCATAGGATAAAACAACATAAATACAATTTAATAAAGCATAGGATAAAACAACATAAATACAATTTAATAAAGCATAGTATAAAACAACATAAATACAATTTAATAAAGCATAGGTTAAAACAACATAAATACAATTTAATAAAGCACAGGACAAAACAACATCAATACAATTCAATAAAGCATAGGTTAAAACAACATAAATACAAGTTAATAAAGCATAGGATAAAACAACATAAATACAATTTAATAAAGCATAGGATAAAACAACATGAATACAATTTAATAAATCATAGGATAAAACAACATAAATACAATTTAATAAAGCATAGGTTAAAACAACATAAATACAATTTAATAAAGCATAGGTTAAAACAACATAAATACAATTTAGTAAAGCATAGGACAAAACAACATAAATACAATTTAATAAAGCATAGGTTAAAACAACATAAATACAAGTTAATAAAGCATAGGATAAAACAACATAAATACAATTTAATAAAGCATATGATAAAACAACATAAATACAATTTAATAAAGCATGGGATAAAACAACATAAATACAATTTAATAAAGCATAGGTTAAAACAACATAAATACAATTTAATAAAGCATAGGTTAAAACAACATAAATACAATTTAATAAAGCATAGGATAAAACAACATAAATTCAATTTAATAAAGCATAGGATAAAACAACATAAATACAATTTAATAAAGCACAGGATAAAACAACATAAATACAATTTAATAAAGCATAGGATAAAACAACATAAATACAATTTAATAAAGCATAGAATAAAACAACATGAATACAATTTAATAAACCATAGGATAAAACAACATAAATACAATTTAATAAAGCATAGGTTAAAACAACATAAATACAATTTAATAAAGCACAGGACAAAACAACATCAATACAATTCAATAAAGCATAGGTTAAAACAACATAAATACAAGTTAATAAAGCATAGGATAAAACAACATAAATACAATTTAATAAAGCATAGGATAAACAGCATGAATACAATTTAATAAATCATAGGATAAAACAACATAAATACAATTTAATAAAGCATAGGATAAAACAACATAAATACAATTTAATAGAGCATAGGCTAAAACAACATAAATACAATTTATAAAGCATAGGATAAAACAACATAAATACAATTTAATAAAGCATAGGATTAAACAACATAAATACTATTTAATAAAGCATAGGATAAAACCACATAAATACAATTTAATAAAGCACAGGATAAAAAAACATAAATAAAATTTAATAAAGCATAGTATACAACAACATAAATACAATTTAGTAAAGCATAGGTCAAAATAACATAAATACAATTTAATAAAGCATAGTATAAAACAAAATAAATACAATTTAATAAAGCATAGGATAAAACGACATAAATAAAATTTAATAAAGCATAGGATAAAACAACATAAATTCAATTTAATAAAGCATAGGATAAAACAACATAAATACAATTTAATAAAGCATAGGATAAAACAACATAAATACAATTTAATAAAGCATAGTATAAAACAACATAAATACAATTTAATAAAGCATAGGTTAAAACAACATAAATACAATTTAATAAAGCACAGGACAAAACAACATCAATACAATTCAATAAAGCATAGGTTAAAACAACATAAATACAAGTTAATAAAGCATAGGATAAAACAACATAAATACAATTTAATAAAGCATAGGATAAAACAACATGAATACAATTTAATAAATCATAGGATAAAACAACATAAATACAATTTAATAAAGCATAGGTTAAAACAACATAAATACAATTTAATAAAGCATAGGTTAAAACAACATAAATACAATTTAGTAAAGCATAGGACAAAACAACATAAATACAATTTAATAAAGCATAGGTTAAAACAACATAAATACAAGTTAATAAAGCATAGGATAAAACAACATAAATACAATTTAATAAAGCATATGATAAAACAACATAAATACAATTTAATAAAGCATGGGATAAAACAACATAAATACAATTTAATAAAGCATAGTTTAAAACAACATAAATACAATTTAATAAAGCATAGGTTAAAACAACATAAATACAATTTAATAAAGCATAGGATAAAACAACATAAATTCAATTTAATAAAGCATAGGATAAAACAACATAAATACAATTTAATAAAGCACAGGATAAAACAACATAAATAAAATTTAATAAAGCATAGGATACAACAACATAAATACAATTTAGTAAAGCATAGGTCAAAATAACATAAATACAATTTAATAAAGCATAGGATAAAACAACATAAATACAATTTAATAAAGCATAGGATAAAACAACATAAATAAAATTTAATAAAGCATAGGATAAAACAACATAAATACAATTTAATAAAGCATAGGATAAAACAACATAAATACAATTTAATAAAGCATAGGATAAAACAACATGAATACAATTTAATAAACCATAGGATAAAACAACATAAATACAATTTAATAAAGCATAGGTTAAAACAACATAAATACAATTTAATAAAGCACAGGACAAAACAACATCAATACAATTCAATAAAGCATAGGTTAAAACAACATAAATACAAGTTAATAAAGCATAGGATAAAACAACATAAATACAATTTAATAAAGCATAGGATAAAAGAACATAAATACAATTTAATAGAGCATAGGCTAAAACAACATAAATACAATTTATAAAGCATAGGATAAAACAACATAAATACAATTTAATAAAGCATATGTTAAAGCAACATAAATACAATTTAATAAAGCATAGGTTAAAACAACATAAATACAATTTAATAAAGCATAGGATAAAACAACCTAAATACAATTTAATAAAGCTTAGGATAAAACAACATAAATACAATTTAATAAAGCATAGGATAAAACAACATAAATACAATTTAATAAAGCATAGGATAAAACAACATAAATACAATTTAATAGATCATAGGCTAAAACAACATAAATACAATTTATAAAGCATAGGATAAAACAACATAAATACAATTTAATAAAGCATAGGATAAAACAACATAAATACAATTTAATAAAGCATAGGATTAAACAACATAAATACTATTTAATAAAGCATAGGATAAAACCACATAAATACAATTTAATAAAGCACAGGATAAAACAACATCAATAAAATTTAATAAAGCATAGGATACAACAACATAAATACAATTTAGTAAAGCATAGGTCAAAATAACATAAATACAATTTAATAAAGCATAGGATAAAACAAAATAAAAACAATTTAATAAAGCATAGGATAAAACGACATAAATAAAATTTAATAAAGCATAGGATAAAACAACATAAATTCAATTTAATAAAGCATAGGATAAAACAACATAAATACAATTTAATAAAGCATAGGATAAAACAACATGAATACAATTTAATAAAGCATAGGATAAAACAACATAAATACAATTTAATAAAGCATAGGTTAAAACAACATAAATACAATTTAATAAAGCACAGGATAAAACAACATAAATACAATTTAATAAAGCATAGGTTAAAACAACATAAATACAATTTAATAAAGCATAGGTTAAAACAACATAAATACAATTTAATAAAGCATAGGACAAAACAACATAAATACAATTTAATAAAGCATAGGTTAAAACAACATAAATACAAGTTAATAAAGCATAGGATAAAACAACATAAATACAATTTAATAAAGCATATGATAAAACAACATAAATACAATTTAATAAAGCATGGGATAAAACAACATAAATACAATTTAATAAAGCATAGGTTAAAACAACATAAATACAATTTAATAAAGCATAGGTTAAAACAACATAAATACAATTTAATAAAGCATAGGACAAAACAACATAAATACAATTTAATAAAGCATAGGTTAAAACAACATAAATACAAGTTAATAAAGCATAGGATAAAACAACATAAATACAATTTAATAAAGCATATGATAAAACAACATAAATACAATTTAATAAAGCATGGGATAAAACAACATAAATACAATTTAATAAAGCATAGGTTAAAACAACATAAATACAATTTAATAAAGCATAGGTTAAAACAACATAAATACAATTTAATAAAGCATAGGATAAAACAACATAAATTCAATTTAATAAAGCATAGGATAAAACAACATAAATACAATTTAATAAAGCACAGGATAAAACAACATAAATAAAATTTAATAAAGCATAGGATACAACAACATAAATACAATTTAGTAAAGCATAGGTCAAAATAACATAAATACAATTTAATAAAGCATAGGATAAAACAACATAAATACAATTTAATAAAGCATAGGATAAAACAACATAAATAAAATTTAATAAAGCATAGGATAAAACAACATAAATACAATTTAATAAAGCATAGGATAAAACAACATAAATACAATTTAATAAAGCATAGGATAAAACAACATGAATACAATTTAATAAACCATAGGATAAAACAACATAAATACAATTTAATAAAGCATAGGTTAAAACAACATAAATACAATTTAATAAAGCACAGGACAAAACAACATCAATACAATTCAATAAAGCATAGGTTAAAACAACATAAATACAAGTTAATAAAGCATAGGATAAAACAACATAAATACAATTTAATAAAGCATAGGATAAACAACATGAATACAATTTAATAAATCATAGGATAAAACAACATAAATACAATTTAATAAAGCATAGGATAAAAGAACATGAATACAATTTAATAGAGCATAGGCTAAAACAACATAAATACAATTTATAAAGCATAGGATAAAACAACATAAATACAATTTAATAAAGCATATGTTAAAGCAACATAAATACAATTTAATAAAGCATAGGTTAAAACAACATAAATACAATTTAATAAAGCATAGGATAAAACAACCTAAATACAATTTAATAAAGCTTAGGATAAAACAACATAAATACAATTTAATAAAGCATAGGATAAAACAACATAAATACAATTTAATAAAGCATAGGATAAAACAACATAAATACAATTTAATAGAGCATAGGCTAAAACAACATAAATACAATTTATAAAGCATAGGATAAAACAACATAAATACAATTTAATAAAGCATAGGATAAAACAACATAAATACAATTTAATAAAGCATAGGATTAAACAACATAAATACTATTTAATAAAGCATAGGTTAAAACAACATAAATACAATTTAATAAAGCACAGGATAAAACAACATCAATAAAATTTAATAAAGCATAGGATACAACAACATAAATACAATTTAGAAAAGCATAGGTCAAAATAACATAAATACAATTTAATAAAGCATAGGATAAAACAAAATAAATACAATTTAATAAAGCATAGGATAAAACGACATAAATAAAATTTAATAAAGCATAGGATAAAACAACATAAATTCAATTTAATAAAGCATAGGATAAAACAACATAAATACAATTTAATAAAGCATAGGATAAAACAACATGAATACAATTTAATAAAGCATAGGATAAAACAACATAAATACAATTTAATAAAGCATAGGTTAAAACAACATAAATACAATTTAATAAAGCACAGGACAAAACAACATCAATACAATTCAATAAAGCATAGGTTAAAACAACATAAATACAAGTTAATAAAGCATAGGATAAAACAACATAAATACAATTTAATAAAGCATAGGATAAAACAACATGAATACAATTTAATAAATCATAGGATAAAACAACATAAATACAATTTAATAAAGCATAGGTTAAAACAACATAAATACAATTTAATAAAGCATAGGTTAAAACAACATAAATACAATTTAATAAAGCATAGGACAAAACAACATAAATACAATTTAATAAAGCATAGGTTAAAACAACATAAATACAAGTTAATAAAGCATAGGATAAAACAACATAAATACAATTTAATAAAGCATATGATAAAACAACATAAATACAATTTAATAAAGCATGGGATAAAACAACATAAATACAATTTAATAAAGCATAGGTTAAAACAACATAAATACAATTTAATAAAGCATAGGTTAAAACAACATAAATACAATTTAATAAAGCATAGGATAAAACAACATAAATTCAATTTAATAAAGCATAGGATAAAACAACATAAATACAATTTAATAAAGCACAGGATAAAACAACATAAATAAAATTTAATAAAGCCTAGGATAAAACAAGATAAATAAAATTTAATAAAGCATAGGATAAAACAACATAAATTCAATTTAGTAAAGCATAGGATAAAACAACATAAATACAATTTAATAAAGCACAGGATAAAACAACATAAATAAAATTTAATAAAGCATAGGATAAAACAAGATAAATAAAATTTAATAAAGCATAGGATAAAACAACATAAATACAATTTAATAAAGCATAGGATAAAACAACATAAATACAATTTAATAAAGCATAGGATAAAACAACATAAATACAATTTAATAAAGCATAGGATAAAACAACATAAATACAATTTAATAAAGCATAGGTTAAAACAACATAAATACAATTTAATAAAGCATAGGATAAAACAACATAAATACAATTTAATAAAGCATAGGATAAAACAACATAAATAAAATTTAATAAAGCATTGGATAAAACAACATAAATACAATTTATTAAAGCATAGGATAAAACAACATAAATACAATTTAATAAAGCATAGGATAAAACAACATAAATACAATTTAATAAAGCATAGGATAAAACAACATAAATACAATTTAATAAAGCATAGGATAAAACCACAGAAATACAATTTAATAAAGCATAGGATAAAACAACATAAATACAATTTAATAAAGCATAGGACAAAACAACATAAATACAATTTAATAAATCATAGGATAAAACAACATAAATACAATTTAATAAAGCATAGGTTAAAACAACATAAATACAATTTAATAAAGCATAGGACAAAACAACATAAATACAATTTAATAAAGCATAGTTTAAAACAACATAAATACAATTTAATAAAGCATAGGATAAAACCACAGAAATACAATTTAATAAAGCATAGGATAAAACAACATAAATACAATTTAATAAAGCATAGGACAAAACAACATAAATACAATTTAATAGAGCATAGGATAAAACAACATAAATGCAATTTAATAAAGCATAGGATAAAACAACATAAATAAAATTTAATAAAGCATAGGTTAAAATAACATAAATACAATTTAATAAAGCATAGGACAAAACAACATAAAAACAATTTAATAAAGCATAGTATAAAACCACAGAATTACAATTTAATAAAGCATAGGATAAAACAACATAAATACAATTTAATAAAGCATAGGTTAAAATAACATAAATACAATTTAATAAAGCATAGGATAAAACAACATAAATACAATTTAATAAAGCATAGGACAAAACAACATAAATACAATTTAATAAAGCATAGGATAAAACAACATAAATACAATTTAATGAAACATAGGATAAACAACATAAATACAATTTAATAAAGCATAGGATAAACAACATAAATACAATTTAATAAAGCATAGGCTAAAACTACATAAATACAATTTAATAAAGCTTAGGATAAAACAAATTAAATACAATATAATAAAGCATAGGATAAAACAACATAAATTCAATTTAATAAAGCATAGGACAAAACAACATAAATACAATTTAATAAAGCATAGGATAAAACAACATAAATACAATTTAATGAAACATAGGATAAACAACATAAATACAATTTAATAAAGCATAGGATAAACAACATAAATACAATTTAATAAAACATAGGCTAAAACTACATAAATACAATTTAATAAAGCTTAGGATAAAACAAATTAAATACAATATAATAAAGCATAGGATAAAACAACATAAATTCAATTTAATAAAGCATAGGATAAAACAACATAAATACAATTTAATAAAGCATAAGATAAAACAACATGAATACAATTTAATAAAGCATAGGTTAAAACAACATAAATACAATTTAATAAAGCATAGGATAAAACAACATAAATACAATTTAATAAAGCATAGGATAAAACAACATAAATACAATTTAATAAAACATAGGATAAAACAACATAAATACAATTTAATAAAGCATAGGACAAAACAACATAAATACAATTTAATAAAGCATAGGATAAAACAACATAAATACAATTTAATGAAACATAGGATAAACAACATAAATACAATTTAATAAAGCATAGGATAAACAACATAAATACAATTTAATAAAGCATAGGCTAAAACTACATAAATACAATTTAATAAAGCTTAGGATAAAACAAATTAAATACAATATAATAAAGCATAGGATAAAACAACATAAATTCAATTTAATAAAGCATAGGATAAAACAACATAAATACAATTTAATAAAGCATAAGATAAAACAACATGAATACAATTTAATAAAGCATAGGTTAAAACAACATAAATACAATTTAATAAAGCATAGGATAAAACAACATAAATACAATTTAATAAAGCATAGGATAAAACAACATAAATACAATTTAATAAAGCATAGGATAAAACAACATAAATACAATTTAATAAAGCATAGGTTAAAACAACATAAATACAATTTAATAAAGCATAGGATAAAACAACATAAATACAATTTAATAAAGCATAGGATAAAACAACATAAATAAAATTTAATAAAGCATAGGATAAAACAACATAAATACAATTTATTAAAGCATAGGATAAAACAACATAAATACAATTTAATAAAGCATAGGTAAAAACAACATAAATACAATTTAATAAAGCATAGGATAAAACAACATAAATACAATTTAATAAAGCATAGGATAAAACAACATAAATCAAATTTAATAAAGCATAGGTTTAAACAACATAAATACAATTTAATAAAGCATAGGACAAAACAACATAAATACAATTTAATAAAGCATAGTTTAAAACAACATAAATACAATTTAATAAAGCATAGGATAAAACCACAGAAATACAATTTAATAAAGCATAGGATAAAAAAACATAAATACAATATAATAAAGTATAGGACAAAACAACATAAATAAAATTTAATAAAGCATAGGATACAACAACATAAATAAAATTTAGTAAAGCATAGGTCAAAATAACATAAATAAAATTTAATAAAGCATAGGATAAAACAACATAAATACAATTTAATAAAGCATAGGATAAAACAACATAAATAAAATTTAATAAAGCATAGGATAAAACAACATAAATTCAATTTAATAAAGCATAGGATAAAACAACATAAATACAATTTAATAAAGCATAGGATAAAACAACATAAATCAAATTTAATAAAGCATAGGATAAAACAACATAAATACAATTTAATAAAGCATAGGATAAAACAACATAAATAAAATTTAATAAAGCATAGGATAAAACAACATAAATACAATTTAATAAAGCATAGGATAAAACAACATAAATACAATTTAATAAAGCATATGATAAAACAACATAAATACAATTTAATAAGGCATAGTTTAAAACAACATAAATACAATTTAATAAAGCATAGGATAGAACAACATAAATCAAATTTAATAAAGCATAGGTTAAAACAACATAAATACAATTTAATAAAGCATAGGACAAAACAACATAAATACAATTTAATAAAGCATAGTTTAAAAAAAAAAAAATACAATTTAATAAAGCATAGGATACAACAACATAAATAAAATTTAGTAAAGCATAGGTCAAAATAACCTAAATACAATTTAATAAAGCATAGGATAAAACAACATAAATACAATTTAATAAAGCATAGGATAAAACAACATAAATACAATTTAATAAAGCATAGGATAAAACAACATAAATCAAATTTAATAAAGCATAGGATAAAACAACATAAATACAATTTAATAAAGCATAGGTTAAAACAACATAAATACAATTTAATAAAGCATAGGACAAAACAACATAAATACAATTTAATAAAGCATAGTTTAAAACAACATAAATACAATTTAATAAAGCATAGGATAAAACCACAGAAATACAATTTAATAAAGCATAGGATAAAACAACATAAATACAATTTAATAAAGCATAGGACAAAACAACATAAATACAATTTAATAAAGCATAGGATAAAACAACATAAATGCAATTTAATAAAGCATAGGATAAAACAACATAAATAAAATTTAATAAAGCATAGGTTAAAATAACATGAATACAATTTAATAAAGCATAGGACAAAACAACATAAAAACAATTTAATAAAGCATAGTATAAATCCACAGAATTACAATTTAATAAAGCATAGGATAAAACAACATAAATACAATTTAATAAAGCATAGGACAAAACAACATAAATACAATTTAATAAAGCATAGGATAAAACAACATAAATACAATTTAATGAAACATAGGATAAACAACATAAATACAATTTAATAAAGCATAGGATAAACAACATAAATACAATTTAATAAAGCATAGGCTAAAACTACATAAATACAATTTAATAAAGCTTAGGATAAAACAAATTAAATACAATATAATAAAGCATAGGATAAAACAACATAAATTCAATTTAATAAAGCATAGTATAAAACAACATAAATACAATTTAATAAAGCATAAGATAAAACAACATGAATACAATTTAATAAAGCATAGGTTAAAACAACATAAATACAATTTAATAAAGCATAGGATAAAACAAATAAATACAATTTAATAAAGCATAGGATAAAACAACATAAATACAATTTAATAAAGCATAGGATAAAACAACATAAATACAATTTAATAAAGCATAGGTTAAAACAACATAAATACAATTTAATAAAGCATAGGATAAAACAACATAAATACAATTTAATAAAGCATAGGATAAAACAACATAAATAAAATTTAATAAAGCATAGGATAAAACAACATAAATACAATTTATTAAATCATAGGATAAAACAACATAAATACAATTTAATAAAGCATAGGATAAAACAACATAAATACAATTTAATAAAGCATAGGATAAAACAACATAAATACAATTTAATAAAGCATAGGATAAAACAACATAAATCAAATTTAATAAAGCATAGGTTTAAACAACATAAATACAATTTAATAAAGCATAGGACAAAACAACATAAATACAATTTAATAAAGCATAGTTTAAAACAACATAAATACAATTTAATAAAGCATAGGATAAAACCACAGAAATACAATTTAATAAAGCATAGGATAAAACAACATAAATACAATATAATAAAGCATAGGACAAAACAACATAAATAAAATTTAATAAAGCATAGGATACAACATCATAAATAAAATTTAGTAAAGCATAGGTCAAAATAACATAAATACAATTTAATAAAGCATAGGATAAAACAACATAAATACAATTTAATAAAGCATAGGATAAAACAACATAAATAAAATTTAATAAAGCATAGGATAAAACAACATAAATTCAATTTAATAAAGCATAGGATAAAACAACATAAATACAATTTAATAAAGCATAGGATAAAACAACATAAATCAAATTTAATAAAGCATAGGATAAAACAACATAAATACAATTTAATAAAGCATAGGATAAAACAACATAATTAAAATTTAATAAAGCATAGGATAAAACAACATAAATACAATTTAATAAAGCATAGGATAAAACAACATAAATACAATTTAATAAAGCATAGGATAAAACAACATAAATACAATTTAATAAAGCATAGTTTAAAACAACATAAATACAATTTAATAAAGCATAGGATAGAATAACATAAATCAAATTTAATAAAGCATAGGTTAAAACAACATAAATACAATTTAATAAAGCATAGGACAAAACAACATAAATACAATTTAATAAAGCATAGTTTAAAAAAACATAAATACAATTTAATAAAGCATAGGATACAACAACATAAATAAAATTTAGTAAAGCATAGGTCAAAATAACATAAATACAATTTAATAAAGCATAGGATAAAACAACATAAATACAATTTAATAAAGCATAGGATAAAACAACATAAATAAAATTTAATAAAGCATAGGATAAAACAACATAAATTCAATTTAATAAAGCATAGAATAAAACAACATAAATACAATTTAATAAAGCATAGGATAAAACAACATAAATCAAATTTAATAAAGCATAGGATAAAACAACATAAATACAATTTAATAAAGCATAGGATAAAACAACATAAATAAAATTTAATAAAGCATAGGATAAAACAACATAAATACAATTTAATAAAGCATAGGATAAAACAACATAAATACAATTTAATAAAGCATAGGATAAAACAACATAAATACAATTTAATAAAGCATAGTTTAAAACAACATAAATACAATTTAATAAAGCATAGGATAGAACAACATAAATCAAATTTAATAAAGCATAGGTTAAAACAACATAAATACAATTTAATAAAGCATAGGACAAAACAACATAAATACAATTTAATAAAGCATAGTTTAAAACAACATAAATACAATTTAATAAAGCATAGGATAAAACCACAGAAATACAATTTAATAAAGCATAGGATAAAACAACATAAATACAATTTAATAAAGCATAGGACAAAACAACATAAATACAATTTAATAAAGCATAGGATAAAACAACATAAATACAATTTAATAAAGCATAGGATAAAACAACATAAATACAATTTAATAAAGCATAGGATAAAACAACATAAATACAATTTAATAAAGCATAGGATAAAACAACATAAATCAAATTTAATAAAGCATAGGTGAAAACAACATAAATACAATTTAATAAAGCATAGGACAAAACAACATAAATACAATTTAATAAAGCATAGTTCAAAACAACATAAATACAATTTAATAAAGCATAGGATAAAACCACAGAAATACAATTTAATAAAGCATAGGATAAAACAACATAAATACAATTTAATAAAGCATAGGACAAAACAACATAAATACAATTTAATAAAGCATAGGATAAAACAACATAAATACAATTTAATAAAGCATAGGATAAAACAACATAAATAAAATTTAATAAAGCATAGGTTAAAATAACATAAATACAATTTAATAAAGCATACGACAAAACAATATAAAAACAATTTAATAAAGCATAGTATAAAACCACAGAATTACAATTTAATAAAGCATAGGATAAAACAACATAAATACAATTTAATAAAGCATAGGACAAAACAACATAAATACAATTTAATAAAGCATAGGATAAAACAACATAAATACAATTTAATGAAACATAGGATAAACAACATAAATACAATTTAATAAAGCATAGGATAAACAACATAAATACAATTTAATAAAGCATAGGCTAAAACTACATAAATACAATTTAATAAAGCTTAGGATAAAACAAATTAAATACAATATAATAAAGCATAGGATAAAACAACATAAATTCAATTTAATAAAGCATAGGATAAAACAACATAAATAAAATTTAATAAAGCATAAGATAAAACAACATGAATACAATTTAATAAAGCATAGGTTAAAACAACATAAATACAATTTAATAAAGCATAGGATAAAACAACATAAATCAAATTTAATAAAGCATAGGATAAAACAACATAAATACAATTTAATAAAGCATAGGATAAAACAACATAAATAAAATTTAATAAAGCATAGGATAAAACAACATAAATACAATTTAATAAAGCATAGGATAAAACAACATAAATACAATTTAATAAAGCATAGTTTAAAACAACATAAATACAATTTAATAAAGCATAGGATAGAACAACATAAATCAAATTTAATAAAGCATAGGTTAAAACAACATAAATACAATTTAATAAAGCATAGGACAAAACAACATAAATACAATTTAATAAAGCATAGGATAAAACAACATAAATACAATTTAATAAAGCATAGGATAAAACAACATAAATACAATTTAATAAAGCATAGGATAAAACAACATAAATACAATTTAATAAAGCATAGGATAAAACAACATAAATCAAATTTAATAAAGCATAGGTGAAAACAACATAAATACAATTTAATAAAGCATAGGACAAAACAACATAAATACAATTTAATAAAGCATAGTTTAAAACAACATAAATACAATTTAATAAAGCATAGGATAAAACCACAGAAATACAATTTAATAAAGCATAGGATAAAACAACATAAATACAATTTAATAAAGCATAGGACAAAACAACATAAATACAATTTAATAAAGCATAGGATAAAACAACATAAATACAATTTAATAAAGCATAGGATAAAACAACATAAATAAAATTTAATAAAGCATAGGTTAAAATAACATAAATACAATTTAATAAAGCATACGACAAAACAATATAAAAACAATTTAATAAAGCATAGTATAAAACCACAGAATTACAATTTAATAAAGCATAGGATAAAACAACATAAATACAATTTAATAAAGCATAGGACAAAACAACATAAATACAATTTAATAAAGCATAGGATAAAACAACATAAATACAATTTAATGAAACATAGGATAAACAACATAAATACAATTTAATAAAGCATAGGATAAACAACATAAATACAATTTAATAAAGCATAGGCTAAAACTACATAAATACAATTTAATAAAGCTTAGGATAAAACAAATTAAATACAATATAATAAAGCATAGGATAAAACAACATAAATTCAATTTAATAAAGCATAGGATAAAACAACATAAATAAAATTTAATAAAGCATAAGATAAAACAACATGAATACAATTTAATAAAGCATAGGTTAAAACAACATAAATACAATTTAATAAAGCATAGGATAAAACAACATAAATACAATTTAATAAAGCATAGGTTAAAACAACATAAATACAATTTAATAAAGAATAAGACAAAACAACATAAATACAATTTAATAAAGCATATGTTAAAGCAACATAAATACAATTTAATAAAGCATAGGTTAAAACAACATAAATACAATTTAATAAAGCATAGGATAAAACAACATAAATACAATTTAATAAAGCTTAGGATAAAACAATATAAATACAATTTAAAAAGCATAGGATAAAACAACATAAATACAATTTAATAAAGCATAGGATAAAACAACATAAATACAATTTAATAGAGCATAGGATAAAACAACATAAATACAATTTATAAAGCATAGGATAAAACAACATCAATACAATTTAATAAAGCATAGGATAAAACAACATAAATACAATTTAATAAAGCATAGGATTAAACAACATAAATACTATTTAATAAAGCATAGGATAAAACCACATAAATACAATTTAATAAAGCACAGGATAAAACAACATAAATAAAATTTAATAAAGCATAGGATACAACAACATAAATAAAATTTAGTAAAGCATAGGTCAAAATAACATAAATACAATTTAATAAAGCATAGGATAAAACAACATAAATACAATTTAATAAAGCATAGGATAAAACAACATAAATAAAATTTAATAAACCATAGGATAAACAACATAAATTCAATTTAATAAAGCATAGGATAAAACAACATGAATACAATTTAATAAAGCATAGGATAAAACAATGTAAATACAATTTAATAAAGCATAGGTTAAAACAACATAAATACAATTTAATAAAGCATAGGTTAAAACAACATAAATACAATTTAATAAAGCATAGGACAAAACAACATAAATACAATTTAATAAAGCATAGGTTAAAACAACATAAATACAAGTTAATAAAGCATAGGATAAAACAACATAAATACAATTTAATAAAGCATAGGATAAAACAACATAAATACAATTGAATAAAGCATAGGATAAAACAACATAAATACAATTTAATAAAGCATAGGTTAAAACAACATAAATACAATTTAATAAAGCATAGGTTAAAACAACATAAATACAATTTAATAAAGCATAGGATAAAACAACATAAATTCAATTTAATAAAGCATAGGATAAAACAACATAAATACAATTTAATAAAGCACAGGATAAAACAACATAAATAAAATTTAATAAAGCATAGGATAAAACAAGATAAATAAAATTTAATAAAGCATAGGATAAAACAACATAAATACAATTTAAAAAAGCATAGGATAAAACAACATAAATAAAATTTAATAAAGCATAGGATAAAACAACATAAATACAATTTAATAAAGCATAGGATAAAACAACATAAATACAATTTAATAAAGCATAGGTTAAAACAACATAAATACAATTTAATAAAGCATAGGATAAAACAACATAAATACAATTTAATAAAGCATAGGATAAAACAACATAAATACAATTTAATAAAGCATAGGTTAAAACAACATAAATACAATTTAATAAAGCATAGGATAAAACAACATAAATTCAATTTAATAAAGCATAGGATAAAACAACATAAATACAATTTAATAAAGCACAGGATAAAACAACATAAATAAAATTTAATAAAGCATAGGATAAGACAAGATAAATAAAATTTAATAAAGCATAGGATAAAACAACATAAATACAATTTAATAAAGCATAGGATAAAACAACATAAATACAATTTAATAAAGCATAGGATAAAACAACATAAATACAATTTAATAAAGCATAGGATAAAACAACATAAATACAATTTAATAAAGCATAGGTTAAAACAACATAAATACAATTTAATAAAGCATAGGATAAAACAACATAAATACAATTTAATAAAGCATAGGATAAAACAACATAAATACAATTTAATAAAGCATAGGATAAAACAACATAAATACAATTTAATAAAGCATAGGATAAAACAACATAAAAACAATTTAATAAAGCATAGGATAAAACAACATAAATACAATTTAATAAAGCATAGGATAAAACAACATAAATAAAATTTAATAAAGCATAGGATAAAACAACATAAATACAATTTAATAAAGCATAAGATAAAACAACATAAATACAATTTAATAAAGCATAGGATAAAACAACATAAATACAATTTAATAAAGCATAGTTTAAAACAACATAAATACAATTTAATAAAGCATAGGATAGAACAACATAAATCAAATTTAATAAAGCATAGGTTAAAACAACATAAATACAATTTAATTAAGCATAGGACAAAACAACATAAATACAATTTAATAAAGCATAGTTTAAAACAACATAAATACAATTTAATAAAGCATAGGATACAACAACATAAATAAAATTTAGTAAAGCATAGGTCAAAATAACATAAATACAATTTAATAAAGCATAGGATAAAACAACATAAATACAATTTAATAAAGCATAGGATAAAACAACATAAATAAAATTTAATAAAGCATAGGATAAAACAACATAAATTCAATTTAATAAAGCATAGGATAAAACAACATAAATACAATTTAATAAAGCATAGGATAAAACAACATAAATCAAATTTAATAAAGCATAGGATAAAACAACATAAATACAATTTATTAAAGCATAGGATAAAACAACATAAATAAAATTTAATAAAGCATAGGATAAAACAACATAAATACAATTTAATAAAGCATAGGATAAAACAACATAAATACAATTTAATAAAGCATAGGATAAAACAACATAAATACAATTTAATAAAGCATAGTTTAAAACAACATAAATACAATTTAATAAAGCATAGGATAGAACAACATAAATCAAATTTAATAAAGCATAGGTTAAAACAACATAAATACAATTTAATAAAGCATAGGACAAAACAACATAAATACAATTTAATAAAGCATAGTTTAAAACAACATAAATACAATTTAATAAAGCATAGGATAAAACAACATAAATACAATTTAATAAAGCATAGGATAAAACAACATAAATACAATTTAATAAAGCATAGGATAAAACAACATAAATACAATTTAATAAAGCATAGGTTAAAACAACATAAATACAATTTAATAAAGCATAGGTTAAAACAACATAAATACAATTTAATAAAGCATAGGATAAAACAACATAAATTCAATTTAATAAAGCATAGGATAAAACAACATAAATACAATTTAATAAAGCACAGGATAAAACAACATAAATAAAATTTAATAAAGCATAGGATAAAACAAGATAAATAAAATTTAATAAAGCATAGGATAAAACAACATAAATACAATTTAAAAAAGCATAGGATAAAACAACATAAATAAAATTTAATAAAGCATAGGATAAAACAACATAAATACAATTTAATAAAGCATAGGATAAAACAACATAAATACAATTTAATAAAGCATAGGTTAAAACAACATAAATACAATTTAATAAAGCATAGGATAAAACAACATAAATACAATTTAATAAAGCATAGGATAAAACAACATAAATACAATTTAATAAAGCATAGGTTAAAACAACATAAATGCAATTTAATAAAGCATAGGATAAAACAACATAAATTCAATTTAATAAAGCATAGGATAAAACAACATAAATACAATTTAATAAAGCACAGGATAAAACAACATAAATAAAATTTAATAAAGCATAGGATAAGACAAGATAAATAAAATTTAATAAAGCATAGGATAAAACAACATAAATACAATTTAATAAAGCATAGGATAAAACAACATAAATACAATTTAATAAAGCATAGGATAAAACAACATAAATACAATTTAATAAAGCATAGGATAAAACAACATAAATACAATTTAATAAAGCATAGGTTAAAACAACATAAATACAATTTAATAAAGCATAGGATAAAACAACATAAATAAAATTTAATAAAGCATAGGATAAAACAACATAAATACAATTTAATAAAGCATAGGATAAAACAACATAAATACAATTTAATAAAGCATAGGATAAAACAACATAAATACAATTTAATAAAGCATAGGATAAAACAACATAAATACAATTTAATAAAGCATAGGTTAAAACAACATAAATACAATTCAATAAAGCATAGGATAAAACAACATAAATACAATTTAATAAAGCATAGGATAAAACAACATAAATACAATTTAATAAAGCATAGGATAAAACAACATAAATACAATTTAATAAAGCATAGGATAAAACAACATAAATACAATTTAATAAAGCATAGGATAAAACAACATAAATCAAATTTAATAAAGCATAGGTTAAAACAACATAAATACAATTTAATAAAGCATCGGACAAAACAACGTAAATACAATTTAATAAAGCATAGTTTAAAACAACATAAATACAATTTAATAAAGCATAGGATAGAACAACATAAATCAAATTTAATAAAGCATAGGTTAAAACAACATAAATACAATTTAATAAAGCATAGGACAAAACAACATGAATACAATTTAATTAAGCATAGGACAAAACAACATAAATACAATTTAATGAAACATAGGATAAACAACATAAATACAATTTAATAAAGCATAGGACAAAACAACATAAATACAATTTAATAAAGCATATGTTATAACAACATAAATACAATTCAATAAAGCATAGGATAAAACAACATAAATACAATTTAATAAAGCATAGGATAAAACAACATAAATCAAATTTAATAAAGCATAGGATAAAACAACATAAATACAATTTAATAAAGCATAGGATAAAACAACATAAATAAAATTTAATAAAGCATAGGATAAAACAACATAAATACAACTTAATAAAGCATAGGATAAAACAACATAAATACAATTTAATAAAGCATAGGATAAAACAACATAAATAAAATTTAATAAAGCATAGGATAAAACAACATAAATACAATTTAATAAAGCATAGGATAAAACAACATAAATACAATTTAATAAAGCATAGGATAAAACAACATAAATACAATTTAATAAAGCATAGTTTAAAACAACATAAATACAATTTAATAAAGCATAGGATAGAA